>NC_066620.1:194045341-194670341 GCF_025201925.1 Gopherus flavomarginatus | reverse complement strand
GAGAGGTTTTGGGTCCTGATTCAGCAAAACACTTTAAGCACATGCTTAAGTTCATCCCTGTTCATCAAAGTATTTAAGCATGTGCTTAAGTGAAATGTTTCCTTTTAATGTACATACTTGACTTTTTGAAGCTACTGAGGCTTTGTCTATCTTCAAAGTTACACCAGTTTAATTAAATGTGTGATTTTAAAATGATTTATTTAAAGTGATTCAAAACCCTGTGTGGATACTCTTTAATTTATTTTAAAACTGGTCTAAATCAATTCCTTACCAAGTTAAGCTAAAATACCAATATAAAGCAGCTTTAAATTGAATTACAAGTACCCAGATGGGGTTTTGCACCAGTTTTAATTGGTTTTTTTTAAATCAATTTAAGGTTAAACTGACGCAATGTTGAATATTGGCAAGACTCGCATTGTTATTAATTTTCACCTCTAGAAGCACTTGTGTTGGAAAGCATTTGAAATGGTAGCTGATTTACAAAACTGACTGCAGGCTCAGTGGGGATTCATCATTGCTTTCATTAGGTTTTATTATCATCACCTTCAATGGCACATACAATGTTTATTACATCACTCTATAAGATGTTTAAACATTATATGACAAAGAAATACTTCCTAGCACCTGGCTGTCTGGCTAACCTTTGTTCTGTGTAGTTTGTTTTGCCACAGTAGATTTTTGATGTGCGCTTCTGCACGTGATCCAGGTGATGAGATCACATAACTAATGTGTCCTTGACACATCTATTATTCTTTGTCTAATTTGATTCCACAGAGCTCTGACAAAGAAAGGCCACTACAGCAGACTTTGCTAGGGAAATGAATGTACACACAGACATCTGCAATTAATGATGCTCTAGTATACTTGATGCACTATAAGTTCAGCATTTTATCAAGAAGATTGCTTAGATCTGTCTCTGAACACTAATTTAGGAATTTTGGCAAAGACCACATAGAGTAATATGTATAATTTATTATAGTAACAATGTTTGATGAAACAACAAATATAAACAATCCTGCAGTGCTCAAAGAAAACAGAGGAACTCATGTATTGCTGTAGTGTAGGTCTGATCTCAGTAGCGTACAGGTAATATATTTTGAAAGAGAAATATGCATTGCAAAACTGTTCTCAGAAGACCCTTTTATGGACTATTTCTCTCCCTCTCTTCCTTTATGTTTCTCCCTCTCTCTTTTTACATTCTTTTATTCTTTCATCATCTCTATTGTTTAAGTGAAACAAGAGAAAACAAATTTTTACATTAGGAAAAAAGCACAAATTCTTCTCAGCTGCTGTTAAAAAATGCTGGAACTCAACTGCCCTAGGTTCTTATTCACTTTCTGGAATATAAACAATGCAACTTACAAAACAATGTGAACAGCAATAATGTCACATGTAAATGTGGATTTATTCCAGTCTCTCTTTTTGCAGCAGGAAACCCCAGGCTTATCAAGTAGGGGCTTTGTTGCCAAAAGATAATTAAAATAGCATAAAGTGGTCATGTAGTTGATCTAGTAAGAGAAATGCATTTGTATTATTGATTTTACTTAATAATTTATTTGTCGTGCTGTTGATTTGACTTATGCAAAGATGGAAATAAATATAAATGAAGGGCTTGATCGTGGCTTTGAAGAGTGCAGTATAGTATCTATATGGAATAGAAAATAAAAGGCAGAACATTGTTGTGCTACCTCAGAAGCAGACTGGGATATTGTGATTCAAGGAGTCACAGGCTTTGTCTACACTACACACCTTAAAGCATCACAGCTGTACCTCTGCAGTTGTGCCGCTCTAAGATTTCCCGTGTAGCTGCTCTATGCCGGCGGGGGAGAGCTCTCCCGTTGGCATAATTAAACGACCCCTAACAAGAGGCGGTAGTTATGTTGGCAGGAGAGCATCTTCCACTGACATTGTGCTGTCCACACCGGCGCTTTTGTCAGTGAAATTTTGTCAGGGTGTGTTTTCACACCCCTGACCGACAAAAGTTTTACCGACAAAAGTACTAGTGTAGGCAAAGTCAAAATTTCCTTCACGGTTCCCCTACTGCTCCAAAAGGGAGCATATTTCTGAGCCCTGTACCGAGTGCAGTGTATGCTTCTCTGATGTGCCTTGCACCCCCTTATGTCCCTGTGCCACCACAGTTACTAGGCCAGAGTTGAGTCCTAAAGCGTTATAAATTTTAGAGAAGTGTATTCTTAAATTTCAACATTTCTACTTAGCAACAGTTCCCAATTCTCATTGTAGCAGATTTTTAAAAGCACCTACAAAATGTAGGGGTATAAATCCCAATGACTTTCAATGAAATCTTTGCTCCTCAATCAAGTAAAAAAATCTCCTCTGTGATTATTTGTTAATGACCATCATTGTGTTCAGTGCTGGACTGGTAGGGGGTAGACAATGAGGCCCAATGTGTTTTTCTCTATGTTTAAAATTCATAACATGAAATGTTGTGTCAACTGTTAGAGTCAATTTCTGTGAATTAACTTCATCTGCAGTGTATGATACTGTGCTTCATTAAAATGCCACTTTTCTTGTCAATTTGCATCTAATTTACTATATGAATCTAGGAGAATTTAGTCCTGTTTTTTGTTAACTAGATTAACTTTAAACACAGAGCTTAAATCATGTTGTTTTGGATCTTTCAGCAAGTCAAAGTGGCTGCCAATTCCCTAGAAATAAGCAAACTGACTGTTTCTTATAAAACATATTGTTTGAAATTTGCATTGGGGCATTTCCACATGTTTGTACATAGGCTTCACTTATGGCTCTGCTTTCTGTTCAGAAACTATAACATTGCTTCATTACTCCCTATGCACTGATCTCCAGCTTGATTTTAGTGTTTTAGCTAATTGGTTTCCCAGGAAGAAACAAAGTTGTTTAATATCTCCCTGCCATGTTCACTTAGCTCCTTGGGAACACTATTTAGGGTTTTCTAACTTCAAAGATAACTGGAAAAGTTAAAAAAAAAATTGAGCTTGTGCTCTCTTTCCCTCTTGATGATGTATCAAAGTTATTAAAATAGATAGATTTAAAATATAAACATTTTTTCTGCTGCTTTTTATCCATTAGCAATTCAGATACAACCTAGACTGGAAGACTCTATGATGACCGGAGAACTTCTAAAATGGTGAAATCACAAGTGATTTACAAGCAAAAATTGAGCTGTAAAGAGAGTACAGACTGCTTAAAACAGTTGTCGTTTTTGTTCTGGACACCTATTTAACTTCAATTATTAATTAACATTTTGAAGAAAAGAAGCCTTTAGTAAACTTTCTCACCCATTCAGCAATGTCACAATAAACAATACCGCTCCCCTCCCCTCCAACAAAGGCAGGGGGATCCAGACTTTATGTTCTTGATATTTCTAAGATTAAAAAAAAGGTAGAAAACAGCAGCTTTGAAATAATAATAATAAAAACACACTCAGGCCCTTCTTATACATCATAAAGAATCAAGAGAACAGAAGTTCAATTAAAAGTAAATCCTTTACAGGTCACCTTTAAATGTTTATGCAAAATGTCTTAGCACATAGGAATACAAGTGATGGAGGCCAGATACTAGAGGGGACTTGCCCTATTTGAGAAATCTCTCATAGGAATGCAACACTGCTCTATTTGTAATTAACTGTCTGAGCAATTATAGATTTGCCCTATTAGTAAAATTTCCCCATCTGGTTAAACTCACTATGTACGTACCCTGCCTGTATCCTCAAATCAAATCTGGAGCCTACTGCTGTATAAGCACTGCAGTGCTGCCAGATAAGCCAGCTGGGAGCCTTCCAACAGTGAAGACGTCAGATCAGAAAAGCATCCCTATTCATCAATGACAGGTCTTCACTACAGAGCTAGCCCAGGTTATAGCCCAGGTGTTGCCTCTTAACCTCTTCAATCCACATAGAAAAACCTCTTACGTGGACTTGAGGGTGCTTTGAGCTAGCAGGCATAGCATAGCTTAAGGTACAGGCTTGAGCTCAGGCTGGTGTCCTGCGTATTTTGCAGTGAAAATGCAGACTAGTCAAGTCCAGGTGCTGTTAATCCTTCAATCCTATTCCAGAATTTCACCTGGGATATACTTTCTTTCCAGTTCCTCCCCTCTGCATTTTAACCCATATTTGCCTGCTCCATTTCTGCTGCACTTCTACAGCATTTGAACAGAGAGGCTGGCCAAGAAATCCTTCTCTGTACTGCCGGTTAGCCAGAAGCTGACACCAGCCTTCTGGTACAGTTGTGGTGTGATATCAGCAAGACCCATTAGAGCACTTCTGCATAGGTGACCAGGATAGCACCACTGTGGACACAACCACCGGGGTCTGGCACAGTGGGACTTTACAGTGGTGATGCTTCACCCATGGTAAGCTTTCCTGGACTAACTCTGCGGTGAAGGCATACACTAAAGGACTGAAGCACATGCTTAAAACCCACTGAAATCAAGTTAAGCATACTTTGCATAATAAGAACAGTGCTAAGCTGCTTTCAGATGGAGGACAGGGCCTCCCGGGGGTGGGGAGAAGTGGAGCAAATTGCCCCAGGCACTGCAGGGGCCCCCACAAGAGTTTTTCGGGGCCCCTGGAGCGGGGTCCTTCACTTGCTCCAGGGACCCCAGAAAACTCTCGCAGGGCCCGGGCCCCAGGAGCATCTTCCGCTCTCGGTCTTTGGCGGTAATTTGGCGGCGGGGGGTCCTTCCGCTCCAGGATCTGCCTCCCAAGTGCCCAAAGACCCGTGGCAGGGGGTCCTTCCAACCCCGGACCCACCGTTGAAGAGCTGGGTCTTCAGTGGTAATTCTGTGGTGAGGGCCCCCGCTGTGGGTCTTCAGGGCACTTCAGCAGCGGGTCCCGGAGAGGAATGACACCCCCGCCGCTGAGGCCCCCAGGCCCCCTGAATCCTCTGTGTGGCCCTGATGGAAGATGGGTTTTGTATATCTTGAACATCACATGTGTTTTATGATTTTCTGCATAAAGTAAAATACTGTAAGACATTCAGAGTAAACAGTTTCTCCATCCAAACTGAAGACTCTTTCCTACACACAGAAAGAGGTGTAACACATCGTGCTTTCCCCAGTGTACTATAGTGCTTCCCCTGTAACAATGCAACCCTATCCCTTGATCTTTTTAGAGAGTTGGAATAAATGGATAAAAATATACTGTATTTAAAATAGCTTTGATCAACAAAGGGCACCTTTATGTTTTATTTATTTATTTTTGTCTGAGGCAAAGATCCAAGAAGTCATAATTAATGAACTGTTCATTCAGAGAATTATAGGACTGGAAGAGACCTCAAGAGGTCATCTAATCCAATCCCCTGAACTCATGACAGGACTAAGTATTATCTAGACCATCCCTGACAGGGGTTTGTCTAATCTGCTTTTAAACATCTCCAATGAGGGAGTTTCTACAACTTCCCTAGACAATTTATTCCAGTGCTTAACCACCCTGACAGGAAGTCCCTCCTAACATTCAACCCTAAAGCACCCTTGCAGCAATTTAAGCCCATTGCTTCTTGTCCTATCCTCAGAGGTTAAGAACAATTTTTCTTCCTACTCCTTGTAACAATCTTTTATGTACTTGAAAATTGTTCTCATGTCCCTCCTCAGTCTTCTCTTCGCCAGACTAAACATAATTTTTTTAATCGTCCCTCATAGGTTATATTTTCTAGACCTTTAATACTTTTAGTTGCTCTTCTCTGGACTTTCTCCAGTTTGTCCACAACTTTCCTGAAATGTGACGCCCAGAACTGGTTACAATGCTCCAGCTGAGGCCTAATCAGCAAGAAGTAGTTCAGAAGAATTACTTCTTGTGTCTTGCTTACAACAACTCCCAGAATGATGTTTGCTTTTTTCTCAACAGTGTTACACTGTTCATTCATATTTAGCTTGTTATGACCCCCAGATCCCTTTCTGCAGTACTCCTTCCTCGGCAGTCATTTCCCATGTATGTGTGCAACAGAGTGTTCCTTCCTAAGTGGAGTACTTTACATTTGCCCTTATTGAATTTCATCCTATTTATTTCTCCAGTTTGTCCAGATCATTTTGAATTTTAATCCCATCCTCCAAAGCACTTGCAACCCCTGCCAGCTTGGTATTGTCCACAAACTCAATGCCTTTATCTAAATCATTGATGAAGATATTGAAAGAACAATACCCAGAACTGATCCCTGCAGGACTCCACTTGATATGCCTTCCAGCTTGACTGTGAACCACTGATAACTGATTGGAAAACCGTTCCCAGAGAGAGTAGTTATGCACCCACCTTATAGTAGCTCCATCTATGTCAGTGGTTTTCAAACTAGGGCCGCCGCTTGTTCAGGGAAAGCCCCTGGCAGGCCAGGTCGGTTTGTTTACCTGATGCATCCGCAGGTTCAGCCGATTGCGGCTCCCACTGGCCGCAGTTCACTGCTCCTGGCCAATGGGGATTGCAGGAAGTGGCGCAGGCTCAGAGATGTGCTGGCTGCCCTTCCTGCAGCCCTCATTGGCCTGGGGTGGCGAACCACGGCCAGTGGAAACCGCGATCGGCCGAACCTGCACATGCAGCAGGTAAACGAACTGGTCCGGCTTGCCAGGGGCTTTCCCTGAACAAATGGCAGCCCTAGTTTGAGAACTACTGATCTAGGTTGTATTTCCCTAGAAGGTCATGTGAGACAGTATCAAAAGTCTTACTAACGTCAAGATTCTAAAGTGATTGATCTCTCT
This sequence comes from Gopherus flavomarginatus, assembly GCF_025201925.1. Taxonomy (NCBI): domain Eukaryota; kingdom Metazoa; phylum Chordata; order Testudines; family Testudinidae; genus Gopherus; species Gopherus flavomarginatus. The sequence goes on along the minus strand of NC_066620.1, from coordinate 194,663,660 downwards.
TTTTATTTTTAAATGCAAAGTCTTTAGGAGACACTGGAACATTTCAATTACAAAGCATGTTTGCTTTTCAGCAGGTAAAGCAAGTATTCCAAATGGCAATTCAGCTGTGGTAACTATTCAGCCATAGAGCAATTCCAAATGTTTATCAGTTTTGTTTTCACAAGAAAAAGGATAGAATTGCAGCAATGATGAGCAAAGTAGCATATGTTGCGTGGTTTGTAATGAAGAGGTGTTTTTATTTGTAGGGTGACTGAGTAAAAACTGAAGTGACCTTGCAGATCTCTCTGAATGTACACAGTAGCTTCTAATAGGCTCCTAGAGTGATTATAAAGCCAAAATGATTGTTTTTGCCAAACATCCTTCTCATTAATATGTCATTTCTGGAACAGGTGCTAGGTAGCACAGGATTATTTCTTTTAAATAGATCATTAAAAACTGTTTTCTCAAGCAGACTGTTGAAATAAGTTAGATAATTTGTAGTTTCTCTGTCAGCACAACTTAATTTAAAAGCCTCTTGTGTAATAACCATAACTTTAAATTGTTTATCAGGATGGTTTCAATAAGCACTATGTAACATAGACCAGTGCCCAGCATAACCAGTTGGTTCAGTGCCAGAATGGTATCATCTTTCATTGGTGTTAGAGAAATAGCACAAACAATGATGTCTGAGTTATGTCACAGTACTGTGATCAAAAGGAACGTATTCCTTAAATATTATAATAAACCCAGTGATTTCTTTTGAAACAGAATGATTTTAATTCACAAACATCTGCCTGAAAGTCCAAGGAGATTAGAAATGTCCAGTTATGAAAACATACTAATTAAAGACTCTAAATACTTAGAATAGTTCTCGGGCTATGTAAGTTGGTCCAACTGATAACACAACTTGACATGTTTCATATTATTTCAACTTCTTTTATTTGAACAAGGGAATAGATAAACAAAAGGAAAAGATCCTGCTGTTTTTTAAATTTTATGAAAATATAACCCGAACAGAGGTCAGACTTCAAATGTACAGTCCATATGCCTTGGCTGACACAAAGTAGCTATAAGGATAATATCACTTCGTATGCACAATGGATTTTAGCTCCATCCCAACACAGTGTAAAAAGAAAATGTAAACCAAACTGCCTCCTTATCCACTGTTTCTGATGTCTTTAGAGCTGAATCATTTGGAGACGCTTAAACTATTGCACAGAAAACACAGCTTCTTTGTATTTTGGTGTTACATCTGAAGGACTTAATTAACATTTCAAAAAAAATAATTATCTTCTAACTCATCTAAAAGGTTGGGACTGACTAGATTCTATTTAGCCTATCTGTTACTGAATGGCACTATTATAGATAGCCTCGCAAGTTCTGTTTAATTGGCTGCATGTACCTCAGAGAATGCCTTTTGATAGTTTTGGTGCAATTGTTTTGGGGAAACAATCATTTAACAAGTAAACCCTGTTTGCTGCTGTACTCCTGAATGAATCATTTCTTAGATGCAGCTTTTGCCTACACAATAAATTGATACAAACAAAAGCAATCACCTAGTGCCAAAACATTTCATAACTTATTATGTTTACTACATAACTGCAGTTTCAGCTAGACACCTTCTTCTTCTTTACTTCCTATCCTAAACTGTGGTATGCAGTTGCTGTGCACTGTTTAATTGTTGCTTCCTTCCAGCTGCTCCTTTTCAGTAATGGGTGAAGTGAATTCAGTATATACTGGGCCACATTCTGCAGTCATATATTTAGGTGCAATTCCCCAATTCCCTTTGACTTCAATGGAGAATCAAGAGGAGCTGTGTTTATGTACCTGGTACCAGGATGTAACCTGTCATTTATAAATCACTTTGGGAAGAAAGGCACTATGTAAATGTAAAGATGTTAATATTAATATTGAATTAAATTAAAGCTAATGATCACTTGCACTAGATGCTGTAAAGTAATTAGAGGGGAGTCCAAACTATGAAGTTTGCCTGCCAATCTGCATTTCCCTAAAAATTCAGGACAAGTGGGGTTTGATTCAGCCCACTGTAGTGCTACCGGGCCAGTGGCAATGTTTATAACCTCGTGCAGACCTCTCCAAAGCTCAGGGGTGTTTGGCCAGGATGTTTGGTTCAAGTCTATCTCCAAAAACAAACAAACAAAAAAAAAGTGATATAAGTTGTAGTCAACGTTTGTCTGGAGCGGACAATGGATTTCAGCTCCATCTCAGTGCAGCAGTGGAATGGAAAGAGTCATAACCAAACTGTCTCCTTATCCACTGTTATTGATGTCTCAAATAGAGCTGAGTCATTAGGAGAAGCATAAACTCCTGCCCAAACTCACTGTAAAGGATGGTGCAGAAGCTAAGAACTAAATTGTCAAAAGCCTTTCCTGAGCTGAGCCAGTAGGAACTGTGAGAAGTAATTCTCTGATAGCAGTTACTCTTTCAAAGATAACAAGTGACTCGCACAGATGGTATGGGGCTAAGGGTTAGGGGTCGTCTAGAAATAAAATCAATAATAGAGCACAGGGTTGGAAGACAGGAGATCTGGGTTTTCTTATTCTCCCACTGATTTGCTGAGACACAACTTCCCCATATCTCAGTTTACACGATCTGTAACATGGGGATAATGCTGCTTATCTAACAACCAGTGAATGTGTGGGGCTTAATTAACTGAGAAATGTTTATAGAGCATTTTGAAATTCTCTAATGAAGGACACTGTATTGGTTCTAATTATGGTCTTACTATGACGGAGTGGGCAAACTACAGCCCGCGGGCCGGATCCATCCCACTAGCCATTTTAATCCAGCCCTTGAGCGCCCGCTGGGGCGTGGGGTCTGGGGATTGCCCTGCTCTGGCACACCAACTGGGGAGCAGGGTTGGGGCCTGCTCCAGGCGGTTCCCAGAAGCAGCAGCATGTCCCCCCTCTGGCACCTATGCATATGGGCAGCCAGGGGGCTCTGCTCCGAACCCAAGTGCAGGAACTGCAGCCAGTGGGAGCTGCAGGTGTGTCGCCTGTAGATGGGGCAGCGTGCAGAGCTGTCTGGCTGCGCCTCTGCATAAGAGCTAAACAAGGGACACGCTGCTGTTTTGGGGAGTTGCTTGAGGTAAGCGCTGCCCAGAGCCTGCACCCTAGCTTTCCCCTGTGCCCCACCCCTCTGCCCCAGCCCTGATCCCCCTCCCGCACTCCAAACCCCTTGATCCCAGTCCTGAACCCCCCCACCCTCTGAACCCTTTGATCCCAGCCCAGAGCACCCTCCTATGCCCCAAATCCCTCATCCCCAGCCCCACTCCAAAGTCTTCACCCACCCCCGCACTCCACTCCACTCCCCCGCTCCAGCCCAGAGCCCTCTTCCGCACCCTGAACTCCTCATTTCTGGCCCCACCCCAGAGCTCACACCCCCAAGCAGAGCCCTCACCCCCTCCCACACTCCAACCCCAATTTTGTGAACATTCATGGCCTGACATACAATTTCTATTCCCAGATGTGGCTCTCAGGCCAAAAAGTTTGCCCACTCCTCTATTATTGAATGCTGTTAAAGAAATTGCTGGAATGAGAAGGTCTGTGATTGTCTTCCTTGCAAAAGAAAAGACAGAGACCAATGAATGTTACATGAAGCAAAGGATGCCAGTTAATAAGATAAAGAGAGTACCTGATTTCATGACTGAACCTAAATGGATATATTTCAGCCATCGAATAGGGTAGATGGATGAGGCCTTCATTCAGAATAGACATAATAAGGTTATGATGATAAAGACTGTGGAGCAATTCAGAGTGAGAGCTAACTCTGCAGCCTTAACTCACACACCAGGGGTTCCACATTTTTTCTAATTTACAGAAGAGGCTGCAATCTCTAAGCACATGATGTGGTTAAACAAGTAAACAAACCTAAAATACAGATCATCTTCTGCCCTCCCACTCCCAGAAGAAGATTGCTATTCCCTGCTGTAGTGTCAGATCAAAGCTATATTTCATAGACAAAGCCAACTACATGTAGTTCCAAAGTAACTGTCTACAGGGGCTTGATTGCCATGGTTCAACTCTCAGGACACGAGGTCTAATAATATTAAAATGTTACTGTTTGGCTTGTGATAGAGAGGAAAGATGGGTGTGTGTTGTGGTTAGGGCATAAGCCTATGACATGGGAGACTTTGGTTGAAATCCCTTCTCTGCCACAGACTTCTTCTCTGACCTTGAGCATAGCTTCTCTGTGGCTCAGTTTCCCATCTGTAAAGTAAGGGTAATAGCACTTCCTTACCTCACAGGGGTGTTCTGAGAACAAATACATTAAAGACTGTAACATGCTGCTGTAATGGGGGCCATATTAGTACCTTTGCTAGATAAAAAAAATACCATCACATCACAATATTATATGGCTGCTATGTAGAGCTATTCCAAGCCTGATGCACCCAAAAGTGGAGGTGACTCTTTTAATTATTCAAGAAATGCTGAATATTTCTAGGAACACTAAGGTATCTGAAATTTATTCTTGACAGCAGAAAAGCAAAATCTGCATATGTGACTACATTCATTGTGATCAGTCACCAAAGAGCAAGGCTGCAGGGTCAGATAAAATCCTCATTCTACTTGGCTTTATAGTTTGGCAGATGACGAGTTTGCAGCCATCTTCAGTCAAATATCAATCCTTCCTCACTGATCACGCCATCAGTAGGCACTAATTGATCCTACACAGGAAAGCCAAAGCCCTCGTTCTCCTGTGGACAGGGCCCAGAAGACATAGTTGACTTCCTCTCCTTCAAGACATGAGCAACTCACAGCAACTCCGTTACTCAAAAATGGTGGGATCAACTCCCCTGAGGTGAAGCTCATTTGCATAGGAGGCAGTCACTCTTAGGGGTTGGCCCATGCCTGTGGAATTCACTCCTGTGGGAACTAAGAATGACCACAGAGCTCACCACTTTCCAGTCTAAATGCAAAACTCATTTCTTCTTTGCTTTCCTGAATTGTCATGCACAGCACATCGGTTTTGTTAATACTGAATTAAAAACAACATGCATGTCCCCCCTTGTGAGGAAAAAATGGGGAGAAAGCATTACTTGACTGATATTAGCCACCTTGCTTATTTTTACCTTGGATGACACTCACATACCATTACAATGGGTAAATTATAAGAACATCAATAGAATATAATAATAATACTCAATTGTTATGTGTCAATCTCAAAGTGCTCTATAAAGTATCATAATTACCCCCATTTCATATAGCGAGGGAAACCCAATGCTCCAAAAGAGTGTTCCCAGGTCACACTTCAGACCAGTGGCAGAAGTTCCAGAGTCCCAGTCCTGTGCATTAGGCACTGAGCCATAGTGCCTCTCTTAGCATAGTTAACATGAACCATGCTCTAATTAATTTTAAAACAGATTCAGTCTCTACAGTTACTTTTCTGGTATCAATGGAGCCTCCCACACACATATGTTATTTTCAATTGCACCATCAGCTGAAAGGGGCTTGAACTTCATTTTTAAAGTCGTCCTCTTTCCTTGAAGTGGTTTCAGGTTTTCCCAGCAGGCAGATGAAAACTGGCTATTTCCCTGACCCCAGTCTGCCCTTTCTGTTGGCTGGCATGATTGGCAAAAAGCCCTTTGACAATTGAACAGGGGCATCTGAGCAGTTCCTTGCTCAAGACTGATCTTGCAAGGACCAGGTCTCAGTACATGTTAGACAACAAAAATTCCTGCAAGTGAAGTCACGGAGCAAAACAAAGACTCAGAAAAGTTACCTGTCAGCAAAACTATCTGTGAGCATGTCTCTGTAAGCATTGCATTGGGTAGACTGACACAACCAGCCAGTTTCTTTGGTGCAACCCCATTAAATCGCACAGATATAAGTCAGAAAAGAATCTGACCCAGTACCTGTGACTTAATGTATAGTTTAATGGTTAGGGCAAGAAACTAGGAATTAGAACTGCTGAGTTTTATTCCTAATACTGTTGTCTGACTGCTCTATGCCTTAATTTACCCATACGTAAAACAGAGAGAGTAATACCTACTTCCAGGGATGGTCTCAAGATTAAATAATGTATGTAAAGCCCCTGGGGGGGATCTTTGGATAAAAGGTGTTAAGTTAGAGCAAAGTATTATAATTAGTTACTTTCCAACATGTATCATATGTGTGTGATAATGTTCTAGTAAATATTCATAGATTCCAAACTACCATCATCTAGTCTGATCAACTATATCAGGCACCGTCACAAAATGGAAGCATGTAGTCTAGAATCTTCCTAAGAAATATACTGTGTAAGTAACTTTTGTGCTTATTTCATTAACTCCTCATAGACTAACACTGTAAAAGGGACAAGATTTCCCTTGTCTGTTATGATGACAGTAGCCTTTCACAACTGGAGACCTGTGCTCATATTTGTCTTAATTTGTTTCTGAAAATACATGTACAGATCTCAGTTCAGTTCCAAGATATTATTTGTCCACAGCATAAAACCAGTACAGAGTATGGTACAATTCAGCACAAATGGGAACTTTTTGCTCAGCTGTACTGCATGACAGAAACAGCATGACTGATTCACATTAGCAGAATTGTATGGGGAAGCTTGCACTGAGGATGCCTGTACTAAATCCAGCATTAAGATTCACCCAATAATTCTGGTTAGAGACAGAGATTACTGGGCCTAATCATCTGCCAGTGGAAGAGGCTGCAACTCCATTGAAGTCCACAGAATGGTGCCAGTTTATGCTGGAGAGAAATGCAGCCCATTACCTTGCAAATAGAAATCTCTCTTGGTATAATACCTACCACAGAATGGAAAAGCATAAATGAATACACAGCCCATAGGAACTTTTGTTAATATTACATCATGTCCTGTGAACAATTGGGTTCTTGCTGTAGAACTGTTAAGTGAAATGGAACTGTTCTATCCCTACAGCATCACAAATGAAACACCCTATAATATGTATAGAAGCACCTGTAATTTATAAATATTATTATAACCAAGCTCTGAAATAATAATATAAAGTTCATATTATTAAAATTTAAAATGTCTTCACCTCCCTTCTTCTGCCTGTGAAAGAGGAAAATTTTACATGTGCTGTGACAAAAATAAAGTGGAAAATGTTTAGAGAACCAAGCAATCTGATTGGCCAGACATCACAAATTGCTAATAATAATAAGCTCCAAATATTATATGCCAAACAGCTGCAGAGCCTCTTAAACGTAATTCCTGTCTTCTTGGAGGACACGGTAAGGGTGGAATTGAAACGTTTGCCAAACCTCACCACAAAATGTAGGCAGACATTTTTCTTCAAATCCATCATTGTCACCCTTGATAAAGCCTTCCACAAATATTGTGGCACGGAGGAATGCTATGAATTAGTGCAAGCAATGAAGCCAGCAGCAATGAATACAGTATAGTACATACAAAAGATAAACACAGACCAGATACTCTAGTAAACAAAGCCATTCATAACCAGGAGGTGATGCATGCAGAATTCAGTGTATATAATAAGATATTACTTGCTTCCCTATGACAGGGTTGTGCTCAGCTTGCTTTATTGCAGTACACCACCTGCTATAACAATGTGTGAAATTCTAAAAACAGTAATTTGGAAAATTCACATGAATGTTAAAAAATATATATATTGAAGTTGTTTGCTCCTATAAGACCTTTCCTAGCTCTTATACTTTACAGGGCAGATATTAAAATTTCAAATTAATATATTTAAGACTCATGGAAAGTTTTAGTTCTTAATATGGAATATTCAATCTCCATGTGGTGCCAATGTCCCAACTTTGTAGATAACGCAAACGTGTTTCACCCACAGCACTGGGTATCCCATAATAAGCCAGCTACATTCCCAGGACATGGTTATCCTTTCTTCTAAGAATCTCAAAATACTACACAAAGCAGAGTGATTATTATTTGTTTTGCACTAACTATCTGTTCAAAACTAGTTTTATGGAAAAGTAAAAGCAGTCCCTGCCTTCCGAAACCCACGAAGGAGCCTGTACACCTTGTAACTTGTGAGGTACACCCACTGCGATGAATCACTATATTCTGGAACACTCTGATCACCCTTTTGGAATTCTTTGATCCCCTCTCTCTCCATCTGATACTCAAGAATGACCAAGAAAAGCTGGAGGCCACTCATCCTGATAGCAGCTGGGAGTAATTCGTAACATACAATCTGGCAATGCTCCTAGAAATGATTGCTTCTTGATAAATTTCTACCAATACCTTTCTGAAACAGTTGCCTCCCTTTACTGCACATTTAATATGTTTCTAGGAAGAGATGGTTTATCTTATTACTGCTAAAGCCCAGACCTGTATGCCAGATACCACCCAATATTCCTGATCAACGCTGACTAATATATTGGCAAAAATACGTACAGAAACTCAGGAGAACTCTCCCTGGGGAGGAACGATGGTTTGTGGTTGAGGCACGAGACCAGGAGGTGGCTCTGCCACAAAACTCTTGTCTGGTATTGAGCAGGTCACTTAACCTGCCCATGCCTCAATTTTCCATTTGTATACGAGAGATAATGATACTTTGCCGGTATTGTGAGGATAATTTTACTAAGGCTTATGTGGCCCTGAGATACTACAATGAAGGTGGACATAGAAGCATGTGAATGGATTGGTGTGTACAGTCAGATTGGATTCTTTAAACACATATATAGAATGTGCCAATCTGTGATAATCTAGGATGAAATCTTGGCCCCACTGAAGTCAGTGGGAATTTTTGCCAGGATACTGTCAGGATTTCACCTCTAATATCCATCTCTCGAGACTTCCAGGACTTATAGCAGCCAACATCTCCTCAAGTAATGAGGAAGACTTTGATAGCATGGGCCAAGAATATCCGTTTTCAAACACATGGTTTTGAATGATTTTCCTGAGTCAGCTACCTTTACAGAGAGGTGTTGGCCACTACCTATGTGAATGACCTAATCTCTAGCCAGTTCACTCTCATCCAGGATACAAAGTAAGAGTTCCCTATTCTCTTGAAACATGAGCAATCAGCATTTGTCAATATACATGGGATTAAGAAGATAGACAATGACAATATATAGGCTGCTGATGCTTTCCTATTAGGGTGACCAGATATCCCGATTTTGGGTCTTTTTCTTATATAGGCTCCTATTATCCCCCACCTCTTCCTGATTTTTCACATTTGCTGTCTAGTAACCCTATTTCCTACTGATTTCTCAGCCACAATCCTTGATCCCTCATCCTTGGACCACTGTGAATTAGAACAGGGCCTCATCCTCTCTGATTGAACTAACCTCGTTATCTCTAGCTTGCTTGCATATATATACCTGCCCCTGGAAATTTCCACTACATGCATCTGACGAAGTGGGTATTCATCCACGAAAGCTCATGCTCCAAAACGTCTGTTAGTCTATAAGGTGCCACAGGATTCTTTGCTGCTTTTACAGATCCAGACTAACACGGCTACCCCTCTGATACTTGAAACGTAAGCAACAATGCTTCATTGTGTTTAACTACAGTTGGAAATCATGGCATATTTCCTGAGCCAGAGTGTACCTAAACTAGCTATTGCTGGGCACAATATAAAATAATCGAAAAAGGAAAGCCCGGTCCCTGCAGTTAAAAGGTTGGGTGAACATTAAGATGAGTGACTTGCCCTGATTACTGTCCACCTCCAACTCCCTTCCAGTCTGCACACTCCAAGTTTACTTTATTATAATCATTGTTTTTTGGTGGAGATGCTAAATTGTCCATCTCCAAGCCATACTTGCTGACAGCTTAGGGTAAGGTTCACCAGCCCCTAAAATGTAATATAAATATTTTACATTCTCTCAGGACCTACACTGGAACCAGGAGTTGGTCAAAGACATCAGGCTGGGTATTTATAGAACAGGAATTGATTAAACCTGTCCCACTGTGGTCTGCATATTGCTGTCACACCCCTGTCGGCTCTATTGCTATCTATGCCATCAGAAAGATCAGGGCAGAGCTAGGCAGGCTCATAAAGTCCCATCCACACTGCATGCAGACACATTTCTGTTTGGTAAGCCAGATTTCATAGGTGGAATGCCTATGAAGTGATAGAAGTAGATGTACAGGGGCATTCTCACACTTAGAATATTAGGGTTGGAAGGGACCTGAGGAGGTCATCTAGTCCAACTCCCTGCTCAAAGCAGGACCTAATCTCAAACTAACCCACTTACCCAGCTTTATACCAATTACATTGTTAGGTCATTTTGAGACCTTGTTATGTTATGCTAGTGGCAATACCATCATAATACTTACTACGGGCATCTACTTACTAATATGGTCAGCCCATGATTCCACAGAGAGCCTGCTTTATTAGCCTTCCTTATGGGATTGATATCAATACAGAGACATGCCTTTTCCATCTTCACTTTCATTAAGAATGTAGGCACCTTCAAAGCCCATATGAATTGGAGACTTCCAGTTTACAATCTCAAATGGATTATGGCCTTGGATTGGCTTTAACACAAGATCCTCCAGGGATCTTTGGAAGAAACTCATCCATCAGAAAATACTGCTGCTACTTCATCAGTCCCATTAAAGAGGAAGATATTAAAACTTTGCCCTGTTATCATGGCTAATGGGGTCTGTTCATCTACTAACACTGTAAAATATTCCTTGAGCTAAGTGAAAGAAATACTGCTCACTTGCTCTCTGTCGTTCTCTCAAGTCCCTGCTATTCCACTTATGTGAACCAGGTGGCAGCACTCTTGCAATTCATGCATATTCTCCATGGATCTTCCTATGTGTCTCCATATTAGCACATCCCATACGCTTGAACTTTCATATCACTCAATATTGGATTGTTTTCTATAACGCCCAGGTATTCCTTGTGGGGGCTCCTGTTGGGGAACAGAGATAATGTGTATATAAAGCTTACGTGTGGGAAAAGTTGGTTCCCATGAAAATGTTACTCTTTCCCCAAAGCTCCACTCCTCTGTATGCTGGTTAACAGGGGTTTTGTAAGTAAAAGGCTGTTGGTTCCTACTTCTGCCAAAAGCAAGGTTCAGCTCTCTATGGCTTTTTGTTGTTTTCTTTAAGAAAACTCCGGTTCAGACTCCCAGTACATTACACTGGGGTGGGCAAATGTTTCACACAGAACACTCAGTGTGCCTTAAAGTGGTGGGATGCTGTATTTTGTTTGTTTCCTTAGCTCCCCACCTTTTTTCTGTTATATTCCATTATAGGCTGGGTCTAGCAGGGTGGTCCCCTGCTCCTGCCCTGAAGGGCTTAAAACAGCCCAGGAGAGGGCTGGGGCTGGGGCAAGAAGCCTGGGCTGATTGGGGAAAGTAGGCTTAGCTGTGGCCATGCCCCAATCAGGTCCAGCTGGCCCCTATAAGAAGCTGGGATCCAGAAGCCCAAACAGTTTCCCTCTGCCTGTAGAGGGGGAAGGGCCTGGCTACAGGGAACTGGATACAAAGTACCTGAGTGTAGCAGGGCTGGGGAAAGGCAGAGGAGCTGGGGAGATCCCACCTGGAAAGCCCAATGCTAGGCTGCAGCCTGGGGCTAACAGGTACTGGGGGTTGCAGAGGGCAGCTGAGGGGTAGGCCAAGGCCACAGGTCCAAACTCTCCTTGCCAGTGATGAGTAGGCTGATGCTGCAGTCTGCCCCAGGGTGTGGGGCAAGATGATGACTGGTAGTAGCTGAATACTGAGATGAGGAGGGGATAGTGGGTGGGGGTTTCCTGGGGAGGGGAGACCTTAAGATTGAGGGGTTACTGTCAGGGGGCAGCACCCCATGTAAAAGAGCACTGGGTCCAGGGAGGGACACGGGAGCCAGAGGCCAGGTGGATCACCAGCCTGCAGAGGGTGCTCCAGAGCTGGAATGAGCTAATTCCCAGGAGTCACTAGCAGGAGGCGCTGCAGGGGTGAGTCCACATGTCTACACTGGGTTATATTCGTATTATTAATTATTTGTATTGTGGTAGCATCTTGCAGTCCTGGTCATGTTTTCTTATTTATACAAGGTAAGGTTTCACCTCACAATGATTTTCAATATAAATTGACCTGCAACTGACTCCATTCATGGATTAGAGGACAAAAGATGATAAAATTCACTTTCCTAGTCAAGGGATCTATAACACAGCAGCCTGTTGCTTTAATGGACGGGGGGTCTTGGACCAACCAGCCTTGTTCTATCAGCTCCATCTGTGCCATAATTAACTGCGTTCCTGCCTGTGGGGTTAGACTAATGTGAGCACGGTGAACACCTGGGCTTCAGAAAAAGGGTTGAGAGACCCCAGTTAAGAGGAAGCTGTGACAGAAATTAGAGGAAGCAGGTTAGGCTCCTGTGGGAGGCCCTGAGAAGGGTCAGCAGGAAGCTGCAAGGTTTCTGGGCGGGAAGGCAGGCAGGGAACCTGCTAGGGAGACCTGGACTCCAGGGAAAGCAGCCTGGGAGGCACTGCTCAGTGCAAGGAGAACAGAACTCTGTAGGCCCAGGAGTAGGGGGTGAAAAGCAAGGGAATTCGTAGCTGAGAGACCTCCTTCCTGATTCCAAAATCTAAATTTGTGCTAATTTTTCCTGTCTTGGAAAAAATCAGAACATACCTATTTTATCAATAGATACCTGAGCAGGGGTTGCCCTGCAACCCGTCCCTGGCCTCTACAACCCTCTGGATTAGGTGACCTACTTCTCATCCTTTGTACCTACTATTTGTGTATGTGGCAATCATCACCTAAAGTATCTGACTTGTAGATATTTGATTTATAAATTCAATTACCTGTACAAATTCATAGCTAAATATTGACTTCAACTAGCTTTTAAAATAGATGTTTCTTGTTGGAATTTTGCCAGGACACCAATGTTAACACCACTAGTCCTCCACAACAATGCTATGGGTCTTTCAGTGTTCAGGAGTAGTGGCGCCTAGCATTATGCTAGGTTACTGAGTTAATGTGTACTCAGAGTTACTGTTGCCACTGGCATGTGTGGTGAGCCTTGTCAGGTTGTTTCTGTTAGCAGAAGAAACTGACTACATGAGCCAGGTTTTCCTTTGAAGCAATCCTATATTTGCAAAAATGTACACAAAGTCCTATTTCCCTGAACATAATAGAAAAAAGCACTAGGAGGCAGTTTCCTTGTTCATTATTTAAGCCTGCTTTCCAGCCAGTCTCCTGCCCCAAGAAGCTCTGACTCTGCTCCCTGTTAGGGTCATGCCTGCCAGTGCTTCTCCTGGCTTTCTCCTGGTTTTTCTGATTGCTTTCTTTGTTTGACACACACAGTTGCATCAATCTGTGTCCCAGCCCCTGCATTGTCAATCAGTCTAGGGAAACCCCTTATTATGCCTGGATTAGTGCTTGCTTAATTCTTCCCATGTGGCCCAGCAACTTGGGCAGTGGCTTCTATTGTTTGAACTCTCTCACTCTGTAAAGGAGCTTAATTGCTTCTTCCATTTAGCCTGAATGAAAGGTGGCTAGCACTGCCATCAGCTTCAGAGAGGTCTGTGATTGCTCACAGATCAAAAGACATGCTGGCAGCCACCAACACTCTCTCCAGCACATCACCTACAGAATAACCTGCATCACAGAGAGTAGCAGCTGCATAACCCTGCAGATGTGTATTTTTACAATATCCAGTTGCATAAGTTACTGTAAATTAGAGCAAGTTGGATTATTTTTGTTTAAAAAATGGATGAAAAACACTAATATTTTGAAAAAATGTTCAGGAAAAATATTGTTTTCTGAGCATCTCTACTATTTTATCAGTACTTCTTTGTATAACATTTATATTATATGGGTAGAGGATTTACTGTTGTATAAAATTATAAACAAACACTATGTTAAAAATATTAAGATTGCAAAGTCAAACATTCATATACTATTTTTCCATCAGAGCCCTGCCTCATTCAGTGCATAGAATGGATAGGTCTCACTTAATAAGCAACTATTCAATATTTTGTTTTCTTCTGTTTGTTCAATGTGCATCCCCATTGCTTATTTACTTTAAACTATTCAAACTTTGTTAGACAGATAGAATTAACTTCCTTGTGGGCTTTTCTATGATGCTCATCACTATAGTTTCCGAGTTTCACAAACATTAATTAATATATCTTCAGAAAACCCGATGTGAGGTGAGTAGGTGTTACTAGTCCCATTTTACACATGGGAACTGAGACACAGAAAGATTAGTCAGAAGTAGCCACTAACTTTGGGTGCCCAATGTGAGAAGCCTAGGACCTGATTTTTCAGAGAGCATAGCATCGTATAGCATTTCTCCCATCAGCTTCAGCTGTAGCTGTAAGAATTCAGCACTTCTGCAAATCAGACCTGTTTTAATTTTGACAGAATAAGTCGGCCCAGAGAGTCAAAGGTATTGAAGTGATCCTGTCAGTGTACAACACTGAACAGTTAAGCATGGTTCAGAGTTTGGAGAACACAGACCTGCTTAGTCCCAGGGCAAGCACCCCCCAAAATGCATGCCGAAGTTTGGCGATTTATTGATTGAGATACACACAAGAAAAAAAAAACCATAAAGCATTTTGAAATTGAGTGGTTAAGCAAAACAAAATTAATATGTAATCCTTCTGCCAGGTGCTGTCGGCAGCAACAAGGGCCAGGTTCCATACCCAGGGATTCCTCTTATTATAAAACAAAACCAGCTCAAACTCCCACTGGCATGCACTGAGTCTGTGTAAAACGAAAAAAAACCCTTTTATTAAGGAGAGAAGGAACTTAGCACTAATATGAAAAAACACAACAACAATGAGGCAATAGCATGCAAACAATAAGTAACTCCTCTCCCAAGTAGTCCTTTGCCTCAGTTTTCCACTTAGTGGTGTAAAAGTCCAATGCATAAATGTCTCCTTAACATGCTGCTCCCCCTTTTCCTTCCACTTCACCCAACACATGGTTGATTATCTAAGGTCAGCAAAGTCCTGGAGCAGATGGGTTCACCTTGTGGCCCTGGAAGATCGTAGTCAAGTAATGCCTCCCTCATTGCTTTCTCACCCAAACCAATGCCTTTAGCTGTGATGCCATGTTCTGATTGTCCTCCACGTAACCCACTCATTAATGATCTTAACTCTGAGTGATTTCACAGGGCAGTGGGGAACCGCACTGCTCCTGCCTCCTCAGCATTGTCTTTCACCAAAACACTGTCCCCACACCAGGTCTAAGTCTCAGCCCCCTAGACTCACTAATCAGTGATGTCAGCTGTAGTGATTGCTGAGAAGAAACAAGGACTCTCAATTGTGTCCAGAGATCTGTCTTTAAACACTGGAGGGAGGGATTCAAATGGCATTTAGGATACTTTAAACACAATCCCCACTCATAGGTGCCAACTTTTCCTGGTGCCAGTGGGTGTTCGCCCCCAGCCCCACCCCTACCCTGCCCCCATTCCCACCCCTTCCCCAAAGTCCCTGCCTCAATCCTGTCCCTCCCTGCGCCTATTGGACTCCTTGCCCAATCCCTACCCCGGCCACGCCTTTTCCTGGAGCGCGTCATGTTCTCCCTCCGCCCCCGTCCCTCCCAGTGCTTGCTGCAGTGAAACAGCTGCAGAGCCTAGACTGCCAGTGCACAGAAGGATAAGAAAACGGGAGGGAAATTTTAAAGCAATGTCAGCCCAAGCACTGAAGCCAATTCCATTTTTTAATCCTGCCCAAATTCTCCTGGAACTCAGCCCACATGTGTAAACTTGATCTGAGGGAGAACAGAAACTAATGGAATTGCTCAGAGGTTTTAGGTGATCATAAACATACAGTTGGGAGTGGAAGAGAGCTATGCAGACTGGGAGAAAATATAATCAGTAAATGAAAGGTTAATATGGAAAAAGTAACTTTAGAGCCTCATACATACCTATTATCAGATAGCTCTGGCGTGAAAGGATTCCTACAGAATGCTAAAGTGCACAGCTAATAGCTTAATGATTGCAACTAAAATACTTTTAAGGCATTGGAAAGAAAATTGGCTATAGAAGAACTCATCACATATTTATGGCCTCTTATAAAGAATGATGGTCTTGTGGTGAAGATACTGGACTGTCACTGGAACTCAGATCCGGGTTTATTCCCCAGTTCTACCATATGTTTCCTGGATGACCTTGGGCTAGTCACTTTGGATAAAATGTTTAGAAGCTCCTAAGTGACAGGTGCCAAAGTATCATCGAAAGTCAGTGGTTCCGGTGTGCTTAATTCAGTTTGAAAATGGGTCTTCATTTCATAAATCACTTAGGCTCTTTTGAAAAATATACCAGTTCTTGTGTTCCCTGTGTCCCAAAGTAGGGATAATATTTCTTGTTACTCACCCTTTGTCCATCTTATCTGTTTAGACTGTAAGATCATATTGTGCTTACAGTCACACATGGAAAAATGTAAATATGGTAATGGACTAAAGCTCTAGTGCAGGTAGGGATGCCATGGATGGATATTCACTCTAGCTTTTTAATATGCTATAGTGATTCCTTAATTTGCAGTGTAGTCATAATAATCTACTTTGGACAGGATTCATATTTACCTTTATGACTATGTAAGTAACAATTTCTTTTTGTGACTATGTAAGTAACAATCTCTTTTCTTAGTTTATGGCTAATAGTAATACTGACTCCAGTCTCATGGGTATGTCCACTTGATGTGGGTTATTTCAAGTGATAAGGACCCTAAGGTGTCTGGTAGACCAAGAAGAGGAGGCATCCAGTTTGCTGGATTCTTGAGATGAAGGAATAGCTAAACTATACAGTCCACTCATAAAAACATCCCTATTGTTAATGCCTTCTGTGTGCAGAAAGCATCCCCAGGACAAAGCTATAGCTTGTGCTTGTCATTGTAAATGGAACGTGTTAGAAATCTTTCGTGGTTACTGACACAAGTGGGATGTCATGTCCAGACCAGCGAGTGTTCATGTGACCACCTGTTCTGTAGCACTGGGTGCCTTCAGGGATCTGCTGGTGTGGCTCACTGACAGCCAGCAGACAAGCATGGCCCTGACTCTCTGCTCTGATTCTAGCAGCCTGCCTGTTACACTCCAGCCACACTTCAATGTTCACCGAACTTGGGTACTACCAGTCAAATGACTCCAGCATATTTCCCCCAAACCACCCATTCTGCAATGTCCAGCCTTCTCTTGGACCGTTCAGAGACGTAATGTGGTTTGTTTGCTCCTCTAAAGAGTTGCTACCTAGCAGCTTGCCACATTGTTAACTCCAGGCAATCACCTCAATTCAAATACAGCACTGGGTTCTTTTGGATTAAAATAAAACAAGTTTATTAACAGCAGGAGATAGGTTAAGTGATGCCAAGGAAAAGAAATAAAGGTAGAGATGGTTATAGACTCTAGGACTGGAAGGGACCTCGAGAGGTCATCGAGTCCAGTCCCCTGCCCTCATGGCAGGAACAAATACTGTCTAGACCATCCCTGATAGACATTTATCTAACCTACTCTTAAATATCTCCAGAGATGCAGATTCCACAGCCTCCCTAGGCAATTTATTCCAGTGTTTAACTACCCTGACAGTTGGGAACTTTTTCCTAATGTCCAACCTAAATCTCCCTTGCTGCAGTTTAAGCCCATTGCTTCTTGTTCTATCATTAGAGGCTAAGGTGAACAAGTTTTCTCCCTCCTCCTCATGACACCCTTTTAGATACCTGAAAACTGCTATCATGTCTCCTCTCAGGTTTCTCTTTTCCAAACTAAATAAACCCAATTCTTTCAGCCTTCCTTCATAGGTCGTGTTCTCTAGATCTTTAATCATTCTTGTTGCTCTTCTCTGGACCCTCTCCAATTTCTCCACATCTTTCTTGAACTGTGGTGCCCAGAACTGGACACAATACTCCAGCTGAGGCCTAACCAGTGCAGAGTAGAGCGGAAGAATGACTTCTCATGTCTTGTTTACAACACACCTGTTAATGCATCCCAGAATCACATTTGCTTTTTTTGCAACAGTATCACACTGTTGACTCGTATTCAGCTTATGGTCCACTATGACCTCTAGATCTTTCTGCTATACTCCTTCCTAGACAGTCTCTTTCCGTTCTGTATGTGTGAAACTGATTGTTCCTTCCTAAGTGGAGCACTTTGCATTTGTCTTTATTGAACTTCATCCAGTTTACCTCAGACCATTTTTCCAATATGTCCAGATCATTTTGAATTTTGACCATGTCCTCCAAAGCAGATAAAAGTGAAAAACACACAACTAAAAATCTAAAATGTAATCTAGCAAGGTACAGCCTTTGTTTAAAATGGTTTCTCACCAATCACTCTCTGTCCAACATAGCTGATTGTCCTTCAGTCAGGGCCTTCCACAGAAATAGAGGGTGCTGGTATGCCTTGTCTTCCTGAGTGAAAGATAACTAGATTTTGAAGTCAGAAGGGGTCATTATGATCACCCTGTCTGACCTCCTGCATAACTTGACACAGTTAAGCTTCTGGTATGCTGAGATCACAGCCAATTGTACAGTGGAGAAGTTAATGCTGGGCCCCCACCAGGTACCTCTCTGGGAACAAGGTATATTGTACATGGTAGCTACTTCTCCGTTCTGCTTTTCCCCCACATACCAATACTCTCCCTCTGAAATGCAGGGCCCCAATTCTATGATAGCTCTGCTGAGGGACATCCTTACGATCAGAGACCATGCAGCAGAACCATTGCTCCTCTTTGTGTTAAGAGCTCCATGGCAAGAACTCCTTTTCAGAAGCTATTTGCAAGGCACAGCAACAGTAACTGTTATTGGCGCTTCAAAACCCTCTGACAAGATTGCATGTTTTCGAGCACCACCTACTGTCACATTATATATTAACTGTTTGTTTGTTTGTATATATAGACCTTTCTCTTACAGAGCACTCTTGGAACTCTGCGTTAGCACTGAGCGAAGCTGTTCAGAGAGACTGAAAAACGCAGCATCAGTCAACCTGAAAGTATTCATGAATTTGACACTAATTCACTACATAGTTTCAGCTCAAGAAAGGTATTTATTTTGTGGGGATTCAGATGGCAAGTGAGAGCAGCCTGCATGACACACAACTCTCAGATGTGGGAGCTGAAGTCTTCAATTTACTGTCTTAGATCCAGAAATAGTTGCAAAATTTGAGGTATCCCAGCTAAGAGCAAGGCCAGAAGTGCGTCTGGTGGCTTGTCCTGGCAGCAGGGGTTAGCTTCCCTCTGGCTGTAGAATTATATTGGCAGAAGGAGGGACTGTGTCCCCTAATCCCACATAGAATAGGTGAAGGACTGAAGTCCTTGCCTGTAAATTGGGCATTGGTCCATGAATTCCTGATCTCCTGTGGATTTAGGTCATGGAATTTCATTGGCCCACTAGAGCTTGGGGTTGAATGAAACAGTTAGGCTACGAAGGTCAAAAGGAAGAAATCTAAAGCTTCTGTCTGTTCTCATTGGTCCCTGCCATTTGCAATACAAGTGTTATTTCTGAACATTGTGATACGGAGACTTAACCACCATACTATGAGAGAAACCAGCCTATGAGAGGAAGATGTAATACAAACAGAGAAGTACAAGTATAAAACAGATGCATTAGTTGTAGCGCTTGTCACTCAGTACTTATTCTATACTTTAAACCAAAATTCACATGCATACAGCATCTCATGTTAATGTTATGTTTTGCATATTCAACCCAAAAGGCCAAATTCTGTCCTCATTTATACTTGTTGGCACTAAAAGAGTTGCTCTCATTTGCTTAATACAGGGCATTTTGAGGCTGCATCTGCAGCCTTTGTATGCAGATGTCCCATAGAAATAAATGGGAGACTTTCAGGTATAAGAATGGCAGATTTGAGCCCTACAGTAGATGTAACGTTCCATTACAAACAGAGTGGATTAAGGTTAAGAAAAAGGAATCCAAATCCCACCCCTTGTGTGGTGCTTAGAAAGCTTTCCCTTCTTCCCATTTTCCCCCTTAACTAATATGGCCGTAGTTTGCATTTTGAATATCTACAATGAGTATTCTAACTCTAAAAGTGCCCTGAGCATTTTCCATTGGCATAGCATCCAGATTAAAATATACTGTGCATAATGATTAATCTTGTGGGCTTTAGATGCCCCCTGGTGGAAAAATCCTGCAGTGTAATGTTAAGCATTTCATGCACGGTCATCTCTGTAGGCAGAAGTTTGATTTATTAAATATATCTGAGACTCATTTGAGGCACTGCACTATTATCAGTATATCCCACAAATAAAAGAGCACACAAGATCCTGAGTTACAAATGAGCACCTGGAGTCATTTAAGAGCTGCTAGCATGATGTACGTTACTAGTAGAGTATAAATTGCTGGCCTAAAATTTCTTGCAGGCAAACAATGCCAAGCTCTTAATATATATCAAATGAACTCTAGTAACTTAAGCAAAATAATCACAATTTTCCTCACAGTCTTTCCAGGATTTCAAGCTGGAGTTGCTTCAGGGGATACACAATACCTTGTTACAAACCATAGAACGTTTTAAAGAGTATCCATCTGACAACCTTGGCTAATGTCATATCTTCTATCTAGATTACTTCAATATGTCATGTTCACATCACATCACTCTGTCCCTGGTTCCAATGCCAAGGATTTTTGTCTTGTCCAACCCTTGCATCTGGAAGTAATGATCTTAATATTTTGGCTCTACCCCCATAAAAGCTATGTCACAAAAAAGTAGCAATCTTATGAACTGCTGTTTACCCTGAAGACAAATTTGAGATCCACAGTTTCTATATTCTACTCAGATTTATTTAAAGACAAATTTTCCACTGTATCCCCATATACAGTATACAATATACAGTATGACTCTAATAGTGATTTGTCAACCATTTATGTTTAAATCCAGTTCTAGTGAAAGGACTGGTCTTAACAGATAGTGGATTATGTTGTTCCTTTTTGGGGAAAACACTTTGAAAGGACTTGATCTTAAAATGGCTGTTCTTCGTAGTATGATTCCTGATAAAACCTGGGGCAGATTTTTTATCAAAATCAGAAATTCTTTGTATTCAGGTCTATTCACCTCTACACATAGCGTAGGTAACATCATGGGGAGTTTAGTGCGTGTATGGAGAGAACACATAGGAAAGGCATCTTATCTAAAACTCTGTAGGTTTGACTACACTAGTGATTTTTCAAAAAATCTCCCATTGAGCTGCATTTTTGGTAGGCAACAATCAGTGGGATCAATGATGGAAGCACTAGTGGCACAGACATTTCTACTGCTGTGTAATCTAGGTCAACTATGAGCAGGGTTAGATGACCTGGTGGTAAAAACACCTGTCTTAAGTTTTCACTAGTGTTTCTATAGCTACTACTACTACTGGTTGAATGGCACTGATAGGAGAGCTCCCATGAGATGTCCTGAAAAAATACCAGTGTATATAGATCCTGTGTGGTGTTTTACCTCTATTCCTAATACTCTAGTCAGAGTTTTACAAAATGAATCCTGAATCCAAACAGCCCATGATTTTAGAGGGAATCACCACTTCATTTAAATCACAAAGACTTAAAATGCACTCACTTGAATGTCATAGGTTTGGGGACAGCTTGGACAGTGAACATTTGGAATTTTTGAAACTTGTTTCGGAAACGATCTCTCTGTGCACTGAAGTTAACCTCTCTCTGGCACATTAGCTCGTGACCTGAGAACAGTTAAACAACTGTAAGAACATCAAGGAAAAGGTTATGTTATGTGTTTTGTCTATTTTCTAATACCAGTCCCAGATGTGTTTGGAAACTTGGCATATACTTTGCTTTGCTACTCTTGGTTAATCCTGCCTTTTTTTTTCTTTGAGCTACCTTTAGGTCCATATAGAACTAAGTATGTTCTTAGACCCTATTCCTGCAATCAGGTGCACGCAGACCACCAATGAAATCTGTAGAAGTTCATGTACACAGAGGGGAATCTCAGTACAGGATCAAGGCCATGATATTGCATGCAGAACACTAAGGTTTATGATTTCAATCTTATTTTCAAATGTATCTAGTTACCCAGTTTCTTCCTTGAAATGCTGTTAAAAGGAAAAGGTTGCTTATTTAAAAGTTGTTGGAGGGAAACAGAAGAGGCAGGGAAGAGGGGTCAGGGGAATTCTATCTCAAAGTCTTATAGAAACCTTTCCAGCACTGCAAATTCAGAAGCATCTAGACCTAGCTGTTGTTTGACCTTGTAGCTGCGTGAGACTCACCATTTCAGTGCCTCCTGCTGGTTGTCCTGGGAATTAGCTCAACTCCAGCTGCGAAGTGCCCTCTGCTGGCCAGTGTCTTGCGTGCCTCAGGCCCCCGTGTCCCTCCCAGACCCCAGTGCCCCTTACCCTGGGGTTCTGCCCACTGCAGTACCCCCACACTCTGGGTCTCCCCTCCCAGGGGTTGGACCAGCTGCCTCTGCCTAACCCCGAGTGGCACCTCTGCAACCCCAGTACCTGCTTTGGCCTTTAGCAAAGCCTGCAGCCTGGAGACTTGCCAGGCTGGAGCTCCCCAGCTCCTTTCGCCTTTCCCCAGCACTGCTCTACTCCTGGTACCCTGAACTCCTAGGCAGCCACAGCTAGAGGGAGATTCCTTTCCTTCTGGCCCTGCAGCCCTTTTATAGAGCCCAGCCTGGCCCTGATTGGCTGCTTCTCAGCCTTTTCTATTGGCTCTCAGCCCCAGCCCTTGCCAAGGGCTGGCTTTTAACCCTTACTGAGTCAGAGTGGGGTGACTGCCCTGCTACAGACCTGTATTTTGATGCTGTTGAGCTAATGTTCAGATTGTTGTGGCAACTTTGATGTGCAGATGTTGGCAGTGATGTTCTTATTGACATTCTTACCATAGAGTTTCAATTGCTGCAAATTTAAAAAAATAAAGCAAACTATTTGTTGTCAATGCCTGAGACAAATGTGACTAGAAATATTTCAGAGAAATCAGCTTACAGGTCACTGGTGACACATGCTGGCACATATAACTTCATCATTAATTCTTAGGATCATCAGAGCTGGTCAGAAAAAATTCAACAGAACTACTTTTTATTGGAGAATCCAGTTCGATTGAAACAGAAACACTTCACAAAATTGTGCTGATTTCACAGAAACTTCATTTTGGAGAAAAGGGAGAGGAGGAGTTCCAACAGTGTTGAAACATTCCATTTTATTTTTCAGAATGAAACACTGATTTTTTTTTCATTTTAAAGTGACTTTTTTTCTTGAATTTTTGTATTACATTAAAATATAAAATAGTCAAAACCAATGTGAACTTCTCAATTTTGTAAACATTTCAATTAAGAAAAAATAAGAATTGTCTTCAACAGAAGATTTTGAAACTTTTGGGTTTCATTGCTGAGCAGAACAACAACAACAACAAATGAAATCCTTTGTTACACACATTCCATTTAGTGTGCAGCTCTACTAATCATAGATAGAACAGCAAAAGTGTGCCAGGCACGTCCTGTTAGCAAGTTTTTAAAGAAACCTTCTCTCAGGAGCAATAAGACTTTTACTGGATCAAAATTTGAAGTCTGTTTCCTCATCTGTAAAAAGGGAATATTAATAATTACTGTACTTTCCTCCCAGAGATGTTGAGGATTAATTCTTTGTCTCATGTGCAGTACCTTGTAAAATGTAAAGGGATACAGAGAATGGAATGGGATGTTACTGCCTCCAATTGGTGGTTACTGCACTGTTGGTTTTCATCATTAAAACTTCTGAGCATTTAAATACCATGGAGGTCGTTGGGTGCCATGTGATGGGCATGGTATTAGAAACGGAATGGAAGACTACATAAGTAGCATGTATAGAGCTATGCATTCTGAGGTATCAGAGCAGATGCATTTAATAGTTAATGTGTTGTGCAATTGTGCATGAAAATATAAATGAGATTCCAGGGGCCAGATTCTCTAGTCTACTGAGCAAACTTCACACTGCTTTACAGATAATTGTTTATTACACAATGCAAAGTGAACATGTACTGGCTGGAGAATCCACCTGGAGTATTCCCTCTATGTAGGGGGAATCTCTGGCTGGTATCGAGTTAGCAGAGTTGGCTTTGCTATATCCACAACCTGTAGTAGCCTCCATTGCACTGCCTAGCATAAGGCAGGGATGTCTTCATGTACAGAAAGGCATGGAGTGTGGCAGAACAAGTCTTCACTATGTCTGAGCCTTACCAGTATAAAAGTTTATATCAGTAGCATAAAATAATGCTTATCCCTGCAGGTTTTGCTTGCGCCAGGGCACAGCAGCTGAGGTTCAGGGAGCTGGGAAGGCCTCTCTGTGAGCCCTCTTCTCCACTGTGAACAGCTTTAACTTAGACACAGTGGAGAATTGAGCTCAGGATTCCCTCCGTGTGCCTAGACTTGACCTACTTCTTACTGATCCCAACTTTGGATCTTAGGTTGTGTTCTTGCATTTGGATCCATGTAGGTTGGACTCCTGGACCCATGGCGAAGGCCATTGACTTTGTAAGACTCTACTGTTGTCTCTCTGTGCAGACCTGAATATAGAATCAGGGCCTTCCCAGAGCAAGCTACAATCCCTTTGCTACAGTAGCTCTAACGTGTGGGACTCTGTCTCTTGAGAGTTGTCTTGGTCATCTGTTCCTAGAAACACATTTAAAATGACCTTTTTCAAAGCTGTGGGTTTTTTTATCAGATAATTTTCAACCTTTATTATTAAATATACCTAGGAGTCATAATCATGGCCCAGGACCCCACTGTGCAAGGTGCTATACAAACACAGAATAAAAAGGTAGTCCCTGCCTCAAAGAGTTACAATCTAAGTATAAGACAAGAGACAACGCATGGATACAGGCAAACCAGGGAAGGGTGTGGAGGAAGGTAACAAGGAAACAGTAAGACCATTGGTCAGTACAATAGCTGTCTTGGTACTAGATCCTTCAACAGAACCTTTCTCTGTTTTCTTCCTCTCTTTAATACTCCCTGCATTTCTTTCTTCTGTAGACTTCAGTTTAGTGAATATTTGGTGTTTTCTAATAATTGTAATACTAAGCTTTTAATGGCACCCTTGAGAGTCATGGGTGTGTGTGTGCACATACAGGATTAAAACTATTGTTGATTCTAATTATTTATTAAAAAGAATGAGGAGTACTTGTGGCACCTTAGAGACTAACAGATTTATTTGAGCATAAGCTTTCATGGGCTAAAACTGATTACTCTCATTATAGTTAGTATGGCAACACGCATTTTTTCATGTCCTCTGTGTGTGTGTATATATATCTTCCTACTGTATTTTCTACTGCATGCATCCGATGAAGTGGGCTGTAGCCCACTAAAGCTTATGCTCAAATAAATTTGTTAGCCTCTAAGGTGCCACAAGTACTCCTCATTCTTTTTGCTGATACAGACTAGCACGGCTATCATTCTGAAGCCTAATTATTTATTACTAGTCCCAAAATGGCATGAAAGGGTTAAGAAGACTGGCACTTCAAGTTTCTTAAAGAGGACGAAGTTACATTCTGAGCGTTCTAATGTCATCCTATTAGTGTGTGTGGAAAATACAAATCCACATGGAACAGTAACCAGATTATATTTTATATACTACTTTGAAATTATAATACAGCTACTCTTCATGTATCATTTAATTTTTCAAGACTGTCTTTCAGAGGAAATGTAACTTAATATGATTTAACTGTTGGGGATTTAAATTTAGTCAATTTATGTTCATTATAAACAAATCCAAATTCCTAGCTAGTATGGTATAACTAACATATGTCACATACTACAGCATGTCTGATGTACCCTTTTAACATTTTAACAGTCCATCAGACGTTAATGTGACTTAAACATCAAAAACAGGTTCATTTTGCCATTAATATCCTGAAACAAGAACATATAATATACACATCCTGAGATTTAATCTGTAAACATAACCAAAAATGTCTGGATGAAGGAGTTTTGTTTATATTTCAGTAGTGCTACTTCCATGAAGCATGCATGTGCTATCTTTAGTGTTAAACTCTAAGGCCCTGTCAATAGTAGGATGCTAATGTCGTTGATATTGTTTGGACTGGCTATAAGTCTTCTGCTGACATGATGATCCCTTTGTACATCCGCAAAAGTTAAAGCTACTGGTAAACATAACATTTCTTACAAAGGGGGAAAGAATGTTAGAACAACTTCAAACATACTCAATATTTCTCTGTTCGTTATTTCATAGTTGGAAACAGGATTTGAAGTGAGTAGGATTAGGAATTAAAAGGATACACATCTCTTTATTTAAATAGCAATTAGACTGATTAGTTTAATTAATATGTAAAAAGAGAAAAAGCAAATACTAAGAGTGGGTAAATAGTGGGGAGAATGGATTCATGGAGAAACTCCTTGAAATGCAAAAACTGTCTTTCAGTCCAACTAAATTCCTATCCTCCTTAACTTTTACACAAACCCGCATGTTGATTTTTGCTTTCATGAATATCTAGGGTTAAGTTCTTATGGTATGTTTGCATCTGAACAAGCATATTTGTACCAGAAGTGCTCTCTGCCCCCTATCTATATATAAAATTAGGTTCATGTGTTTGGGAGTGAATATGGATGTCCAAAGAGAGATGATAATGAAAGGAAAGAGAATAGAATAGTTTGCAATCTGCTATCACCAACATTGCATGATCAAGGCATTCTTGAAATTAAATCACCATTGAATTAGTATGGAGTGAGTTCTGGTAGCAGTCTTGGCCTTGGAAAACCAGCCAGATACACCCAGGAATTTAAGGTATAGATGACTAGTTGAGTAACTAAAGGCTTGTCTAAACACAATTTTTGTACCAATGAAAGTTAGCAGGAGTTAGCAGGTCAGGAATTATTTAATGGAACATTTTTTTCATCAGAAAAGGCCTATTCATCAAACAAACTTTTTGTGGAAATGTATTTTTCTCAGGAGCTCATAACCCAGTGGTTTGGGCATTTACCTAGCATGTGGGAGATCCAGATTCAAGTCCCTGCTCAGAATAAAGTAGAGATCCTCAATAAACTGATCGAGAAACAGTTCCTGACCATGCTGGGGAAGGCAGGGTTCCATCAGAATTTAATCAAAGTTGATACGTTTTCATGAAAACATTTTGATTTCAATACTTCATCATTTCCAGTGAAAACCTGTTTTGTCAGAAAATTCCCACCCAGCTCTAGTAACGACTCCAGGAGCTGGGTCTTTGACAATATTTGGTGGCTTATTTAGACTTCCAATAACATCATGAGAATTAGCAACACTGGAAGCTGTGCCAAATAATCAATAAATACTGTCATGTTTGCGAGAAAGAAGACCAAACGCTTTTACTAACTGCACAAACTCTATCAGTAAGAGCTCACTCAAGCTTCTGGAAATATATAGTTCATGTCAGGCATTAGCCTAGTCCTTCACAAACTAACATTACATTTGAATAGCCACTTCCAAACTGGTAACTTGACACTTCTCCTTACCTACACAAGAATATAAGAACTGCTATAATAAGTCAGACCAATGCTCTATCTAGCCCAGTATCCTGTCTTCCAATAGTGGCCAGTGCCAAATGCTTCAGAGGGAATGAACAGAACAGGGCTACTATTGAGTGATCCATCACCTGTCATCAGTCCCAGCTTCTGGCAGTCAGAGGTTTAGGGACTGAGGAGGAAAGCCCTACAGTTGAGGGGTAACTGGGGAGAAGAGTGGACAAGCTGCTGTTAACTGGGAGCAAGAAGCCTAGTTGAGGGCTAGGAATTGCCAGCCAGGGCTCTTTGTAGAAGGGTGAATCTGGGTTGGATTGTTGAGTGGACCAGAGCCTAGGTACCTGTTGGTGGATGTTGAGACAGGCTGTTAAAGGCAGGGCCTTCCTGTAAGGAAGGGGGCTGGATGCTGAGTTCAGCTGGGCCAAAGATTCTTTGGTTTTATGCTGTTGTTGGACTTTGTCTGAAGGATTCCATTACCACAGAAAGGGTTGAATGCTCTTAAGTGGCTTGGCCAGAGGGCAAAGTCAGATCGACAGCTGGAGTAGGCCAAAGAGCAAGGTGTTGAAGCTGAGATGGAAGTGCCGCAATGCCAGGTCTTGCTGAGAGAGGCTACTGCAGGACGGTGAGTCTTGTACAAAGACCTTATCTCATCTCATTTAGGAAGGGCTGAACACATCATAGGTGCCTTGATACTTCTTCTAACTTTACCATTGCTAACCTGGATTAATCTTCAGGTCCTTTGATTCATCTGAGGAAACAGCACAGAATGGAAGGTCACCATCTACTCTAAATAATACTGCAGTGTTGGATTACATCATTGTAGTTTCTAGGCTCACAAGCATTTTGAAAGTGCTCAGATTCTAGGGCTATCGTTGCGGTAGAAGAGCAGAATAATTTGGGGAGGGAGTGAATATGTAAATAGAGTTTATGAAAGGACCACCAGATCAGTGGAGAGATATCATTCAAGAAGCACATACCATTTTGAGCACTGAGCAATCCACTGAAACCAGGACTTAAAAATCTTTCAACAAATGTTCCTAAATTAACTAACACAGCACCTTTCTGCTGTGTGACTCCAGTAGCTGAACCTAGCTTAGGATGCAGCCTTAGACAGTGAAAATTCTTCCCCATGATTTTTTGTAGAGCTGGTGTTTAATATTCCTCTTTAACAGCTATTATAATACATCCTCCTTTATGTATCACTTAAAAAAATAAACACCGAGGTAAAATGTAGAGAGGTAGGTCTGAATAATCAGTTTGACCTTAGCCTGAAGAACACAGAGCTACTCCAGGAGAATTTGTCCCATCGGGTGAAATTTGCCACCTCTTCAGTGTTTTAGTAGGATATAAGTGGCACATAGCCTTTGTGCTGGCCCTTTTCACAGGGGTGAATTTTCCCCAGAGAAAGTGAAGGATCCTCGGCTCATGTAAGTTGTCATAGTTCCTTTTGAACTCTTGGGGTTGGCAAGTAAGCTTGTAAAGGAAGCCACTTATATGAAGGAGGCACAGCTGCATGAATTCAAGAGCATAAACAGCTTTCTTACTGCTGATTCTAACCCATAAGCAAGGACATATACCAAATGAGCCCATTTGGCATAAAGCTGAGAAGGAGCCCAGAGCTATCAGTGTTTGCCAAATGGAAAAGAATGAAATCAGTGGAGAGAGCATTTTGTTTCCAACTATAGAAAATATTGCAAAAAATGGAAAGATGGTTTTTCTTGAAAAACCCTTTGAAATGCAGTTTATGGTACTCTTTTACAACACTTGAAATTAACATAAGCTAGTTTTAATTTACATATTTTTATATGTGTGCTTAACTGCAGGTGTCTTTTGGGTTCATCCGAGGCAGAAGAGTTGTAGAAATCCTCTGGGAGATTTAAACAAAACCGAACCCAAAAAAGATGTTCCTTATTTTGTTGCAGTGCTCTGCCCATGATTAATAGAAGCCTCTCGTAGAGACTCTAACTCAGTATATTCTTGGCACTGTCATTGTGTTTCTTTTTCTTCTCAGCTGGGTCAAGTCCCAGGAACTATAAAACGTGAAAACATGACTTTTCTTGACAGTTACTTAATTTAAAATAGGGCCTGCTGCTGTGCAGGGCAGTGTTTTGTACCTAAAGGTAAGTGTTTATTAGGATGTGATGGAGATTAGAGCAGAACAAATAGTTGACCATTATAGATGGATTTTAAATAAAGGTCAAATGAAACTCAGACCAGGCTGTGGTGAAATCAGTGCAGCAACTTGTACTGCAAACCTTGAAGATTCTCTTCAGTGATTACACAAGATGGATGGCATCTACTAGTGACGGTTCTGAAGTTTCATGTACACACTTATTCTGACCTGCGTTGTATCTTTGAGAAGGGACTTGCTGTATAGGCAGGTGGCCATCAATGGCTACCATGGGGATTAATAAATCTATTCTCAGGCCCCAGATGCCTGTCTGAAAAATACTAAAGTATGGAAAAAAAAGTATAAAAATCAAATGGTTTTTATTGGGTCAGGTTTAATGGTTATTTGTATAGTTTAGCTCACAGAGTTTCCATAAATTATGAAATCAGTGGTTTTACTCTGGCTCTGCAGTAGTGTAAGTAAGAGCAGAGTATGTCCATTGCTCACTTAAAAGACTATTATACAACCTAGTCAATTTCAATCTTGGACTGTTTTTTCTGATATTTAGCCTAAATATTATTGTCTTAATTTCATCCCTTCTCTCTAGTTATACTCCTGGGATCACTCTAATTCATTCTCTGTCTTTGGTGCTTATCCCCAGGTCTGTATTTCAGTTTCACCTGAGGCAGCCAAAGCTAGAGGTTGCCTAACCTAGTGTCTGGGTGAAGTGGGGTCATAGGTGAAGGCTAGCTGTCTGTCCCTTGATCTGGATAAGACAGAGGTGCTAGTGGTGGTCCAGCAAAAGATGTCAAGGATTCAATGGTGCAAGTGAAATCCATTTCTTACCAGTACGGGAGGCCCCATGGGGGACACATGACATCCTCACGGGACCCTCCACATGACTTCTCCCCAGCCTGGGGCCCCCATGTTCTTTCTGTCCCCTCCCATGATCCATCCCCCTTACCTGGGGAGCGGGGGGCTCTGTCCTCCTCCCGCTGCGCTGGAGACTTTGAAACCACAACGGCAAAAGGAGCAGAATGTGGGGCCGCTGGGGCCCCATGGTCTGCTCCTTTCCCTGCTACGGTTCCCAGGAGAGCCCTGAAGCGGGAGAGCGGTACAGCTGTGCCAGAGAGGCCCCAGGTTTTGCTCCTCCTCTGTCTTTCCAGTACGCCATACCAGCTATAAATATCTTGCTGGTATGGCGTACTGGACAGTACCAACCTACTTGCTTTGCTGCAAGGACTATTACTGAAGATACATGTTATTTCCTCACCTGAGCTCACAATCTAGTGGGTCTGGTTAGATTTCCAGCTGCTGCTGATAGAGAATTGGGTAATGGCACCGGCAAGGATGGTTTTTCCTGGCTAGCATGCTGCAACCCTTTATATCAGATACACGTCATTGTCATCAGCCAGGCCTTTGTCACTTTATATCATTGCAGTGCATAAGAGCTAGCACATTTTAAGTGCTTAAAGCTGATGGCTTTTTTGACTGCTTTGTATTATACATCAAAATTGTCCTCAATCAAAAACTGGGATGTAGCTATTTATTTATTTTGTATTTTTAATGATTATTTTAAACAATTTTTTCATACAAACCAATGGACAAGATATCAGCTCATTTTGAATGGATCATGGTAAACAAATTGCTGTTTTTAAATTTAGACAGCCTTGGGGTAGATGTGAGAATAAGCTGTGATTTAAGCATGCCTTGACAGATGGAAATTTGTAAAGTGAGAAAAACCAGACTGACCTCTAGTCTGGTGCTGACAAGTGAAGGATTATATCGTCTTGAATATTGGGAGCCACGTGTTATGAGTCCCTCATCAGAGGGGCATATGTACACAGGAAACCTGCAAAACTCTCATTTATTCACAGTAATGCATATTGCAGCCAAAATATTTAATGCTTTGAAGGATTAAGTGGCCATTCCCACTGATACTTGACACAGGAACTTACTAACTCATAAGACAGCACCAGGTACTATAGACTTCAGTGCTTCTCACAAATTGTGGTTGTCCAATTTTGACTAGACTGTGACTTGGACAATGCATCTGCATAGGGAAGTCAGAAGTCATAATCCTCTGCCCGCCTTCCTTGAGCTATCAAGTCCTTGAGGCTGGCTGCACAGGACTAAGATTACTTGACTGCTCATTCTCTCCTGGGAGCAGCTGGTTGAGGAATGTGTGGGCCAGGACTCAATTTCCCTGTGCTTCCTGGTGAAAGTAGCTGGGCAAGTGCAGTGAAGTGGTGGGGTAGTATATACTGCTGGGCTTTCCTAGCAGTACATTCCTACCTTTTAGAAGCAAGGAGGAAGCAGGGGAAGAATAGTCTCTCTGAGTCGCAACACCTCCTGGGCAGTTCTTGAAGTGGCGTAGCTAATGCATAACCTCTTGATCAGGGTTGACATGGCACCATCTATCCCTCTGGACTTTTGAAAACATGTATGTGAAATATCACACAAATGTAACCCTCTGTTTGGTGTGTTATGCTTCCCTCCAGTCATGTGGCCAATCCACAGAAGATATGAGTCTGCTGCAACTTCCACCTAAAAGAAGCTAATCATTAGCTCAAGCTACCACAGATTTTTTTTTTGAAGTTGTGGATGTTTAACTTGACCAAGATGGTGGTTATAAAAACTTGGTGAGCTACGCAGGCATGAATGTTTGTGCAAAAACAACACTGTGTGAGTCTAATTCTGATTAAATTTCAAGTCAACTTCATTTCTCAGTCTGGAAAACAACTGATTAATAGCTCTTCTGCTTTTCAAAAACAACCCCTTAGTTTTCATACATAATTAGAGGCCAGTCCTGCTCCCAGTGAAGTCAGTGGCAACATTCCTTTGAACTTCAATGGTAGCAGAAAAAGGCATTTTGAGATGTCACTATTAAATAATAATACATAATATTAATAAAGTTAAGGTTTTTCCCCTCACCCCTTTCACTTACCCTGATCAGATAATCATACAATTATGCTGAATAGCCTTTCACACTTCCAGACTAGTCTTACATACTTACACGTTTCACACATCTTTTCATATATGTGTGTTTGAGAGCCACACTTCTAGGAGACTGACAAGTTAGATTAGTAGGGGTGTTTTACTGCCATGGCTACAATAAATTCCATTCTCATTTTAGAATTGTCCTTCTGAGCCAGGCGTTTTTGCAATGATAGCTATGGGTGCGGTGTTAAAACATGTTTATGGTGCTCTGATGTTATGGGGCCCTTTCTGTTTTGCAAGGAGAAATTGGAAACAGAGGGGCCAGGCTTAATGCTTATTTCAGCATTCTTGCTTGATTTATCCAATACTAGCACAATAACACTCTTCCTTCCATTCCAGATACCCCACAGAAAAGGCTCAACTTACTTTGGGAAAGAAAAGCAATCACAGGCCAACAATCCATGCTAAATTCTGCTCTGACTCTCACCTCATGCACCTTACTGTAGTCAATATATTAAGAGGCTTTTCTATGGCCCACGTCAGCTGCCATAGTACTTGGGCACCTCAAAGAACACTAATGAATTTATCCTGCCATCAAAGTCAGTGGTGCCACATAATCAAAGTTGAGAGCAGACTTCAGCACAACTGTGGGTTCTTTCAAGTGGTGATGTTCTTTGTTCCCAGAACAAAGATGTCTCAGCTGCAGCAGGCTGCTTGCCAGCTAATTGCTGAGACATTAATGGTAAAGACAAACAACATCCATGAAGTCCCAGGAGAGGAGATTGCTACAGAACTATAGCAATAAAAATGTATAAGACCTATTTAGTATTGTGTCCATTCTCCTGCCAGCCTTGGATTCTTCTTTGCAGTTAAAATGCTTTTAGGGATGACCTAGAAAACAAGGATAAATGAGAACAACACTTGCATTCCCTTAGTGTCTGGAGCAATCTAGCCAAAGATATTGGGGCCCAAATTCTCTGCTTCATTGAACTTCTGCTCAGCACAGCTGCAGGGCTGGGGGCTATCAGAGAACCAACTACAAGTCCCTGGGTTTTGGGATGGATCTGCCTCAATGTGGGTTAAAGCTGTTTATGGGCATCTGATTTCGCCCAGCTAGTTATGATCCCTTATGGACCACATGCCAGCTGAGCATAGTTAGCTATGTCTCCTCCCCATCTGTGGCACATGCCCTACACCAGGTCCAAGTGGGATGATGGTGGTGCAGGAGCCATATATGCTGCCTTTGTGCCCACTGAGAGCTCCCACACTAGGAGGATTTGTTAAGTGAACATATCTGACTGATTTTCAGCTTCTTTGTCCTGTTACAACAGCACGCAACAGATGGAACACCATGGAGAATCTAGCCTTAGCAATCTAGGATTTGTGGTTTAACAAGGTGAATTAATCTCTCTAGCTGATTCCCTTAATCTAAACCATTATTTTCAACAGAAATATAATTTTAATTAACACATTTCCCTAGCTAAACAGAAGTCAGTTCCATGCAAACAATAAAGTTATGTTTACAAATTAGTCCTGCTTTATTTCTAAGAATAACAAGGCATTATGGTGTGGAAAATATACCCAGTCAGACTCAATTCAAGCTTCTAAAAAGTACCAAATCCTGTTCTCAATCTAGAACTCCTCATGAGTTCTTGAGCACTTTCTCCTTTCAGTCCCCCCCGCCACCCGAATCTCAGTCTCTGCCTTACTTGTCCTTCCCTTCTCATGTTCTTATTAGCTATAATTTCCATCTCATAGTGCTCACACTTTCTCTTCTGCAGGAAAAAACATGCCCATCCTAAGCAATGCAACAAATAAGCAATATCCCTTCCAGGGTCAGTGCCTGCTGGCCCAGGCACTACAGAGCCTGTTTCCGCCAAGTTTTAGTGCTGCATGTCCCCCATTGTAAATAGCAAGTAGGGCTAGAAGGAAAAGGAGTGGAATGTTAATTAATGGATCCAGTGGGAACAGAACCTTGCAATAGAACTGCTCACTTACTACAAGGCTGAGGAGCAGATCTCCCTTCAGAGAGACAAATGGGAATGTTTTCTTCTCCTGCTCCCCATAAATATACCAGGGGAGACAGGAGCTCCCTTTATTTTAGTGCTAGTGGCTGTCATACTCATTTGGGATGAAGGTATCTGGCGGTAATCCTCTGCCAAGAGAATGGGCCAGCAAGTGAGAGGAATGTATTATTTAAATGCATACGTTTCCACATACAGTATTCTATGGTGGAAAAGAGATAGGATGGAGACAGAGAATGTACCTGACAGTATAGGGAAGAGTGTCCAAGCTTTGTGGAAACTACTTTGAATGAGGACTGAATTGTTATGCTAACTTTAGACCATGGAGAGATTAACTGTGGGCCATGTACAGGGGCCCCATCAATGAGCATCCACCAAGTAGTATAAACTCAACTCTAGATGTGAATGTGCAAGCACGAGCCTCAAGAGAGGAAGGCTGCCCCAATCACAGGTGCCTATGAGAACATGCAGAGGGAGGGCGGCTGCACAGATCTTACAGTCCTTGTCTACATAAAGGTCTGTGTAGGTTTCCAATAACCTTCAAACTGAAATGACCTCTGTGAAGCAGCTCTACAGCCTCTCCATGGTTTATGGGGTTGGGGAGGATTCCTACCGGTCCACTGATCCAGGTACTCAGGGCAGGATTTGAGACTAACTGAGAACAGCAAAACCAGTTTAGTTTGTGAGGTCAGAAAATAATCAGTCTGAGGTGGTATGGCTGCATGTTGTAGGCCTGACTGCTGTGAAAACAGGTTCTCATCAATTATATTTACCAATCTGAAAATATAGCTCAGTTCAGCCAATATTCCCCCTAACCCAAACTACCTACCATTGGCTGTGATGTAATATGGACTTGTGCAGTACAGACTTACAACATACAGAGCCCAGTTAAGCCAAAATACGGGTCCTGATAGCAGAACTAATATCTACCATATAAAAGGAATGGGAGTTCCATACAGCATTTATGTACATAATATGGTTCTATAACTACATCCTGTCTTGTATTCTGATTGCTAAGTATTCAGAATTCTCCTCAGGAAATTAATAACTTTATGAAGCAGCTGTTCCCTCCACAACCTTTAAAAAATATTGCTGTTGTAAACCATGGATTACTGTTTTTGATAGGGGTAATTCCCTTAAAATTGGCCACTGCCTGGACTAATGAATGTGTATGTCATTCAGTGGGAGCTGCCCTGAGAACCATGAATAATTTTGGAAGAAGCAAAAATAAATACTGAATTGATATATTCAGTTAGTTATATTTAGCTCAAACTTTCTAGGCTGGAGGCTTGAGACTAAGAGGCAATCTTTCTTCTCTGATGCCCTCCTCTCAAACAGTTAGTTGTGTAAGGAATGGTATATTAACAGCCACAGGGGAAAAAACCTCAACTTCTCTTCTTTTAGGAATTAATATGACTAATATGCAACAAGTGGTTACTTATGGGGAGATTTTTCAAAAATATCACTGGCAGTTAGGTGCCTACCTGTCACTGAAAGTCAATGAGAGTTAGGGTATGTCCACACTACGGGATTATTCTGATTTTATATAAACTGGTTTGGTAAAACAGATTGTATAAAGTCGAGTGCACGCGGTCACACTAAGCACATTAATTCAGAGGTGTGCATCCATGTACCGTGGCTAGCGTCGATTTCCGGAGTGTTGCACTGTGGGTAGCTATCTCGTACCTATCCCATAGTTCCCACAGTCTCCCCTGCCCATTGGAATTCTGAGTTGAGATCCCAATGCATGATGGTGCAAAAACAGTGTCGTGGGTGATTCTGGGTAAATGTCATCACTCATTCCTTCCTCCGTGAAAGCAACGGCAGACAATCATTTTGCGCCCTTTTTCACTGGATTGCCCTGGCAGACACCATAGCATGGCAACCATGGAGCCCATTTTGCCTTTTGTCACTGTCACCATATGTGTACTGGATGCCGCTGACAGAGGCGGTACTGCAGTGCTACACAGCAGCATTTATTTGCCATTGCAAGGTAGCAGAGATAGTTACCAGTCATTCTGTACCATCTGCTGTACCATTGTAAATTGGCAATGAGATAATGGTTATCAGTCGTTCTGTATCGTCTGCTGCTGTCATGGGTGCTCCTGGCTGGCCTTAGCTGAGGTAGGCCGAGGGCGCAAAGGTAAAAATGGGAGTGACTCCTTGAGTCAATCCCTCCTTTATGGTTTATCTAAAAATAGTCAGTCCTGACTAGAATATGGGGCAAGTGTACTAGAGAACCAGTGTATCGGAGAACCAGAGAGCACAGCCGCTCCGTGTCAGATCCTGCAGAAATGATGAGCTGCATGCCATTCACGGAGGGTGCCCCTGCAACAACCCCACCCGTTGATTCCCTTCTCCCCCAACCTTTCTGGGCTACCATGGCAGTGTCCCCCATTTGTGTGATGAAGTAATAAAGAATGCAGGAATAAGAAACACTGACTTTTTAGTGAGATAAAGTGAGGGGGAGGCAGCCTCCAGCTGCTATGATAGTCCAGGCAGGACATTCAACGGTGAGGGGGAGAGGAGCCCAGCATCCCTCTCCTATGATAGTCCAGGCAGTATAGAATCTTTTCTTTAGACATGAAAGGGGGGGCACTGATGGAACTCAGCCCCCAGTTGCCATGATGAGGACAGTTACCAGCGGTTCTGTACCATCTACCGGGAATGACCGGGAGTCATTCCTATTTTTACCCAGGCGCCCCCGCCGACCTCACCTGAGGCCAGCCAGGAGCACTCACGGGCTGATGACGAGGACGGCTATCAGTCCTTTTGCACAGTACCGTCTGCCACCGGGGAGGGGAGGGGAGAGGATGCTGCTATTCATTGCCGCAGCACTGCGTCTACCAGCAGCATGCAGTAGACATACGGTGACATTGAAAAAAGTCAAGAAACTATTTTTTCCCCTTTTCTTTCCTGGGAAGGAGGGGGGATAAATTGACGACATATACCCTGAACCACCCCGGACAATGTGTTTGACCCTACAGGCATTGGGAGCTCAGCCAAGAATGCAAATGCTTTTCGGAGACTGCAGGGACTGTGGGATAGCTGGAGTCCTCAGTACCCCCTACCTCCCTCCATGAGTGTCCATTTGATTCTTTGGCTTTCCGTTACGCTTGTCACACAGCACTGTGCTGTTGCCTCTATCTATCATAGCCTGGAGATTTTTTTCAAGTGCTTTCTCATTTCGTCTTCTGTAATGGAGCTGTGATAGAACAGATTTGTCTCCTCATACAGCGATCAGATCCAGTATCTCCCGTATGGCCCATGCTGGAGCTCTTTTTGGATTTGAGACTGCATCGCCACCCGTGCTGATCAGAGCTCCACGCTGGGCAAACAGGAAATGAAATTCAAAAGTTTGCAGGGCTTTTCCTGTTTACCTGGCCATTGCATCCGAGTTCAGATTGCTGTCCAGAGCAGTCACAATGGTGCACTGTGGGATACCGCCCGGAGGCCAATACCATCGATTTACGGCCACATTAACCCTAATCCAATATGGCAGTACTGATTTCAGAGCTACTCCTCTCGTCGGGGAGGAGTACAGAAACCGGTTTAAAAAGCCCTTTATATCGATATAAAGGGCCTCGTTGTGTGGACGGGTGCAGCGTTAAATCGATTTAACACTGCTAAAATCAGTTTAAATGCGTAGTGTAGACCAGGCCTCAAATGCCTGTCACTTATGCCTTTGAAATTCCTGTGCCCTTCCCTTTCCAATATCTCATTCCTTTTACAAGAAACTGGTTACATGCACTACTGGCCTTTCTGCTGCCTGGAACATCAGATCTTCTCAGGTGCACCATGTGCTCTAATAATACTGCTACTACAGAAGATTCTTCACTAGTGCAATTCTCTGATTTGCCTAAGAAAGAGACAACCAAGAGTGGGACCCCATTGTGCTAGGCATTGTATAAACACAATAGTAAGCTGCCCTTACCCTGAAAGGCTTACAGTCTAACTAGACAAGGCCGACACAGCAAGATGTGGCCAAGGTAGGCTGTATGGTAATAGCTGGTGCTGCCTCAGGCATTCACTTTTAATTTACAGTATGATACATATAAGATGGTTGCTTTTAGCAGATTTCAGTGTAAACATTCTCCTTCTATTTAAGTAAATCCTTTACTTTGTGAATTTTCAATTTATAAAGTGACAACGCAAATAATACTAGCTGGTTGAAATATTTCAAATTGAAAATGCTTTCTTGTCATCCTCCGACCCCTTTTCTCCCCGAAGAAGAAGAAGAAAAGCCCTTTTAAAATATAAATTATATACAAAATATATCAAACGTATCAAAACTTTTCACATTTTCATTTATCATTTCTCTTTTAAATAGCAAATTTTCAAAAATGCCTCTTCTGCCTTATGATAAATTCCTGATTCTCCTTAACTCCCAGAACTTATTTTCAGGGCACTATGCTGGATGGAAAAATAACACTTTATGGTCCCTGAAGTCCCTGTGTGTTCTGCTGAAGGTCATGACAAATGAGACAAAAATCATGGCTGTTAGGTTTGGGTATTTTTTGTGGAAGTGTTGTTTGAGTCAATCATCTGATTTCATAGGGGTAATGATGGGGAGAGCATAGCATGCCCCAGGATTAAAATCTATGAATATTAGAGGTTTTATATGAGTACTCTATGATTTATTGTGAGCATAATTTTGGTTCCCCTCTTCTCTCCTAAAGTGTTCAGCAGTGGCCCAACTTTGCTCCCACAGAAGGCAATAGAAGTTTTCCCATTGACTTCAGTGAGAACAGACTTAGACCAATTCTGGGAACATTCTGAAAGCTTAATTTCTGACAACTCCTCCAGGGGGCCAATCACTGAAGTCAGTGAGAATTCTTCAGGAGTAACGACTGCAGAGCAGGGCCTTAAGAGAACAGGCTTACAAGTATGAAAGTGAGTATGGAATGAGTTAATGATGGAGTTCTAGTATTTTTTTCAGTCAGTTTCTGGTTATTTTAGAAACCCACCAGATGTTTTGCTATCCAGCTGAAGTTAGATATGGCACATAAAATGTAGTTAAAAATGCAGAGATATTTAAGCAATCATGATTGAAGAACAGGTTATTTCCTGAAGATTAATGACTGCCTGGGAGTAGTTGGGGCCTAGGATTCAGCTGAGAGCCATTAGCTCAACTAGACATTAATCCCTCCCAAAATGCTCTGTGCCAGGGTCATTATTGCTATTATAAGCTTTAAAAGTATGGGTATAGTATAATTTTTGTTGATGATGATGAAGATTTGACAGGACACTTCCGGAGAATTAATGCCCCCAGTATGATGCCTTGAAGTCTCTCTCAGTGGTATTGTAATCATTTTACGTTTAAAATCTAGATTACACATTGCACCCAGTAGGATCGGCTGTCAGAACCATCAGTCCCTAATCGTGCAAATATTACATGTGTGACACTTCCCTTTAGCCCAATGGCCAGTTCGCCATTATCTGATACTTTGGGGCTAGATACCACTATTCACGTTGGCCAGATTCTGATCCTTTTACTTAAGTACTCATTGACGTCAGTCGGACCATTCAAGGAGTAAAGTAATATTCAAATTGAATAATGGGATCAGAATCTGGCTGTTAACAAACTACACGTTGGAATTCAATAAATGTTTAAAGTAGGAAATTGGAGTTAGTGTTACAAGTTGTTTGTGGTTAAGGGGCTGTTCCTGCTCGTACTGAAGTGAGTGGCCAAGGTCCCATCGACCTTAATTGGAGCAATATTGGGCACCTGGTCCTTTTAATTTAATGTAGTCCAATAGCATTTTTTTCTATTTATGTTCTTTAAATATATAATCAGTGGCACAGTTTTAGCTAGCCAGTTTTCACTTATCACTGTCAGTTTCTTCATCATAGATTCATAGTTTAAGGTCAGAAGAGACCATTAGATCATTTAGTCTGATCTCCTGTATATCACAGGCCATTAGATTTCACTCTGTTACTCTGCATTGAGCTCAATAACTTGTGTTTGGCTAATGCCTTTCTGAAAAGTATGCCTCCAGTCTTGATCCTAAGACATTAAGAGATGGGGAATCCACCACTTGTCTTGGTAGTGGTGGATTCCAATTTTTTCCAAAGGCTAATAACCCTCATTACTAACAATGTGTGCCTTATTTCTAATTTGAATCTGTCTGGCTTCAGCTTCCAGCCATTGGCTCCTTTTGTTCCATTCTCTGCTAGACGAAAGCATGTGTTTTCTTGTGTTTTCTCCCCATTAAGGTACTTACACCGTGTAAGCAAGTCACCCCTCAATCTTCATTTTGATAGGCAAACCAGATTGAACTCTTCTCTCACTCTAAGGGCAGGCCTACATTAGCACTAAAGTCAATCTAACTTACATCGCTCTGAGGTGTGAAAAGGACACCTCCTGAGCAATGCAACCTAAGTGCAGTCCATACCAGCGCTATGTCAACAGGAGACACTCTCCCGCTGACATAGCTTCTGCCTTTTGCGGAGGGAGAGTAATTATGCCAATGGGAGAGTGCTCTTCCGTCACATAGAGCATCTTCACCAGAGACGCTGCATCGGTACAGCTGCATTGATGTAGTGCTTCTAGTGTAGACCTGCCCTAAGGCACTTTCTCCAGTACTCAATCTAGGCCCAGTTTTGTGTTGTTTTTTTCCTACACCCTCCAATTTCCTAGCATCCTTTATGAAAGTGTGGTTAGAACTTGGTGCCCAGAACTGGACACTGTATTCCAGTATCTGGCTTATCAATGCCATATGCAAAGGTAAAATCACCTCCTACTCCTTTTTCTGCTATTCCGCCATTTATACAGCCAAGGATCATATTAGCCCTTTTTGTCACAGCATTGTATTGAGAACTTGTGATGAGGGACACTCACTTCTCGTGAGTGCCTCTTGTTGGTTGGGTGTGATCTGCACTCTCTCTCTCTGCTCCTGGTACCCCCTCAAGGCTGTTAACCTCATCAGGCTGGGCTCTGATTGGCTGCTTCCCTGCAGCATTTCTAGGCAGGCCTGTAGGAGCCACCTTCACTCCTCCTTTTCTGGGATGGGACGTGGTAGGACCATGAGGCCTCCAGCAGCGGGCCTCAAAGGCCTTGGTACACCAATCACAGAGCTCATGTTTAGTTTCTTGTCCATTATGAGCTTTACAAAGTGACTGCTTTCCAGGAAACAGCCCTCCATTACATAAATATCATGTTCTTAGATGTATAACTTTGCATTTGGCCGTATTAAAATGTATATGTTATTAGGCCCAGTTTACCAAGTGATCCAAATCATTCTGTATGACTACCCTGTCCCCATCATTATTTACTCACCTTTGTGTCGTCTGTAAATTTCACCAGCAGTGAATTTTTATTTACTTTGGCTTAGACCCACATTGGTACTTAGGTGCCTATGCCCCAGACATAGGAACCTATGTATAGGGTTTTGGTGCCTAACTCCCAAGTTTAGGCCTCACTGCAATCTACAAAACTCTCAGTGACCACTGTAAGTGCCTAAACTTGCTCAGCGACTACATTTTTTGGGTAAAAAGTCCCTAGGAGACTATGTTTCTGTCTCTGGGCTGGTGCACTGCTGCCTCACTCTAGTCATCTGGATACCTGTCTCCTGCCTAACCCCAGAGCAATCCATAACCTGGGGGAATAACCACCTATTTCATTTGTGAGACCTGATCCAGTAGGCCACATCTAAGCAAGCATACTGAATCAGGTCCCATTCAGAATCGGGCGAGAGCGGGAAAAGATGGTGGTAGTGCCAATGTCCACCTTATAACTTTAGCCCAATGGTTAGCGCACTTGCATGAGATGTGGGAGACCCTGGTTCAATTTCCCCATCTGCCTGAGAAAGAGGATTTGAACAGGGGTCTCCTACATCTCAAGAGAGTGTTCTAATGACACAGTATGGGATAATATTCTGATGTGGTGCTTGCACAGTCTCTCTTGCTGATGCTGTTCCACTGTGTATAAATAATTAAAGAGCATTTGGAATGGAGAGACTGGACTGTGGGTCTCCCACCTCCCCAGGGGTGCCCTATCCACCAAACTACAGATAATTGTCTCTTGCTCTCTCTGGCTTAATCACTCCTTAAGGATTTATCCAAAGTAGAACATCTTCAACAGGAGAGATTGAAAAAGATGCACATCAGACTATCCCATAGCTGAGTGGTTAGAGCACGCTCCTGAGAGGTGGAAGAGCCCTGTTCAGATCCTTTCTCCCCATCACACAGAAGGAGAATTGAACTTGACTCTCCCACATCCCAGATAAGTGCTCTAGCCATTGGGCTAAACATCAAATGGTGAGTACCACTCCCACCTTCTTCAGTTGTTTTCTGTAGAGGGAGACAGGCACCTAATATTCTCAGTAAAAAATGGCATGGGTGCCCAAGTCCCCCTCCTGGAGTAAGGTGGTTCCTGGTTATGCATCGCAAGCAGAAATAGGTGCTTCCCTGTAGCCTGGACTTAGACACCTGGCTCCATGAGGGGGGCAAGGCTTTGCATACACCTGTCTCATTGGCATCTCCCACTGGCTAACCTGTGTGGCTCCCTGTCTAGTGTTCTGGCTCTTCCTTGGGAGTCTAGGTGCCTAACTCAGGCCTTGTAAATCACAGTGTTGTTCCTGTGGTTGTCAAGGCACAGAAAGTTAGGTGTTGCAATACTCAATGTCACAATACATAAGTCCCTTTGGGGATCCAGTCCTTCCAGACCATTGATTAAAATGATGAATAGCATCAGGCCTGACACCAAGCCCCACATAACCCCACTAGGAAGACCCCATTCAGTGATTATTCCACTTTTAAAAGATCTCACTTCTATCTGAAAATTCTCTACTCACCATAGTTATAAGAGACACCTGAGAATACTATTGCTGAGAGAAGTTAGCAATGAACTTTTTTTTTAAATGTGTTTACTTTGTGCACTTGACACTATTTTGGGCCTGATCCAAAGTCCATTAAAGTCAAAGGCAATCTTTACATTGACTTCCATTGCCTTTGGAACACACAGTCTGTGGGAAAATGGAGAGGTCATTTTAATTTTCCCCTATATCAGGGATCGGCAACCTTTGGCACGCAGCCCACTAGGGTAAACCCACTGGTGGGCCAGGCCAGTTTGTTTACCTGCCGTGTCCACAGGTTCAGCCGATTGCAGCTCCCACTGGCCGAGGTTTGCAGCTCCAGGCTAATGGGGGTGGCGGGAAGCAGGGGCCAGCACATCCCTCTGCCCACACCTCAACTCGCGGCAGGCTCTGGGATGCATACCAAAGGTTGCAGATCCCTGCCCTATATAGTCAGCCAGTTTCTCCATGACTGAAAAGACTTGGGAATGTCAACAGGGGATCAAGAAACCCACAACTTGATTTTTAAAGAAAATTTGAATAATATTACAGGATCTTATCAACTTCTTTATTTTATCCTTAAGAAAAAACCTACCCTCTTTCTCCCACTAGTCAAAGAAAGGATGAGGAGAGAGACTTAAATGAAATGGAGGAACTGAGGAAGACCTTGCCAGACCTTTCTTGCTCTGCTCTACATCTTATCTCAAGAAGCATTACATTCACTGTGAGCATGGGAGAAGGAGAGAACTTTTAACAGGTTGACTCCTTTATCAAAGGGATTACTATGAGTAAAACACTTGTGTTGGTTGAAGGGGGAGTGAATATAATTATTCTTAATCCAAGTAACCCTTTAATCTCAGCTGTTTTGTCATGTCACCTTACTGGCATTGGTGTGATGCATGATGAGAAATCCCAGCATCAGGAGATTAAGTGAACTTTGTACTCTGGATTATTAGACGCTAGTATGTTCATGTAAGTCTTCTCAAGCAGTTTATTTTCTCATAGCAAAGTTACCAAAGTCACTGAAATTTTGAAACTTTTTTTTTTGGCTATTTATATAAAACTATGGGCAAATTACAGAATGTTCAGATTATTTTTATTGGCCAGTGCTATACATGTTAGATAACTGGTATGATCCTTTTAGGATTTCCATAAAAACATATGAATCTTGTTTCAAAGGAAGTATGTGGGGGGGTGGTGTGGTGTGTGTGTGTGTGTGTGTGTATGTGAAACAGAGAGAGAGAGAGAGAGAGAAAATAGGAGGATTCTTTAGTCAAACCTATAACTATAATTTCTTCGAAATGATAAATTTCAAAAGAAGTCTGTCAAACATAAAGAGAGACTTTATGCTTTAAATTTGAATCCAATAGGTCATAATTATTGTTGGGAGAGGGGGCAGAGATATTCCTTTTCTCTAATATAAAGAGAGAGGAAAAAATGCGCACAATTTTGGTGAACATCAAAACTGCTAATCACAATGGATGCCACATATTTTATTAACCCAGTTTAGATAATGGAATATCCTCTCCTCATTGTATGCAGTAACAACTGATTTGTACTTTGTAAGTTTCCTCGTGCAATGGTAAGTGTAAATCTAGACAGCTATGGTAGCTCTGCATTCTTGCTGTA
This sequence comes from Gopherus flavomarginatus, assembly GCF_025201925.1. Lineage (NCBI taxonomy): Eukaryota > Metazoa > Chordata > Testudines > Testudinidae > Gopherus > Gopherus flavomarginatus. The sequence goes on along the minus strand of NC_066620.1, from coordinate 194,618,887 downwards.
GTCATTTTCCAGTTTGACAAGCTATGAGGGAGCATATAAAGCAGCAAAGGAAATGCAAGACATCTGTAACAAAACCAGTGAACATGCTATTGATTTGTTTCCCTTGCTGGTGTGGTCCTGGCATTGGTCTCTTTCTCTAGAGAAATGAGTTAAAGAAACAAGCCCAGTAGAGAACATGGAATTTTACTTCCATTCATCTTTCTTATTTTGCAAGCACCACATTCTGCAAATCCCATGCCAGCAAAGCTCTTGGATCAGTCCTTGAATTCTTCTGGATCCTTAAGGGAGGAGATGTCAGAGCTGGCCAAGAATCTAAGTGGAAACTGATGACAGAAGCTGACATTAATCAGTTCCACAGTATGTTCTGCCCAGCAGGTTTCTTCCAATAAATCAAAGGGCTTCAAATCTAAAGGGCATTTAACCATTAGAGAGCAACTGTTCACTGTGGTCTGTAGCTGCTAAACATGATGAATTTAATATTTAATTGATTCAAACGTATAACCTCTATGTATATACAGTGCGCATGATATTACATGCTAGCTACACTGGGTCAGATTCTCAGATGGTGCAAGTCAACCACCAACATTGCTAGTTTACCCCTCCAGCTGAGGAGCTAGCCCACTATGTATACATGAGGTGAATTAAATGATTTTTCCTGACAGTGATATGAAGCAGAAACACCCTCAAAATTTGCAAGATTTCTGCCTTTCTTGTGATAATATCTTTCTCAACAGTGAGCCCAGAGGGACAAAATGACGATAAACAGAGTGAAACCTGACAGGCCTGATTGCTCATCCATGGGAGTAAGGAGTTCACAGTTATTCACATGAGTGATTCTGTTGACTTCAATGGGACTACTCATGTGAGTAACTACTTACCAGTAGTAATAAGGGGTGAACATTCTGGACAAGAACTAGGATATTTCAGCGTGGGTTTTTTGTGCAGGTCAAGGCAGGGGGATGGAAAGAGGGGCTGACCTTGGAAGGTCACTCTCACCTACATTTGTGGTGTAATGTTGTACCACACAAGCATAGCTTGTGAACTAATGGTCCACCAACTGTGCTGTTTCAGGACATCGAGGCATATGTACACAATTTAGCATTTTATTTTACTTTTTGGTTTAGTATAGCATGAAAAATATTTTTTTCTGTATCAAAAATGTATATGGGGTACAAATATACTCCAAACATGTTGCACTGTTATCCCTATATTTTAGTAGTTCTATGTACATTTGCTTCTTGTAAGAGTATCTTCTATTGTAATCGTTAGCATATATAACTGATAATTCAGTTACAGTGCTTGCTGCATAGGGTCACCCTAAAGCAGAAAGTGTTCCATGGAAGCCTGTATCTTCAAATCCAGGCTTGTTAGGTATCCTCAACACAGAGTTGACTGATGCTGGCTCCCTTTGCCTAACACCCTTGAGGGGATTGTCTTTCTAGGCATTATGCTTCAAACACTGAAGATTCAGGAGACTTATGGGGACTTTTTTGTTTTATGCAATTCAAGATGGCAAACAAACAGGCATGATATTCTGCTTCTGACCTTATCCAAATAATTTTGAAGCTCCGAAAGCAAGTTGTCATGTGATGACAACATTTTTGTGCCAGATTGTGTTAAAAGTTCCTCTGAGAAGGAAGACCATGTTTCTGTTGATTGTTCATCAAGTTTGTCTTTGGTCAGTGAGGAGCTCATGTTCAGCATTGATATAAGACTGGAAGAAATGCAATTGGGGATAACTTCTTCACCAGTATTCAGCTTGGTCAAGATCTACTCAATGTAAATTTGACGTATGTTCATTCAATCCAATGAAACAAGCCTGATATATCCAGTGAGATGCATCCACATCATAATACAGAGAAATTGTCATCAGTGTTCACATTTGTTGGGCCCCTCACCCTGGTTTCCTGTGCTCCAAAGGAGAGCAAATAAATAATAATGCTATTGACAACGCATCATGGTAAGGTTGTAGAAGGAAATGAAAAGAAATCCCACACAATTCTCCGCTACAATTACACTAAAAGTGATATTGATAGCATGGACTATCTTGCAAGAATGTACTCCTGCAGGCGCAAGATAACGGGGCCAATGGTTCTTTTTCAACATATTTGCAATAGCAGCAACAAGTTTCATCATTTGGGCGAGGAACAACCCTACTTGGCACCACTCTCGACCAAGATAAGAAAGTACTTGTTCCTTCTCAATCTAGGAAAACAACTTATAGACGTAAATATTAAGAGAAGAATCCTTGATATTCATCTTCTCACCAGGCCCATCAAAGCAGCACATTCGTTCCTTGGCTGCCATCAAAAACCAACCACCACAGAAATACCTAGCAAACTTAGCAGTGATTGCTACCACATTTGCCCCAGGTCAGCTGACCAGAAGAGCTGCCAGCAATGTAGAGAATGCAATGAATTTTTATGCACTGACCACTCCTTATCAGTGCTGTTGCATGAAAATTGCATATAGGCTCACATTGAATGAGACTCCTGCTAGTTCTTTCGGTTGCTAGTTACATAATTTTTCTGAAACATTGAAGAATTGTTCTTAGTTGTTCTTAGTCCCCCAAAGAACAGTTCATGTAACTTTTTCATAACATTGACTTTTAAACAATTTTTTGTCCTGAAACATTAAAGAATTGTTCTTGGTTTCTCAATGCATTTGGGGTACAAATTTTACTTCTATGAGAATTCTGTGCCAAAAAATTTAAAAATTCTGCACACAATATTTTAAAATTCTGCAAAGTTCTTCATGTTTTATTTGTCAAAAAAACACATATAATCACATCAGTTTCATTTATTTTGGTTATTTATTTCAAAATACCATCAGCAAGTATTTCTGTAACAATATCAATAACAAAAGAGATTCAGGAAAAGTTTTTTGACAAATAGATTCCTTACTAGGAATATTAATACAGAACTTTTAGTAATAATTCACTTAAACTACAATACAGGTACATGTTTTCTGCATTCCTCAGAAGCAGTGCAAAGGCTTGGAGGAGTCAGGGGTAATGGAAGAGCTGAGGGAGACGAAAGTATTTGATGGGAATAAGCCTGGGAGTGAACCTAGAGGGTTGATGGGTGTGAGAGGGAGAATTATGGGGATTTTTGGGGGGGAGGGATTGTTAGGGAATTGGGGAATCTCCCCCCATGCAAACCCTGGCTGATCCCTAGCTTCTCCTATTCAGTCAGGCACATCTACTCGTCCCCATGTGTCCCTGCACAACCACTCAGTCACCCCTCCCTCTACCCCCATGTGTCTCTGCACCTCAACTATCATTCAGCCCCCACCCAGTCACCCCCCATTAGCTCTTCTGAACCCCAGTCTATGTGACCCCCCCCAGCAACCTATGTGCCCTACTCTGTCCATCTCTTCCCCACCCCCCATCCCATGTCTTCTCACCTGTGGGCAGTACACTGAAGAATGCAGTCTCTCTGCAGCTGGCTGAACTGGTGGCCCTCTGTTCTGGTGCCACAGCAGCCCCTGGTGAGCAAAAGGCATAACTGCAGCACCGCTCCAGCAGAATGTATTTTCTGCAAAGAAAAAAAATCTTCAGGGAACATGAATTCTGCACATGTGCAGTGACACAGAATCCCCCCAAGAGTAAAATTTCCCCCCCATGGTACAGTTAATGTAACTTTTTTCTCAAAATTGAGTGAAGGTTGAGATGTGATCCAACAAATGAAAAGTCTCATAACCTATGAAAAGGAACAAATGCTTTAGGTTGCCTGGAGAGGAACTTGCTTTGGTTGTGGGTGGTAAATGAATAATTTGAATGGGTTACAGTTCCTGGTCTTCACAAAATAGCTGTCTTTGGGCTCATGGAGATGAAGTGGAGTGATCTGGCTAGGTTGAGTAGCTCTCATTCAAGTATTGTAGTGAAGTATGCACACAGGATGAAAATTTTATAAAAGCACCTAGGAGCCTAGTTCTCATAGACTTTAAATAAGACCAAAGGTATGCCTACACTGCAATAAAACACCTGTGACTGGCCCAAGTCAGCTGATTTCAGATTCATGGGACTTGGGCTGCAGGGCCATAAAATTGCAGTGTAGCTGTTAAGGCTTGGGCTGAAGCCTGAACTCTGGGACTCTGTTTTCTGGCATGAGCTCAAATGTCTACACTGCTATTTTACAGCCCCGCAGTCAGAGTTCTGCAAGCCTGAGCCAGCTGACTTTGGTGAACCATGCATGTTTTTTCTGCAATGTAGACATACCCTGAGGTGCCTCAAAGTGTTCAAGCCACTTTTAAAAATTGAACTTAAATGCTTATGAAAACTTTACCCACACAGGCTTGATTTGTCACTACTTTGCCTCTGATGTCTCAATTTATGAGATTGCCACTGTCGTGGCTAATCCAAGCTTTGAACTGGGGAACCTCCACAGCTAAAGCCATGGGTTTCTGCAGCTTGAGATAAAAAGTTAGGCTCTGTAGCTGGGGGCTGTAATATACTCACATCCTCTGTGGAGTGGGCTCATAGGGGACTGACACAAACACACATACTCTCTCTCTCATGGGTTGCAGGTCTAAAGTGTTACCTAATCAGAATGGTAACATTTTACAGACACTTTACACAGGCATAAATGATGGCACAAGATGCAAATGGAGAATCAGGCCTCTCCCTGCTGTTGACCAAGTGATATGTAAGCAGAGTCAGGATAAGCTCTACCCTGACATCTGGTGGAAAGAATGTCAGAGAGTGTATTTGCATAGGCACGCCTACCCTATCCCAGACTGCTGAGCGGTGGGGCTGCTTGGTGACAAATGACTCACCCTCAGTTGGGTGGTACTTGCTAGACAAGGGACATGGGTTCCAAAACCCAGTGAAGTAGAGAGGCTGGGGACAGGTATCTGTGCCTGGTGGTGCAGTCTCCTTGTGGAGCCAGAAGCACCAGTTCCACCCCCTCCTCTCTCCACTGTGGAATGTCAGAGTTGATTTTTTTTATTCCCTCAAGAATCTAAATACAGGTTACTGAGCTGAATGCACTTTGGGCTAATGGTGCACTAGCGCTGGGGCTCCCCCACTAAGAGCTGAGATCACTAAGAGTTGAAATCACAAAAAAGCTGAAATGACTGAGCTGAGAGCACTGAGCATTGTGCTAACTAGTGGGGGAGCCTGAAGATATGCTGTGGAACAGAGCAGCTGGTGGAGTGGAGCAGTTGCGGGGACGGCTGGAGCGGATCACGGGACAGCTGGTGGCAGCGGAGCGGCTGGCAGAGCGGAGTAGCTGTGGGACAGGTGGAGCGGCCCACAGAGTGAGCAGAGCCGAGCAGCTTTGCAGAGCAGCTCATGGAGCAGAGCAGCTGGTGGAGCGGAGCAGTTCCTGAGGACGGCTGGAGGAGCAGAGTGGAGCAGCTGGTAAAGTGGAGCAGTTCGTGGAGAAGGCGGAAGCAGAACCCACGGAGAGGCAGGGCAGTTGGCCCTGGACCACGTAAGGTGCCCCTTTCTACCCAGGCTGGGGGGAGGGACCTCTACAGATAGACTCTCGAACTCTGGGGTGGCATTGACCAGAGACTTTTGGGTTGTTGGACTTTGGGGTGATTGGACTTAAAACCCTAAGCGGAAAAAGGACAGTGCCAAACGTACTTGGAGGTGGGTTTTTGTTTATGGTTTGTGTTATAACCCTGTTTGTGGTGTTTCTCCAATGGGATGCCGCATTGATTCCTTCCTTTATTAAAAAGATTTTGCTACACTCAGACTCCGTGCTTGCGAGAGGGGAAGTATTGCCTCCTAGAGGCGCCCAGGGGGGTGTAGTATGTGAGTGTCCCAGGTCACTGGGTGGGGGCTCGAGCCGGTTATGCATTGTGTTACTGAAACGGAACCCCTGGATACTGAACCCGGCCCTTGTTGCTGCCAACTAGAGGGGCAGAAGGGTTACAGATAGATATGTCCAGAAGTGCATAGGAAAAAAATGTGCTCTCTTCTCCTGCCCTTTCTCTCCAGACACTTCTGAAGTTCCTTTGTGTTTGGAAAAAGGGAAGGAACAGTTAAAATAAATAAAATTAAAACATGAAGAATAAAGAAGCAAAAAACCAGAGACATTTGAAAATGGAGATTATATTGCATCTGGTGTAAATACTGAATAAACTTCCCAAAGATACTGAATAAACTTCCCAAAGAAAGCAGCATACCTGAGCCTATGAATGGTTTTTGCTGCAGTCAGTAATGAGATTTTTAAGGTGATGAAATATTCTGTAGGTCAATTTATATTTACTAGATTTATAAGGTTAGGCTTTGCTGGAACATATGATCCTTCATCTTATGCTCTGCATTTGGTGATATTCCATATTCTTCTTGTTCATGTATTTTGTGTTGGCCAAAAACACAGGCTAACTGGAGCATTGTAGAACCCTCAAACATGCTAAAACACATTTAACCAAATGAGTCCTGTAGCTTCATTCAGCTGCAAGTGTTATATTGTTGGCTTCAAAAGAGCCAATAACATAGCCCATGTAGCATGAGGCATGTTGTGCTTATGTAGAGGTGGAAGCAGAGTAGTAGCAGCTTCCCTAAATTATCCTACTTTAGTTCCCCATCTATAAACAGAGACTGACCATACTTGCCCTGATTACACTGACACTTTACAGCGCTGTATCTTGCAGCGCTCAGGGGGGTGTTTTTTCACACCCCAGTTGCAGCGTTGTAAAGTGTGAGTGTAGCCAAGGCCCTTGTATAGACTTTGAGTTATTCAGGGCAGGAGCTGTCTCTCACTATGTGTTTGTACTAGGGCTGCTTAAAAACTTTCCATCAACTTCTTATCAATGGAAAATTGGGTTTCCAACGAAATGGAAATTTGTGTGGAAAGTGTCTGCTTTCCTCAAAATATCTTAGTGTTTTCCTGGGGTGAGGAAATGGGGGAGACCCAAACAACTTGTCAAACTAATTTTTTCTTCTTCTTGACAACATATTGAAATGTTCCGAGGCAGGAGGGGCAGCTGCATTTTCTGACCAGGTCCGATTTGAGCAATGGGGCTCCAACATTTTCTGAGGCACTTAGATGTTGCTGCAATACAAAAAATTAATAATCCTGCCTATGCCAGGCAAGATTGCTTAGGGGAAGTAGGAGACAAGTGTTTCTTGACTCTGCTCCAAAAAAACAGTTGTGTATGCTTATCCCACTATCTGCTTCAATGATAACATGCAAGCAGACAGACTGGGGGCTTGGCCACACCCAGACCCCCAAGCCCACTAATCACACCATCTTAGGATCACAGGGCAACACATTTCATTAACCAGGTCCCCAGCTATCCTCAAAAAAAACAAAACATGCTGGGTCTGTATTTTGGATAATCCATATGAGGGAGAAAAGTTTTGCTGTTCTTCTCGGCCACCCCACTACCCTAGCATATGCATGCACAGCAGGTTGGGATTTTTCCCTTTAAATTTCGAAAGAAGAAATGGAAATGCATGCACTGGAACAGCATCTGCAGGTAGTTATACTAGTTAGGATACAAATGAGAAGAGCTAGCATTCCTTATTCTGCAGGGAAACTACTGATTAGCTGCTAGGTTCAGGAAGATAAATCTGAAAGGAAATTGTTTCTATATTTGGGTGCAACCAGGGAGGCTTCCCCCCACCCTTTCTTTTTCTATAACACCAGCCCCTGGCCAAGCTCAGAAAAGACAAGCAGATTGGCTGGATGGTGGGTAAGTTCTTGGATGGCAGTTCTAGTGGGGAAGCATTGTACTTTGCAATATCTGAACTATATATTGAGTAGAGCTGGTAGGAATCTTCCAAATTTCAAGTTTTAAATGACATTTTAAGCGTCAACTTGATTTTTGATTAAACTCCCCCCACCACCTTTCAGATTTATTTAACCAGCTCTAATGAGGGAATGCAGCCTATTCCAAACTGACTAGAGTACAGAAAGTCCATACTTGTACCTGCATTGTTGTGTGTTGTACTACTGTCTGTAGAAACTGTTGCCCTCAAATGGAATTATAGGATTGATATTTTTATTCTGCCCAAGCCCCATTACAAAACTTGGTGTAAGGGGATTCCCCAGGTGGTACAGAGAGCTGGCAGAATGACCCAACCCTGCCCAGCCTTATAGTCTTTGGTACAAAGGGTGCCTCCATAGAACACAGGAATGGTGGATTAGATAATCGGCCCATAGCACCTGAAACACTGTATATCTAGAAAAGATAGCTTAGCCTATCTTAAATTGAATTGCTGATACTGTGGTAGCAGCTGTTGTCTGTTGAGCCACCTGACCTTTGTGACAGTTGCAGTCTATATGGTTTTATAAAATATGTTAATGCGGCATCATTACAAAGTTTATAATCTACTGAGTGTGATCATCCTATCTGTATAAATGTACCACTCTTGTATATGAAACTAGAAATATGAAATATAAGTCTGAGGGCCTTTTGTAATTATGCAAAGTGTGGGCCATTAATGGTGGTTTGGAATCTTGATGACTCCCATTAACCAGGATAATTGTCTGCAGATGGCTGTGTTTTACCTGTAAGTCTTTCTGTATATGTGTGAGCTGGCAAGTGGGCAATGAAGTCTTGCAGTGACATGTGATCATGTCATCTGAACTGGAATCCATCTTTAACCTGGTGTCTTTCTGTGTGGGAACCCAGAAAGGGACAAAAGGATTCCTGCCTTATGCAAAAGATATCTAAAGGGGTGGAACTGAACAAAGTGAGGAGAGAAGCCATCATGAAGAATCTCCTAGCTACCATCTGAGCTGGAACAAAAGCTATACTGGGGGAAAGAATTGTGCCCAGGCCTGGAAGATGTCCAGTCTGAGAAAAAAAACTTACCAAAGCATCTCTGAGGGTGAGATTTTCTATATTCAGTTTGATTAGACATTTGAGCATTTTATTTTTTGTTTGGTGACTTACTTTGTTCTGTCTGTTACTACTTGGAACCGCTTAAATCCTACTTTTTGTTTTTGATAAAATCACTTTTTACTTATTAATTAACTCAGGGTATATATTAATACCTGGGGGAGCAAACAACTGTGCATATCAGTGTTATAGAGGGCGAACAATTTATGAGTTTACTCTGCATAAGCTTTATGCAGGGTAAAACAGATTTATTTGGGTTTAGACCCCATTACGAGTTGGCCATCTGAGTGCTAAAGACAAGCACACTTCTGTTAGCTGATTTCAGGTAAACCTGCAGCTTTAGGGCAAGTAATTCAAACCCTGGGTCTTTGTTGGAGCAGACGGGAGTGTCTGGCTCAGCAAGACAGGGTGCTGGAGTCCTGAGCTGGCAGGGAAAACAGAAGCAGAGGTAGTCTTGGCACATCAGCTGGCAGCTCCCAGGGGGGTTTCTGTGATCCAACCCGTCACAACCTGTTTTTGGAGGATTTATAGTTTTGGGTAACACGACTTTGCTAAGCATGCTTATAGAAATAATAATGGAAGCAATCAAGGCTGTAATAGGAAGTAGGAGAACATAAATGACTGGGTTAGCAGGATTTGTTATAGTTAAAAGCCTGATTTGTTGATGTGGAGCCTAGTGTGAGGGGTTTGGTGATAGTCATGCTAGGCTGGGGTTTGAGGTAAATTGTGACCTGAGGTTATGTCCTCAGGCCTAAATCATTTTATGCCTTCCCATTCTTTCTGGGCAAACAAACAGGTAACCACAAAGGGTACAGCACACAGAATTTTGCAAAAAGGGAATTTGTGGTCATAGGGCTTTAGTGATCAGGTTGTTGTGCAGCATCTAGGCACTTAAATTATGTTTATGTATAGGAATTAAGACATGACTGATGTTAATCATGAATATTAATACTTGATGCTTAATTATGGGCAGCTCAAAGACCACATGTGGATTGGGAAAGGTATTGACTTTTATTATAATCAGGATAAAATATAGATATCTATCCATACCTAACCATAAAGAATGGTATAAAATATCACACCCAGTTCTCATTTCTTGGGTTTATCTGGTTCTCAAGATGGTGTAAACTGAATCTGGAACTTCCTTCTGATGGGCTCCACTTACTTTCCTTTCTATCTTTGTTCCCAATGGTCTCTATTAAGGAAGTATACACAGTATAAGTTTGTAAGTATGAGCGATGTTGGAAACCACTTCATTGTATTTATATTTTATGTATATTGACTTTTTTCTATTTCAATTATAGTCTGTTGTTATAGTTTGTGTGTTTCTCTATATTTCATCTTCTCAATTAACTCTAAGTAGCTTTCTGGAAAAATAACCTTCATCTGTGATAATGTCGTCCCCCCCCACCATAAACCTTTATAAATGTAATAATTCAAAGGTTCTGCATCTCAGCTTAACTGCCTACCTTCTGATATATATTTCCCGAAGAGATGCAACAATGTAGTAGCTTTTTCTGTACTTCACAGCACAACATTGTGTTGTGTTGTGTGTGTTACTGGGCTATGTTTTGCTATTTGCTTCCTATATAGTTTACGAGTATATATTGCATGACTGTGTGTATACCAAGGATGCACAAGAACTTTGCCACTTAGAAATCAGATGGAAAACTTTATATTGAACAAAGGCTGGCACAAAAATTTTCATTGTGCTATTCTGGAGCCCATTGTGCTAGAGGGTTCTGAAAGCAAAAGATGCATGCAGTAGCCGCCTTCAATCCATATACATTGCAGCCACTTAAGTATTTCAACAGTCAACTCCTAGGTGCCTAGCCAACCCATGAAACCACAAACCGTCGGTTAGGTGTCTAGGCTGCCTCTACAATGCAGGGGGGGAGAGAGAGAGAGAGAGAGACAGGTGCCAGAGAGTGGAATCCATGACAATCAGCATGCTAGGCTGGAAACAGCGTCAGCTTGCCAATAGCAGTTGCTGATGAGTGGTTTATCCTAAGCCCAACCCCTTTCTGGGACATAAGTCCAGGCTGGAGGGAGACACCTCTCTCTTTGGATCCACAGTTGGGAGCCCTTTCCTGGCTGACTCTCTGTGTCTAAACTGTTTCTTACAAAAACAGTTGCACTGCATGCCTAAATCTACACAAAACAATGGAGGAGGGGTGGCAGCTTCCTTTATAACCTTTAGCCCAGTGGTTAGGATATGGGAAACCCCTGTTCAACTCCCCTCTCTACCTGATGATGATGAGGAATTTGAACAGAGGATTTCTACTTCTCAGGTAAGTGCCCTGAAACCTCTGTTCAAACTCCTTCACATCAGTTGGTCGTGGTGGGGAATTGAACTAGAGTCTCTCACATCTTGAGGGAGTACTCTAATCACTTGGCTAAAGATAAAAGAGTCCGTCTCTGGCTATTTTGTGTGATTTTTAAGCATGCTCAGTCAGAACATGCCCACTGGATCAGGCTCAACAAGCAAAAATCTAGGGACTTACAGGGTTAGTTGGCAGCTGAGCAGAGTTGTTATGAGGATAAATACATTAGGGATTGTGAGGAGCTCAGATAACCCCATGTTTTAAGCAATTGAAGGTACTTGTGCTTAGAACTAGGTTACTTATATGAACCCATTGTTGGGGTAAGTGCTCTGTTGGACTGAGGCCCTCAGCTTGCCACCTTCAAAGGTCTAAAAACTCTACCCTTTTCTCCTTGTTTCTGTTGCACGTGACTCTCCATAATTGTGAGTCACTCTTGCACTAGTGTTACCCCATCAATCTAAAGTTCTTCCAGCCACTGTTACATTTCATCATTCCGAGTCTCACCTGGTAAACTTCCTCTTCAGCCTATGAGTGACGAGAAATAGGGCATCTGGGTTCCTAGCTTTGTTACAAACTTTCTGTGTGAATTTTGGAAAGCCACTTATTGTCTATTTCCCCCCCCCCCCCCAGAAGTGCTCCTAGTGGCTTCATTCATGGGAGCTCCCAATCTATATGTGAAACTCTCTTTGTAAAGGTTTGGATTATACTTAGTGTCAAACATTTATATAAAAATTTAGGTTGTTACATCCTCCACACTAAGTCGGACTCCTTGATTATAGAAGAAAGTCTCAAACAGTGTTTCAAAGTAGCCAGCAAATGAGCATGCAGCAAAATGTAGTCAAAGATACCATGAAATTTTAACCACAGTATTCAGAGTAACTGATGTAAGCAGAGTCAGGATGAGCTCTACTCTGACATCTGGTGGTGAATTATGGGGAGTGTGGAAAGAATTTCAGGTATTTGCATTGGCACACCTACCCCACCTAGCATAGCCCACGGCAGCCTGGGATGGTTATTTTGACAGCTCTGGGATCCCCAATTTCTTTGTTATTGGGGCAGGAGGAATAAAGTGTCACTCTGATTATGTGAATGAGGAACTATGAGACTGCTTTATGACAGAGATGACTCAACCTCAATTAAGTAGCACTTGCTAGACAAGGGACATGGGTTCCAAAACCCAGTGAATTGAGAGAAGTTGGGGACTGGTGTGTGTACCTGATGGTATAGGCCCCTTTTGAGAGCATGGAACACCAATTGCACATCCTCTTCTCTCCACGGTTAAAGAGTAGAGCTAATTTTGATTCCATTAGAAGTCCATCTAGAGGTGGCTGAGCTGAATTCACGTTGGGCCAATGGTGCACCAGCACCGTAGCTCCCCTACTACAAGCTGAAATCACTAAGAGCTGAAATCACTAAAAGAGCTAAGCTTACTGAGCTGAGATCACTGCGTGCTGTGTTAACTAGTGGGGGAGCCTGAAGATCTATCGCTAAGCGGCTGGCAGAGCGGAGCAGTTTGCAGCATGTTGGAGCAGCCCATGGAACAGTGAGCTGAGTGGAGCAGTTTGCGGGGATGGCTGGCATGGCTCACGGGTCGGCTGGAGGAGCAGCACAGCTGGTGTAGTGGAGCTGGTTGTGGTGAAGGCTGCAGCAGAACTCCACGGAGAGGCGGAGCAGTTGGCCCTGGCCCACGTAAGGTGCCCCTTAACATCCTGTATGGCCCCTCCCCCATTTCCACCCAGGCTGGGGGGGTAAAACACTGCAGATAAACTTTTGAACTCTGGGGTGGCACTGACCAGAGACTTTCGGGTTGTTGGACTTTGAGGTGATTGGACTTAAGACCCTAAAGGGGAAAGGACATTGCCAAACGTACTTGGAGATGGGTTTTTGCTTATGGTGTTTCTCCAATGTGATGCCGCATTGTTTCCCTCCTTTATAAAAGGATTTTGCTACACTCAGACTCCGTGCTTGCGAGAGGGGAAGTATTGCCTCCTAGAGGCACCCTGGGGGGGTGGTATGTAAGTCTCCCAGGTCACTGGGTGCGGGCTCGAGCCAATTATGCATTGTGTTATTGAAACAGAACCCCTAGATACTGAACCTGGCCCTTGTTGCTGCCAACTCAGAGGGGCAGAAGGGTTACACTAGTAAAATAGCATTAGAGACAGTAAAAAAGGGGATATCACAAATTTTGATGAGTTAAATTCAGCCAGCTGCAGGCTAGAGTTGTTAAGAAGTAAGATATCAAGAACATCACACTATTCACAATAAATACTTCTAAAATAATACCAATTATTGTATGTTACCAACCAAGACCAATCCATAGCATTCAAAATCATTTAATTACAATATCGGGAGGGATAGAGGTGGCAGGAGCAAAAGAACATTTAAAAGCCTGAGAATTCACAGTAAGGTGTTTCTCATCATTCCTAAGTGTATCAGAATCTGGCTCAAATATTTTTAAAATGTTTTGACCACACAGTGTCATACAAATGCACCGTCTCGTGACCATCTAGGACCGTGTTTCTCAAACTGGAGTCGCTGCTTGTGTAAGGAAAGCCCCTGGCAAGCTGGGCTCATTTGTTTACCTGCCCCATCCACAGGTCCGGCTGATCGCGGCTCCTACTGGTCGCGGTTCACTCCTCCAGGCCAATGGGAGCTACTGGAAGCGGTGTGGGCCGAGGGACATACTGGCCGCAGCTTCCAGCAGCTCCCATTGGCCTGCAGCAATGAACTGCAGCCAATGGGAGCTGCGATCAGCCAGACCTGCAGACGAGGCAGATAAATTAACCGGCCCGGCCTGCCAGGGGCTTTCCCTACACAAGCAGCGACCCCAGTTTGAGAAACACTGATCTAGGAGATGGTTGAGTTTCTCCTGTTGTCCAGCTCAGCTCAGATTTGGGTTAGAAAATACCTGCAACAACTACATTTCTTTTGGTTCCTTAGATGATATTGGTGCTTCCTTTAGATCAGTGGTTTTCAAACCAGGGGTCAGGACCCCTCAGGGGATTGTGAGGTTATTACATGGGAGGTCACAAGCTATCAACCTCCACCCCAGACTCCGCTTTGCTGCCAGCATTTATAATGGTGTTAAATATATAAAAAGTGTTTTTAATTTACAAGGGCAGTTGCACTCAGAGGCTTGCTATGTGAAAGGGGTCACCAGTAAAAATGTTTGAGAGCCACTGCTTTTGATGGTATTGTTGCTGCACTTGTTCCAGCAAAGCAACTGTAAATGTAGGTACTGTAATTATGACGAAAACATGTGGGACCAAGCTTCTCAGTCAAATCAGAAACACCTCACCGATCAAAATGTTTTCACTTCCCTTGAGTAGAATGAAAGCTTGGTAAGACATTGGAATTTCTATGTGAAAATGTTGAGTCCCAGGGATAGGTTGAAGAGCACATCTAGGAGATTAGGAAAGCAGGCAGGGACCCAGGAATTAAAAGGTTTTATACCAGAAAATGAAATGTGAAGAGAGATATTATAGTGCTTGCAGTAGCACCTAGGAGACCCCCAGTCATGGACCAGGACCCCATTGTGCTAGGTGCTGTACAAATACAAAATAAAAGGACAGTCTCTGCTACAAAGGATACAATCAAAGAAGAGAAGACAAATGGATACAGACCCAGACAGGGGAGGAAAAGGAAACAAAGAGACAACACTGGTAGCCATGGTAAGCAGTGGCCTCAGCACACCAACAACCTAACCATTGCCAAGTTTTTTGTGAGCATTACAGCAAAGGAGAGTTGAAAGGAGGGATTTGAAGGTGGTTAATAAAGTAGCTTTGCATACATTTATGGGGAGCTCTTCCGAAGCATGTGAAGCAGCATAGAAGAGAGCACAAATCTGATTGTATATTAAAATAACACAATAAGTGTATATGTAACTTTACAGACCATAAACTAAAATAGTGATACCTGTAAAGAGTTTACATAAGAAAAACAATAGAAAATAAACACCCAATGACTCTTCAGGTAATGGAAGGTCTTAGAACCATTAGTAGTGAGGGGACCAATGTAGTTGCATGGGCCCTTTTTAAGGACACCATAATAGAGGCCCAACTTCAATGTATACCCCAAAGTAAGAAACACAGTAAAAGAACTAAAAAAGAGCCACTGTAGCTTAACAACTATGTTAAAGAAGTAGTGAGAGATAAAAAGACTTCCTTTAAAAAGTGGCAGTCAAATCCTAGTGAGGCAAATAGAAAGGAGCACAAACACTGCCAGCTTAAGTGCAAGAGTGTAATAAGAAAAGCCAAAGGGGAGTTTGAAGAATGGCTAGCCAAAAACTCCAAAGGTAATAACAAAATGTTTTTTAAGTACATCAGAAGCAGGAAGCCTGCTAAACAACCAGTGGGGCCCTTGACAATCGAAATACAAAAGGTGCGCTTAAAGACGATAAAGTCATTGCAGAGAAACTAAATGGATTCTTTGCTTCAGTCTTCACGGCTGAGGATGTTAGGGAGATTCCCAAACCTGAGCCAGCTTTTGTAGGTGACAAATCTGAGGAACTGTCACAGATTGAAGTGTCACTAGAGGAGGCTTTGGAATTAATTGATAAACTCAACATTAACAAGTCAACGGGACCAGATGGCATTCACCCAAGAGTTCTGATAGAACTCAAATGTGAAGTTGAGGAACTATTAACTAAAGTTTGTAACCTATCCTTTAAATCGGCTTCAGTATCCAATGACTGGAAGTTAGCTAATGTAACGCCAATATTTAAAAAGGGCTTTAGAGGTGATCCTGGCAATTACAGACCGGTAAGTCTAACATCAGTACTGGGCAAATTAGTCGAAACAATAGTTAAGAATAAAATTGTCAGACACATAGAAAAACATAAACTGTTGAGCAATAGTCAACATGGTTTCTGTAAAGGGAAATGGTGTCTTACTAATCTATTAAAGTTCTTTGAAGGGGTCAACAAACATGTGGACAAGGGGGATCCAGTGGACATAGTGTACTTAGATTCCCAGAAAGCCTTTGACAAAGTCCCTCACCAAAGGCTCTTACGTAAATTAAGCTGTCATGGGATAAAAGGGAAGGTCCTTTCATGGATTGAGAACTGGTTAAAAGAAAGGGAACAAAGGTTAGGAATTAATGGTAAATTCTCAGAATGGAGAGGGGTAACTAGTGGTGTTCCCCAAGGGTCAGTCCTAGGACCAATCCAATTCAATTTATTCATAAATGATCTGGAGAAAGGGGTAAACAGTGAGGTGGCAAAGTTTGCAGATGATACTAAACTTCTCAAGATAGTTAAGACCAAAGCAGATTGTGAAGAACTTCAAAAAGATCTCACAAAACTAAGTGATTGGGCAACAAAATGGCAAATGAAATTTAATGTGGCTAAATGTAAAGTAATGCACATTGGAAAAAATAACCCCAACTATACATACAATATGATGGGGGCAAATTTAGTTACAACGAGTCAGGAAAAAGATCTTGGCGTCATCGTGGATAGTTCTCTGAAGATGTCCACGCAGTGTGCAGAGGCAGTCAAAAAAGCAAACAGGATGTTAGGAATCATTAAAAAGGGGATAGAGAATAAGACAGAGAATATCTTATTGCCCTTATATAAATCCATGGTACACCCACATCTCGAATACTGTGTACAGATGTGGTCTCCTCACCTCAAAAAAGATATTCTAGCACTAGAAAAGGTTCAGAAAAGGGCAACTAAAATGATTAGGGGTTTGGAGAAAAGATTAAAGAGGCTAGGCCTCTTCAGCTTGGAAAAGAGGAGACTAAGGGGGGATATGATAGAGGTATATAAAATCATGAGTGATGTGGAGAAAGTGGATAAGGAAAAGTTATTTACTTATTCCCATAGTACAAGAACTAGGGGTCACCAAATGAAATTAATAGGTAGCAGGTTTAAAACAAATAAAAAGAAGTTCTTCTTCACACAGCGCACAGTCGACTTGTGGAATGCTTTACCTGAGGAGGTTGTGAAGGCTGGGACTATGACAATGTTTAAAAGGGAACTGGATAAATTCATGGTGGCTAAGTCCATAAATGGCTATTAGCCAGGAAGGGTAAAGAATGGTGTCCCTAGCCTCTGTTCACCAGAGGATGGAGATGGATGGCGGGAGAGAGATCACTTGTTCATTGCCTGTTAGCTTCACTCCCTCTGGGGCACCTGGCATTGGCCACTGAAATTACTGGGCTAGATGGACCTTTGGTCTGACCCGGTACGGCCGTTCTTATGTTCTTATGCAGGAAAGTTTCGTTCGGATCAGATTATTGTACCAATCAATTTGAGAACAGGCCAGGGTGTTTTCTGGTTTTTACTCGGAGAGGATAGTGAGGGAGGAAAAGATTTGCAACGCTGTCAAATCTTTCTGTTTTTGTCGCTACTCTCTTCAGGAAGTTGAAGAGAAACTGTGGTATTTCTCCTTGATTCTTACAGCAATGGCATTTAATGCTGATTGGTAAAGATCCTGTTATACCAATATAATAAAAACCAGCAAGATCTTATTAAGAGGGATAAGGCAAAGATGCCACATTTATTGTAAATATAATAATAAAGCAAAAGATAAAAGTAAACAACATTGTTTGACTAATTCCTATTACTACTTATTCCTTATATACACACACACATATATTCATTCACACAATCATTCATTCAGGTTCTGTATAGGTGTTATAGTTACCAGGCTAGACATTGCTCATGCCAAGTTACTGGCCAGGTATCTTGGTCATGAGGATGGAGCCGAGTCTGTATCAGATGCACCTGATGCTCCTGAAGGTTGGCAGTAGAACCAGGGACTCAAAATCCTCAGTTTTAAGAGTCCATTTTTATAGGAATTAATTCCTATGTTAGTCTATGGGAATCGTTTCATCCTGCAGTTGTTGGTTCAGTTAGCAGATGAAACATTCCTGGTGGCTCCACACTGTCTAAAGTGGCACATTCCTTCCAGGTGTTTGGTGTGGATCCCAGTTTACCCTTCTGGGGTTGTCTGGTGGTCCACTTGGCACATTCTTAGGCCGATGGATCCTTTCCAGGCTGGCACCTCCCTAACCATTCACATACATCAAACATTCATCAACATACATTCCATATCTTAACCATATTTTAATTTACTGTCTCCATCACTTTTGGGGTGTGTGTTAACTCCTATGAGATTCCCGACCCTGTCATCACAGAAGGTGGGAGTCTGTTTGTTTATATTGTATCAATTACAGCTTAAGGCTAGCATAGTGTTTACTTCAAGAACAAAGCCAATTAACTTGTTTGTAAGTTTTACATAGTAATAGAGTATCTTTCACAGGACAGATACAATCAGTGTTTTCTGCAGACAGGGGCTTACAAATTTTAACATAAGAACTTAAAAGATTTTTGTATTTGGTGAACCTGAGTGGTCACTGTCATTTGGGGGAATCACTGTTAGTACCTTCTTTAATATTCCTACAATCCCTAACTGGCCAATCATTTTAAGGTGTTAGGTGAATCAACTTTCACCATACTACCTACAAGTAACTTTTTGTGGGGAACTGGTCCAGGACTCATTAGAATATGCTTAAGCCTTGATCCAGCCCTATAACTGAACCCCAAGCAGGTCAGAAAACTGTCTCCCTTAAAATGTAAACCTCTGGTTAGTAGGTGTGCTCAATCTACACAAGATGTGAATCTGGTACAGCTGCTAGCTGTAGAGGCTGGCTGCTTAGCTTGAAAGGCCCCTACTTCAAGCCCCAGTGTTGTTTAAGATGGTGGCTGTTACATAACTGAGAACTTACCCAGCATTCAAACTGCTGTGGGCCTCATTCTCAGGATTAGCTTTCTGTGTCCAGTGGTAGGCTCTACCTCCCTGCTCAGTGTGAGTTAAGTATTCACCTCTGTTTCTCATGCAGAAAGGAAAAATCTGTTATAGTTCCCAGGTATGCATCCTGGCTTTTTAACTCAAGCTTAAAGACCCATGCATTCAGTCTGGAAACTTCTGATTCATTCCCTGGTTTGAGTCAGTTAGTTACACACACTGTCCCCAGATCCATTTTACTCATTCCCCATAACCTCTGTACCCACATAGTGCTGAAGTTAATCTGGTAGTTTCTCTTCCAGATCTGAGTGATGCTACAGACCTTCAAAAGTTATGGCATCATCTGAGCTTGATGCAAAACTTGCTTTATTATGTTTTGATACCCAAGGTTCAAGGTGAAACTAGGACTACATTAAGCCATGGAGCCTGAAACCAAAAAAAATATGCCTGGATCCTTGCTAAGCAAGCCCCTTTTGTTTTAGAGAAGCCCTAATAAAAAAAACACCTAGCCATGAATTTCTGAATATTTCATACTTTGACTTACTGAATTTATGCTTTCCATGACTGCCATTTTTAGAAGCTCATTTTTTGCCTCCACATACTGAACCAAACCCTGAAGTTCTTGCTGTGTTTTTACTCAGTTCTGACCAGCCTATCTGTTACTGAAGTCAAAGGGAGTTTGGGATGAACAAGGACTGAGGAAAAACTGAATCAGGGCTTTAGGCCTTGGTCCCTTGATTTTAATTTAGCTTTAGGCTTGGGAGCCTGACAGACTTGGAGGATTCTCTCTCCATACATGCATACACTATACTCCTGATTATCTGGATAGCATGGGGAATGCGGATTTTATTTGGATAACTGGGAGTTCAAATAATCAAGAGGGCAACAGGGTGGCCTCTATTGTAGCTGGGGATCTGTCATTCTCCTTCTACTCCTTGCAGTTCTGGTTGGGCTACTCTAGTCTGACCCACTCACTCATGCAACAGCAGAGTTGCAGAGGGTTCCCCCTGCTGCTGGAGGGCCAGTGACCCATATTCCTGAAGGCACAGGGTACGAGGCAGAGCAGAGAGCCATGGCTGGACCTTTCCTGCACCTTGCACCTGCAGGGATGACATGTCACTGTCCCTTTAGCAGTGCAAGGAACCCCTTGCTGCTTTGCTGTCATGGTCCTACTCACTTATTCCCATGACAGCAGGGCTGCAGAGGGCTCCTGGCACTGCCACAGGAGCCATTCAGTAGCAGGGTTGCCTTCTCTGCTGCCAGGGGCTCATCATTCTCTTCCTCCTCGTCCTGGCCGGGTATCTCTGCTCTGTTATCCGAACCTCCACATCCCAGGTGAGTGCCCTAATCACTGGGACATTGGCTCTTCTGGTGTGGCTGCATCTCTGCCTTTCTTTGTTTTTAAACCAAAACAATTAAACGTTGACCTCAAATTTTCACAACTGATTTTTTTTTTCTTTCCTGGCCAGTCTTAACCCTGATGAAGTCCAATGAGAGCAAATGACATTTGGTTTGGAAGGCATGGCTGAATTTCTTGTGAAGGCTGAATTTTTAAATGTTACCACTGACAGCCACCTGAAACCTGCTATTCCTGAATTCCATATGATTCAAGTTGTTTAACAAAGAGACATTTTGAATCATATGGTGCAGGAATAGCAGGTTCAGTAGTAGCTGTCAGTAGTAACAAGTATCAGGTAGGTAGACCAACATAGAAGCCCTATACTGTCTTTTGTATAATAAGTATTTCCTTTTTCTGTGTGATCTGGTTCCAAAGTTGTTATTGATAACACTTCTGAAATGTCATCAGCATTTTAAGTTAGCATCGTACAACTGGTTGGAGAATACGGAAAAGTATGAGATAAAGCAGTGATCAGCATTCTAACATGTCAGAAAATCTTCTCCCCAACTATGTAAAGACTGGCTTGTTCATCTGAAGTGTATTGTGTCATCCGAAGGGATTGTAGTGATTGACACTATTGTTAAAGTTGCTTAAACATGTTGCAAGATATTTCTATGATCTCTGTATGGTTATGGAAGACTAGAAGCTACTGATGGCTGGTGTACAGAGAGTGCTTTGCTGACATCTTGTGGAGGTACATTGCCACCGGACTCTGTTTTAAATCTGCTTTTTAATGTTTTTATAACTTAGTATTTATTAATTCACTGCATGTTACGATATTTAATGAACTCTGGAAGATATTTCACTCACCATGGTACCTTGGCAATAGGTATACACTTACTGGCTAAAATAAAAGTAATGAGAAGAGATTTTTCATAGAACATTAAATGTATAAGGCATGTGAACAGCTTTACAAAGGGGCATGTAATGACATAAACACCAAACTGTGTGTAGAAACCTTCCTTGAAGTGCACCGGTATAAAAAATCCTCATGCTGATAATCCTAAAAATGATGTAAAACACCTAAAGAAATCGCACCTCCATATGAATGGGGGTACGGGTGGGGCAACCTATCACTCATTTGTTCTGTTTCCAAGATTAATTATTTGTATTACCATAGTGCCTAGGAGCCCAAGTCATGGAACAGAGTCCCATTCAGGGAGGCACTGTACAAACACAGGACAAAAAAGATGGTCCCTGCTCCAAAAAGCTTATAAATGATTGGTACTTTCCCACAGGGTGTGGTGTTCCAAAGCGATGCAAGTCAGAGCTGGTAGGAGAACTGCGTTTTTGTTTGGAAAATTTTCAGTGACAATGGAGAAAAATTGTTGACTTCTTCCTCAGAAAAAATATTGGGGTTTTTTTGCTGAAAAATTGAAACCCCTAAAACCGAGAAACTTTCACCCCAAAACCAAAAGATAATTCCCTTGCCCTTCCACTTCCCCCCACCCGCCCCCAGATAGCAGGCACATCCTGCAACCAGAAACTCCTTTCACTTAATCAAAGATCCTGTTTTCCAACAAAATACATTTTTGATGGAAAATTTTTGACCATCTCTAGTGCAGATACAGAATCACCTGGAAAGGCAGGAGTGCTGAGGTCTACATCACCAGAGAACTGCTCTGAGAATTCTGCATTGTTACGATAGTTGGGTTGTAAAACTCTTACTTACTGAACATTCCGCTTACTTAGCAACTCCCTGTGTCTGTATGTTCAGTCCCAGAAGTATGACCTAAGGAAATCCTATTTAAAATATAGTTTTGCTGTTAGGAATTGTAATTTCTCAAACCAGCTTTTGCATATAATTGTATATCCCTTGCAAAGAGCATGGTGTTACCACTCTGTGTGTCTGTGTATAGTGGCATGTAATGTGAGCGACTGCTCTGCCAGACTTAAGAGGCACCCATGGCCGTGCTGGAGTTACAGGAGTTGTAGAAGATTTTTAGAATCTGTGATTGTTTTTTTTTTTTAACTATTTGATGGTTTTTTAAAAAAACACAAAGCAACACTGAAAGACAAGAGGGTCCTGACGTGGGACTCCTGATGTTTTACAGTGATGGTAGTGATAAATGTTACAAGAGAGTCTCGCTCACAGCAGGACAGGACATTGACAAAGAACAAAACTAGCATCTGCTGCCAGGAAGAAGGAAGCAGGAGGAAGAATCTTCCATGTACAACATCCCAGAAGGTCCGGAACTTGACTATGAGTCCTGGAGAAGCATTTATCACCAAGAGAAGGATATGATGTAAAAAGCTGTCACTTTTAAAGTTGAATGAAAAAGCATAGCAGAATGGGTGAATGCCAGATTATGAAAAATTATAATGGAATAAATTCAGCCCTGGTATAACCCTCTTAGAGCCAGTAAAACTTCACTAGGGATGGATTTGGCCCAACATCTTTTAGGCAGAAAGGTTAAGTTTATCCTTTTCCGTAAGATTTCATTCTCATCTTGCTAGGCTATCACCAATTCTAATACTAAAATAATTGGAATATTAGGACACTTGCTGTTTACTGATCATGACATAGAATGTCTTTGAGGAAATGCTTTCTGCCTTTTAGAATGCTTTGTCCACCATATTAATGTTATGTGCAACCATTGATGTCACTTTAGACATTCAGCTTCTTATGTGCACCCATGCCTTGTCCCTTCCTAAAAATAATATATTACAGGAAGCACAGATATTCAGAGATTATTGGGTACAGCTTCCATGTACTGGTGCTCATTTACACCATCTGAGTATCTGGTCCATAATTTGCATGTGCAGAAATGACTGTTTAGGGGCTAGATGTTCAGACATTCCTTGTCCACTAATATTAGTCAAAAATTCACCTGACTTCTTATATAAATGCATAACACAATGCTCAGCTGTCTCACCTGGCAGTTGGCTTCTTGTGAAAGGCACCTTTTCTATACAAATGATATTGGTGCATTACATCACAATTATTGAAATTCCTGAGTGACTTTATCTAGTAGTTTGCAGTCCCTTTCATGTGTACACTGATAATTATTATCTCTCTTGGCCACAAAGTGTGGAAGGTGCCATCCTTTCCTCCTTTTCTGCATTGCTATGGTCTGTCTCAAAATATAAGCACTGCAACTACGCCCCCAGTGCTTTGTTTCCTTCCAGACTCGGAAACCTTTCAGACAGAAGCAGCAAAGAGTCCTATGGCACCTTATAGACTAACAGACTATTGAAGCATGAGCTTTCATGGGTGAATATCCACTTTGTCGGATGCATGCATACCCACCAACTAAGTGGGTATTCACCCACGAAAGCTCGTGCTCCAATACGTCTGTTAGTCTATAAGGTGCCACAGTACTCCTTGCTGCTTTTACAGATCCAGACTAACATGGCTACCCCTCTGATACTTGACTTCCAGACAGAGTTATTCAGAAGGTGCTCTATGCTCCATTCAGTTTACTTTTGATGCCATATAACACATGTGTGACTCACCCACTAGTGCAAATAAAAACAAACTTTCGCTCCTGGCCTCAACTTCTTAAAACTCAAATTCTTTAGGAATATCTTCTAGGTAACAAAATTAAATATTTGCAAAAATACAAATCTAAATTATACACCATTTTATATATTATTTAATTTATAAACCAAATATAGACAGAACCTACTGATTATGCAATATGTGACTCTAAGGTACATAGACAGGAGTACAATTATTATAGTCTGTATGGTTTTATGGAACTGTAGATATCATAAGACAAAGCTGAACTTGTCCTATTAGTACAGCATTGTCAGTGCAGTTAATGAGGCAACCAGATAGCATGATACCAACGATATACAGTCTTGAGGTGGAAGTGAAAAGGCTAAGCTTGTTTGTACAGCTCCTTTTAATTTAAAAAGCACTGTGCTGTGCCAATCATAAAATCAGAGATAGTGCAGCAGTAATCATTAAAAAGCTTGTAACTGAGAAACATCAAACGAGATTAGTCAAAGTCAAGCAAAAAATGTCTGACTCTTGCTGCACTGACAAGTTAAATAACACTCAGATCTGAGACAAATAGAAAACATAAGATTTCCAAGCTGTTTTGGACGAGAGGGTTCTAAGGACGACAATGAGCAGCATTAGCAAACATTATAGGTGGCATTGTTAAAACAGCTAGGGAAACTAGGAAACAGATGATTGATTGCATCAAGGCTATCGGAAGTGAAGATGAGGATTTGATAATGAATGAAGTAAAGAAAAGGTAACTCAATCACAGATCAACAAAATCATCAAGTAAGAGAGGACTAAATGGTTGAGATCTGTGAGAGCAGTCAGTGAAGACTGGAAGGCAGATTAGAAATAAACAAGATAGAAGAAACAATTCAAAAAAAAACTCAGGAAGCTTTATTAAATATGAACTAAAAAGCAAACTCATTTCAGCCAAACCAGGAGACTGTTAGAGAGAGACCAGCTGTGATGCTATTCCCAGAAGTAATAGTACCATCCCTACTGGGAATGGTATCCAAAAAAGAACTGTGTCCTAGAAAAACAAAATACAATATGAGACATTTTAAAAGCATGATGGGAATTTAATGCTTATGTGCTGTGTTGCTTCAGAAGAGACACTAACAATTCTACACATGTCCCATCCCTCTCTTCCTGGTGGTTGTCAAGATAGAAGTTAATGATTCTGAAGCATATTTTGAAAAGATTAGGGGATAACTTGGTGTTCTGGCCAGCATTCCTTTTATGTTAAAAACAGGTTCTATTGTTTGGTGATGTGTATGAGGTACTGTTGAGTGCATGATAGATGTTGTATTTGTGGATAGGTGCTGCATCATTACACTGCAAAACAATTTCAGATAACTTGAGCACCTTTTGTACTCAAGCTATGGTCTAAAACAAAACTACGCCCATCTTGTAGGATATTTACATGCATGGTAAATAAAGGAAAGAATCCTCATGGCCTTATTTTGAACCTTTTCTCTGTCTTCTCCACTTTAAACCAATTTGGAAGCTGGAATTGTTGCAGAAGGTGACTGCCCACTTGGTAAGTGGGATGGCGTTCTTCAGGAGACAGCTCCTTGCATCCCATGATACAGTGCTACAGTTGTGGTCTGCAGTAGTGCTGATGCTAGCTCACCTAGATATAATAAATGAGAATGATAGGGATTTTTCCTTAAGGGGCCCAGGGCCCTCTTGACCAAAATAGCTGGAGTTTATTGATTTTTCAGCTTACCACTTGTTTCACCTGGACTTTGAAGATAGGGGGACTGAAGTGTAGGCCAAGGTGTGTCTTCATAAGGGTGACTTGTTTAGAGACTTGCATTGTCTTTCCACTTTCCATAATCACTCTGTCTTTGAAAGGGTGGGGAGGGAAGCAGGAAGATATGATGGTCTGACATAAAGCAATAGCTTGGCGTTACCACTGGATTACACGGCACTATTAGTCAAAAGGGTGAGTTGCCTTTATTGTGCGTTTGGTTTATTATACTTGTAAATAACTGGCAGGATGTTTAGAGCCTGTGGATTGGTGCTTGTTGTTGTCCTACATTTAAAATAAAATAAAGTAAAATAAAAGAGAGCTCTACAAACCTGTCCTAAGAGCTTTTGCATGATGGAGCAAAAACAAATGCACTATACCAACATTATTACTTCTCTAATGCTTCTCTCCAGAGTGAGCCACAGCACTTGGTCATTGGTCAGTATTTTTGTGCTTTTCCATTATATATTGTGATTTCAAAGCATTAAACCTGAAGGCCAAATTCTGCTCTCAGTAACACATGTAAATCTGGAGCAATTGCATTGACCTCAGTGGAGTGGAGTTACTTGAGATTCACACTGTGAGATTCACTTCAAACACACTTGACTGCTGTGAAATTCTAAGTCTGAGATATACTGTAGTGATGTAAATGCAGGACTGAGCTCCAGAAATCACAGAGATGGAGGAAGAGGGTTGGAATAGAGGCTCCATAATGCGATTGAACCTGTGCCTTATTAGTTAGTATCTTCAGTTCAAATTTTGTTAAGGTGTGTTTTGGGTTTGTTTTTTGTTTATGCTCTCTGTTCTTCAGTGTGAGAATGACTAGGGTTTATAGGCTCTTTGAAAAGGTGTATTTTAAAGAGGAACTCAAAGGAGAGTGCTGAAGGCAGAGTGAACCAAGGCAGAAATGAGTTCCAGATATATAGGCACAAGGAAGATGATTCAGAAACAAGAGAAGCAGAAGGATGCAAAAGGAACCCTAACAATAGCTTTAGTCCATTACATTAGATGAAAATACACCTCTACCCCACTATAATGCGGTCGTGGAGAGCCGAAAATCCCTACCTCGTTATAGCTGAAACCTCGTTATATTGGGGTAGGGGTGGCAGGGCTCTGGCGGTGATTTAAAGATCTCCAGGCTCTAGCCGCTGTCGGGAGCCTGGGCCTTTTAAATCACCAGCGAGCCCCGCAGCTGCAGCCCCTGGGTAGCAGCAGGATTTAAAGGGCCCAGGGATCCCCGCAGCAACCAGTGCCCCGGACCCTTTAAAGCGCCACCAGAGCCGCGCTGCTACCGTGCTATATGCAAACCCATGTTATATTTGGTCACATTATAGTGGGGTAGAGGTGTAGGAGAATTGTCAATGCAGAAAAGTGTTCAAAAATATTTCAGTCTGTATTTGGGGGGGGGGGGGCGGAAAGCCAGACGATGTATACTGATAATGAAATAACTTCCATTTCAGCAGTAACAAAGGAGATGTTAAACAGCAGCTACTACAGTTAGACACCTTTTAAACCTGCAGGTCCAGATAACTTGCATACAAGAATTTTAAAAGAGCTGGCTAAGATGCTGTCTACAGACATTTCAGAGTATTAGAAGGGAAAAAAAGAGCCAATATTTAAAAAAGGTAAACGGGAAGTCCAGTGTAATTACAGGCCTGTCAGCCTGGCATCAATCCTGAGCACAATAATTGAACAACTAATATGGAACTCTGTTTATTAAGAATTAAACAAGGATAATATAACTAATGCCAATCAATATAGGCTTATTGCAAATAGATTTTGTCAAACTAACTTGATATATTTTGTGAGATTGCATGTTTGATAAAGGTAATTGTGTTCATGAAATATACTTATACTTCTATAGGGCATTTGACTTGGTACCACATGACACTTTAGAATCTAGAATGATACAAAATCAATAATGGCGCACATTAAATGGATTTAAAAATTAGCTGACAGATCTCAAAATTCATGTAGTGTTGGTGCCAGGTTGCTCCTAGGATATTAGAGAGACAACATGGGTGGGGTAATATATTTTATTGGACCAACTTCTGTTGGTGAGAGAGACAAGCATTCAAGCTTACACAGAACTAACTTTCAGGTCTGGGAAACTATCTCTGGGTGTCACTGCTAAATACAAGATGGAACAGATTGTTTAGCATAAGTAGTTAAGATACATTTCAAGAACCATTCGAAATGAAATGGCCTATTAACACCTCTCCAGTCAATGGAGGAGGGGAGGAAGGTTGTGGTAAACAAACTGTACCACCTGTGAACACTCTGAGGGTATGTCTACATCTACAATTTTGCAGCGCTGGTTGTTACAGCTGTATTAGTACAGCTGTATAGGGCCAGCGCTGCAGAGTGGCCACACTTACAGCAACCAGCGCTGCAAGTGGTGTTAGATGTGGCCACACTGCAGCGCTGTTGGGCGGCTTCAAGGGGGGTTCGGGGAACGCGAGAGCAAACCGGGGAAGGAGACCAGCTTCGCCGCGGTTTGCTCTCGCGTTCCCCGAACCACCCTGCAAACCGCAGGGAAGGAGACCTGCTTGCTCGGGGGTTCAGGAAACACGAGAGCAAACCGGGGAAGGAGACCAGCTTCGCCGCGGTTTGCTCTCGCGTTCCCCGAACCACCCAGCAAACCGCAGGGAAGGAGACCTGCTTGCTCGGAGGTTCGGGGAACGCGAGAGCAAACCGGGGAAGGAGACCAGCTTCGCCGCGGTTTGCTCTCGCGTTCCCCAAACCACCCTGCAAACCGCAGGGAAGGAGACCTGCTTGCTCGGGGTTCAGGGAACGCGAGAGCAAACCGGGGAAGGAGACCAGCTTGATTACCAGAGGCTTCCTCAGGTATGCTGGGATACCTGCTTATTCCACGGAGGTCAAGAAAAGCGCTGGTAAGTGTCTACACTTGATTACCAGCGCTGGATCACCAGCGCTGGATCCTCTACACCCGAGACAAAACGCGAATACGGCCAGCGCTGCAAACAGGGAGTTGCAGCGCTGGTGATGTCCTGCAGATGTGTACACCTCCTAAGTTGCAGCGCTGTAACCCCCTCACCACCGCTGCAACTTTGTGATGTAGACAAGCCCTGAGTTTGTTTCCAAGACCTGAAGAAGAGCTCTGTGTAAACTTGAAAGCTTGTCTTTCTCACCAACAAAAGTTGATCCAATAAAAGATGTTCCCTCACCTACTTAGGTCTCAAAATGTAATTATAAACTGAGAATCATCATTGAGCAAGTGTGGTACTAGAGGGGTCCTGCAGGGATCAGATTTTGGCCCTACACTATTTTATCGATGATCTGAAAGAAAACATCATCATAATTGATTAAATTTGCAGATGACACAAAGATTGGAGGAGTAATAAGTAATTAACACTGACACAGAGTGGTCTGGATCTCTTGGTAGACTCGGGCACAATCTAACAAAATGCATCTTCAGTGCAGTCAAATGTAAGTTCATAATCTAGAAATAAAGAATATAGGCCAGGCCTTATTTACAGGGTGAGAGGCTCTATCTTGGGAAGCCAATGGTTGCGAAAAGACTTGGAAGTTATGATGGATAAGCGGCTGAACACAAGCTCTTAAAGCAATACTGTGGTGAAAAGGTTAGCACAGTCCTTGAATACTTAAAGGGGAATATTTGGTAAGAGTAGGGAGGTTATATTACCTTTGTATTTGTCACTATTGTGATCATTATTGGACTACTGTCTTTGGTTCTGGTGTCCAGAATTCAAGAAAGATCATGGAAAAATTTGAGGATGTTCAGAGAAGAATAATTAAAGGATTAGAAATTATGTTGTATAGTGAAACAGTCAAGGTTCTCCATCTATTTAGCTTATCAAAGAGAATGTTAAGATATGGCTTGATCAGAGTCGGATAAGTACAGATAACGAATACAGAAATCTGATATTAGAGGGCTCTTTGCGCTGTAGTGGACAAAGGTGTGATGAGAACTAGTAGCTAGTTCTCTAGATTTTTATGACTCAGATGACACCTCCCTTGCCTTTCTATCACTAACATGCCCATGGAATGAGATTTTACTGCATTATACTTGGACTACACCATCTGCTGCACACCAGCTATTTAGATTAATAGATTTTAATTGCAGAAGGGACCATTGTGGTCATCTAATCTGACTTCCTGTATAACACAGGTCATAGGACTTCCTTGAACTGATTCTTGCATCAGTTTCAATAGCTGTGGTTGAACTAGAGCATATTTTTTTAGAGAACTATCGAGTCTTGATTGATGTGACGCTACTGGAAGATTGGCTGGAAAGACCTAATTGTTTTGCTGGAAGTCTTTTGATTGAGCCTCTGAAGACTCTCTCTTTGTTCTGAAGTGAACAGTTCATGAACAACCCATAGGATTGAAGTTTGTTAATGTAAAGTATTTCATGAACACTTGTGAACAGCAAACAGGATCAATCAGGATCACTGCCTGAAAAAATAATAATAATAAAAACAATGGTCAGATAATTTATTCATAACAAATAACTTCAAATTTATCCATGAGTGTGAAACTCTTTTTCCTTAAAAATAGAAGTTGTACAAGCTTACATTGACTTTGCACATGGATGCTATAAGAAAATAATGTGTGGCATACTTGGAGCTCCATCAACCTAGACAAAGCATTTAACCCTGCTATCAAGAGGGCAAACTATCAGCCAGTGGAATGGCTCCCAGATCGAGCAAAACCCTCTCCTATTGGGTATGGATGGGTCTTGGAGGATGGACTGACCGCACCAGTCGTGCAAAATACCATGCACTCCTGAATTAGTCCCTCAGCTAATCAAATACTTATGTGAAAAAACCAGATGCTCACCTCCCTGCAAACGTTTGACCAGCAGTCTGCCTTGTACAGAAATGTAAGAGTGTGGAGTGGATGATGATCAGCATGACATGTCTTGCAGTGATACCTTAAATGAAGATGAGACTGCTGATGACTTTGATGAATAAATGTTTCCATTCCTACACATCAAGACTATCTTCCTCAGAATTACCAAAAATCAGTGTTAAAGCATTTTAAAATATATTTTCTCAAATGGATAGCTACATATTTGTTCTAGGTTTGTCATATTTGGTATTATTGTGTTCATGGGAGAAAGGGCTTTTGAATGATACCCAACTCAGCCCACTTCCAGTGACATTATATTATCAAAATTTCCACCAACCAGATGACCTAAGGCTGGGAGCTGTAGAGGCGGCGAGCCCCTACCCCTCCCCGCTTTCGCATCAGAGGCTGACTTCATTTGAAATTATGATTCTGTAGACTTTTACAAACCAAATGACACCTCTGCTACCTTTCTGTTATTAACTTCACTATGGAATTAGATGGTCCATGATTAGTGTTTCCTAAATACACAAAGTTGTGGAAATGGTGGTGGTAGCAATTGAAAAGCAAGTGCATTGTTTTAAATATTCAGGCTACCCTTTGATATTTTCAGTATGAATGAGTTATGCAGATTTGATGTTTCAAAAGTTCTGCAATCTTTAGCATTTTTATACTTTCACTCTTTCAGGTATTCCAGATTTGTATTAACCACTTAAGCTATTTTTTCCCCCAGATCTTAGTAATGAAATAACTGAACCATAATATAGACTACTGTAGAGATCACAGTATGACGGTATATTAAGTGTACAACATTTATCCATTCTAATTTAGAGGCATATCAGGAAGGGGAATAGCACAATTGCAACCTATAATGCTTTCTGTTTGTCACTGAAATGACCTAGTCTTGCTAAATCCTTCTTAAAAAAATTAGATTTTATTTTGCACTCAATTACACCATTGCATTATCAGGAATATCTTGACTCAAGGAGTTAAAGTATAGTAAAATTAGTATAAGCAAGATCAGAATGTCTCATTAGGATTATGTCTAATTCTAATGTGATTTGAAATTCCCACATTGATAATACGGTTAAGTATTATTTTCATAAAAGAACTATAAGAATTATTGCTCATGTGTGTTCCTGCATGTCTCAGCAAGGTAGTAAAATGTCAGTACAAGGGGTCTCTTTTTGTTGTATTGATTACTATAATTCTCCCTTAACCATTTTCTCTACTCAGTATATCCGGTGTATGAAAGCTATAATATATAGACAATATTCAGATGCCAGACTTCTGATTTCACACCTGCTCATGGGACCAATATAAGCATAACATCCTGTCCAAATTTTTCTAGCAACCTCAAAATTTTGTCTTGCTTGTTGGATGTAGTTTATTTTCCCTTTAACTGTCTCATTCTCTGGGGTCATCAAATCAAGATGATTCACTGAATTCCACTCCTCTCTCATACAAAATCACAAAGGAAACTAACTTTGCATGTAGCTTTTACAAGCAAAGTTACAAAGAAACATTGTCTAGGTTGATAGAACTCCAAGTATGCCACTCATTATTTTCTCATAGCATCCATGTGCAAAGTCAATGTAAGCTTGTACAACTTCTATTTTTAAGGAAAAAGAGTTTCACACTCATGGATAAATTTGAAGTTATTTGTTATGAATAAATTATCTGACCATTGTTTTTTATTATTATTATTTTTTCAGGCAGTGATCCTGATTGATCCTGTTTCCTGCAAACTTGTTTGTTGTTCACAAGTGTTCATGAAATACTTTACATTAACAAACTTCAATCCTATGGGTGGTTCATGAACTGTTCACTTTGACTATTTATCATTCACTTTTCATGGTGTATCATAGACCATATGGCATGTTTTGACTCAGGGGTAGGCATCCTATGGCAAGTGTGCCAAAGGTGGCACATGAGCTGATTTTTCAGTGGCATTCCCACTGCCTTGGTCCCGGCCACCAGTCCGGGGAGCTCTGCATTTTAATTTAATTTTAAATGAAGTTTCTTAAAAACCTTATTTATTTTACATACAACAATAGTTTAGTTATATGTTATAGACTTATAGAAAGAGATCTTCTAAAAACATTCAGATGTATTACTGGCACACGAAACCTTAAATTAGAGTGAATAAATGAAGACTGGGCACACCACTTCTGAAAAATTGCCAACCACTGTTTTGACTCAGGGTGTGATGCAGTATGTCAAATACAGTGTTTCTGTAAAACTGTCAGACAAAGCTCAAATAACCAAATAATCTGAAATTTTGATAAGTTGATGATGCATAGTAAATTCATCAGCTCTAGTCAATCAGAATACAGGATGATGTTGTTGTATCTGCCACTATGCTTCACCTTGGAGTTTTGAGTTGACAATCAAAACAAAAATCATCTGGTCAGAGTTCCACCTGGCTTTGATGAAAACGGTAATTTGACCCAAATTTATTTGAGAGTTTTCAAATCTCAGTAAAATTTTCAACTAATCTAAGCTGAGTTTCATTTTTTAAGAAGCATGTGAATTTTTAATTGCTTGATTTTTGTTTAAACAAAACATTTTGTACAACTCTGTAGCTGATTCATATAAATATAGCCTGTAAGTTTCAAGGGGATAGATTCTAATAGCCTTATTCATATTAAGATGTAAATTTCTGCACAAGACTTTAGTGGAACTACTGGTAGAGTAAGGTATCATTCAATGTAACGGCATCAAAATCTGGCCCAAAGGCACTTATGTTCACATAGCAAACAAAATAATACACAATCCCTTATCAAAGGGTGTTTGTTATCACATTTTCATGTTGTTCAGCATCCTGTAACTATACATCCTCCTGTGAAACATCTCATGATCTATTTTGTTGATCATAAAGCACTATGATTGCCCGGCTTCTGTAGGCTGGAAGATACTCTGCCTGTTAGCCCTGATAGATACATTAGATATTTTATAAAACATACCTTGAGATTTTATTACTTTGTATTCCCACAAGTAAATGGCTAAAGACTTAAAATAACAGTTTCCTTCCCTTAAATCCTATTACCTGATTAAAATGCTTTTTTCACGAGTAGTATTTGCTGCCATACGTCAATTAGCTCTTTACGCCCATTCCCTCTGGTTTTCAGCTTTGTTGGCTGCCTATCCAAAAAGGTGTCTAGCTGAATGAGACAGGGGTCCTGTGGGGAAAAAGTATGTGATCATATAATTAAAGACCTTCATAATGCATAAGCACAAGGGGGTTGAGCAAAGGCTGCACAAGCAACTTTAATTCTGGCATTTCCTAACTTTTGAATGCTTGCCTTTGCAGTCTTAATGTTCTTTTAACCTAGTTTGCGTGTGTAATGTAAATTATGTCCCAAATGGAAGTGAAGAATACAGTGAGATCCAAAATGTGAAAAGAAAATCATAGATGACACTGCATTCTCATCATATCATCATCAAGAGCAACAATATTACTCGCACCGTGTTTTCACTGGCAAAAGTTTTGGAAAATGGTTTCCTTTTCTTATATTGTCATTACTAGTAACTTTTGGTAGCGACGCCATGTCTGCCACTGACACTGCAGCTGGAAATACAGTGGTGTTCAGTGACAGTGTGAGAGCCAGTGGTCGAAACTCATCTTCACATGGCAGTCGCTACATCAAGTACTGAGCCATGTGAGGTAATTCAAAACAAATGCTGTATGTATAGCTATGAATTGAATATCAGCACTTAATGCTCTAAATATGTTTCTGCTCTCTATAGTTTGAAAGAATTTTATTAGAACTGCATTAACCGTGCTGATACTTTATTTTCGTAGAGTATTGGTTGGGCAGATGGCCTACATAGCAGTTCATTAATACAGCTGGTTTACTATCTTTTTTAAAAATCTCTTAGGGAGCTCTAAGGGATAAGTCAATCTAGTCAGGAAACCTGTTCAGACCCAGCAAAATGGCACGATCCACTGAGTCCTTCCTGGGATCAACAAAACAAATTTAGAAGGCAGAGGAATTTGCTTGCTGGAAGCCTTTAGGGCTTAGGTAATGGTTGGAGGCTGTAATCTGAAGAAAGTGTTGCTGGGTTATTTGAACAGTGGAAGGGAAATAGGGAATTGGGAGCCAGGGAAACTCAGAAGAATTGAAGAAGATGAATTTCAAATCATCTTGGATAAGTAACCAAGCTTTTAGGTGCTTCTCTGAACCAAACACAATATTCATTAAAGATGCCATCTTGGACTGCTTGTTGACACTGAAGAAGGGTAAAGAAGCATAGGGATGGGTGGGGACAAAATTATATGAAACCAAAGAACATCCATTTTTCTTATAATTGAGGAATGAATTTTGGAAATGGCCAAGAGCCATTCTACATAGAGTATGATGATGCCAAATAAGTGTAATAGTAAATAGTTTTTTTGGCTATTGATAAAGGAAAACATTATTTAGAATTTCTCTAGTGTAACAATAAGAAAATCATCTGGACCCAGCATGCCAAGGAAATGCATCTTATTTGAAACTTCAAGAGACATCACTACAGATGCCTGACCAAAATGTGTCAAACTCATACAAAGTCTATAGTATATGGATTAGGGCCTCTGATTGATGAGGACATCTACAGCATATGTTAAATGTGACTATTCATTGCCTGTATCCTCATGTTATCCTTTCTGATGTGTCCCTGATTATTTGAATATAGTATTTTTATTTATACAGTCACACATGCACACACTCAAACACACACTGAATGGAACCAACCACCCCCTATTTTTTACGTAAGAGAAGGCAGAGAACTCCAAACAACACCAAAAACAAGACTTGCAGCCTACAGGTGCTAGGTCCCTGTGTAAAACTGGTAATCAGTGAGCCTGCAGGAGCAGGCGGTTGTAGTTGTAACTAATACTGAACTGGCTAGGGTGCGGTAGGTAGCCACGGGAGAGATAGGGTCACTTTGGTTGCTCATAAGTGTCCTTGCCACCCTGCTGCAGTTTGTGTTCTTTGCCTATGAGTTCTTCTTCTCTGTAGTGTATTTCTAAAGACATACTTGTGTGCCAATTACCTGGGGCCAGATGGAAAGCATAGGTGTCTGCTGTTGCTCTGGCATGTTTTAGTTGACATCAGGGCAGATGCCTTTTGCTCTCCAGCATTGGTCCACTGTATCAATTGCATAAGTCCCTTCCAAGCAAGTGTGCTTTGGATCAAAGCTCTCCACTGCCTGAGTCCATGTAGACTTACATTTTATGAAGCCATTTGGATACAAGCTGTGCCTTGAACCATCTGAGCACCTGTATGGGCTTCCTGATTGTTCATTTGGGCAGATGGTATTTCCTCTCTGGTGGCAACAGTCTGTGTCTTCACAATTGTAGCAGAATAATCCTTTGCCTGGTAACATACAATCTTCCTTATCTGATATAACAGAACTCATCTCTGTGCATTACTGCCAACAGTGAAAGTGGGCCTTACTGTACGTCCAAGATGTAAGTTAACCCTCTCTAATGTCCATATTCAAGAACATGCAACATAAATCCATTTAATGAGATCATGCCTCCTTTGTTATTCAGTGAATTTGCTTTGCCAAGGGAGCTTCTTGTATTTGTACAATGAGGACACTATTTCAGTTGAGGTTTTACAACAGTCTGAGCTCTCCTGCTTCAACCTCTGCCAATCCTTTTCTGTTGCATATCTATGAAATACAGCACCATGTTCTTTCAATGTATTATGACACACAAATGGCACCCACTCTTCCTTCCTATATCAGGTAGAGGGCAATATGCTGAGGATGTGTGGATTTGCACTGCAAATGTTTGAACTGTATTTGGAGAGTGAGATTTCTGAACAGTATTGGGAAGGTGTAGTGAGGTGGTGGGATACCCCACAGCCCCACTGAGGGACGAGCCTTCCATAGCACCAATGTGGGCGGAGCCAGTGTATCCTGCACCTGCCCCCCAGAGGTCACGGCACAGGACCGGAAGTAGAAAAGCCCCGCTGGAAAGCTCAGTTGGCAGCGAGCTGCTGGAGAGGCCAGGTGCCTGTGGCCTAGCTCTGGGTTGGGGAACACTGGCAGGCCGCGGTCGACCCGACGACTGGCCTGGCCCGCCGCGCCTACCCCTTGCCAGCTACCCCGAGGAGCAGCCGTGCCTACCCCTCGACAGCTACCCCGAGGAGGAGCCAAGCCTACTCTTTGCTAGTTACCTGGAGGAACTGATGGTGCTGGGAACCACCGAGGATGCTGGCCTAACCCAGGTACCTTACGAGGGGGAGTCCAGAAGTAGCTCAGGGACAGTTAACCCTGGCCTGGCCGCAGCAGGGCCAGAACCAATGTCAGTATGTTGTGGTCAGGATCCCCACTGATGCAGCAGCGAGTCTTCTGCAGCTGCTAGGGCCCCAGGCTGGGACTCAGTGGAGCGAGTGGGCCTGAGTCCTCCCTGCCACCCCACTCACAGGTAGCCATCTCCCCCTCGCACCAGATGCTCAGACGCCTGAGCTCCTGACTGTGTGTTTGCTGCCCTACCCTGACCTAGGGTCAGAGCTCATAGTGAACTATTGGCTCAGCCCCTGCTTAAGGGCCTGAGCTCCTGACTTTTGTTTACTAGCCCGCCCTGACCCAGGGCTTGGGCCCAGAGCGAACTAGGGCGAGGCGGTGGGATGCCCCACAGTCCCGCCTTGGCCGAGCCCCTCTACAGAAAGGGAAAAAGAACAAGGCTCTCATCCACACCAACAGGTATAATGCTACCTGTTGCTATTCTCATTCACTTCTCTTCCAAATAAATGATACTTCACAATAATTACTAGCAATCACAGCAGTCCAAGGACTAAATGGACATGGAGATGAATGGACAATGCTCTCTCATCTCAGAAGCAATATTTCAGCTCAGAGTTGATGGAAATTGGGAGAGGCCCTGTGAATATTTAATTACCCCTACCCATGAAGACCTGGGAGATGGGTCAGAAACAAGAGGGAGCGTGGGCTATAATGGCAGAGAGAAAGGAGGGTCAGGACAAAACTGGGAGGCAAGATCAAACCAGTATCTTAGATGCCTATATACAAATGCAAGAAGTATGGGTCAATCCTTGAGGGGGCCATTTGGGGATTTGGTCCTGCTCTGAGCAGGGGGTTGAACTAGATGATCTCTTGAGGTCCCTTCCAACCCTAATAATCTATGATTCTATGATTCTATAATAAGGAAGAACTGGAAGTGCTAATAAATAAATACAACTATGACATTGTTGGCATCACTGAAACTTGGTGGGATAATACACATGATTAGAATGTTGGTGTGGATGGGTATAGTTTGCTCAGGAAGGATAGACAAGGGAAAAAGGGAGGAGGTGTTGCCTTATATATTAAAAACGTACACACTTGGACTGAGGTGGAGATGGACATAGGAGACGGAAGTGTTGAGAGTCTCTGGGTTAGGATAAAAGGGGTAAAAAACAAGGGTGATGTCATGCTAGGAGTCTTCTACAGGCCACCTAACCAGGTGGAAGAGGTGGATGAGGCTTTTTTTTAAACAACTAACAAAATCATCCAAAGCCCAAGATTTGGTGGTGATGGGGGACTTCAACTATCCAGATATATGTTGGGAAAATAACACCACGGGGCACAGACTATCCAGTAAGTTCCTGGACTGCACTGCAGACAACTTTTTATTTCAGAAGGTTGAAAAAACTACTAGGGGGGAAGCAGTTCTAGACTTGATTTTAACAAATAGGGAGGAACTCGTTGAGAATTTGAAAGTAGAAAGAAGCTTGGGTGAAAGTGATCATGAAATCATAGAGTTTGCAATTCTAAGGAAGGGTAGAAGGGAGTACAGCAAAATAGAGACCATGGATTTCAGGAAGGTGGAGTTTGGTAAGCTCAGAGAGCTGATAGGTAAGGTCCCATGGGAATCAAGACTGAGGGGAAAAACAACTGAGGAGAGTTGGCAGTTTTTCAAAGGGACACTATTAAGGGCTCAAAAGCAAGCTATTCCGATGGTTAGGAAAGATAGAAAATGTGGCAAAAGACCACCTTGGCTTAACCACGAGATCTTGCATGACCTACAAAAAAAAAAAAAAGGAGTCATATAAGAAATGGAAGCTAGGTCAGATTACAAAGGATGAATATAGGCAAATAACACAGGAATGCAGGGGCAAGATTAGAAAGGCAAAGGCACAAAATGAACTCAAACTAGCTATGGGAATAAAGGGAAACAAGACGACTTTTTATCAATACATTAGAAGCAAGAGGAAGACCAAGGACAGGATAGGCCCACTGCTCAGTGAGGAGGGAGAAACAGTAACAGGAAACTTGGAAATGGCAGAGATGCTTAATGACTTCTTTGGTTTGGTCTTCACTGAGAAGTCTTAAGGAATGTCTAACATAGTGAATGCTTATGGGAAGGGGGTAGGTTTAGAAGATAAAATTAAAAAAGAGCAAGTTAAAAATCACTTAGAAAAGTTGGATGCCTGCAAGTCACCAGGGCCTGATGAAATGCATCCTAGAATACTCATGGAGTTAATAGAGGAGGTATCTATTATCTTTGGAAAGTCATGGGAGACGGGAGAGATTCCAGAAGAGTGGAAAAGGGCAAATATAGTGCCCATCTATAAAAAGGGAAATAAAAACAACCCAGGAAACTACAGATCAGTTTGTTTAACTTCTGTGCCAGGGAAGATAATGGAGCAAGTAATTAAAGAAATCATCTGCAAACACTTGGAAGGTGGTAAGGTGATAGGGAATAGCCAGCATGGATTTGTAAAGAACAAATCATGTCAGACCAATCTGATAGCTTTCTTTGATAGGATAACGAGCCTTGTGGATAAGGGAGAAGCGGTGGATGTGGTATACCTAGACTTTAGTAAGGCATTTGATACGGTCTCACATGATATTCTTATCGATAAACTAGGCAAATACAATTTAGATGGGGCTACTATAAGGTGGGTGCATAACTGGCTGGATAACCATACTCAGAGAGTAGTTATTAATGGCTCCCAATCCTGCTGGAAGAGTATAACAAGTGGGGTTCCGCAGGGGTCTGTTTTGGGACCGGCTCTGTTCAATATTTTCATCAACGACTTAGATGTTGGCATAGAAAGTACGCTTATTAAGTTTGCAGACGATACCAAACTGGGAGGGATTGCAACTGCTTTGGAGGACAGGGTCAAAATTCAAAATGATCTGGACAAATTGGAGAAACGGTCTGAGGTAAACCGGATGAAGTTCAATAAAGACAAATGCAAAGTTCTCCACTTAGGAAAGAACAATCAGTTTCACACATACAGAATGGGAAGAGACTGTCTAGGAAGGAGTATGGCTGAAAGAGATCTAGGGGTCATAGTGGACCACAAGCTAAATATGAGTCAACAGTGTGATACTGTTGCAAAAAAAGCAAACGTGATTCTGGGATGCATTAACAGGTGTGTTGTAAACAAGACACGAGAAGTCATTCTTCCGCTCTACTCTGTGCTGGTTAGGCCTCAACTGGAGTATTGTGTCCAGTTCTGGGCACCGCATTTCAAGAAAGATGTGGAGAAATTGGAGAGGGTCCAGAGAAGAGCAACAAGAATGATTAAAGGTCTTGAGAACATGACCTATGAAG
Organism: Gopherus flavomarginatus; assembly: GCF_025201925.1. Classification (NCBI taxonomy): domain Eukaryota; kingdom Metazoa; phylum Chordata; order Testudines; family Testudinidae; genus Gopherus; species Gopherus flavomarginatus. The sequence continues at coordinate 194,579,009 of NC_066620.1, read as the reverse complement.
GAAGGCTGAAAGAATTGGGTTTATTTAGTTTGGAAAAGAGAAGACTGAGAGGGGACATGATAGCAGTTTTCAGGTATCTAAAAGGGTGTCATCAGGAGGAGGGAGAAAACTTGTTCACCTTAGCCTCTAATGATAGAACAAGAAGCAATGGGCTTAAACTGCAGAAAGGGAGATTTAGGTTAGACATTAGGAAAAAGTTCCTAACTGTCAGGGTAGTTAAACACTGGAATAAATTGCCTAGGGAGGTTGTGGAATCTGCATCTCTGGAGATATTTAAGAGTAGGTTAGATAAATGTCTATCAGGGATGGTCTAGATAGTATTTGGTCCTGCCATGAGGGCAGGGGACTGGACTTGATGACCTCTCGAGGTCCCTTCCAGTCCTAGAGTCTATGAATCTATGCACCGATCAGAAAACCTCAGCTTTGTGGACTGAATATTCAGGACCTTACATCACCCATGGGTATTGGACTGGGGCTCAAGAAACCTGAGTTCTACTTTGAGCTCTACCACTAGTTTGCTGCATGATGTTGGACATATTGTTTCACTTTTCTGTTTCTGATCACCCCATCTGTGAAATGGAAGTACAGTATTTCTTCACACGACACAGTCAACCTGTGGAACACATTGCCTGGGGATGTTGTGAAGGCCAAAACTATAACTGGGTTAAAAAAAATAGGTATATCTCCATATATTATTTATCTATCTCATAGAACTGGAAGAGACCCGAAAAGGTCATCGAGTCCAGCCCCCTGCCTTCACTAGCAGGACCAAATACTGATTTTTTTTTTTGCCCCAGATCCCTAAGTGGCCTCCTCAAGGATTGAACTCACAACCCAGGGCTTAGCAGGCCAACGCTAGATGAGTTCATGGAGGAAGGTCCATCAATAGCTTAGTCAATATGGTCAGGGTGCAACCCCATGTTCAGGGTGTCCCTAAGCCCCTGATTGCCAGATGCAAGGACTGGATGACAGGGGATGGATCACTTCATACCTGCCCTGTTCTGTTCATTTCCTTTGAAGCATCTGGCATTGGTCACTGTTGGAAGACAGGATACTGGACTAGATGGACCATTGATCTTCCCAGTATGGCCATTCTTGTGTTCTTATGGGATACTGATGCTTAATTCCTTTGAAAAACACTTTGATATCTATGGATAACAGGTGCTATAAAGAACTAAGTATTATAATTATTACTATGATTGTTCTCTATAAAAAAAGACAGTTTCTGAGTGGCTGAGTTGTTGGGAATAACTCAGTTGATGTGATGCCTCTCTGTTTAGCCATAAGTATAGGCCATTTTAAGAAAAAGAGAATGCTATCTTGGTTCATATACAAAAAAGGGAGGTGCCTCCTCTTTGATTCAAAATAGAATAATAGAACTGGAAGAGACTTTGAGAGGTCATCTAATCCAGTCCGCTGAACTCACGGCAGGACATTTTATGGAGAACAAAAATAACATTTACACACACAAGAAATAAAAAAGAATTTTCTCTCTCTCTCTCCTTCCTGGTAAAAATGATTATATCTGGGTCCTGATAGAATTGTTTGAGAATTTAGAGAAGCTTGTGATTATTTTTCTATACTCTCTCCAACTAAAATGTTGTGTTCTTCACAAGTAGTCCTTTTTCCCATTGGTGTGAATCCCGAGAGTGCATTAAATAATACACTTCTAGTTGTAAAACAGATGGGAAAGTGTTTAAAAAGGTGCCAGGTTTATTTATGGAAGCATGAAATTGAATTTAATAGGTGAATTTTGCCAGTATGAAATGTGAACTCTCAAAACAGGAAATGGATTTTATTGCTTATTTATTTTATCACCGGATCAGCTGCCCAGAACTGTAGAATCCTTCCTCTGAGGAATTATTTACTTTCCAGCTCTGAACCAGAACATCATGACCATCGGTTGCTACATCTTCTGGCTGCCAGATTCTCAACTACAAACATATGCTATGCTGTCTATCTCAGATGATCTTCTGCAGATTTATATGGAGAACATTTTACCTTTAGATTTATTTCTTAATTTATAACAATGTGAATTGATTTGGTTGAGCCAAGGGAAAGAGAACTTCCTTTTGGCTCCTGAGAGCTATTTAATTAGTAATAGGCTGTTTCTTTGGAGGTATGAAAGAGTTTGTTCACTCTGCTGTAGGTGCAGTTCAGCTATGCAAAGGTGGGCAGGGCTTAGGATGGTAGCACAGGAGGAGCATATCCTCTGTGTGATGCAGAGTCCCCTTCATGGGGACTTACTTTGTAGCAGTGCTCAGGTGTAGCTGGGTATAGGCTGTTAGCAGACAGGTTTAGATTATACACCAATACTGGAGTTCCTTAACCCTTTCCCTGTAAATCTGCCCAAGAAGCAGTCCTCTTACTTGGGCGGAGAAGTCCTAAGCGTCAAACTGGAAGCTAGATAACATGGTGAAGAGTACATTAAAGATCAGTAGAAATATTTCTGGAAGTGGCATCAACTTGTCTTGTAGATTTACAAGCACAATTCAGAAGCTGCAATGAAATATGGTCTCAAATGCTCACATATGGACGTTGAACTACCAGATCTGCAAGCCTTAATACCTCACACCTTACAAAGATCCTTTAGTTAACAATATTCATAATGCCTTGTGAGGCAAGTAAACATCATTACTACTCTCTTACACCTGAGGAAACTGAGGATCTGAAAAGTGAAGTGACTTTCCCAAGATCACACAACCAGTCAGTGTTAGAACAAAGTTTAGAATCAGATCGCTGAGCTCCAAATTTAATTTCTCATTCAGTAGACCACAATGCCCCCTACGCAAGCCATTTTTGCAACTTTCAAAGTTGCACATGCAGAAGTGCAGTGTTCACATATGTTTAACTTGGGGTTGGCACGTGCAAAGATATATTTACTCTCAAAGCCCTGACTTATGCACCATCGTTAAATGTTTTCAGCATGAAACTTCTGCATGTACAGTTTTGCACGTAAACTCTTAAAAATCTGAGCTTTGGTCTCTCTCTCTCTCATGTGACCAACTATGGATTGAAGACAGTATATGGCACTAAGGCCCTGATTCATGCCTATTGCAATCAGTGAAAAGTTTCCCATTGATTGTAATGGGCTTTGGAAGAGACATTAATTTTCTATGAAAAGCACATGAGACTGTTAGTAGTTTGCTGCTATTACACTTTCCGACTCTCTGACTACTGTCAGTAGACTTATAACCACAGCGCACCTTATTGTGACTGTCCTTAGTACATACATCTTTACAGTACTCTGAATGCTTGGAATCTAAACATGGCATTATTTTTTAGAGTTGTATGTACAGTACGTAGAAAACATTTTTGATACGGAATGTTTTATGTAAACATGTAGCTTCACGTACAACTGCAGAAATGTTTATATAACCATTTTTAAAAACTCCAGCTAAAATTGATAGTTCTCGACATTTGTTCCATCTTAACAATTACAGCAAATATTTTCATACCTCAGATGAAATTACTATAAAATTAATCAGATTCATCAATGTATCACAAGCACAACCTCTGACATGTCTCAGAACCAATTTAGATGCTTGTTTCTTGGTGATAGATTGTTCAGGTTTAGCAGCGCATACAGTGTCTAGCGGATCTGGTGAATCTTACCCTCATATTTGAAAGAATTTTCTTTTAGTTCTGGCCAAAATTCCTATGCAGTTTTGTATAATGGGTTTGAAAGCTCTTGAGCATTTAAAGAAAATCCTTTCAACTCACTCCTGAGCCCTGCTTTATGTTTCATATTGCTTTGAACTTATTACCTATCAACAATGTCTTGGAACTTCAGTTTGGGAGCATTTAGAGCTAATGATTAAATGTATAATAAAACAACACTTTGATGTTGCCAGAAGCAATTAATTTCCCCCATTTATACACAAAAGGTTATAAAAGTCTCTGTTATGACAAAGCAAATGGTTCTGTGAATTCAAAATATGTTAACTGAATTTTAAAGGGTTATTATTACTTGATGGAAAAAAGGTTTAGATCAAACTTTAGCCAGAGTGAAAAATGCTGTGATTAATTTTTGGAGCCTTAAGAATGCGTATGGTAGCAAAAATATGATTATTTTGTTTGTGGCAGAAAGTCTACCTACAACTGGCTTCATTCAGAAAGAGGTATCCATGGGGAAGTGGTTAGCATGTCTGGATAAATAAAGTTTTATAACTTTACAGGAGCCATTGCGAGAGACGTCATTTACACATAAATAGAGGCTATTGCATGTTCTCTGCACAGATGCCTGGTTGCCTGTTGGACATTACTAACAAAAGAAGAAATGTATGGTATGCTGTTACTCCTACACTTTTTTAGGAAGAGCGTCTAACACTTTTTTAATGAATCCATGTGCTGCAGAAAACAGACATTATTACTGTATAAATCACACTCAACTGGAGACCTGGGACTAGAAGTCAGGTCTTGCATCTTCAAAAGTTCCTTTTACCTGTTAATGGTAGTAGGTCCTTTTACCTTCACTTCATTTGAAGAAATACAGCTAAGTCTGTGCAACATTTTTAACACATTCAATCCTAAAAGACCCATCTTGAGGGAATTATGAATCTAAGACCTTATTTCTATTTTATTTTTCTAGATTAAGTAATACTCTTATTACAGCAAACTACATGAATATTTGTATAGTGATTCTGTGAGAAGGATTAGAAGGTCTACATGTTTAGCTAACTAACCAGGGTTGAGAGAACTAGCTCAGAAAAAGCAACCCAGAAATGCCTTCAGTCAACCGTTAACTTTTCTGATTGCTCACAAAATGTGGTTAGCTTATTTTTTTTTATTTTCAGGATCTTCCAATCTCCTCAGAGTCAAAAATCAATCAACTTCTGGGTGTAGGGTGAATCAGAGCTATTTGACTAATGGAGTATGTAAAAAGCCCCAATAGATAGGTATTTTGCAAGCCTTTAGTACATTTATGGGTTCAATTTGCACAGTAGGCAATCTCAACGGAAGTCTTTCTGTGCGAGCTTCTACTGTGAACTCCAAATTCCCAGTCCAGCAAAGCCCTTATGCACATGCTTAAGTCCATTCCTATTCAGCAAAGCAGTTACTCTTCTGCTTAAAGTTTTAAGACTGAGTTCACAATACCGCTGGGAGGCAGATGTTTCATCTAGGGCTCGGCAAATAACAGATTTTTCAGTACGCTGGCAATTTAAAAAAAAATTGTTTTGGATTTGGAGCAAACCAAAAAGTTAAAAAAAGCCCAAACAACTTTGTCTAATCTCTAATGAAACATGGTTTGAATTGAAATGAAATGTTTCATTTGTTTAAGCTTTTTTTTTTTTTAATTATAGGTAATTTCAAAACAAAGTCATTTCAAACTAAGAAGCTAAAACTATTTCACTTCAAAATTGTCAAAATCAATAATTGATTTTTTTTTAAATTTATTTTTCAAGATTCCTGGTGTCAGCTCCCAACTCTTCCCTCCTGCAGCCTGTGAACCTCTCTCCAAATTCCATATAAGTTGATGCATTTTTCTTTTAACAGTTTCTTTTTTTGTTGTGTCTTTTGTGCCACCATTTGCTGACTTGCTGTGGCTACAGGTTACTAGAATGTAACTCACTATATGGACATAGACTTTACCACCAGCACGATGCAGGCCTCATATTTCTTCAGTTATGCTGGTCTTCAGACCAATCTCCCACTTGTTTGTGCAACCGCTGTTGGTGGGGAACTTGCTTGCATTCGGTTGTTGTCTTCATTCTGTTGGTTAGTATCCTATTAGCCCTCTGAACTCCTACCATACCTTATTTCTTCTGACTGTCATTCATCAGGCCAAATGGTGGCTGAGGAGCTTTCTAAGTCCTCCTTGTCCTGGCCTTGGCTCGGTCTGTTCAGATGTGCCAGCTGTCTGCTGCTGTGTATGTGGCGTATGCAATCTGGTCAAGCCAAGCCACAGTGTTTTAACAATGTTCAAGGCACATGGGCCTCCCGGAAGTTAACTCATTTTGCAGTCCTCAACAATATGTGTCATGGTTTGTGGCTGCCCACACTGACATAGTGGACTGTAGTCACTATGTAGACTCAGTCCACTATGTCTGCCACTAATCCTCAGTTGTGCTCAGTGTAATCTCCAAGTCTGTGGCCACCTCATATGTCCTGTGTCCCACTGCAGCCTCGGTTTGTTCCTTTTGTTCACACTGCAAAGCCTCAGGACCCCATCATCAGGGTGAATGAAGACTGTCTTTATTTCCTGTTTACACAGATTGTTACCTCTTTGCTATATGTCTCATAATGGCCACACTGAATAATGGCTCTAAATGTTCCCAACTAACACCATATCTTTTGTCATTGATTTCTGTGACTATTTGATTGTTCACCTCAGACCTGCCCATCAGGGCATAGTGGCCTAAGGTCCTTGACCCCTTGTTGTAGCAGGCTGCCTGATCAGCCTGGTGTTCACTTCGCTGCTTCTGTGTCCTATCTGTCACTTCTCTGCTGGGCTCCAGCCTGGCAAATCTGTTACAGGGTGTATTTACACAACTCGCAGCAGTGAGCCTCCTACTTGGCTTGGCAGGTTTGGGCTAGCAGAGAAGGCAGAGAAGCTCTGAATCGTGGACCCCTGCCTTCCACTCAGTGTAAGCAGAGCTCGGACGAAGTGGAGAATCTACTTGTGCTAGTGCTCTGAAAATAGCTGTGTGACTTGAGCTGGAGCTCAAGCTTTGAACCTTGGATGTGGGTGGGCTTCAGAGCTCAAGCTCTAGCCTGAACCACAACTTCAAAGCGCAGTCTATACAGCTATTATTAAAGCACTAGTACCATCCCTGTTAGCCCAAATCGGTCAAGCTGGGCTGGGAGACTTGTTTCTGTGGGTTGTATAGACATAGCCTTAGATGAAATCGGGCCCAGATCTCCTTTCCCAGGCCGATGTACCCTTGTTTGGTGTAAGATGGGAGGTGGGGCTGCCCCTGGAAGTTGTAAATGAGAGACCCCAAAGGCAAGAGAGAGTTCAGGACCCAGTTTAGAGAAGGAGAGATCTCAGAAGAGCAGAGCTGGGTCAACAGCTTCAGGGAGGGGATAGCCCTGAGGTAAGAATTTCCTAGTGAGCAGTTTCACTAATTGTTTCCTTATTTGTCCACCTTTCAAAGTAATGTTGATAATGTGCATTATTTCTCTGGAATTTAAGGAATTTCCTGCTATACCGTGCTATGAACTTGAAGGTACAATAACAGAATGTGGGTGTGTGACAGCGATCAATAACCCAATTATCCCGCTACAATAAATTTAAAACCATGCAGCGACGTTTCTGTACTTGTGGGTTTTAGATGTTTCTGCATCTTATGAGATAAGGGCAAGAGGGCTCGGGCTAAAAGCACTAAATCTTTAATTAAAGAACTCTTAGTGATGCCTACCAAGTTTATAAATAACAAAACATTTATCAAAGCCTTTTTATGAAAACTTTTATCTCTTCTTACTCTCATCAGGCTGTATTAGCTGTTGACAGTGTTTGATTTATGCTTCAGATTTTTTCATGACCAAATACCGAAGAAGCTATTATCATTAGACTCTTCTACAATTTAAATCTTGGGTCTTTTTGCTGCTTCAGAAATATTTTAAACCTTTTACTAGTAATATTGGATGAGTACCAGAGATGAGAGTTGCCTACTGGAGCTGCTTACAAGTGTAAAAAAAAAAAAAAAAAAAAAAAAAGTTGGAGGGGAGAGACTCCTGAAAAGAGATAGTGGTTACAACCCCTCCCACCCCGGCCACACATTACAATACAATTACAAAAGTTGCAAATTCTAAGTTCTTGGTTGCTCTACCCTGACTCTATTTGTTAACTATTACTCAAATATCTGTGACCAGATTTCTGCTAGCCTTGACATATGAATCAAGACGATAATGGTCTTGATTCTCCACTTTGTCTGAGCTCTGCTTACACTGAGTGGAAGGCAAGGGTCCATGATTCAGAGCTTCTCAGCCTTATTGCAAACAGGACTGCACAGGGGCAGCCCTTACGTCACTGGTGTAAGGTCTTTCACTTACATCAATGAAGGACTGGGGGTAGTGGAGATCTGCTCTGCCATTCACATTCCCTCCCTGGTTTTTTTAACCATGTTACAACCCCTCCTTCTTACACTGGGAATAGGGAAGCAGCTGGTGAAGGAACTGTCTCCAATAGCTTTCTACCAGCAGATAGTTTCTCTGTGCAGGCAGAATTCTTCACCAACTCTTCCCAAACAGTTAAGGCCTGCTTTGTGCTGCTTATGCCATGCAAAATGGCTGTAAGAGACTGGAGAATCAGGCCCAATATATGTGGCCATAGAGGGGACTGCCACTGCAAACACTCCTGTAACAACATCACCAGTGCCCTATCTGTATTCCCCAGTGAGGGAATACAGTAGTTAAACCTGTTGCTGTCGTTTCAGTGACATTGCTGATGTTTTAACACTTCAGAGACACACCTTGTTGCCTCTTGAAACTCTGGGAATTGAAAAGAAAGTTGCTTGTCTTGTAATAACTATTTTCCCCTGTCTCTAAGGCTCCAGTTTAATGGGAACATCCACATGATGTTCCCTGAAACTTTTAATTGCCTTTATTTTTGCTCCTTGCTATAGCTTTGTTTTACTGGATGTCTCTGGAAGAACAGAAATATTATAAATACCTTCTCATCAATACAATATTCTTTCTCTCCTGCTAACAACAACCCATTTATTTTTTTGAAGAAGACAATGTATCTTCAAACTTCTCCAGCCTAAACAACAAAAAATACAACTGAAAATTAGACTTATTTAGCCAGCTGTAGCAGATTAAGAGTACATTTTGCTGTACCTTTACATGATTTCTCAACTCTGTCCAAATCCTCTCCAATGTGAATCTTCATGTTGTTGATCATGTAAGTTAAGATTTAGCTTAGTTTATAAAATAGACCAAGTGGAACTGACCCTTTCATTCGGCTCCGATTATATCTGGCACAGAAAGAAGATTTTATTTTACTGAAGTCTGTGAATTCAGTATTTTTTCAAATGCAGCCAAGGCAATAACAAACCAGCTGAGACATCAGACTAAACTCACTGAATCCAGATTTTTTTTCTGAAAGAGTAAGCATTATAGCTGATGCTTCTTTACTATACCATGCTAAACTCCCAGTAACCTCTGAGGGAGTAAAATATATCTTTTTTTTCAATTATAGATTCAAAAATATCTGTCTTGGATAGACATGAAGAAATACCAATGAACAACACAGAGGAGAATATGTAGAGACTCATTAACGAATTCTTTGCATGACTTTTTGGGGTCAAAACCAAAAAGAATTAATCAGAATAATGAGCAAAGGGAACATGTAAAGAGTTGTTTTTTTTTTGCTATATTTTTCTTTAACAGTTTTCAGTTTGAATTTGTTTTTCATTTTTTTGTTTTTATTTTTCTCTCCAGTCACTACACTTCATCAGGGGATTTTGAAATAAGAACTAGTATATGAACTGTGTTTCAGTAGTCCCTTGTAGCCTGACCCAAAGTTGGGTATATGTAATTGTAACTTGAGGATTAACAGGTTCTTGTCTCAAGATCAGGCCCAGTAATTATCATATAACATGTGCACAGGTGCCAACACTCACACCATAGGAACTCTTTATATATATTTACAAATAGATCATTTATTAATTTAGCAAAGTTATACACACACTTAAACTCAACAAAGCAGATAGAGATAATACAGAAAGTACATTTGGATGGTCATACTTACACCCTGGAATGTTAACCATTATCTTTCTCATCACTGTCATTGTCCTCATCTTCCCCGGCGGCCATCATTCTGGCCCCTCCCAAGGTCTACATCTCTCCAGCCTAACTGCTGCCCCTGGGATGTTACTTTTATAGTAGGTTATGCTGACGCTGCCATGTCCAATGCATATTCAATAGAGGTCCTTATTTGTATTTCCTCCCTTTAAGGTGTCCATTTTCTATAGGTTAGTATATATATGATGTTACCCTATTAGCATACACGTCAATTTGCTGTCATGGCACCTTTGCGGTCGGAGGTTCTGTCCAGAACCTTCTGGATGCTGGTGTCAGCGATGTTCTGTGGGTGGCTAATGTCAGTATTCTGGACAAAATTCCCCCTCTGGCATACTACTTTCAGTTCCCTATAACTTATAGTTACTTAAGTTTATCTATACCAAAGGTTATCGGCCTCAAGCCTCACACTATCTACCAAAGCCAAATCTTACAGGATAAAAGCCTGTAGGTTCCTTGCATTACTACTAAATATAATAAAGCAGAATAACAAAGCAATGAATATAATACAGGTAGGCTGGCCCACTAGGCTACACCCGAGAAGCTGCAGCAGAACCCCACTGTGCTAAGAGTTGTACAAACAGAACAAATACTGTCTCTGCCCCAAAGAGCTTACAGTCTAAGCGTAAGATTAGAGGTAAATTCAGATAGATAAGAGAGCACAGGGAAACAACAAGACAGCATTCAATGGCATGGTAGCCAGTGGTCTCAGCACACTAGCTGCTTAACAAATGTCAAGTTTTGTGTAGGTATCACAGCAAAGGAGAGTTTTCAGGAGGAATTTAAAAGAGGACTATGAGATGGACTTGTGGGTTATAGTGAAGATCTTCCCACAAACATGAGAGGCAGCAAGTGAGAGAGCCTGAAGGTGGCTGTTTGAAAATCTTATGTGTATGATTGAAGGCTGGCATCACTGGCCTGAGGTGGGAGTTGACATCATGACAGGTAGTGTGGGGACAGGCTGTATAAGGCTTTGAAGGCAAATATCTTCTATTTCATACAATGGAGAGAAGGGACTCGGTGAGAAATGCAGAGAGGTGGCATGGTCAAAGTGAAAGAGAAAGGATGGTCCTACAGTTAGGGCAATACATAGGACCTTGTACAATTCTCTGCTTCACCACAGAATTCCCATGTGACATCAGACAAGTCACTTAGCCTCTCTGTGCCTCAGTTCCTCAACAGTAAAAAAAGGGAATAATATCACTTCCCCACTTCACATATAATTTTGAGAATAAATACATTGGAGATTGTAAGGTGTTCAGGTAATACCAGGATGGGAGCCATACAAGTATCTTAGAGCTTGTCTACATGGTGCCTTAGTCTACACTGGCTGGGCTTTAAATTGTAATGAGCACCACAGTGTCATGCACTAACCAGCCAACGTGGATCCTGCTGGTACACATTAAAAGTTCTGTAGTTTGCATTAATGTTGTACACTTTGAAACGGGACTATGTCAACGTGCACTAAGGGACCTTTAGTGCACACCTATAGGGTCCACGTGGATCAGTCAGGGCCGGCGCTTCCATTTAGGCGGCCCAGGCAATCGCCTAGGGCTCCAGGGTTATTGGGAGGTGGCATTTTGCTGAGGGGGGCGGCAGGCGGCTCCGGTGGATCAGCCGCAGTCATGTCTGTGGAGGGTCCCCTGATGCCGTGGCTCCAGTGGAGCTGCCGCAAGCATTCCTGTGGACGGTCCGCTGCTCCCACAGCTCCAGTGGATCTCCCGCAGGCACTGCTGCGGCAGCTCCACCGGAGCTGCGGGACCAGCACACAGGGCGGCGAAATGGCCGTGCGCCTAAGGCGCTAAAAACACTAGCGCCAGTCCTGGGATCAGATAGTAAGCAACATGCTGGTGCACATTATAATTTACACCCCAACTGGTGTGGACTAAAGCATATGCAGACAAGTCCTTAGAGAGAAAGCAACAAGTTAAGCAAATAATCTTTGCAGCAGAATTCTGAATGGATATGAGTAGGTCTAGATTGCATTAGTCCAGGTCAGAGAAGAGGATGCTGCAGTAATTGACATATAAGATGATAACAGCCTGGAGAAGAGTCTCATGAAGCTGTGTGGATTGATGGGAAAGGCCTTCACTTAGAGATGTTATGTGGAAAGAATCAGCAAGATTAGGCACAGCCTACAGAGAGAACCAAGGTTTAGAAGACACCTAGATTACAAACTTGAGTGACAAGGAAGAAGATAGTGTATCCACAGTGATTGAGAAAGGAGGGAGAGGGGGAAGCCATGGAGAGAGAGATTAGGAATTTAGTTTTTGTTTTGTTTAGGAGTTTAAGCTGACAGCTAGACAATCATAAGGAGAAGTCAGAGAGTTTGGATAGCAGAAGACTGGTCCAGAGTAGAGATGTAGAGCTGGGAGCTGTCAGCATACAGATGATATCTGAATTTGTCTTTGCAGTTGAAATTACCCAGAGGCAAGGTGTAGAGGGAGAAGAGAAGGGACCAAGGGTGGAATCCCATGCATCCCCCCATAAAGATGTGAGTGGGCAGAAGAGCTGGCTCTTCCAAATGACGTGCTGAAAGAATAATTAGACTGGTCCGAGAACAGGAGAGGGTTCAGTCACAGACATTAATGAAGGAAAAGATGTGAAAAAGAGCATGGTTGATGGTATTGAAGGCAGCTGACCGGGGTCAGGGTGGAGTACTGGTTCTGAGCTATAGCCAGGAAGAGGTCCTTAGAAACTCTGAGATCTATTTCAGTGGAGTGCAAGGAGTGGAAGCTGGGATGGATCTAGTAAGAAACAGAAGGAGAGCAACTCCACATAGTATTTATAGATAGTGTGGACAATGAGCTTAAAGATGGCAGGGAGGTCTCCACAATAGATGGTGGCTGTCGAGGCATGTCATATGAAGAAATACAAGTTTCTGAGAGCCAGACGTTCCAGGGATGGCTGTGATCCTTCTAGACATAGCGTGGGCTTTCCAAAGACAGCAAAAGGCTGGATGCATTTTTGTTTTTATTTTATTTTATTTTTTTTGCAGTTGGATAGGAGTGCATATGAAAAATAGCGACATTAGTGCTATGCAAACCTTTCTTTCTCCATAACAAGGGAAGGATACGTTTGAAAAAGGAAAGCATAGTGGCTGCCTGGAACAGCTGGAGCATTTCTGAAATACAGTTCCCTTCTTTGCCACCCTTTTTATGTTTCAGTCGGGGTGGATTAACTCTCCTGTGGGCCTGGGGCTATTAGATTTTGTGGGGCCTGTGTATACAAGTCTTTTTCCTAATTTAAAACAAAATTATCACAATTATGGCATCAAGGCTATTAACACTATACTAAATTTGCCTCTTACTACATAAAGCCATTCTGTGGTTACATTTCAGTCTTAAAACATGTAGAATGCAGTGAAGATAATTCAAAATAGCCTACTTCTTACTTTAGAACAGCTGTTATATTAGTTTCTTTCTGGGAGGGAGATTGGGTGCAGGAGGGGGCTCCAGGTGGGGCACAATGTTGGGGTGCAGGAGAGGTTGAGGGGTGCAGGATCTGGGAGGGTGTTTGCATGCAGGAGGGGATTCTGACCTGGGGCAGGGGACTAGGGTGCAAGAGGGGGTGCAAGGTATAGGCTCTGGCTGGGAGGCGCTTACCACAGGTGACTCCCGGCCAATGGTGCAGCAGGGCTCAGGCAGGCTGCCTGCTTGCATGCTGCAGCCCGGAAGTGGCTGGCTGCTGGCACGTCTCTGCGCACCGCTGGGGAGAGGGCGACAGTATGTCTCCGTGTGCTGCCTGAGCCCACAAGTGCCACCCCCACAGCTCCCATTGGCTGGTTCTGGAAGCAGGGGCAGTGTGCAGAGCCACCTACCCCTCCCCCAGGGGCCGCAGATATGTGCTAGTAGCCAGCCACTTCCAGGAGCGGCATGGTGCCACAACATGCAGGCAAACTGCCTGAGCCCTGCTGCGCCACTGGACTTTTAGCGGCACAGAGATCACAATCAACTGGCAGAGGTTCCAGGATCGATCAGTCAATTGCAATCAACGGGTTGGTGAACTGTATATAATTATGGATTTATTTTTGTGGGCCCCCCCAGCCCCCCGGTTTGCCTGAGGCCCAGGGCTGCAGTCCCCAAAGCCCCTGTATTAATCTGGCCCTGGTTTCGGTGAGAAAAGAGTATATTGCTCTAATATTTTTAATGAACAAAATCTACACAAAGCCCTGCTCGTGGGAGTATGAGAGCAATGGGGAATTAAGGGATCTATCTGAATGCCAGTTTGTGATGTTAAACCTTAATACACTCTTATCTATGGCATAATACAATATTGTGTCTTGCCTTGGATTCTCTTTATATACCACCCTCCCTTCAAATAAATCTTTTAGAGGAAAATACACAGAACATTGAAATTATGTTACATGATTTTGTTTTATAGTGTTATGGCAGGAGCTGGAAGGTTGCATTGTTACACGTAATCCTCCAGGTTCTTTCTGTTTGCATGTGAGCAAATGTTCAGACTAGGGAAGACATGCTGTGTTGTCAGCTTCAGGTTACACGAGGTTCTGCTTAAAGGCAACTTCTGAAGAGGGAATTGTGCGAGCAGCAAAAATTTGTTCTCTGCATTGGTCTCTGATTACCATCCATTCTTGAGGCAGATTTGTTCCTTGGGAACTGGGCATTGGCCTGGGGCTGAGATTTCTAAAAGAAAGGATTGCCTGCATGCTGATTGACCAACTCTGCTCAAGAACTGGTGTACACTTGTAATAAAACAAGTTACACTTTGTAAATATCCAGGTTCTGTTACTGATTTCTCATCATCTGGGAAGCTGATCTGTAAGGCCCTGTACATCTGCTACCGCTTGACAGAATGCAACAATATACGTTTTGTCTATAAATACTATTATTTATGTGCATAAAGAACATTGCATAGAAAACTTATCTGTCGATTTAAGAACTAACTAGAGGTAGAATTCAAATAATTTCTACCATGAGTTTGCTGAATTAGAAACTGAGCTTCAATTCAGCCTGTTAATATTCTTTTATTATTCACCGTTTAGGTATATTTGTGCAGAGAAAGCTTTCTTCATATAAATGTTTCAGAAAAGCAAATTTCAGGCCAGTAGCTGTGTCATAAACAGATAGCTAAGGGTTAATGTCTCTTTCACCTGAAGCACCTGACCAGAGGACCAATCAGGAAACCGGATTTTTTCAACTTTGGGTGGAGGGAATTGAGTGTCTAAGGTCTTTGTTTTCTGGCTGCCTGCTTTCTCTGAGCTTTGGAGAAGTAGTTCTACTTTCTAGTCTTCTGTTTCTAAGTGTAAGGACAAAGAGATCAGATAGTAAGTTCTATGGTTTCTTTTCTTTGGTATTTGCATGAATATAAGTGCTGGAGTGCTTTAATTTGTATTCTTTTGGAATAAGGCTGTTTATTCAATATTCTTTTAAGCAATTGACCCTGTGTTGTATCATCTAATACAGAGAGAACATTTGGATGTATTTTTCTTTCTTTTTATATAAAGCTTTCTTTTAAGACCTGTTGGAGTTTTTCTTTACTGCAGGGAAATTGAGTCTGTACTCACCAGGGAATTGGTGGGAGGAAGAAATCAGGGGAGATCTGTGTGTGTTGAAGTGGCTAGCCTGATTTTGCATTCCCTCTGGGTGAAGAGGAAAGTACTTTTGTTTCCAGGATTGGGAACAGAGAGGGAGATTCACTCTGTTTGGATTCACAGAGCTTGTGTCTGTGTATCTCTCCAGGAGCCCCTGGAGGGGGGAAGGGAAAAAGGATTATTTCCCTTTGTTGTGAGACTCAAGGGATTTGGGTCTTGGGGTCCCCAGGGAAGGTTTTTCAGGGGGACCAGAGTGCCCCAAAACACTCTAATTTTTTGGGTGGTGGCAGCAGGTACCAGGTCCAAGCAGGTAACTAAGCTTGGAGGTTTTCATGCTAACCCCCATATTTTGGACGCTAAGGTCCAAATCTGGGACTAAGGTTATAACATGGTGGCAGCCGGTGGGATATAGATAGAATCCAGAAGCCAGTAGGAATATTATATTTTTCTTTTCTCTGCTAAGGGCTTTTTAGCAGAGAGAAACAGTTTGGTTTTAAAAGGGAACCAGAGAGAAATTTTTTTTTCTGCTCTCTCTGGCAGTTTGTGGCTTGCATGTTAAGCAGAAGTCGTTAAGGACTATTAACAGTCTTTTGTCACACAATAGCACTCCCATTGAGAGTCATACCAGCACTATATGAATGCAAATAAAGTGGTTTTTCAGGTTTACTTGACATTGAAGATTAGCTAAAGGCACTGTTGCTAGGCAGACTTCAGGAGGCAACAGAGAACCTGCAGTTCAGAGGATAAACACCGGAGGGCACCCCAACACAAGAAAACAGGAACCATGACTTCTAAGGCAAAAATTAAGGCCGAAGAGCAATTCAAAGAAGCTGAACACAGGCGACAAATGGAGATGAAAGAAAGAGAAGAACAAATCAAAGAGGCAGCACACAAAAGAAAACTAGAAGAAGAAGAGGTGGCCTACCGAAGGAAACAAGCAGAAGAAGAGTTGGCCCACAGAAGGAAGCAAGAAGAAGAAGAGGCGGCCCATCACCGAGAAATGGAAAAACAACAAAAAGAGAATGAAGAGAAGGAAAAACAGAGAAAACATGAACTGGAGTTGGCAAAAGCTGGGCTGCCTGTGCCAGCCAACCCTAACAACCCGGCGCCAAATATTGCTCCACAGCCCAGGAAATTTCCCACCTACAAGGCAGGTGATGACACCGAGGCCTTCTTGGAAAATTTTGAAAGAGCCTGTCTTGGGTACAGCATTCCCGAAGACCAGTACATGGTAGAATTGAGGTCACAGCTCAGTGGACCTTTAGCAGAGGTGGCAGCTGAAATGCCTAAGCACCAAATGAATGACTATAAACTTTTTCTAACCAAGGCCAGATACAGGATGGGGATAACCCCAGATCATGCCCGTCGGCGCTTCAGAACCCAAAAGTGGAAACCAGAGGTGTCATTTCCCAAACACGCCTACTACATTGCAAAAAACTATGAGGCCTGGCTAACAGGAAACAACATTCAAACCTTGGAAGAACTGAACCTCCTCATACAAATGGAGCAGTTCTTGGATGGTGTTCCTGAAGACATCACACGGTACATACAAGATGGAAACCCCAAAGATATCGCTGAGGCGGGGGAGATTGAAGCCAAATGGATGGAACTGGCAAAAAGCAAGAAAGCTACTGTCAAGGGAAACGATTACCCCAGGGGGCACACAGACCATAAACCCTACAACCGAGGACAGCCAAAGACCCCACATACCACCCAAGTAAAGCCACAGATACCCTACCCTTCAACCTCACCAGTCTCCAGTAACTCACCTCGGCCCAGTGACCCATCAGATGGAAGATGCTTTAAGTGTAATGAACTGGGACATATCAAGGCCAAGTGTCCCAAGAACACCATGCGAGTGCAATTCATTACACCACCATCACACCAAAGATCCCCAGGCCCGGATGCCTCTCAAATACCCTTGGAGCGAAGGGAAAATTTGAGAGTGGGCGGAAAGAAGGTTACTGCGTGGAGAGACACGGGGGCACAAGTGTCAGCTATCCACCAATCCTTCGTTGACCCCAAATTCATCAACCCAAAGGCCAAAGTTACAATTTACCCCTTCATGTCACAAGCTGTAGACTTGCCTACAGCTCAACTGCCTGTCCAGTACAAAGGCTGGTCAGGAATGTGGACTTTTGCAGTCTATGACAATTATCCTATCCCCATGCTACTGGGGGAAGACTTGGCCAACCAGGTGAGGCGGGCCAAGAGAGTGGGAATGGTTACACGTAGCCAAACCAGGCAAGCTTCCAGACCCATTCCTGTTCCTGAGCCGTCCACAGAGGCCCCGTCTGTGTTACCAGAGACCCAGACAGAGGTAGTGGACCCGGATTCCATGCCAACCACTGAAACAGCCACAGCACCTCCAGTCCCAGGCCCGGAACTGGAACAGCAACCAGCACCAGCAAGTGCAACCCCATCTTCAAACTCAACGCCAGAGGGCGCCAGCGAGCCAAAACTGGCAGAAGCAACAGACAGCCATACCCAAAAGGCTCAGCCGGAGCCTGAAATACCCTCAGGTGCACCAGCGGAGAGCGGTTCACCAGCAACGGAAACAACCCCATCACCTACATCGCTTCCAGAGGGACCAAGCCCAAGTCCACAGTCTAAGAAAGAACTGGTGACCCCAGCCTCAAGGGAACAGTTCCAGACTGAGCAGGAAGCGGATGACAGCCTTCAGAAAGCTTGGGCGGCGGCACGGAGCACCCCACCGCCTCTCAGCTCTTCTAATCGATCCCGGTTTGTTATAGACCAAGGACTTTTATACAAGGAAATTCTTTCTGGTGGACACCGGGAAGAATGGCAGCCGCAAAAAACAGTTGGTGGTTCCAACTAAGTACCGGGGGAAGCTCTTAAGCTTAGCCCATGATCATCCCAGTGGCCATGCTGGGGTGAACCGAACCAAGGACCGGTTGGGGAAGTCCTTCCACTGGGAGGGGATGGGCAAGGACGTTGCCAAGTATGTCCGGTCTTGTGAGGTATGCCAAAGAGTGGGAAAGCCTCAAGACCAGGTCAAGGCCCCTCTCCAGCCACTCCCCATAATTGAGGTCCCATTTCAGCGAGTAGCTGTGGATATTCTGGGTCCTTTCCCAAAAAAGACGCCCAGAGGAAAGCAGTACGTACTGACTTTAGTGGACTTTGCTACCCGATGGCCAGAAGCTGTCGCTCTAGGCAACACCAGGGCTAACACTGTGTGCCTGGCCCTAACAGACATCTTTGCCAGGGTAGGTTGGCCCTGCGACATCCTTACAGATTCAGGGTCTAATTTCCTGGCAGGGACCATGGAAAAACTGTGGGAAACTCATGGGGTGAATCACTTGGTTGCCACCCCATACCACCATCAAACCAATGGCCTGGTGGAAAGGTTCAATGGAACTTTGGGGGCCATGATACGAAAATTCATCAACGAATTCTCCAATAATTGGGACCTAGTGTTGCAGCAGTTGCTGTTTGCCTACAGGGCTGTACCACATCCCAGTTTAGGGTTTTCACCATTTGAACTTGTGTATGGTCACGAGGTTAAGGGGCCATTACAGTTGGTGGAGCAGCAATGGGAGGGGTTTACGCCTTCTCCAGGAACTAACATTCTGGACTTTGTAAGCAACCTACAAAGCACCCTCCGACACTCTTTAGCCCTTGCTAGAGAGAACCTAAAGGATGCTCAAGAAGAGCAAAAGGCCTGGTATGACAGACATGCCAGAGATCGGTCCTTCAAGGTAGGAGACCAGGTTATGGTCTTGAAGGCGCAACAGGCCCATAAGATGGAAGCATCATGGGAAGGGCCATTCACGGTCCAAGAGCGCCTGGGAGCTGTAAACTACCTCATAGCATTTCCCAATTCCTCACTAAAGCCTAAAGTGTACCATGTTAATTCTCTCAAGCCTTTCTATTCCAGAGACTTACAGGTTTGTCAGTTTACAGTCCAGGGAGATGATGCTCTGTGATTCATTTATTTAAGAATTTTTTTTACATTTGCTCTTTAGGTAATAAAGTTTACAGTCAGAATTGAATATTAAAATAATCACAGAAAAAGGGGGGTAAAATATGGTAACATCTTATGTAATGGTATCTTACATGCAGCTGTTTTGGATTACTTTACTACTTCATTGATGTGTCCAGAAGTCTTTTCTTGCAGTTTAGACAGGTGGGGGCTTTTAAACATTCACAGTATAGCGAATTGTAGATGAATTGGTCCATAAGGGTAGTTTAAAAACATGCCTCACAAGGTATATTGCTGAAATTATAGCGTGAAAAAACCCCACTGATGCTGGAGGAAACCTTGACCTAATGGAATGAGGGTTTAAACTACTGTAACAGTAGTCCCATTATGAAGTCAAAACCTTAATACATTTCACCCGTCTGCCCCCTTTTCAATGAGGCGCCGTCTTAGGCAAACCAGGCAATGCTAAGAAACGTTGATGCTTATTTGACCACTTAAGATGTTTCTTCAAACAGTAATTCCGATCTTGTCTTCACTGCTGAAGAATGTAGTTTTTTGTATCTCAGTAACTAATGTGTAAGAGCAAACTTGCGGCAAAACACAGTGAAGGCACTCTAGTTTTACTGCATTGTAAACTAGACAAGGTGAGCACCATACCCTCTCCTGGGGTTGAGCTCACCTCATTTACCTTGAGGTAAAATTAGAACTGCCTTATCATCACTGTGTTTTTCCCTCAGGATGATTCATGTATGTCAGTTATCCTGAGGTAAAATTAGAACTGCCTTATCATCACTGTGTTTTTCCCTCAGGATGATTCATGTACGTCAGTTATCCTGAGGTAAAATATACACTTTGGGTTTTGTTTTGTTTTTTTTTTTAAGCAGTGAAGATTAGGCCTCTGAAGAAGCAGTGACTTCACATGCCTCCAACCTTCATGTCCTGCTGGCTTGCCCACTCAAATGCTATAGCATCATGTTTTATAATTTTCTATACTTAGGCTAAGAGATCTAGAGTGATTGACCATTGTCTTCGACACTTTATCATCCAATCAAGTCAGGCTACCATTTGTGGATTTTCCCTGATATGGTTGTGTGAAAACAGTGTACTATGTTGATTGTGGGCATATAATAAATAAACTTTGTTTTTTCATTACAGCTGATTGAAAAGTTTTGAATAAAAAGCTTCTTTGTTAGAAACCTTTTTTAAAAAACTGGTTGAAATTTTTAGTTTAAGGCAAAATTTTATTTAGTTTTATTAAATTGACATCTGTATCATCATTATTAATATAATGAAAGTTGGATGTTTGGTAAATAAAAAATGTCACTGCAATGATCAGTGATCCATAATGATTTTGATTTAAAAGTTTGATTTTTTTTTTAATAATAAAATGTGCCCTGTTTGAATTTTTTCACATGAAAACAACTTAAATATTTTTCACAGAACTTGTTCTGGATTTTTCAACCAGACGGTCTCTTCATTGATATACAGGGCAAACAAATTAAAATAATAATTTTTTTACTGAAGTGCACTATTTTACTAAAGTTGCTTTAATACGCCTTATAGGTCCTGGATTGAGCTTCTAAACACCAGGCATATATAGCACTGGTAGCAGAAATGCAAGTTTCCATGCTCCCTGTCAAAATGTCTCAATGCAGATATGCCAGTGCCATCTCTAAGGGCTAGCAGGTAATGCAGTCCCTATACCCATTAAATCCTCAAACTCTTTTATTGATTATGGCCCCATTCCAAAAAAAAACACATAAATATGTTGACTCTTGTGGGACTACTATTAATTATTTGTATTACAATATCATCTAGAGACCTCAACTAAGATCAGGCCCTCACTGTGCTAGGTATTGTGCAAACACATAAAAAAAGACTGCTCCTGCCTCAAAGAATTTATGATTTAAATTGACAAGACAGACAAAGGAAAGTATTATCCAAAAGGATCATGGAAAAGGAAGTATTATCCAAATTTTACAGGTGAGGACAGAGACACAGAGGTTAAGTGATCTTTCTAGGGTATACAGGAATTGCTGTAGCAGAGCCTGGAAACAAACCCAGTCCAGTGTGTTACCAACAAGGCCATCCTCCCTATTAAATACTACGTACTTTGCTTTTCTACCTGTTCATCTGCTAGCCAAGTGAGTTTGAGTTATTCATAAGATTATTATATTTCATTGTTTTTTCACATACAGAAAAAGTCTCCCAGGTTTATTAGGAGACTCCTATCTTCAGACCAACCTAGAATTTGTAATATTAAAAATAAGGTTTCTGGACGAGACTGAAGCCTGATGTACACTAGAAAATTAGGTTAGCATAACTAAGTCATGCACACCCCTGAGCAGCATAGTTAAGCCAACCTATGTCTCCATGGAGACCGCACTAGAGGGATGGAATTCTTCCATCGACCTAGCTACGGCTTCTCAAGGAGGTACATTGCCTAAGCCACTGGGAGAATTCTGAAATGCTATAGCGGTGCAGCTCTGCCATTGGAGTGTTTTAAGAGTAGACAAGCCCAGATACAAGCTTTTGAGTTACACAGAGCTTTTCTTCAGGTCTGGGAAACGTAATCAGAGTGTCACAGCTGAATACAAGGTAGAAGAGATTGTTAAGCATAGGCATTGACACGTTGCAAGGGACCATTTACTTAACAATCCACTTCATTTTGAACGATCCCTTGCAAAATGTGTTGATTCAATAAAAATATTACCTTATCCATTTTCTTTCTCATATCCTGAGCCCCACATGGCTACAACAACACTGCAAATAATAAAAAAGATTTCAGGTATATGCACATACAATGTCTTTCTACTGCTTTAAATGTTTGTACTGATTCTATTGGTATTCCCCATAATATGTGTGGGAAATATTTCTCAAACCTGTACACTTTCAAACTGGTAGAAGCATTTCAAGTGTGACCAATGTACTGTACACACAACTACTTGTGCCTGCATCTGCTATATCAACCACTTAAAATATCTGTGGTTTGTTTGAACCTTGTTGAGAGTGGTTAATGCAAAATAAAAGCAATATTGCAGTGAATATCTCCCCAGCATGGAGTAAGGATATTTCAGATCTTATCTGTTGGTTGATGTTGCTGTTTGGGAAAACTTTTTTTTTTTCTTCCAGATTCATGGCTGCTGTTGACCACCACTGAAAAATACTGTTCCTAAGTGTTCTGAAACTGTACTCGGCAGAGTGATGCATGAGCTAAAACAGGCTGACAAGAGCAGGGTCATGTTCACATTACCACAGGTATGTGAAGTAGTGGTTTTAGGGCTGATTACATGCCCATCACAGTGCATTTGGAAACCTTCCAGACTTCTGCCAGCTTTGCCAAACTAAATAGTAGCAGTGGGAAACACACTGAACCTATGTCTGAGAGGTTTTGTAAGAGGGGGTTTAGATGACCTATTGCGGCATTTGTAGTACAGTTAAGTGGCTGACTTACTTTTAAATATGAGTACAGGATTCATGTTTGTGATGATCTATAGTATTCTGTTCAGTATAGGGCAGTGGTTTCACTCACTTACCATACTGTACTGAACTTGATGCTCAATGAATTCTTGCATGATAAACGTTGGAAATATATTAAGATGTGCTGACACTTTTCACTAGCGATTCCTGATTCAAAAGCAGGGGGAAAATCAAGCTAAGCAGGAGGTTGCAATATGTTACAGCTCCATGCTATCTCTGTTTGTGTCTTCTGAAGAAAGTGCCACAATTACACAGTTAGTTATTTTGTTAGTTTGCAAGTTGTCTACAAACTCCAGAACCAAAGGGTTGGATGAAAGTGAAGAATATGTAATTAGCAGCATTGATCTGCATTTAAGAAATATAGAAATCTTAAATCAGGGCCCTGGTTTACCATTGCGTGATGCCAGTTTTATGCTGATGAAGTTCCACTGACCTAAATTCATTAGAGCCAAACCAGTGAAAAATTGGAGTCACACAGACCTGATAACCTCTGTCTTCCAATATCTGCTTCTATATCAAGTCTTCTTTCTCCCCAGCATCTAAGTTAAGAACTACCTCTTGGGAACCAACTATCTTTTAGATAGAAAAAGGCACGAGGACAAATACGAATGTAACAGTGATAGCTACATTGAGATCATCAGAAACAGTTCATGCATAAAGATACTAGTAGATTCTCATTTACATTAAGACCACTTTAACACCACTCTGGCAGTGTAAAGGGGCTTTAATATTAGTGGAAATTACATTTGTACCCACTTTGAGACCCCTTTACACTTCCTGAGTGGAGGCCTTAGTGTAAATGAGAATCAAGCTCTAGTGTATCTCATGCCAATATTTGGTTCTTTGGACCACGGAGAGAGATTTTTTGTGTCTTCTCCATAGAGTATGAGAAGATTGTTCTCAGTCTGATTTTCTATCATTGGAAGAGGATTTTTTTAATGCAAGGCCTTTTTAATGTATAGGTGCATCTTTTACTGAGAACCAGTGATGGCCATCTGTGGGAAAATGTTCTTTTCTAAGTGTATAGTCACCAGTCGCACTATATTCCAAGCATGGCTGTTCTGTTGGCAGCATGGGTATAGGCCAAAGAAACTTTCTAAGTACAGCCATCTTCTGATTTTAAAAGGCTCCAATAATTTAACATGTACCAAATTATATCTCTGCTTGTCTTAGGCAGACACAGCAGATGAGGATGGCTTGCAAGGCAATGTGGACAGCTAAATTTATGAAGACCACTCTCTCACTGTAGAACATCTGGTTGAGGATTCTGCCAAAAATACATTGTTGGCTGGCTAGCTAGTAATTACAAGCAAACATGCTGTACCTGTATGTCAAATATGAACCAGCTGTATGTGCACCGCTGCTGATTCATCTGCTGAACAAAGCAGAGGCCAATTGTTCGACCTACAGTGAGATGGAGTGATTGGTGATCTGGAGAAATGAGTGCATTAAAATGCTGCCATTCAGCTGTGCCTTCTACTAAGGGTCTATCGATGGGAAAACACACACTCTGTTGTGCTATTACTTACTTATAGTGATTTTGAAAGAGTGAAGACTCAAACCACAGAAATTTGTAAGACACGTTTAGCACAGTTAACTGTAATCAGAAATCAGCTTTTCTAAGGCTCATGGAAAGCATGGGTCTATGGTAGTGCTTACAACAACCACAATTTTAACGATCACCACTGCATTTGTTGCTGTTGGCCAGTACTGTTACAACTTGGTCTGAGCTCTTCACGCTGCAGTGTAAATCCTGTGGGTATCTTTAATTCTGCAGGACAATGGGCTCACCGAGCTCTCATCAGAGCAGAGGACAGAGTTGCAGTGTTGCAGGGTTCTCAAGCTGAAACCCTCAAAAGAGCTCTGATCCTGTAGGGCTTTTGAGCCATGCAGGAACAGAGCTTCAAGACAAAAGTATTTTTCCCATCCTCTCTGTACTCAATCAGTTCATCAGTTTCTGCTCAGACTTTCTAAACTAATAAAATAAATACATTGTCCAGCAGAGATCAAATATGACAAATTTCAGCCTCAAAGATGAGAACTGCTAGTGGCTGAAAATAAAGGGTTAGAATGGAACGAAAAGTGTTATTCAGCCTTAACTACTGTGGTCCCTGTTGCTATAAGGCAGGGAATAGATACACCATATAAATAGCTTTGCCCATCTTAAGGGAAGCAGCCTAGCATTCTGTCTAGCTCTGCTAGTGCTAACCTTGACTGATTACTCTAACAGCCAGAGTTTTTACTACCTATATGTAATATCTTTATAATGGGACCCCCACTGATTTCAAAGGATTTTGGATTAAGTTCTACATGTCTTAATCTATAAAGCCTTCACTGCTTCCCTTGGGAGATGATAGTTCAATCAAACAGATCTCGTTGTCAGAAAATGTCTTTTCTTTCCCAAATGTTTCTCTTAAGATTTCCTCTCTTAAGTTTGTCTTTTTACTCCCTTTCTATTCCCCTAAATAATTCTCCCCCACATAGACGTCTTTGCCCTTGGAATGCACCATGTTCCCTCCTTAGCCACTGCTTCACTGAGCTATATGTGTTTTAGGTTTATTAATCTTTTTAGGTACCCTTTCTCCCCCTTGATTTTCAGATTGTGCCTCTCTACACTACCAGGTTTCAGCCAGAGTTGGAACTAGAGTTGTTGAAATACCATGAGTATTTATGGTCTGTCTGGAAGTTCCTGAAATACTGTGAGAAAGCCCATTCTTGTGAAATTTCCAGCCCCGCATTTCTGAGTCCTGAGATTCATCTAAGATTTGGCCAAGTATCCAAACTTTTTAGTGATGTTTAGCCAGTCTTTTGAGGTTCACTCATCACCATTAGAAACCTATACCTCATGTAGTACATGCATCACCCTAGCGCTGCGCCCTCCACTTGATCCTCATCATATGCTGCCTCCAATTCAAGGCCATGTTCCTAATCTCCAAAGTCTTTAATGAGATGGGATCAGGATAACCCATTGCTTGTGACCCTCAAGACCTCCATACTTTCCAAAGAGAAATAGAAACTGGATCTGTCCAGACTACAGGGAGTTGGAGACAGGGTGTTTTTGATGCTGGTCCCTAAGCTCCTAGGATGTAGAACAGCCTTCCTGGAGGAACTCAGAAAGTAATCTATTCCTTCAGGACCCACTGCAAAACTCAGTTTCCACAAAAGCAGACCCACAATAACAGAAGCTATGGAGATAATTAAATTATGCCCCCCCACCTCACCTCTACACACAAGCAACTGAATCTCGGAAACGTGAAAGCTGAGGCCTCATTTAAGTCTGATGCTCTCTTACTATCTCATTGCCTTGGTATTATAGTGATTGGCACTCTATAAATACCAGATAGTCCGACAGTTTATAATGCATAAGGCACTTGTCTTATCAAGTAGGTTCTTGGAGGCAAAACTGTACCATCGAAGATAGAATTGTACGTTTCTATCATGATCAACTGCTTCAGGAAAAGATTTTTCAAAACCAAACAGCAGACCCATGTGCCATCATCACTGTGCCCGCCCCCTGCTGTGATCTCTGTTGGCTCTTTTCCACTCAGCTGTTATCAGCATTCTTTGAAAAATAGGCACAGTTAGCATCCTAAATGTCTTATGCTGTCCTACTTGGCAGCTTTTCTCCATGCTGAAGAGACACAGGAAATTTTAACATATCAAGTATCTTTTTGCATCTTATTCTAGTGCAGTGCATTGTAATTACTTCAGTTTCTAAAGGTGATTCTGAAGGATAATATTCGTATTCCTGGCCTGTGCATACGGGTGATATGTTCCCTCAGTCACTGCTTTTCAATAAGATAGATTGTATTCTACAAATCAAATGACTTGAGCAGAAATATAAAATCTGGGTCTAATGTGGGGCTTTGCAGGAGTTTGCAATTGTATAATATATTGTTCATATGATTGAAAAAGCATCCTAAGGATACTGAATCTTCGATAATGAAGCGTGGACCAGAACAAGTTTGGAGGTTCACTTCAGATAAGTGAACACAGGGATTTAGATACTCGCTGTTTCTATCTGCATAGTCCTCTTCAGACTTTTAAATAAGTGGACTGGGAATCTCATGTGGACAAGATTTAAGTGAGATTTCTGGTACGCATTGATGTTAGATTGATCAGTCTTGTTCTTAGTTTCTCATCCCCACTCCATCGCTTCACATTCCTCCTTAGCCTCTATCTTTTATTTAGGACTTCTCTACATCTGTGTTTTTTTGGGAGGGGGAACCAACCTCAAACCTTGTGATGTTCAAGCCAGAGTCTGCAACTCCCCTCCCTGAATCTCGATACACAGAATCTACTTCCTTCTGCTCAGACTTCATTCCTCCTGGCAGAACAGGAATCAACCATTTCAGTAGCAACATCCCACATTCTAGGAACTTATGCAGAGCCCTTTGTGGGCTCAGGATCCATGCTGGGGAGGTTGAAGGGACTAACCAGTGTTACTTGTTACGTTGAGCCCCTCCGTTGAGGGATTATCCCTTTAAGTGGGATGGGGGTTGTCAGGACAGCTTCAGACAGGAGTCCCTTGTAATTCAGCTCCATTGGAGCTGCACTGTCAGAAAACCAGGGGAGGGGATCAGCACAGAGGTACAGGGCATCTGTGTGGATAGCCTGGGACCCACTCTGATCTTCCAAATGGATTCAAAGATATCTACAAGGCTGCCTGCCCCTTTCTTTATTCCATGGAGGGGAGCTCTGCACCCTGTTAGAACGATCATGGAGGAACTGCCAAAGGGATTCCTCAATGGAGGCTACCTCTTAGCCTCCTCCTATGGATTTTACCTTGGCCTGCCTTTGCTGCCTGTCTATGCTAGCTTCATAACCCACTGCTGCACTGTGACTAGTATTCCAGCTCAACGCCACTTGTCCATGCAACATTTTGCTGCTTCTGCTTGCCTTCTACTTTACTTCTGCCACCACTCCGTCTCTCTGACAGATAAAGACTGTCTGGCCACTACTACAGTTTAGTTGAAGGGCTGGGACTGGATGAGGGAATATTGATTTAAACTCCCCCTGGTGGCTAGATGAGTCCAGGAACAGCCCAGCAGAACTTGAGCAGAGCAGAAGCATTAATAGACCAGCTCCAATGGGATATTTGAAACTCACAAACTTTAAGAAGGTTCAGAATTTCCAGAAGTGAATTCCCATTGCCATAAATCATTCAATGACATAGGTTCAAGGTCTGATTTAAATGATGTTTTTCTTCTACTTCTCAGGGGTTGCCAATGTTTCTTTTCTTATAAATGAACATTTCTCTGGTTTTGCATTTATATGGATCAAATCTAAAAGAGAGATTTCCTATATTTCTCTGAAATGATTATAAGAGCACACAAAGTGGAGAGAATCTCACAAACAGAAACAAAGATCGAAGCCTAGTTTGCAACCTGGTAGTCATCTATACCATTTGCAATTCATTTATCATTATTATTTCCTTTGCACTACTGCCTAAAATGCCCAGTCAGAAGTGGGGTCTATCCTACTAAGCAGTGTGCAAGCATCTGAGAAGTCATAGTCCCTAGCCTGAAGTGCTCATACTTTGAAAGAAGACGCAACAAATGAGTGTAACAAACAACGAGAAGTCAGAGGTAATGGTAATAAGGTCACGCAATTACATAGACAAGCTATGGGTAGAACTTGCTGATTCCAAGTTACCCCTGGTGCATGTTGTTAGCATGCTGCAGACATACCACATGTAAGGGGAAGATTCTTTCCTGTGTCAGAGCTCAGCTCAGTACAGAAGGAAAAACAGGGGCATCAGGGAATCCATTCTGATGATACTAAGGGTTAGTCACACCACTGGAATAAGGCATAATGGACACTGTGCCAGTAGAAGACTTATATAATATAACTAATAAAGTTCCTCTACACTCCTCATGCCCTTACTATGCCCGTTACTCTGTTACGGGGGGTGTAAGAGATGTCCTGCAAGGCAGTGACAGATGCAGGACATTTCCACTTCAACAGAGGACTGCTCTGCTGAAACATTTGCAACTTGGTTATGGTTCTTTATGCCACTGGAGTGGTGGAAAGAAGCTGCATCTGGGCTTGTGAACCTGGTTCATTAGATGTTTCAGAGATATTCCCCAATCTTAAAATGGGAGAAGCTGCTAGACCTGGTAATAAGTATAGATCTAGAAATAACTTTTTAACTGAGTCAAGTGCAAACAATCATAGTACCCCCACTTTTCACTTTTCAGAGACTTTTCACTTCTGCAACAAACTGCACTGTACCTCCAACATATAACCTACCACATTGCACACACCAAATTCCTCTACATCCTGTTCAGACACCCAACAACTCTGACTGCCCTTGGAATCTTTCTGTATACATACACATGTACTTGTAAAGTCTCTTATATTTGTAGCTATCTACTTCTGCTGTCCATATGAGCATCTTCCACATAACACAATAGATTAGCAATACCAAAGCTGCTAGTGGACTTCATGGAGTCTCAGGCTTTTCTCCCTTATTGGGTTATGGAAATCTCTGCTTGAAGTAGGGTTTATTGAGGGAGTAGGGCAGGGATGTGATTTGGTCTTGAAAGTCATTATAGTCATGGTAAAAACATTATCAAGAGAAAGTCTCACAGAGTTTCCTAAAGATGGTCATACTCTAGATCCATCTAATCCCCCAAAGAAGTTTACTCCATAGCCAGATCCCCTTAACTGAGAATAGTTTGTCCTTTGCTTTCACACGCTTCATTCTGGGCTTTGCAATCTACATTGCCTCTGAGGAGCACAACTATCTTGGCAGTATATAGATGGAGATGCAGTCTCAAATATAGCTGGGACCTGATTCAATAGCTTTGAAGAAATGTAGGTTACAGTTGGGAAATGGCAGAGAAGTAAGAATTCTTACAGAAAACAAGCCTGGAAGTTAAATAAGATTGATAGGTTTGTTTTGATTCAACAGAACTGGAACTGAGCCCGAATCTAATAGGCAGCCTCATTCAAGATAATTACAAAATCTAGTTACATATTGCCCAGTGTATCAGCATATAAATAGCATTTCCTTGTTAGAAATACTGCATTTCTTATAATGACAGAATCAGTTAGGACTGAAAATGTAATGCAAATTGAAAACCAGCATTCATGTCTTACTTTCCTATTATGTATTATAAAGAAATATTAAACCTTTTTCCCAATTAAATTAAACCATTTAAAACAAAAAAGCCATTCTCCATTATTGACTATTAGCCATGCTGTTCTGACCAAAAACAAAACAAAAATCCAAAAAACACCAAAAGAAATTCTCCTAATTTCATGGATTGTTCAACATTAGTTCAGTCATTCTTAACAAATTGAGCACTGGCAGTCTTAAACAGAAACTACTTGCCAATTACTTTGATCAAATGGGAGCGTCTCAAAAAAAAATTTAAATTAAATATTCCCTCTGAACACTAAAATCATTTTAGTAGCACATTCCTATATCATGAACTTTAATGAAATTAAAAACTCAAATAAACACTTTACTCAAAATGGGGAGGGGGGGTGGGGAAAAAGACTTCCACACTGGTAATGGTTTTCAGTGAGGAATGAATATATTGTCCTTCATTTGTTTTAGTGGTTAACAGTTTAATAAGCAGCTTAACGATGCATTATAGAAGCTAGTGGGAGATGTACATTTTAGACCTAATGACTTTAGGTTCTTATTAAAATTTGCATAATTTATAGCAGAGGAAAGACCCCGTTGATCATCAATTCCTGTGTAGTCATGCCTTGCCTTATATTTGTCCAAACATTCTTCTGAATTATCCGACTGTTAAACTATTTGGTGTCAAAATGTTTCTGGATTGGTACTTAGAGGTTTTCATGATTCGTGCTTACTTTTGGTCTGTAGTTTCTCCATACATAAATATATCATGCTATATTAAAAACAGAGCATTTATCTGCATAAGGGGCTTGGGGAGTAACTTTCCCTTGGTCTATAGGACAAGAAAAATCATTGTTTTCCCTTTGATTTAGAGATTTGACTTACAAAGGTTTACTTTAAAAGCTTCTGTTTCAAATGTGCTAACTCAAAAAGTTTTTATATACTGCCCAGATTCACTTACCCATTTTTAGGCTCTGATTTATAAACCGTGCACTCTCTGACTCAGAAGGAATATTTCATTTAGGACAACACATTGAAGGTAACTTTAAAAAAAAGCCAACTATTTAGTTGAGTGCAGCCTCAATTAAGCTACAAAAAAGGGAAATTTCAAAAAAGAGATCTTTTATCCTGTTTCCTTTATCATACAGTTTAATATTGTGCACTATAGACAATCATAGTGAAGAAGACCGAAGATCATTGAGTAACATTTTCAAAAAAGCCTAACGTAGGAGTGTATGTCTCATTGCAAGTCAATAGGATTTAGACTTCTGTGTCACTTCAGCACTTTTGAAAACTGTGCCCTTTGTTGTAATGCTAGAGGCTACGCAAATTGACTCAGTATCTTCATAACAATGGTCTGTCTGCTTCTAAGCCGTCAAAATTTTACAGACTGCTTATCTGACTGGAGTTAGATACATACACTTATTTTTCATTACTGGTACAAATAATCTCTGTCAGAGATGTCTGGGGTGTCCGTTATGGTGACTGGCAAAAGTGGTGGCTTTGCTTATTTACATATAGTGGGACTCAAGTCTGCTTTGTGACTGAGAAATATTGTCATATGCTGATTTTCTGTGTGTGATGTGAGCTAAATAAATAATAGATTGTTACGTGAAGCTTTTACACAAAAATACTTGCTCTTCCAGCCTTTCCTGTCTACTTATACAGCAGCCCCTCCTCATCCCTATTAGCATAAACAGCTTCCAAATATGCATCATCTGCCCCTTGGTTTAATAAAACTATTCAAGGTATAATGATAGCACTTCTCAGTGATAATGTTGAAATAGCAACTTATGCTCTAGACTTAATTAATTCTTCTTTTTATTTAGATGAACAAACATTTCAAACACTTTCAAGTTTAATAGTATTTGAAATTTACTTGAACTCATTCTCCCTTCTTAACTTACAGTGATCAAACCTGAAGATAATTATAAAAGTCATGTTCAGAGCATAAGTTCCAGCCAGTTAGAGGAAACAATGCAAGAAAACATCTCCACCTAGTGGTATTTCTAAATGATTGTTTTAAAAGTGTAAGGGTTTGTCTGCCTGGGAAAGTTATACCAGCATATAAGGTAAAATGTGAATGTAAACCACTGCATTTACACTGGAATAAGAGTGTCCACATGAGGAGTTATCCCAGTATAGGAGTGCCTTTTTCCAGCTTAGATTATGTTGCTTCCAAAGCAGTTTAACTATACCAGTATAATTTTCCCAGTATAAATGGTGAAACTTTCCCATAGAGACAAGTCCTAATTCAGTGAAGAGAAAAGTTTCATATATCACAACTGTCTCTGTGATGATGAGAATTTTCCATTTACTTAGTGAACTACAATCCAGAAGCCATGTAAATTTAAGGAATCTGTTTCTTATCTCACACTAGTTTACACCTGTGTAACACACTGACTTCACTGGAATTAATCCTGATTGTTCATACAATTGCAGTGTCTCAGGACCAAAATCTAGATTTTAATTCTCTTCTTTCAAAAGTTCTGACCTTAGCTTTAAGGACATTTACATGTAGACAACACTCTGGCAGGGTTTCCCCTCATATATACACTGGTGTAAATCAATAGAAACTCTAGTGAAGTAAATGGATTTACACTAGTGTAATATCAGTGCACGTGTGACAGAATAAGGACCTTTGTGTCCTTTTTGAATGATCTAAGTCTGAACGCAGAATGAATCAAGAGACAACAAAGTACATCAAGCTGCTGTTTCTGATCTGGAGATTGCAGAGGGAGCAAGGAGCCTCTTAATTTAATTCTTCAGCCTGTTTTAGGCCTGGACTTTCATTCCTTTGATGTCTTCTACAGCTCCCTAGCATTATTGGTGCTATTAAATCCCAGAGTACAATGTCTGTCTACTTTGTTGGCAGTATTTTTTTAATTCAAATCACTGTTCAATCTCCAGAGCCAGTAAGTTCTGGGTAGAAGGAAACTTTGAAATAGATGTACCAGTTCCAACAAATGCATAATTTCTCCCTGTAAACTATTGTTAATATACACCAGGTAAGACCAGGAGGAATCTGTCTTTCTGTCTTTGATATACTAGGAAAAACAAAAAAACCCACAACAGAATAACTCCAAATCCAGTGGAGATTCTCAGGATTTACTAAAGAATAACAGATAGCTGTATGTGGCCTATGCTAACCAATTGTCTCCTGCACGAGTGACCACTCTACCAGAGTGAATCATCTGGACACTGGGGAACTCCGCAGATGCAAAGGGGCAGAATCATCTTATTTGGATTGCAGAGATACCTTTATCAGATACTATGATGATGAGCAATCTTCTAAAAACTTAGATAAATAGAGTGGCAGCAGAGAGCCACTCTGCTGAGGTTATTCCAGCTCAATGATTGGAGTAGCCTCCATAGATATAACCTTCCCCCTTCACTGGGAGGGGATGGATTGGGTGATGCATAAGCCATTAAATCCAAGAGGAAGTCTCCTCTGAAATGGATTCCACATCATGCAGAGAGCATGCATCTCAACCTACACAGAATTTGAGATGCATGCTTTCTGCATGATGTGGAATCCATTTCAGCGGGGACTTCCTCTTGGATTTAATGGCTTATGCATCACCCAATCCATCCCCTCCCAGTGAAGGGGGAAGGTTATATCTATGGAGGCTATTCCAATCATTGAGCTGGAATAACCTGAGCAGTCTCCTGAGTAGAAGAACAGTCCAGAGCTACAAAGCTACAAACAAAGGCCTGTATTAAAAAAGGAGGTGAGGAAGTGGAGGAGGTGAAGAGTTCCCTGCACGGTTGCCTGCATTTAATCAGAGAAGTTCTAAAACAGGGATGGAGGGAGGATGGAAATTCCAAATTGCAAAGGATTTTAAATTGGAACAAAACCAGAAAATTTCAAAATTCTCTGTGAAGGAAAACCTGGCAAAAAGTACTTTCAAAATGTTTGTTTTTTATTTAGGCTTTCTTTTACAATATAACATATGATACAAAATAAATGTAATTTGAAATGCCAAGTAATTTCAAAATGAAAAATTCAGGTATTTTGTTTTGAAAATGTCAAAACAGATTGTTTCAACATTGTCAGAACACTTTCCAGTTCTTCTCCCTAGCGTAATTTTGGCATACTTGACACAATTCCGTTAAGTGCTTTGACTTCAACAGAACTGAATTTTCGATGGAAAATTGTTCTACGTTTTTCCAGCCAGCTCTTGTTTTAAACAGATTTTCCTCAACAGAAGTAGGATTAGTAATGATGCAGTACTCTCCTCAGATACTGCTTTCCTATGTGTGACAAGAGGAAACCCTCTTCAGCCACCAGCTGTGTTTCTAGTCAATGTGAAAAGATCCTCCTCACTATTAAGCATTGTGACAGCATATTTGAGATAGGCTGACTTACTTTACAAAAGTACTTAAGTGAATTCATTTGGTCAGCTGAGAGCATAGCACAGCCGTTCTTAACTATAGCATTAAAATCATTAGTAGAATGATATGGTTTTCATACCCACTTAATCAGATTATTAATTTAAAAAAAGGGGAAAATGCAGTCAAGTTCATTCAGCTCTTTAGGAAGTGGAAAAAGTGCACTTCTCTTCTGACATCTTTCTTCCATAAAGAAAAGACGCACTCTCTATACTCTGTAAATACTACTAGTACATGACATGATAACAGAGATGATAAACATAGAGGAAAACTTCCTGGAGAACAAGGCTAGAAAGGTTATAAAAGTTTTATTTCTCAAAGCTAGGACCTCAAAGCATATCATAAAGCCCTCTGTACTCAGCAAAGGGAGGGGAATAAAAAAACTACATTACCACTTAAGTCAAGGTAATTTATGTCCTTCAGGGGTGTGAAAAAGACACTCTTCTGCCAACATGGCTTCCACCTCTCGTGGAGATGGAGTAATTATGCCAGAGGGAGAGCTCTCGTCCATCAGCATAATGCATCTTCCCCAGTGTGGCTGCACCAATATAGCACGGTAGTGTAGACCTGCCCTCAGAAACTGAGATGCACAGAACTATGACAAGGAGGAGAAATGTGTTTCTTATTGTTAGAATAATTCAGTCACAGGGAGACAAAGTGCTGAGACCAAGACTACATTGCACTACATCACACTATCTCACTACTACACTTGATATTTTCAATTCTCATTTTTCCTGGGTAATCCTTACTGACAAGATTACAAAGAATCAAATACTAGATCAAGTAGTAAATTTAGCTGCTTCGCTAGTTCCTGTTATCTGTGTTATGTCCGTTATTCATATGTGCTTTCCTGAAATGTGCAGTCCTTAAGGGATTGTATGGTTTTAAAAATGCATATTTACATGAGATCTGGCATGTGTTCTTACACTAAGAAAATCACTAAACTAAATTTATCCTTGGGGTAACTTTTGATTTCACTGGAATTACATCTGAGATGAATGACTGATTTCCTGCAAATTGCCATTGTTCTCCTGAGTGTGTGTTTTCAGTTCATTAATATAGCACGTGTTATTTTGACCTTTTTAATATAAATGCTCCAAGCAGTCGTGCTTTGTTCTTAAAAGCAGGAATGGGGTTTCCCCAGTTTAACTGTGTAGGGGAAAACTATGATGGACATTTGAGAAGAAGGTGAGATCTCATGATCTGAGCACAGCAGCAACTTCTAACCCATTTCTAACCCTGAGTTGCTCTGTGGCAACTTTGTCTTTCTTAATGTACATTTGTCGTCTTACATGTTTGCATTGTGGTAGTGTCTTTGAGTTCCAATCAGGCTGATTATTATTATTTATTATCTGTATTATGTTCCTGGAGCACCAGCCACAGACTAGGACCCCATTGTGCGAGGTGCTGTACAAGCACAGAACAAAAATACAGCCCCCACCCCCAAAGAGGGTACAGGCTAAGCATAAGACAAGAGATGACAGATGGATACAGACAAACCAACTTTGGGCCCTATCTTGCTAGGCATTGTAAGAACACACAGTAAGCAAACATCCTTGGCCCCAGAAGCTGACATTCTAATTTGGGACAAGATGCAGCAAGTGAAAGAGATGTAAAAAAAGGAAGCAAGATGGGAAAGAGGAGGAGACTAACACAAAGAAGACCATAGAGTTAAACAGGCCAACTACTGCACAAGTGGGTGACTCCTTGTGGTTTCTCATCTGTAATATCTTCATCAGGAAGCTAGGAAGATTCATTACTTAATGAAAACAAAATATTCTGTGATTTTTGCGACACTGCAGATGCTAGTCTCAGTGTCCTGGCTGAATGCAAAGTAGGAAAGCAGGATGTTACCTGTAATATAATTGCTAAGTATTGCATGGTATTTTCTTCCAGAGAGTAATGCTCATGTGCAAGTATTGGTTGAAAAATGCTTTGGGAGACTTAAAGGCCAGTGGCACTTTGTATGTTTGAGATATTTAACATCAGCTGATCACGTGTTGCTGATACCAATACAACACTACCTCATATGGTCTGAAGTAAATAGGATGAAATTCAAAAAGGACAAATGCCAAGTAGTCCATTTAGGAAGGAACAATCAGTTGCACACATGCAAAATGGGAACTGACTGCCTAGAAAGGAGTACTGCGGAAAGGGATCTGGGGGTCATAGGGGATCATAAGCTAAGTATGAGTCAACAGTGTAACACTGTTGCAAAAAAAGCAAACATCATTCTGGAACGTATTAGCAGGAGTGTGTAAGCAAGACACGAGACGTAATTCTTCTGCTCTACTCCAGGCTGATTAGGCCTCAACTGGAGTACTGTATCCAGTTTTGGGTGCCACATTTCAGGAAAGATGTGGACAAATTAGAGAGCGTCCAGAGAAGAGCAACAAAAATGATTAAAGGTCTAAAAAACATGACCTATGAGGGAAGACTGAAAAAAACTGGGTTTGTTTAGTCTGGAGAAGAGAAGACTGAGCAGGAACATGATAACAGTTTTCAAGTACATAAAAGGTTGTTAAAGGAGGAGGCAGAAAAATTGTTCTTCTTAACCTCTGAGGATAGGACAAGAAGCAATGGGCTTAAATTGCAGCAAGGGCAGTTTAAGTGGCACATTAGGAAAAAAATCCTAACTATCAGAGTGGTTAAACACAGGAATAAATTGCCTAGGGAGGTTGTGGAGTTCCCATCATTGGGGATTTTTAAGAGCAGATTGGACAAACATCTGTCAGGGATGATCTAGATAATACTTAGTCCTGCCTTAAGTGCAGGGATTGGACTAGATGACCTCTCAAGGTCCCTTCCAGTTCTATGATTCTGTGTCTGAGATGCAACCACAGAAGATGACTTTTTTTGTCATTTTTTCTAAAATAAATAATATCTTGCAAACATGTAGAAGGTGAAACCCTGACTTCACTGAAGTCTATGGCAAAACTCCCATAACTTAAATAGGGTCAGGATTCCACCCAAAGCGTCCTATCCTGAAGGATCCAAACTGCTTTACAAACTACTTACTCATTTTAAAAATGTATTTTACTAATATAATAATTAAAGTAAATCTTCATGCAATGGAACATCCAGTTACATCAATACAGGGCCAGCTCCAGCTTTTTTGCCGCTCGAAGCGGCGAAGAGGAAAAAAAAAAGATAAAGCAGCGATCGGCAGCTCTTCAGCTGCTGCTCCACCACGCTGCTTCGTTCTTCGGCGGCAATTCGGCGACCAGTCGTTCCCTCCAAGAGGGACTGAGGGATCCGCCACCGAATGGCTGCCGAAGACTCGGACGTGCTGTCCCTTTTCATTGGCCACCCCAAGCACCTGCTTCCTGTGCTCGTGCCTGGAGGAAGCCCTGCATCAGTAATCTAATATGAATCTATGAATGCAAATAAATATAACATTAAGGTTGGACTGATTCTACAGAGCCATCTGTTTTGATGGGCATTTTTTTTTTATCTCTAAGCCCACGTCCAGACTACAACCTAAAATCGATGTGCTTAAAATCGATTTTATAAAGCAGGTTTTATAAAATCGATTTTGTGCATCCACACTAGAGGTACTTACATCGATGTTGAGCGTCCATTTTCCCTGGCGTCCATCTTTTGCTTGAGCGTTGCACTCTGGGTACCTATCCCACAGTTCCTGCACGGGTCCCTGCCCTTTGGAATTATGGGTTACTAGCCCAGTGCATGATGGGATCAAAGTCCCCGTCCTGGGTGGTTCTGGGTACAGCTTCACCCCCCCCCCCTTCCTGTAAATGGCACACAGTCAGTTCGCGCTGGGTGGTTCGGGGAACGCGAGAGCAAACCGCGGCGAAGCTGGTCTCCTTCCCTGGTTTGCTCTCGCGTTCCCCGAACCCCGAGCAAGCAGGTCTCCTTCCCTGCGGTTTGCAGGGTGGTTCGGGGAACGCGAGAGCAAACCGCAGCGAAGCTGGTCTCCTTCCCCGGTTTGCTCTGCGTTCCCCGAACAAGCAGGTCTCCTTCCCTGCGGTTTGCTGGGTGGTTCGGGGAACGCGAGAGCAAACCGCGGCGAAGCTGGTCTCCTTCCCCGGTTTGCTCTGCATTCCCCGAACAAGCAGGTCTCCTTCCCTGCGGTTTGCAGGGTGGTTCGGGGAACGTGAGAGCAAACCGCGGCGAAGCTGGTCTCCTTCCCCGGTTTGCTCTCGCGTTCCCCGAACAAGCAGGTCTCCTTCCCTGCGGTTTGCTGGGTGGTCCGGGGAACGCGAGAGCAAACCACGCTGTGCAAGCAGGAAATGGAATTTCAAAGTTCCCGGGGCTTTTCCTGTTTACCTGGCCAGCAGAAGAGTACCTTTACCTGTGTAGAGCGGCCACTAGAGCACTGTGGGATACGTCTCGGAGGCCATTAACTTTGGTGTCCGTCCACACTATCATAAAATCGATTTTAAGAAATCGATTTTGGGGTTACTCCTCTCGTTTAGATGGAGTTCCAAAATCAATTTTAGGGACCCTTAAAATCGATTTTATGCACGCTGTAGTGTGGACGGTTACAGCTTTAAATCGATTTAGAGCTCTTAAAAGCGATTTAAAGCTCTAGTCTGGACCTGCCCTAAGAACTTTCTTCTTTGTGTGTTTGAATCAGATCATTCATTTTACTTAAGCAGATGTTGTTGTAGCTGAATATAAGTAACAGGAGAGGGCAGCAGAGCACATATCACCAGAGATAGTACTCACCCTAGTGTGGCTTTTAATACACGGTATTTGCATGTTTATCTGTTTTTAGTATTTTATTCTTTTCTGCTCAGGGTTCATGAATGACTGAAGCTTGTGCCCGTTTAATTGTAGTCATTAATTGCCTAATAAATTCTCCTGGCAATTTTTTCAGCATTGCAGGTATTGGCCTCAGTGTCATGGTAATGAAGTTCTGATTACCTAAAATTTACCCTGCAGTTTCAATTGATTCATAGATTGCAAGGCCAGAAGGGACCATTGTGATTATCTAGTCTGACCTTCTGTATAACACAGGGCACAAAACTCCTCAAAAATAATTTCTAGAGCTTATCTTGTAGGTAACTCTTCTGCCAGGTGGAGTCAGCAGTAACAAGGTTTAGGTTCAATATCTAGGGCTTGCTCTTAATGATACAATTAGCTGCCCACCCAGTAATCTGGGAATACTAAAAACCATGCTAGATGCTTCTAAGAGCCAATACTTCCCAACTTGCAAGCACTGAGTCTGTGCTTCTTTTTATTAAAAGGGAAAGAAAACCCAGTGTTAATTTGGGAAAACACCACAACCACGATTCCAAATCATGAAACCATAAGCAAACATCTACCCCACAGTACATTGGACAATCTCCTTTGCCTCAGTTTCCCACCTTGCAGTGACAAAGTCTGACAAATGAATGTCCCTTTAATATACCTCTCCCCTCTCCGTTCGCTGCACTTCACTTGCAGTTGGTTGTCCTTAGTCAGTGAAGACCCAGAGTTCAGCAGTGCACTCACTGGTGTCCACCCCCAACCCCTGAAAAGTGCTACTGTGCTACCACTGCCTTGCAACTGGCTCACTGCTGCTGCTCATGACTGCTGCTGTCTCAGCCCCAAACCAGCCAGAATTAATCACTTTGGCAAAGCAGTTCTGCCTGCTGAATGTCTAGGCATAGTAGGTGTGTTTTTGCAAATACAGTCTGCCCCTGAAGTCCTTTCCCCAATAAACCACTAGATGTCAGGGGAGAGCTGATTCAGACCCTGCCTACATGGAGAAAAGCATCTGGTCTTGATGTTAAAATTGTCAGAATTCTTAAAATGGATAATCCACCCTTGATAAATTGTTCCCATGGTTAATTACCATCACTGTCAAAAATGTATGCCTTATTTCCAGTCTGAATTTATCTAGCTCTAATTGCCAGCTGTTGGATGATGTTATACCTTTCTCTGCCAGACTGAAGAGCCCATTATAAATATTTGGTCCCCATGAAGATACTTATAGACTGTGATCATCACCCATTAACCTTTTTGTTAAGATAAAGAGATTGACCTCTCTGAGTCTATCATATACTGACTAAGTCAGGGGGCAGCTGGGTGCATTGTTAACAAACACGGCAGAACCAGGCAGGAGTAGAAAGATTACACTTATGCCCTCTCTCCCTCCCACCCCTTCTGGGCAACCCTCATCTTGGATTTAATACATGATCCCCACAGTCGCTACTCTGGAAAACTTTAGGGGGCTTGATCATTCCAGCACTTCCACACTTGATTCCAATGACACAAATTAAATTACAAGCATGTGGTTGCTAACACTAGGCAGCTTTCCCCCTTGTTTGCATTGGAAGACTATTGGGATGCATTTTTGTGCTTTATTTTAATCTTTAATTTTCTTCTTTATGAGAGATTTTAGTTTAATGCTTCTTTGGTTGGGGGCAGGATGCAAATGAAACACACCTAAATGATGAGGGCAGTCATTACAGGGAAAGCTGTCTGCTCCCAGTAACCACATGCTTGTAATTTCACTGGTGTCATTGAAATGATATGTGGAATTGCCTGGTACTATCAGGCCCTCTAAATTTTTCCTGAGTAGCAGTTGTGGGATCATGTATCATACTAATAAAGTTGATTACTCTTAATTTAGGCTGTATGCTATTGTTTGGAAAAAATAATGTGATTGGTTTTGCCTGTCACTGATATATGTACAACAAAAAGGTGGTTAATAAACACCAATCTTTGCACCACTTATTTATCTTATTGATGATCTCACTATTTACAGTATTGTACATGTGGGTTTATACCTAGAGTTCTGACTGAAAAAAAATAAATAAATAAACTGCTTTCTGTCCAGCTCTTGCTCAGTTTTTACTTAAATTACTTCTCTCAGCTCAACCTGTGAACTGTTTGCCAGGGCTATATATGACGCCTCTATTCAGAATCTAATGGATGTATTTCACTGCGACTGTGTTCCTAGAGAGCAGCCTGCAGCACGAGTTTATCGTCCTCAGTCCTGAATTTTTAGTGCTAGCGAACAGTGCCAAACTGCAGACTCTGGATTAAAAACCAGCTAACTGATGGATCACTGAGAAGGTGTATTTCCAGTGGGGTCCCTCAGGGATCGGTTCTTGGCCCTGTGCTATTTAACATTTTCATCAATGACCTGGGGGAAAAAAACATAGAATAATCACTGACAAAGTTTGCAGATGACACAAAAATTGGGGGAGTGGTAAATAATGAGGAGGACAGGTCACTGATTCAGAGCAATCTGGATCTCCTGGTAAACTTTTAAGGTGCTAGCAAACAATATGTGTTTTAACATGCCTAAAACTAATTTTATAAATCTAGGAACAAAGAATATAGACCATACTTACAGGATGGTGGACTCTAATCGGAGAAGCAGTGATGCTGAAAAAGCTTTGAGGGTCATGGTGGATAATCAGCTGAACATGAGCTCCCAATGTGACGTTGTGGCCCAAAGAGTTAATGCGATCCTGGGATGCATAAATACGGAAATCTCGAGTAGGACTGGAGAGGTTATTTTACCTCTGTATTTGGCACTGGTGCAACTACTGCTGGAACATTGTGTCCAGTTCTACTGTACACATTTAGAAGGATGTTGATAAATTGAAGATGGTTCAGAGAAGAGCCAAGAGAATAATTAAAGGATTAGAAAATATGCCTTGTAGTGACAGACTGAAAGAGCGCAATCTATTTATCTTAACACAGAAAAGATTAAGAGGTGATGTGATTACAGTCTGTAAGTACCTACATCGGGAACAACTATTTAATAATGAGGTCTTCAGTCTAGCTGGAAGATGAAGTTAGACTGGAAATAAGGTGTGCACTTTTGACAGTGAGGGTAATTAACCATGGGAGCAATTTATCGAGGGTCATGATGACTTCTCCATCACTGACTATTTTTAAATCAGAATTGGATGTGCTCTAGGAAATTATTTTGGGGACAGTTCCATGGCCTGTGTGATACAGGAGGTCAGACGAGATTATCACAATGGCCCTTTCTGGCCTTGAGATCTCTGAATCTATGACTAGGAGTCAATGGTTCCTATTAGATCCTGAGCAGGATGCTTATCAGCACTAATATATGAGGCTTTGCTGTTTGTGGTCACAGCTTTATTAAGTTTAGGCTTGTTGTTCAGCAGGCTAGCTAAGAAACTCCCAAAAGAGCACACATCTGCATCATTCATCCACCATGTACTGGGTCTTGTACTGGGTCCTCTGAGAATTGAGGAAAGACTCAAAATACTGAGAAAGGTAAGCAGGGGCAAAGGCTGTTGATTTCCTTTCTCTAATCCACAAGCTATGTTTCATCAGTTTATTAATCACCTTCACACTGGTGAGATGTCCAGTTGCAGAATGTTTCTGCTGGTCAACATTTGATCTTATTTTCGTGTCATGTCATGTTTATAGAAATTAGACATTCTCTTTCCATTTGCCGTTGGTGGCAAAATGAATATGAATCTTTCTACACATCCATGTTTTCTTATAAGGCAAGCTATTTTTCTGTCACTGTGATCTATTGTAAGTACTTACATGGCCTCTAGTACTGTAGCCGCTGAGCATTTAATAATCAGAGATGGACTTAGCTTCCATCACACTGTGAGGCAGGGAAATGCTATTCTTCCCAACAGCTAGCCCAAGGTTACCTAGGATGATTGTAGTGGACCACAGACTTGAACTCTGGTTTTCCAGGTTCCAAGTTAGGGCCTTAGCAGTCAAACCATCTTTCCATTGCAAGTCAGTGTTGTTCATTTACTTTTCCAGAAGTGCGGTTGCCTTAAAAAAACAGAAGACAAAGGGTTATATTTTTATTTTCTTTCCAGGAAAACCTTCTTCCTTTAGACAGTGAAAGATTCTCTCTCTCTCTCTTTTTCTTTACACTGAGTGGAAATTATGCCATGGAGCAACATTCTGCCATAAATTACACTTCATGCAACCCAAAGTGGGAAGACGTCAATTGGGTTTCCAAAGAAGTAAATCAAAGGAGCAGTTGGTCCCTTCTCTGTGCACAAGATAGTCACTATACAATCTTCTATGTGCCTGAGGCAGGTCATGGTTGCTCTTCCCTAGCAGCAGCTCAAGAAGTAGATTGTGACTAAAAGAATTAGTTTTAGATTTTGAAAATAGTAGAGGAAAACTCATTTTAAAAGAAAAAAATCTCAAAGTGAGCAAGGAAGTAGGATGTGCATGCTCTAGCTTCCCGCTTCTGCATGTAATAAACAGGTTCTCAGAACTGGGCTCTTTAATTACACTGAAATGCAAGATATGCCAGCACATATTATCAGACTCCCTAGCACCAAATTCTGCTGATTTATAACCCATACTTTCCCACTGATTCCACTGAGCAAAATTTGGCCCCTTATCTCCAGAATGTTAGGTTGTGAGCTGCATGGAAAAAGGTTAATCACTGCGGGGACCTGAGGCAACAGGCAAAGAAAGTTGCATTCCACTGGAAACATGCCACTGTCAATCAACAGCGGGATAGTGTTTCATATACTGCATCCGGGGTCATAACATGAAAAAACTCTATGCTTGTAAAACTAAACTGACGCTTTATTGAGAAAACAATTTACAGAGATGCTGCAACTACAGCTAGCATTCTAGCCATATGCAAGCAGACTGACAATGTGGTGTCTCCTTCAAACTCTTCCTCCTGAAACATGATCTTCTCTCTGCAAGTTCCATGCAGGTTGCTCCAGAGGGCAGCTTTTGACCATGGGAGATAGTTCCTTCACAGAAGCCTCAGGAATTTTCCCATTGGCTTCAATAGACTTTGCATCAAACCTTGAATGGAAATCCCATTTTTTACCCAGGCTTTCCTGCAATGGTACTTGTGAGGTTTCACTCCATATTCTTTATGAAAATATGCTTATGATATGAATAGGACATAACTAAGATGTACTTTATGAAGATTGGTCTTGTAAGATATCATTGGAAAAGTTATGATTTACTGAATGTGATTATCCAATTTGTATGCCTGTTTCATTTTTTGTATCTGAAGTTAGGAATATTGACCATGTATCTGTACTTCAACTATGCTACTTTGGGTGACACCTACTGCTAACACTTCAGGTACAACAATGGAAAAGCCAGACAGGGCGGATGGCCCATCAGCGAGGAAAATGGACTGTGAAAAGGCTTGGCCTTCCTACAGACGCTCCATACTGCCACTGACTCATGGACTCTGTGATACTACAGA
Source organism: Gopherus flavomarginatus (assembly GCF_025201925.1). NCBI lineage: Eukaryota > Metazoa > Chordata > Testudines > Testudinidae > Gopherus > Gopherus flavomarginatus. Next base: position 194,534,647 of record NC_066620.1, on the reverse strand, counting down.
GTCAACTGGTCTTGTCACCTGATACTAAGCATTATCTGGGACTTCTTGTAACTTTCCACTGGAAGGGAAGGGGGTGAAGTTTGGGAAACAAAGGATTCCTGTCTAATGTAAATCCTATTTAAGGGTAGGGAGGAAGACAAATGGGATACTCCTCCTCTCCCTGGCCCGTCTGACCAAGGAGAAAGGCTAGTAAAGCCACATGAAGGGAAGGCAAGGGTGGAGTCCAGACTGAGGCGGGTCCAGTCTGAAAAGGAATAAAACTGGAACTCTGAACCACAGAATCTTAAAATAACATCTAGGGTGAGAATTTACATTTTGTAACCTGTTTCTTAAGCATATTGAACTTGGCTTGCATATTTTGCTTTATTTGGTCAGTAATCTGTCTGTTCTGTCTGTTATCGCTTATATTCAGTTAAAATTCACCTTTTGTAGTTAATAAACTTATTTCTTGTTTATAATATAACTCAGTTTATGTAATTTCTAACTGGAGCTGGGGGGATGTGGTCAAGAAGTTGTGAATATCTCCCTCCACATTGACGGAGGGGTGAATTTCATAAAACCTTTGTGTTTTTACCCCTTAAAGGGAGTGGGCACCGGAGTGTTGGGGCAAGCCCCTAAGGCTGAATCTTTTCAGAGCGAATCTCTATCTCTCTGAGTAGCTGGGTGTGGCGCTGCCTGTGTGCTTGGTGGGAAGAGGCTTGTAAACCTCATCCAGCAAGGCCAGGTAAAGGGCACCCTGACTGACAGAATAGGCTGACTCAGTGTCATCCCAGCACATCAGGTGACACTAGGGTGACCGGACATCCCGATAAAATTGGGACTGTCCCGATTTTTAGATGTTTGTCCCGTGTCCTGATCGATGTTTGGTCAGGATGCAATTTGTCCCAATATTTCGCACTCCTGGGTTTTTGTTTTGTTTTGTTTTGTTTTGTTTTGTTCTGCCGATGGGACTCCACTTTTTTTTTTCCTTCCCTCTGCCAACGGGACTCTGGGACTCCATTTTTTTCTTTCTTTCCCCTTCTCCCCCCATCTGCCAGCGGGACTCCGTGACTCCGTTTCCCCCCCACTCCCTGCCAGTGGAACTCAGGACTCCGTTATTTTTTTTTCTCTCTGCCAGCAGGACTCCGGGACGTCATGCTTTTTTTTTTTGCTGTGCCGACAGGACTCCGCTTCCCCCCCATGTGTCCTGATATTTTCTTCATCCCATCACCCCAAAGGGCCTAAACCCATCACAATACTCTCATCTTTAAACTTTTTTTTTCAGGCACATAGGTACAGAATAAAAACATGCTTTAGCCTGTCCTTTGCCAACAGGGAAAGAAGAGCAAGAGATTGCTATTTCCTTTTACTCTGCTCTTGGGAGTTGTGGAGATACTATAGTGATAGGGTACGTATAAGAACACAGATAGAAAGATGTAGGAAGAGTAAAAAGAAGTGAGGCAGTCTCACCACCAAGGTGAACTAGGTCATTGAGAGTAGAGCTGGGCAAAAAAATAACAATTGACAAATAGATTTTTTGTCAAAAAATGCATTTCTCGGTACTCTAAAACTATTCACAATTCAGGTCAAATTTGGCCAAGAAAAAAATGATTTTTTTTTGTCAGAACGTGTCATTTTACCTATTTCAAAACATTTAGTGTTGACTTTTTGTTTTGAAATGATGTTTCAAGTTCAAATTTGACCAATTACTTTTTAAAAAAGGATGGAAAACTTCTAAAATGGCCAAATATTGGAAAACTAAAAAAAAAACCAAAAAAACCCCTTAAACACTCAAGTCGATGAAAATGTTTCAGACTACTCAAAATAAATTGAAAAACAAAACAAAAAAACGTCATTTTGAATCAACTTGAAATGTTCCAGTCAATTAAAAGTTAATTTTTGTTCAAGTTTTTCATTTCAACAAAAAAAATTAAGAAACTGGCTTTGGTTTAAATCAAATCCATTTTTTCAATTTTTCAGTTTGGTCCCTGAACTAAATAATCAATTATTCTCTCAGCTCTAAATGTGAGATTTATGAAAATGGGTTGGGTTTGCTGCTGAACTAAGCACACCTTTTCATCACCTTATTTATCCAAATCCTTCCATGTCTGCCTTTTTAGAGTGAGGAGATGAATTCATTACCAAGTGGCGGGAGTTTTTAGTAGAAGAACTATCCATCTGTCTGTACAAGCTGCACTGAGGAAGCACTTTTCCTGGGCAAAGTCTACTTGGTATTGTACTTCGCTCAATGTCAATATGTTAACTACTGACAAAAGCAATTTCTTGCAGTATTTGTCAGAAGAACTTGTAAAAGAACAAGTGATTTTGTTAGGTTGTCACTGAAGTATAGGCTCTTTCCTGCTCCAACTGAGGTAAAGGGCAAGATCACTTGAGTTCAATAGGATGGGAAGTAGACCCTATAACTTACGTTACAATCTGAATATTTGTTTAATATGAACCTCTTTGTGAACTTATTAGGGTGAGTTTCCTTCCATTGCTTGTGAACTGAGCTGAGTTCAGAGTCCTAAGGGCATAACTCATCTATTAGTGGTTGGTATAATCCTCATACCATATTTATCCTGTCATCGTTTCTAGAATAAGAAGGCAATTTCGCAGCCTGTGTTTCTTTTCAGACATTTACATTAGGTTCTCAGGCTCCTGTAACCTTTACAGAACACAGCCTGATGAATGAACTATGCTTTTTGTGCTGACTGACATCAGGATGACTTTGCTACTGGAATTCTAATAGTATGGTCAATAGCTTTGTGCTTCTGAGTTTTTTGAAGCAAGATTTGATAGAACTAGATAAAGGAAGCATTTCTCTTTCACTGGCAATAGTAAGAAACAAATAAAAAAGCATCTAGCTTTCTGCCTAAAAGTATACATAAAAAAAAAGCAGCAGGGCATTCTGAGGGCATTCTGTACCAAAAAATTAAAAGTTCTGCACTAAAAAATAAAAATTCTGTGTACAATATTTAAAAAATCTGTACATTTTATTTGTCAAATAAATATGGAGGATCCAACATGGCATTGGGGAGCACAGGCCATTGGCTGCACAGAGGTGGGAGATCACCCTGCAGCTCCCCACCCCCAGGACACAGACTCAGTGGTGAGGCTGCATCCAACCCTGACACAGCGCAAGGACCAAGCCTGCCCCAGAAATACCCTAGAGCCCTAACCCTCTGTGCCAGGTGCACCAAGTGTGGGCAGGCAGGCTCAGTCTGGTAAGATCCAAGTGTGGAGGGGTTTAAGGTGGAGGGATCCAGGTATGAGTTGAGAGGCAATCTGGGTGCGGGTGGCTCAGTGGATGATCTGCGTGAGGGGGGATCTGGATGCACATGGCTTTGTTGGGGCGTTCTGGGTGCAATGGTAATGGGACTCTGCAGGGGGGTCCAGGTAAAGGTGGTTGGAGCTCAGTGGGAGAGGGGATGTGTGTGTGTGTGAGGGGGATAGACATTTGCAGGAGGGATCTGGGTATAGGGGTTCACTGGGAGGGTCCAGATCCTGGGGGAGTGGGGCTCAGTAGACTAGGGATGCACCTGGTTGGGACTTAATGGAATCGGGATCTGGAAGACTCATCTGGGTGGTCCAGGTTCAGGGGCAGTGAGGCTTGGCAGGGGAGTCTCTGTATGTGTGTGTGTGTGGAGGGGGGTGAGACTCAGCTGGAGGGTCTGGGTCTGAGGGGTCTGGATGCATAGGGGATGAGCAGATGGTGCAGCAGCTCCCCATACAGTGATCCTTCCACCTGCAGCTGAGGAGCAATGGGTGAAGAAGGCAGGGGGAGTTTGCAGAGCTTCCTGCAGCCAGGGGAGAAATCTGGGGGTGGATCTGACAGAAGAAGAGGAAGTACCATCCTCCTCAGCCTAGCCAGGACTAGCAGCTGAACCTGGTGCAGAATAGGAGCCACCAGCCAGGTCTTCCTCAGTCCTGCCCCCTGCTCCACAGTGATTCACCTCTCTGCCGGCTGCCTTGGGAACCCAGAACATACTGCTGGAGAGAGTCGCATGACCACTCTTGTGGCTTCCCTTTGCTTCCCTGTCAGAAAGTCATTTTTTCTGCAAGGAAGCAAAGAAATCTGTGGAGGACATACATTCTGTGCAGAATCCCCCCAGGAATAATAGGCTCAGAAGTGGATGTTGAGTCTAGTTTAGCAAAGACCAATCATTCTGTAGAAGCAACATAATTTACCTCCAGAGATAAGGATGCTGGCAGGTCCTTGTTCAATCCTACTCTAATAGCTAAACCAAGGACCAATATCAATGGCAGTTGTTCACTATTGCTATCTTTGCCAGATGAGTGGATGTTTAGTGTGGAGGAAAGTTCTATATGGCTGAATGAAATATGGAGATTAAGGAATAAAAATGATGGGAAAAAAGATTTGTCTCCCAAAACTGTTTTCCTCAGCTTCAAGCTCTTCAGTATATTCCAGTACAGTATAGTACATTAATTAAATAGCAATAACCATGGGAAAATGAGTACCTACTCTTCCCTTATCTCTAACTCTTCAAGCATGATGCAAAATGGTCTAGACCCTATGTATAAATTAAAAGATTGATACAAATTATTCCTTTGAGGAGAGTCCCTTTAAAATGACATGCTCAAAGTCAAACAGGAAGTCTGTGGCACTAGAACATAGCAAGGGGAACCTCAGAGAACCTCAGGTTTTGCATAACTTGTGAACTACTTTTTGAGTTCATAGTTTTACAAGGTTCATGATCCATCACTGCAATGAGGATCTGGGCAAAGATTCAGGCTTGTTTTAAGTATTTGAGGGGAAACATTTTGCCTCTTCCTATATTGCTAAACTTTTGACAAATGCTTATGATTTGTTGCAATAATGATTTTTTTTTCGTAATGAGGAGTCAGTTCATCATTCCACCATCACTTATACTGTGCTACCAGAACAGCCAAACTGATTTTCATCAAACTTTTAAGGCTGTAAATCTTCGGGGCCAGTTCCCCACTGATGTTTGACTTCAATGGTGTAACACTGATTTATGCCAGCCACAGATCTGGCCCAAGGTCCTTTAGCAGGAATGATAATTTCTGGATGCCTGGAATAAGAGAAATGCAGGAGTTGAAATATTTGCTTCACATATAGGGCCAAGTTATAGCCCTGTAAAACTCTAAAGTACTAAGATAAGAAGAGTTACAGTGGGGGGAAGGAGATGTTATGGCAGTATAAGCCATAATGTCGCCTGGATGCTGGAGGGGAATGTGCTGCCAGTACTGGCATAATGTAAAATGCAATACCACCATTGCCCTCAAGCACTATCCAGTATGCGAGGGGTGCTGTGCCATGGCCGCACCCCTTCCCTATTCCTACATGTCCCTTATAGGATGGTTAGCACAGCTAGCAGCTCTAGCCAACCCCGTGCACTCCTGACTGGTTCTCGTGCAATTGCACAAGAGGCCAGTGATAATTTAGCCATTTAATTATGGATTATAACTCACATGTGATTTCTCAGTGGGGATGGTTGAGAGGGAAAAGTGCAAAATACGTGATATTATAAATACTCTTAAAGGTTCAAGCTAACCAGTGCTAAACAGGAACAGAGGAGTGAAGTTGGGGAGCAGCAATCTATGTTTGTCTCAGCTAGGAGGCATTTGGTATATCTTACCCTCAGACCTATATGTGAGAGGTGTTACAATCACAGGCAAAGACTTTGGGGCTATCAGCTTTTAGTCATTTGAGGCTGATGTGAGTCTGCAGTATGTCTTTGCTAGAGGATTAGTGGATTTGATTTTTGTAAACTACTAACTATACAAAAGTGTTTTGATTTAAACTCCACTAATAGCATTTAAGTTAACCATTGCACCATGGTCATGACAGATCTAGTAAGTTACTATATAGTATTTCAATAAAGCAAATGAAGATTTACAATTTTATTTTCACTTGAATTTTATTGCAGATATCTTACAGTTCAAATGAATGGATTATTTGATCTCAATTTTCAGTGCTTTCATTTTACTATTTCTGGTATTAATAATTGTCATAGTTAGAGCAAACCAGACAAAACCTTGCTTGCATTATTGACAGAGGTAACTTTAACTTTTCTTTAGAAAGTTTTATTTTCATAACGTAGGTTACAATGATTATTATTATTTATCATTTAACTTTTGGTAGCACCAGTAATGCATTAGGTTCCATCCCTATACGCAGAAAGACAGACTTCCTGCAGCAAACAATTTACAATTTGAGAAGGCCAGCACAACAGAAATGTGGATTGGAGGGATACACTCAAAATATGCACAATTTTTATATAAGTTATATACACATTGTAGCTCAGATGAATTTAATTGGGATTGACAGGCTGTCCATGGTGCATTGATTTCTTGTGACATGACTGGTTATTTAGTGCAAATGGTGAAGACAGATGCAACTTCAAACAGCAACTGCTTCTTGAGGGCCTTTTCCAGGTTCCATTGGGAGTTTTTCCATTGATGTTGGGCATTGTGTCAGGTCCTAAATAATCCTTTGTGCTTTCTACCAACTTTCACCCAATAGCCCACAGTGTTTTAATTAATTACACCTCCCAACAGCACTGTAAGGAAGGCATTATTGTACCCATTGTACAAATGGGTAAACTGAGGGTACAATTTGCTCATAGTCAGGTAGCAAGTGAGCAGCATAGCCAGGAATAAAACCAAAGACACTTGCTTCCTTGTCCTGAGCTCTCACCCTCTTTCTGACTGTTTACAGTTTGCCTCATCAGTCTGTCTTTTACTTATTCATTTCTTTGGATTTATGCATATTAGATTCTCATTCTGACTCCCTTACCATGTGCAGTATAACCACCTCTTCTGCACATGCAGCCTCTCTGAGGCTGCTGCAATTCTGAATACTGTGCATGACAAAGACGACATTAATGTAAAACTTTTCAGGCACTGCACAAGATGTGCATATGCCTAAACAGAGCCACCATGTCATCCTATGAGTGTAACCCTTCTCTCCCCTTTCCCTTCTATTATTTGTTCCTCTCTTTTTGTGTATGTAAATAAGCTCGTTGGTCAGTAACCTCCTCTTGGTGTAAGGTTCTGTGAAGGATCAAACACATTTTTGTGGTATACTAAAATTAATTAGAATTAATAATTGCCCACTCTGTGTCAGCTCAGACATATACAAATACTGATGTGATTTAACATTGGACCTTGGCAATTAATGATCTCCCTGTTTCCATTCCAATGACTTCAGTGGGGTTGCACTTGGGAGCAACATTTTGCCCCTTGATGTCAGACTCAAACAACAAGGATCATTAGTTCTTAATACAATATTAAATTCTGTGCTGGCTTATACACAGTCGTGCTACAAGTCAATGACTTAGCGCTCCATGCATGGGATGGACACTTATATACATAAGCGTGCAATCCCTGTGCAATTGTCTGGCTGGTCGGGCTGTGGAACAATGTAGTATTTGGCCTTCTGTTTAATAGCATCAAGAAATTGACAGTAGAAAGTATTAATCTCTTGCCAAATCCCTATCTCATTATTTCTAATCATGGTCCTCAGAAGCCTGGATACATTTGTGAGTGACACCTTCCATTTGTCACCAGAACAGGTGGGTGAAAAATATCACCTAAGGGGCAGTTTCAAAGAAAATCTCCAAACTTGTTTTGGATATAAAAATGTTAGTGATGGTTTCATGAGCAGCTCCACAAACCTTTCAGTAGGGATCTTCCCATCGGGTGTGCAAATCAGCAGAGGGATGGTTCTGGGCTGAGGGGAAGAAAATGAGATGAGCACATCAAAGTGAAGAGAGACAATCCCTAAAAAAAGAACGAGGAGTGCCTGTGGCACCTTAGAGACTAATGAATTTATTTGAGCATAAGCTTTCGTGGGCTAAAACCCACTTCATCGGATGCATGCAGTTGAAAATACAGTAGGAAGATATATATACACGGAGGACATGAAAAAATGGGTGTTGCCATACTAACTATAATCAGAGTAATCAATTAAGGTGGGATATTATCAGCAGGAGAAAAAAAAAACTTTTGTAGTGATAATCAGGATGGCCCATTTCCAACAGTTGACAAGAAGGTGTGAATAACAGTAGGGGGAAAATTAGCATGGAAAGCCCTGATCATACCCTGGCCTGTAAGAGAAGGGAAGAGCTCTGACACCATAAACTTCTGTCCTCAGATCTTGGTGAGACCCCTCCACAGTTTCCTGGCACAGCAGATGGGGAGCAGCTGGGCTCTAGGAAGGAGGGGATGGGGCAAATTTGCAATGCAGAGAGAGTGAGCTCCACATACAACTCCCCTCAGAAATCAGTGAGGAACACTGTCAAAAATTATTAGAGCTTCAGCTTGTATTTGCTGGAAGTTACGGTGAAGTTGGAAGTACTGGGTCTAATTCTGCTCTGAGCCACCTTGATATAAACCCAAATCAGCTCCAATGACTTTATTCCCTCAGCACTTGCAACATTAACAGGAAAACAGTAAATTTTAGAGGTGGGGATAATGTATAATTTCTGCAGTAGAAACTGCAGAAGAAAATGAAAGTAGGCTGGAGATTTTGCATAAGGGAAAAAAGAAAGAAAAGAAAGTAATAACTAAAGTACCAAAAGTAAATATATAATAAAATGAGAAGATAAATCAGTCAGAGCTGCAGCTGTGTGTGCTTAGCTGAGCAAGCACTTATGGACAAATGAATTAATTGTACTGCTTATTGCTATAACAATATTTTGGTTGCTGGTCAGGCCTGCGGGAGTAATAGTCTTAGATTGTGAGGAATTGTTCCTCATAACCATTTACTACACTTGAAAAACTGAACCTTTGAGAATCCTTAGATCCATGATGCTGACCTCCGATGAAGTCAGAAGACATCACTGACATGATGAAACCTCGAGTATTGCCAGATCGATGAAACCATAATGTGACTTTATAATGGTGATGGGAAAATATCATCCCTGATATATCCCCGTTGATATCCAGGGAATTCTTCCAGGAATGAATTTGGCCCCTTGTCTCTATCTTATCTGTTAGAGGAGGCATTATCAAAATGTAAAACCTTCCTAACTGCACTTCTGTCCTCTACTCCTACTAGTACACATTTGCACTACTTTACATTCCAAGTGCCTTCAGAAAAAGAAACGTCTACAGGTGAAAAACAGAACCCGATGAGAGGCTGCCTGCTTCCAAAAGGTATGTCTTTTTGCCTTTGCATAATGATCCTGCTGTTCTAGATGGTGAAGTTGAGGTAATTTCACTGTGTGAAGAAGAGATCATCCAAGCAGTCAGCATAGTCAAAAACAATAAAGGAAAGAATATACCAGCAGATATGATCCCTCTTGCACGATCAGTGCATTCTTCCAATTCAGCAGCAGAGGGGTGGAAAGACAACTGACTGCTCAGTGAATAAAGCTGTTAGCTGCTAGGGGAACTTTTCAGTGGCTGAACAATTAGTCACTTTGGTATGGTTTCTAAAGTATAATGACCACTTTGACTTAGTTCTTGTTGGAAAGTTATGAAAGCTCTGTGTAAAAAAGATGGGAGTAAGACATCCAGAGTATGGTGCAGAATAATGGACCAGAAGTTTGGATAAAAAACGGCAAACCTGAATCTTCACCTATCCCCCCACACTGGAGGAAATCCAGACTTTTTTAAACTTCAGGGCAGTCCAGCTGATGCCCAATATAGCCATGGTTCTGTCCTTTTCAATTCCTAAAACCTAGCTTCCAGCTTATCCTGCCCTCTACTAGCTCCTTCCCTCCCAGTGATTCTTCACAGAGGCCTCCCAACTCTCCATCTGACTCCCTAATAGCCCCTGCCCCTTTCTTCATTTGCAACCCTTTCCTAGGGCTTGATTTGCTCTTTCCCAAGACTCTCCAGCAGCCATGCCTCTCCCCCTCTATCAGTCATGAGAGCATGATTGAGAGAGGAAAGAATAAATCAAAGTAAGGCTGCTGAGGCCAAGGATAGCTACACACTATTACTAAAGCAATGCAGCTCAACTGCTGTACTCATATGCCTTGATCCAGAAGGCCATAAAGTTTATGGTTCAATTTTTGGCTTCATTAGCTGCTCTTCTGGTAAAGACAACTCTCTATCTGCAATGCTCAGGTGCTAAGCAATGCAATATCTGATAACTCATGTGGCATCAGCTATACTTATTCCAAGAGCTTGACATCTAGTGAAAAACAGAGTATTGGATGGGGGAGAAGAGGTTCTTGGAAACACTGATTTTGATGGTAAAATGTGACAGCATAACAGAGCTTGTTGTAGAGTTAAAGAAGCAGCAGAAGCAGCTACAAGATAAACAACAGGTGAGATGAGGGAAGTTAGTAGATAAGGCAAATAAAATAGAGTATAGAGCTTCAGAATGCCAACATGGCATGTATTCTGCAACTGATAGTAATTCAGCTAGTGGCTACATATTAAACAGGAATCTTAGGGCATGCTAGGCAGGCAGGTTGCTACAGTGCAGCAGAGAGACTAAAATTCTATAACAGCACAACACTACAAAAAGCAGGTTGGCTCTGACATTCTGACTGATCCGAGTCATGAAGTTTGCAGGGTCCCTTTGTTTACAAGACAATATGCAGGAGATGCTAAAAGTCTAGGATATTTCTGGGAATAGCTGTTTGCAATTGTATAGTGTTATATATGTTTCTCATTGCTATAGACATTGTTTATCACTTAGTCCTGAGTGCTATGTGGTTTTCAAGCATAAATTATAGCATAGCAGCTTCATAGGAGAAATGAATTATCTGCCAAATTACCAGTAGCAGTATTTACCCTTTAGGAGTGAAATGATTCCAGCTGCAGGAGAGCAGTGTTAATAGGGTATGTTCCAGTGGAGAGGGCTTAGGACAGTGAGTTTCATCCCCAGCTCTGCCACTTACTGTATTCATGACCTTTAGACAGTTATTTAACCACTCATTTACCCCATCTGTAAAAATGGGATAATAATATTTACCCACCTTAGTAAGTCACTTTGAGACCATAATATATGGAAGAAAGGTGATATACAATGTAAGTGCTAAGTATCTGTATTTATTTTTAGGAAAGATAGAACATTTAGCTGTTTTCTGAGAAGACAAACATAAGGTTGCCTTTTAAAACATTGGACTGTCCTACCAAAAGCAGGATATACTGAGACCTACATGCTATACTTGTGGTAAACGGAGGAATCCCTCTCCAGGATTGTCAATGGGTTACATTTCATAAGCACTCAGTTCACATAATAACTCTGCAAGTGGGAAAAAGATTCTAAGGGAAGATTCTAAGCTGTAAAGAGTTAATATAATTCTCTGTTTCCATGAAAATGGATTAGTCTGAGTTTAATAAAAATGCTAGAATTTGATTGAAGATGCTGGATGATTTGAGTTTTAGAGGATATGGGACACTTAAGGAATGCAAAAAGCTGGCAGCTATTGTGCCCTACCTATAGAACCTATTTTCCTACAAAGTACGTTATGTTATATTTCTAGCTACTGCATTAACAATCTTAACTCTTTCATTCTAACACTACTGCAGAACAAATATATAGATCTTCTATTGCTAAACAATCTAAGTCTTTGATTTCTGGCATTCATTACATGGGAAAAGCTTAAGTGAGATTACACCTATTTTTCTTGTATTACTCCCTTTGACCTTGAAATGTGAAGTCAATGGAGATATTATTGATGTCTTTTCAATGAACTCAATCTACCCATTACAGTTATAGAATAGGAACCTTTTAAAAACTGATTTTACTCTTGCATGCTTACAAAAAAAATAATAATGCACCACTGAAAAAGAAATATCAGCTGGCTACAAAGGAAAAACATTAGAACACAGTATTCCAAAAGCCTACGTGATGCCTACAGAAAGAAAGCAGTGCTTATTCTGACTACTGGTCTCCTGCTTTCAGGCTTATGCCTTGTCTATTTGGAAACCTGAGCTTGGCACGTTGTGTCTTTTTCTTTCCCCTTTCAGTCAACTTCATAGATACTTCCACACTCAGTAATAGGGCTCTTTGGCAGTGGAAGCAGCTCTCCTCTTGAATCTGAACCTGGGATTACATCAGAGCTTGGACCAACTACATTAAATTTCTGTAGCAGAAATTGAAATTAATTCATTACTTGAGTGTGAAGGCACAGATGAAAGACCAGGTTAAAATTCTCTTTCTCTTTTCCCTCCTACTTTAATTACTAACTAGGTAGGGTGTTCTCAGCCCCAGTGTTAATAGGCCAGTGAATCAGCATGTCTAGCATTTTAAAGACAGAGCTATGTAAAATCAATGAAGTTTTGTCCATCCTATTTTGAGCAACTTTGTGTTCACGAAATTCTAGAATTCATAAAAATTGCCATTTTTCCCCATGTGAAAAATAAAAAGTTTGATTTGTCTTTGGATCTGGCAAACCTCTGCTCTCAAAACCCTAGGAAGGTGACAGATATGGCTGTGTATCACTTTTATATACTCTCTATTCTGTAGGGAGATGAATCAATCATGATCCACAAAAAGTGAGTAGTTACATTGTTATATGATTCTGCCATCTGGGTAGTGATCCTTTAGTCTAGCATGACATGATTCGTAAAGGTAAAGGTTACTAACATGAATAAGATGGATTAGTTACTTAGCCCACGTCCAGACTAACCCGCTGTATCGGCGGGTTAAAATCGATTGCTCGGGGATCGATATATCGTGTCTAGTCTGGACGCGATGTATCGATCCCCGAGCGCGCTTACATCGATTCCGGAACCCCATCAACCCGAATGGAGTTCCGGAATTGACACGGAGAGCCGCGGATCCCGCGCCGTCTGGACGGGTGAGTAACTCGATCTTAGAAATTCGACTTCAGCTACGTTATTCACGTAGCTGAAGTTGCGTATCTAAGATCGATTTTCCTCCCCTAGTCTGGACGTGGCCTTAGGGTATGTCTCCACTACCAGCTGGATCGGCAGGCAGCAATCAATCCAGCGAGGATCGGTTTATAGCATCTAGATTAGACGCGATAAATCGATCCCCGAGTGCTCTCCTGTCAACTCCTGTACTCCAGCTCAGCGAGAAGCACAAGCAGAGTCAAAGGGGGAGTGGCAGCAGTTGACTGACCGTAGTGAAGACACCGCGGTAAGTAGATCTAAGTAAGTCGACTTCAGCTACGTTATTCACATAGCTGAAGTTGCATAACGTAGATTGATTCTCTCCCCCCAGTGTAGACTTAGTGTAGTAAAGTAAAAGATCAGATGTGGTTAAGTGAAGCTGTAGACCCACTTTCTGCCCCTTTTACATGTATAAACCTGGAATAACTCCAATGATATAAAACATCGTACTCTGCATTTACACTGTTGTAAATGACAGCTGGATTTGGCCCATACTCTTATTTCACATTTATGTTTATTTCACTTGGAGTCCATCACTTTGGGTCTCTTTACAGCACTTAATGTAAGCAAGTGAACTATCACTTTTGTATAGTATCTTTATTCCCTACAAATCATTAGTACTGATTGTTACAGTGTGACAGAGAATAATGAACTCCTTGAAAGCAGATAGAAAAATAACTTCTTTCTTCCTTTCTGAGTTGTGTACTCTACAGTCCGTGTATAAATACTCATCACCAGCAAAACACCTCACAATACAGTTCACAGAGGACAAAAAGTGGCTTGTAGCTAAGCTTGGCAGAATTTGATTTTTATTTTTATTTGTAATTTCAATGGACAATGTCAATGTTTATTTAAACTTCTTTTTATTTTTATCAATTTAAATTTTCAAATGTGTAAAACTATGAGTTGTAAGCTTTTAAAATGTTTTTAATTGATTTAAATTTTCACAATTGCAGGAAATTAGGGGAATAGGAGTTTGACAATAATTATTAATTATTATATTATTAATGACAGTGGATGTTGAGAATCAAAAAGTTAAAGCTCTCTGAATGGTGTCTGTTGTCCAGCTTCATTAACAAATACGTGCATTACAATGCATTTTTAAGGATGGGACGCTAATAAGTTTTCAAGCAGCATTTTTCTTACTATCTGTAAATTTTGATTATTATTGATGGAAATATTTTTGTCAGTCTGTGTGTGTACAGTGAAATCTGATATTTACCGATGTTCACTGATAAAAAAAAATCTAATCCTTCCAAGTCCACTTAGAACAGCCCATTGTTTTAATTTACCATTTCTAAAATACTTTTCAGAGACAATTGGAATGTGTGTGACACTTTAACCTTCCTAATTAACTTAATGTGCCATCTGCTGAGCAATGATGTGATCCCTTAATTAAAATGGAACACTGTGGGAAAGTGGAATCATTTTATGGAGGGCACTGTAGGATCAGTTCAGGGGGTGTTCGTATATATATCACTGTCTGTCCATTTACCGAGGCAAAGAGAAAACAAACACCCTTATGCTAGTGATGATTGATTCCAGAGGTTAACTATTCCCTAGCAGATATAGACATAAAAAAATAAATTAAGAACAATTACTTTCAGTATGAAAGGGGTGGGAAAATTCACTGTAAATAGGTACTTGGTGAAAGAACATAAGAACGGCCATACTGGGTCAGACCAAAGGTCCACCTAGCCCAGTATCCTGTCTTCCTACAGTGGCCAGTGCCAAGTGCTTCAGAAAAAATAAACAGAACAGGTAATCATCAGGTGATCCATCCCTTGTCACCCATTCCCAGGTTATGGCAAACAGAGGCTAGGGACACCATCCCTGCCCATCCTGGCTAATAGCCATTGATGGACCTATCCTCCGTGAATTTATCTGGTTCTATTTTTAAACCTGTCATAGTCTTGGCCTTCACAACATCCTCTGGCAAAGAGTTACACACGTTGACTGTGAGTTGTGTGAAGAAATCCTTCCTTTTGTTTGTTTTAAACCTGCTGTCTATTCATTTCATTTGGTGACCCCTAGTTCTTGTGTTACGTGAAGGGGTAAATAACACTTCCTTATTTACTTTCTCTACCTCTGTCATAATTTTGTAGACCTCAATCCATATCCCCTCTTAGTCGTCTCTATTCCAAGTTGAAAAGTCCCAGTCTTATTAATCTCTCCTTATAAGGACTTCTTCAAAGTAAAGGAAACATAGTTAATGATTTAGTACAACAATGTTTCTGTTAGGTAAATGACCAGTGCCTCAGCTGGTGTAAATCACCATTCTCTATTGAAATCAATGTATCTAAATGGAATCATACCAGCTGCAGGTTTGGCCCATATTTCAACATTACATTACAGACCAGCTGTCAGTACCATGAAATTGTCAATGTACAGTTTGTTTGTATCTTGTAGCGCTAGGATGGTTCAATGTCTCCTGGTGTTTCTATGTCCTGAAAGTAGACAAGGCAATCACAAACTGTGGAGTAAACGTGAAGGTTTTCAGCAGCGTGTGTATGGCCATTCTGAACAATGCCCCATGCTTAAAAGCGAGGATATTGGTACAGTGCTTCTGCTTTGTAGACAAATGAAGAATAGCTGATATATTTTTCCTTTTATTGCCTGTTGTTTCTCTAAAGAGATATAAATACAGAGTGCCCCACACGCTAATATAAAGCATATTACAAGAGGCCAGAGTCGTTCCCCACTGAGAAGCATGAAGGAGTCATATAGCAGTTTAAATGGCCTCCTGAGGGTTTTTCCTGCCTAGAAGAATTCCATCATGGAGGGTACAAAATCACTAGAGCATCACTTTGTTGTACTGTCCCCTGATATTGCATTAGCCCCTAAAAGCCCTAGTCAGGGGTGTGGGCCCCATTGTGCTATACAGTGTATACACACTGAATTACAACATAAGAGGCATTCCCAGGAGAAAAGAAAAGTGATCAGGCCTTCCTTGTGATCCAGTGATCCCCAGCTAGTGGGATGGCCATTCAGACAATAGACAGCTGGGCACAAATTAGAGCAGTCTTGAGGCTGCTCCAAGTTCTGCGAGTGCCAAAGCAGACTCTGCCTGGCCTCAAAGTAGGGTAATATAAATCTGGTGTAAATTAGAACTGAGTCCTGGACCAGAAGATGAGGCCATTCAGTAAAATTCAATCTTAATAAAGAACATTTGTACTTGTGACATTTTTAAACTGAACACTAATAAAACAAATGTACAAAAATGATAGTTTCATAGGAAATTTGTCTATTTTTCTATGATGTATGTTTATATTTTGATTTGCAGTCTAGACTAACATTGCACAGTCATTTCAGTGTAAGCAATGTAAAACATGGACACCAAAGGGCAAATTATGGCTGCATAGATTTGCTGCAGGAGGAGAGGGGCCCAATTTGGGCTGCAGGTGCAGGCGGGAGGGATCACAGCAGGGAATAGCCAGCACACGTGGAAGCTATGGGTTGGGCTGTTCACCTGCTTTCTGCTCAGAGGGCTGTACTTTTCAGCAGTATTGAATTCACTTGAAACCTGTGTGTATGTTAGACATATATAGGTATAGATATCAATTAGTCTTTTCCTTACTGGAACTCTCGCTCAGGTTGCGTGAATTAACATGACACATTATAGGTTAGCAAAGGACTTCAGCTTAACACTTTTTTCAATTAAGTTATCAGTATTTACTGATATAATGTTGACATCTTACGTCAAAGGTTTTTGTGGGTGTATCTATTAATAGCAGTCGCATTTTCTCTACATTACATTGTTGCCTCCGGTTGTCGCTTGACTGATAAATTAAAAGGCATTACCTGGCTAAATAAAGTTATTGTGCTGTTTAGCTGTTAGTATTTTGTTACAAAGCTTCTAAGAATCTGGCATGAAAAATTCAGCCAGTTCAGAGTACAGTGAAGATAGACGCATGCCTGCTTCCTTTCTATATAACATCTCTGAGGGTTGTTATTCTTACTTCTTGCTATTTGTATTGCAGCAGTGCATAGAAGCCCCAGTTGTGATGAAGATCTCTTTTTACTCATAATTCACAACTAAAAGATGGTCCCTGTCCCAAAGAGTTTGCAATCTAAGTCCTGGTGCTCTCCCCACTCCCAAAAAATCCTTCCACCTACTGTGCTCAGCATAGCAGAAAGCCCTACTCCTAGAAACATCAGCATAAATTGCCTATTTTAAGAAGGTACTATAGCTCATGTGAACTGAAGCATACTCAGTGAAACAGCATCACACCAGAATTTACCTGAGGAATCATAGACAAGTTACACTAACTTAAATACCTAAAAATACACTGGCACAAATTCTTAAACAATCATTTTGTAACCACCTGGAGGATACTAGGGATAGTCAGTATGGATTTGTCAAGAACAAATTATGCCAAACAAGCCTAATTTCCTTCTTTGACAGTGTTATTGGTCTAGCAGATAAGGGGGAAGCAATAGATGTGATATATCTTGATTTTAGTAAGGGTTTTGTGATGACAGTCCAACGTGACATTCTCATAGGCAAACTAGGGAATGGTGGTCTTCATAAAATTACTATAGGGTAGGTACACAAATTGAAAGCCCTTACTCAAATAGTAGTTATTAATGGTTCACTGTCAAATTGGGAGGGTGGAACTAGAGGGGACCCTGGAGGTCAGTCCTGGCTCTGGTAGCATTCAATATGTTAATTAATTACTTGGATAATGGAGGGGAGAAGAGAACACACTTATAAAATTTGCAGATGACACCAAGCTGGGAGGAGTTGCAAGCACTTTGGAGAACAGGATTAGAATTCAAACCAGGTTTGACAAATTGGAGAATTGGTCTGAATTCAACAAGATGAAATTCCATAAAGACAAGTGCAGAGTACTTCTCTTAGGAAAAATCAAATACACAACTACAAAATGGGGAATAACTGTCTAGGTGGGAGTACTTCTGAAAAGGTCTTGGGATCACAGTGAATCACAAACTGAATATGAGTCAACAATGTGATGCAGCTACAGAAAAGGCTAATATTCTGGAGGGTACTGACAGGGGTGTGGTATGTCAGACATGGGAGGTAATTGTCTAGCTCAGGGATTGGCAACCTTTGGCACGTAACCTATCAGGGAAAGTTGCTGGTGGGTCAGGCCGGTTTGTTTACCTGCAGTGTCCACAGGTTTGGCCGATCGCAGCTCCCACTGCCTGCGGTTTGCCATCCCTGGCCAATGGGGGCTGGAGGAAGTGGCACAGGCTGAGGGATATGCTGGCCGCCGCTCCTCGGAGCATGCTGAGGAAGGAGAACCACAGCCAGTGGGAGTGGAGAAAGATTAAGTAGCATGTCTTGTTTGCATTTCTTTTTGCCCTTTTTACTGTATATACTGCATGTTCCATAGGAATGCATTCTCCTTTCATAATTTAACTTCCAGTTTTCATTTGCTTGATTATATTAGCCAATTTAATTATATATATTAATATTTATTTTTCTTATGATGCTCTTTCAGCTGTTGCTTTATTATTGAAAAAGGAATCCAGAGTCTCTCCCCATCATCCTCGTTTTAATTTACTAATTTATATGTAATATTTATAACCTAATTTTAAAAAAAAGTTAAATTGCAAGTTCTGAGCAGATAACACAATTAAGTCAATCACATTTCTAAGCTGCAATTTTATTTTTATATTTAAGCTTTGAATAAGTTCATCACAGGTGACATAACATTTTTGGCCTGGGCTCTTATGATTGCTGTGTCATAGCAATGGTTTTTTACTGTCATTTTTACTCCTTTATCTTCATTCGGCCTCTCAGCTATCTGAGACTTTACTAAGCTGAGTGTTACACTTAATTTTTTCTTTTTCTAATATGCAGTATTTCAGTAGGTGTTTTCTCCTTTTTTATATATAATCTATTGTTTGAGCTGATCAATGTTCCTTGTGTTGCTCTTAATTATTTTTCTATACAACTGTACCCAAGTTACATCCCCTTTAGTACATTTAGAAGCAGTCAAGCCATATAGAAATCCTTACTTATTTTTTAGTTATTTTGACGAAATCATCCATAGTCAAATGATCGGGGCCAGCCCTAGACAAATGGTGCCCCAGGCGAGGCACATCTTTGGCACCCCCACCCCCTCTCCATTTGTTAAACTTTTGAATAAATTATTTTTTACTATTGCCCATTTCACAACTTTGATCCATGATTTGCATGCGTGATTCATCCATGTCAGGTAAGATGATGAATTTGCATACTAGGATTTGTAAATCAGTATTTATTCATGCCATATATGTGCAAATAAAACACAAAACATTTCCTATAAGCTTATAGAAACTTTTTAATTTTAAGAATAACTGAAATATACTAACATCAAGAAATTGAACTGTGCACCCACATTGGATGGACCACTATTACATAGTATTATAGTAGATCATAGCCTTAGAATGTTAACCCTAGTCCTTTAGTTCAAAAGGTTGCTTTTCTCGTTTTTGCCCTCACAAACTGAAACACAGCCAATGGCATTTTCAAGCAATAGAATAGCAAGCAGTGTCAGTATCTTGTCAGCCATCAATCAAAGATATGTTTTAATGAACCTGAGCTTCAAAAAGTTGTACCCACGACTCGTGACTGTGACCAGCAGCATGAGCAAATTCCTCAAAGCTATACACACATTAGGAAAAATGTCCTTCAGCTCTGCATCATGAATAAATTGGAGAATCTGGAGTAGAGAATGCTTCCCATGTGGCAAAATGTGATGGATGTTATTCAATTTGACATAGAGGTTTGTATCGTCGATGCCGGAACAATCCCCATGTGTCAGCATCCGGTGAAGGTCCATACAATTGTTTAAAGAGTCTTTTTCTGTCCACCAGCAGCTTACTAACATCATTCAAACCCACCCCACCCAGGTCTTTTTGTGGTGCTTCATTTGTCCAAACTTTTTTTCAATGGACACTCAAGCAATGTCAACGAACAAGCAAAAAAACGCCTTCTTGAATTTTTCTTTGAAGCTTCCCATCACTTCATCTCTGACGTTGTATCCAAACTGTCTCTTCTTCCAATAAATACATGTTTTCTTGAAGACAGGGTGAACTCTTAACTTTCCACCATTTCGTTGGAAGCAGTGATGGCATCTTCAAATCCGTTGTCTCTGCAGACCACAACAAAATCAAGGCAGCTTCTTATTGAGGCAGTAGTGATTGTGATGCCCATCAACCTGAGTTTGTAATTCCTTACAACATTTACTTGGAACAAGATATCGTGCCAAACCACAACTGAGACCAGAAATTTGAAGTTAGTGATCTGGTTTGCTAGGCTTTGTGCTTTGTGTCAGATTCTGGCCTTGGCTTTACTCGACTGTGCCAGTTCTATCATGGCGTTGTAAACCTCAATCACTTGATACCTCAGTTGGCCTTACCCTGACAATGTGGCTCTCTCAGCGAGTATAACTTAGTGGCTTCATAGTCAGATTTGTAACATTGTTTATGAGCATCTTCCACCAGATAGTTGATACTGAAAATAGGATGTGTATACTTTGCAGAACTTCGAAGAAAGGTACTGAATCTAAAGAAGATGACATGGCATCTGACACAACAAGGTTGAGGGAAGGCAGCCACAAGGCATGAAGAAAGCTTTTGGAGTCAGCGCACGGATCCTTGCCTGGATGCCACTGTTTCTTCGCTTCATGTTCATGCTGTTGTTGTACCCTTGGCCATGGAAGTCATGAAGCTTTATTTAATTCTCATTCAAAACATTCATAAACACTTCTGTTAGTCCTTTTCCAATAGAGTCATCCACAGACCAGACACAGGTATAAGTCCTCATTTACTTGGATACAGCCACCCTCATCATCAACAAATCGTTCTGTTCATTGTGACTAATGTCGGGAGTGAAGTTCATTATTACAGCGTAGTAGTTTGCTTTGCCGAGCCGCATTAATATGTTATCAAGCACCCCCCTTGCCATAGAGTCAATCAATTTGTTTTGAATTGTTTTTCTGCAGTGATGGTCCATAGCTTCTTTATGAACTACTTGACTTAGGTGCTCAGACATGGCATCACTGTATTTCCCAAGGAGCTCTATCAAACCAAAGAAATTACTGTTATGCTCAGTGAACAACTTATTCAATGAGCCCTGGAAAGCCAAATTATTCTTTGAAAGGAAGACTATAATTGAGATCAGACACTAGAGCACATTCTTCCAGTACTGGGTTTCTACATTAATAATGTGCAGGTTTTCTGCATTTATGCATTTATTCAGCTTTTGGAATAGGCTGTAAAAAGGCCAGTGACTTTTCATGCTGTTTCAGAGTTTCAGCTAAGTTAGGCCAATAATTGTATCTGGAGAGTGCAAGCAACGACTTTGCATTCTGTCAAATATTTTGCAACAAAAACAGAACACTTAGTCAGTTGACTTTGAGTAAACTAGCCAACACCAATTCAGTTCCTCACCATTCAAGCACTCTTTCATAGTGTGACTTTGAGAAGTGTCACTTCTGCTCATTTACTGAAAACCTCATATGCTTGATTTTGCCCGGCCCATTCAAAATTGTATGATCAATATTGGCAGTGTTTAGGATCGCCACCATAAAGCAGGATGCCTGCAGAAATGATTGTGTTGTCAGAAAGCTCTTCTGCACCTGCTGCTCATCAAGGAGCACCGGTGTTTCTACTTTGCCATTCCAGAAGCTCTCCCAAACCTAGAGACAGACTAGTCTTGTAGTAAAGTAGTAAGGCAATTGCGCTGGAGAGGGCAGAATAATCCCTTGTAATTTTGTGACAGTGAGGATAGTCTATCCGAACCTCTCAGTTTGGGTGTTTTATGGTTATAATGTTAATGTTTTAAGTCTATTCTTCCTAATCATTTACAGGGGTAGACGTTTTAGGTATTTTTGTTATACTTATTGCCAGCCGGTGGCCAATGTGAGACTAACTCTTTGGCGTTAGAAGCCCTAAGGCTGTACTGGGCATACTTCAGTGGCTGGGTGTGAAGAAACTTTTCAGGATGGAGACTGCTTGATTATCTAGAGGAACCTGTAGCAGAATAAACAATCTTCTCTGTCACTTCTAATCCGCTTTGAGTCTCCATATTTCAGATTTGTATTTTTAAAGGTTTTGCTTTCAGAAAGTGCATAGATTTTAAGGCCAGATGGGACCACTGATCATCTAGTCTGACATTTGTATCATACAGGCCATAGGACTTCCATGAATTAATTGCTTTTTCAAGTCCAAAAGTTGAGATTCATCTGGAGCATTTTTTTAAAACGACAGGTATTAGAGTTGGTGCAGATTTTTGTTTTTAATGCAATTGAGATGAGAAAATGTTCTCTTTTCTCTACTGTCCCAGCCGAGACCAATTGCAGATCAACTGATACCTGCAGCAAAAAGTGTCATGTGTTGGGAGGAAAGTAATCTTTGGGCCTGACAGAAGGATTTTAAGAGTTGGCTCTGATAACATTTAACGGCATAAGCCAAACTGAGTACATGTGAGAAGTTGCAGAATAATCATGTTTGTGAGGGAAAAAAAGAAACAGAAAAGGAAGAAAAGACCCATTTGAAGTAACACTAAACCTGTACTGACAGGGGAGAACAGTTAACCTGGAAATGGGAGACTAATACATATGTATAATAGAACAAAAAGTTATGTTTGTGTAATAAAGGGAGGTTGAAGGTGACTGATCAGATCATCTCAGTGAGGGTCCTGTTTGTGAATAATTGATCACTACTTGCTGAGTGTTTTGCCTGAATAAAGATTCATTAGACCCACCTGCTGAGTAAGTGAATCGCAATCTAACAACATGAATTGAAAAATTCTTAGTATGACCAGATAAAGTAAGGATTATGACCTAGAAAAATCTACCCTCTCTCCTGCCCAATGACTGTTCTACTATTTATAAATAAACCACCTTTATGTTGAAATTGATGAAGGACCTATGTGTGATGTTATACATATGGGCCTGCAAATCTCAGTCTATCAGACTGACAGCCTTGTCAAACACTTTAACAGGACACTAAAGAACATGATATGGAAAGTGGTGAGGAGGGATGGGGAAGACTGGGATAACCCACTACCTTATCTGATGTTTCCTGCAAGGGAGGTTCCCCAGGCATTACTGGGTTTTCCCCTTTTGAGCTGCTATACGGTTGCACTCCTGTGGCACACAGGACATTGCCAAGGAGGACTGGGAGAATAGCCTAGCCAGGGGAAGAACATTATTGAGCATGTGATGCAGATGCGAGTCAGAATAGCTCAAGTTACCCCATAGTGTGGGAACACATGGAAAGGGCACAGAATGTGCAACAAACCTATTACAATAACTGAGCAAAAGTTTGTAAATTTCAATCGGGGCATTCCAGTAATGGTGTTGGTGCCTACAGCTGATCTACCACATCAACCAGCTGAAGTCCCGGCAAGACCAAGAATCTTATGTGGTCACCTTAGAAACACCACCCCAAGAAAGTAAACTACAAGGACAGGTGAGAATATCCCCTGAATTGACCCTGGAACAGGTAGAAGGCATCAAAATGATTGAAAGAAACCATGATGTGCTCTCAGAGAAGCCAGGCAGAACCACAGAAGCTTCCTGTCTTATTACCAATCCCAGAGTAAAGGTGAAGGTTAAACCCTACTGGATCCCAGAGACAAAGAGAAGAGATCAGTACTGAAGTTGACAGGATGCTGGAGCTGGGAGTCAATGAGGAGTCAAGCTGCTGAGAGACAAGCTGCTGCAGGGCAAAAGCCTGCTCCAGGGCAGAGGGCTGCTCTCCTTGCTACAGGGGAAGCTACAAACCAGACTGCCTGTTTACGGGCAGGACTGACACCCCAGGGCCAATAACAAGGTCACCCACCCTCAGAGTGAGAGTAGGGAAAAGAGATTCTCCTTTGTTTTCAGTTGACAGTTGGAGTTGGTTTCTCTCCCTCCCTCCCCCCACCCATCTTTTGTTTGGCAGAGAGGCACTCCTCGGGCCTGCCCCAGGCTTGTCTGGAGAATACTGGGAAATAAACCTCCAAATGAGAGAGTGAATGCTGTCCAGAGTGGGGACTGACTTACTCTAGGCCCCATCCCCAGAGGAGAAGCTCTGAGCCTGCCAAGACAGAGGAGGTGCTTTGCCACAATATATAATTAGCTTTCTATTGTTATCTGTGATGACACCTTTTAATAAAAAGTTATGACGGAGAGTTGGGGTACACTGAACTGGTCAGGCCAGCTAAAACTCACTACTAGATACTAGTGAGTCCCTTGCCCTGTTGCAAAGAGTCGCAGTAGTACAGTAAAAAAATGAGTACAGGATAACATCATTTATTCAGTTTACAAATAAATTAAATATTTCTCCTTTCAGTGTCAGTTGTCCAGGAAGTCATCAGTAACACAGGTAAGACATTTTTTAAATGTATGATTTTAGACTTCACAGCATCTTTTCAAACATAGAAATGTTTTCAGGTTTCTGGGCATTTCACATTTCTTTTTGAACAATAGTTATGGGAAATGAGTCTTAAGAATGATTGATGCATTGCATTCCTGAGAAATCTCTAATGGAACTAATGGCAGTCCATGCAAGCAATGGTACAGGAGTTAAATCTTTTTCATTTATATTCTTTTCCTTTTGTAGAATGTGTCAGGGAATTATTGATTAGCTCTACAAGCAAATACTTCTCTTGTGAGTTCACAGATTAGCTCTTTCATACAGTAGATGGACAAATGAAATGAGAATTTTGTTTCAAGTGCCATAGGGCTGGGATTTTTTTTTTCTGCTTGCTTCCAGTTGTTCTTTCTGGAATATGAGCCCGGTGTGAATAATTAAAAAAGTACTATTAATCAGTAAAGTTATTTGAGAAATATCATAAAATTCAATAAAAATATTACTCAACTATGTCTGGTTTGCACTAAGGTATATAAGAAAAAAGATTGCTCTTTTCAGAGTTCGATTCAACTACATGAACAGAGAGGTTAATTCAAACAATGCAATCAAGATCAACAGCCAAGGCTCTTGCTCCAATTAACATCTAGACTAACTCTATGCACAAGCCATTTCATCAGATGCATCTGATGAAGTGGGTTGTATCCCACGAAAGCTTATGCCCAAATAAATTTGTTAGTCTCTAAGATGCCACAAGGAAACCTCGTTGTTTTTACTAACACAGACTAACATGGCTACCCCTCTGAAACTTGTCTCCTATATGCGTAACAAATAAGCATTCCCATCAGGACATTTAGCAATAACACAAAATACTCAACCAGTAAAATACTAGATGCCCTGAGGACATTAAACTGTTACCTGAGAGCTTGCTTTTACAAATTAACCCAGTGAGAGATTTTATATGTCGAATTTATTTGTTAGAAAAGACTGGTCCCTTGAGTTTTGCTGCTACGTATCAACTATGCTTTAATTTAATTCACACAGAAATATCTTATCACTGATAAGGATTCTGTAATCCCACAGGCAATTCCTGGAGAGAGGGCATCCAAAACACTTTTGTGCACCTATTAGTTAAATGCATCTTTTTGGGGGTGTCTCACATCAGCCCAATCTTCTGTTGCTGTCAGGCTGATTGGCACAGTGAAAAGTAAACCCAGTCCTGCAATCCACTCCACAGAAAACAGATCCAGGGCTGTGGCCTGTCTGTCCTTCGTGCAGCATCAGCAGGCTGGGAAGCACTGCCGGTTAGCCTCACTGTCGTTAGCTAGATTGGCCTTTTCAATTAAGTGACATCCCAGAATGCATCCAAGCACCAGGATCAAGTCCACAGCAACTTTGTTAGATTAATAGTGTAGTAGAAAGAGAGCCTGAGACATGAGGCCTTGTATTAGAGGCCCATCCTGAGACCTGAACTAAAGTAGTGGTCAAGCCCTGCTAATATAAAGCAAAGTTGGCAGAAGATAGGCTGTGAGCAGGAGTCAGGCTCTGCCTACATGCATGCTCACAGAATCTGGCAAGCACAGGGCTGGTATTGCAAAAGACACATTCCTGAGAAGTGCTAGGCACAGGACACTCATGCAAGCAGATTCCAGAAGGGTGATACCAGAACACCTCAATACCAAGTATAGTATGAACACATTCCCCAAAGATTATTATACAAGGATACATTGATCTCCTCCTAAAGATAAAGTCAGAATGTCAGGGTGATGGATAGAGATGTTTTGACTGAACCAACATGTACAAGGTAAAGGATGGCAACCACCATGCCAGAGGAGCAATACATAATTTGCTTTGGGGTATAAAGAGGAGTTTCAGAGGAAGTGTCTTTGTCTGGCCTAGGGGTAATGAAAAAAATCCCACCATTCACTGAGATGGTCCATTGTAATGGGCAGACATGTGTTAGTGGTCCTGTAGAATCTATGGAATACTAGGACCATGCTTTGTTAACAATAAATCTGGTTGGGTGCCTTCACTACTGAACCAAGTCTTTTGGTATTATTGGGCAGTTTGTTCGAGGTCTGCTGTTTCGGCTATCTCACAGAGCTGGGACAGCATACTGAAAGAACACACATGCAGCAAACATCTGACTACAACTAGAATGAAGGTAACAGCAAAACAGTGTTTTCTAATGTACATTTGAATTCTGAACACCTGTTTACATTGACTGTATTTATATTTCTTGTAAGTGGCTAGTTGTGAACATTTGCATGTACAGAGGTCTGTCTGCAGTAATTTGAGGAGCCATTTGTTTTTCCATACAGATATTATGTATTTCTTTGTGAACGAAGCTATTTGAGAACTATTCAGAGTGACTCCAAGATCTTTCTTGAGTGGTAACAGCAAATGTAGATGTGTAGTCATGTTTTTAATAGTCCCATGTGTATAGCTGGAATTCTGTTTTCCAATATGCATTACTTTGCATTTATCAACATTGGGCAACAAAATGGCAGATGAAATTCAGTCACTCAGTTTTGGGAGATCCCTTTGTAACTCTTTGCAGTCTGCTTTGGACTTATCTTAAGTAGTTTTGTATCATCTGCAAATTTCGCCACCTCCCCATTTTACCTCTTTTTCCAGATCATTTATGAATATGTTGAACAGCATTGGTCACAGTACAGACCCCTAGGGGTGTCATAACTGTCCTACTCAGATCTGAACCTTAGAGCTCAGAACATGAGAAGCTAGCATGAAACCTCCAAACTTAATTACCAGCTTGGATCTGATATCGCTGCCACCAGCCAGAAAAATTCCAGTGTCTGGCTCACTCTGGTCTCCCCAAAACCTTCCCTGGGGAACCCCCAAGACTCAGATGCCCTGAGTCTCACCACAAAGGGAAATAACCCACTTCCCTTCTCCCTCTTCCCCTCCAGGTGTTCCCTCCCTGGGTTCCTGGAGAGATATACAGATTCAAGCTCCATGAATGTAAACAAAGGGATTCCACCCTCTTTACCTCCTCCCAGATTTCCCTGCCCTGGGTACTCTGGGAGATTACCTGCTTCAAGTCCTTGAAACACAAGTACCGAGAGATCTAATCTCTCTCCCCCCTCACCCAGAGGGTATGCAAAGTCAGGCTTAGTAAATCTAACACAAAGAGATTTTCCCCCTCCCTTTGTTTCTTAGCCTTAACCAGTGAAAAACACTTAAACAGGTCTTAAAAAGAAAGCTTTATATAAAAGGAAAGAGAAAGACATAAAATGGTCTCTGTATCAAGGTGACAATATACAGGGTCAATTGCTTAACAGAAAAAATGAATAAACAGCCTTATCCATAAAGAATACAATTTAACACATTCCAGCAACTACACACATGTAAATACAAAAAAACAATATAAACCTATTGTCTTACTATCCTTGTACTTACAACTTGGAAACAGAAGATTAGAAAGCCTGGAGATAGAAAGATCACTCTCAGAGCCGAGAGGGTCACTGAACCAAGACAAAGAACAAAGAACTCACACCCAAAACTTCCCTCCACCCAAATTTGAAAAAGTCTTGTTTCCTGATTGGTTCTCTGGTCAGGTGTTTCAGGTCACTTTTTGTTAACCCTTTACAGGTAAAAGAACATTAACCCTTAGCTATCTGTTTATGACAGGGAGACACCACTATTTACTTGTCTCCATTCTGAAAACTGGCCATTTATTCCTACTCTTTGTTTCCTGTATTTTAACCAGTTACTGATCCATGAGAGGACCTGCCCTCCTATCCTATGACAGCTTACTTTGCTGTAAAGTCGTTGGTGAAGGATCTTGTCAAAGGTTTTCTGAAAAATCTAAGTATACTATATCCACTGTATGACACTTGTCCACATGCTTGTTGACCCCCTCAAAGAATTCTAATACATTGGTGAGACATGATTTGCCTTTACAAAAACCATATTCACTCTTCAACAAATCATGTTCATCTATGTGTCTGATAATTCTGTTCTCTGCTATAGTTTCAACCAGTTTGCCCAATACTGAAGTGAGGCTTACCGGCCTGTAATTATCAGGAATACCTCTGGAGCCTTTTTAAAAGAACTGGCGTCACATTAGCTATTCTCCAGTCATCTCGTACAGAAGTTGATTTAAATGATAGGTTACATACCACAGTTAGTAGTTCTGCAATTTCACATTTGAATTCCTTTAGAACTCTTGGGCTAATACCATCTGGTCACGGTGACTTATTACTGTTTAATTTATCACTTTGTTCCAAAACATCTTCTAATGACACCTCAATCTGGGAAAAAGCATGGCTCAGGTTTGGGAATCTCCCTCACATCCTGAAGACCAATCCAAAGAATTCATTTAATTTCTCCACAATGTCCTTATCTTCCTTGAGTGCTCCTTTAGCATCTCAGTCCACCAGTGGCCCCATTGGTTGTTTAGCAGGCTTCCTGCTTCTGATGTACTTAAAAAATTTTGCTGTTATTTTTGTCTTTGGCTAGCTGTTCTTCAAATTTTTGTTTGCCATCCTAATTGTATTTTTACAATAGACTTGCCAGAGTTTATGCTCCTTTCTATTTTTATCACTATGATTTAACTTCCATTTTTTAAAAGATGCCTTTTTGCCTCTCACTGATTTTTACTTTGCTGTTTAGCCACAATGCCACTTTTTTGGCCTTCTTACTATATGCTTTTTAATTTGGGTATACATTTAAATTGAGCCTCTGTTATGGTGTCTTTTAAAAATTTCCATGCGGCTTGCAGGGATTTCACTTTTGGCCCTGTACCCTTTAATTTTTGTTTAACTAACTTCCTCATTTTTGTTTACTTTCACTTTCTGAAATTAAATGCTACCATGCCGGGCTGCTGTGGTGTTTTCCACCCATAGGGATGTTACATTTTATTATGTTATGTAAGCAGAGTCAGGATGAGCTCTACCCTGACATCTGGTGGAAAGAATTTCAGAGAGTGTATTTGCATAGGCACGCCTACCCCATCCCATGCTGCCGAGCTGTGGGACTGCTTTGTGACAGAAATGTCTCAACCTTAGTTGAGTGGTACTTGCTAGACAAGGGACATGGGTTCCAAAACCCAGTGAATGGAGAGAGAGAGAGAGAGAGGCTGGGGACAGGTATCTGTGCCTGGTGGTGCAGTCTCCTTGTGGAGCCAGAAGCACCAGTTCCACCCCCTTCTCTCTCCACTGTGGAATGTCAGAGTTGATTTTTTTATTCCCTCAAGAATCTAAATACAGGTTACTGAGCTGAACTCACTTTGGGCTAATGGTGCACTAGCACTAGGGCTCCCCTACTAAGAGCTGAGATCACTAAGTGTTGAAATCACTAAAGAGCTGAAATTACTGAGCTGAAAGCACTGAGTACTGTGCTAACTAGAGGGGGAGCCTGAAGATATACTGTGGAACAGAGCGGCTGGCAGAGTGGAGCAGTTGTGAGGACAGCTGGAGCAGATCACGAGACAGCTGGTGGCAGCGGAGCAGCTGGCAGAGCGGAGTAGCTGTGGGACGGGTGGAGCGGCCCACAGAGCGAGCGGAGCTGAGCAGTTTGCAGGGAGAACTGGAGCAGCTCATGGAGCAGAGCAGCAGGTGGAGTGGAGCAGTTTCTGAGGATGGCTGGAGGAGCAGAGTGGAGCGGCTGGTAAAGCGGAGCAGTTCGTGGAGAAGGCGGAAGCAGAACCCACGGAGAGGCAGGGCAGTTGGCCCTGGACCACGTAAGGTGCCCCTTTCTACCCAGGCTGGGGGGAGGGACCTCTACAGATAAACTCTCGAACTCTGGGGTGGCATTGACCAGAGACTTTTGGGTTGTTGGACTTTGGGGTGATTGGACTTAAAACCCTAAGGGGAAAAAGGACAGTGCCAAACGTACTTGGAGGTGGGTTTTTGTTTATGGTTTGTGTTATAACCCTGTTTGTGGTGTTTCTCCAATGGGATGCCGCATTGATTCCTTCCTTTATTAAAAAGATTTTGCTACACTCAGACTCCGTGCTTGCGAGAGGGTAAGTATTGCCTCCTAGAGGCGCCCAGGGGGGTGTGGTATGTGAGTGTCCCAGGTCACTGGGTGGGGGCTCGAGCCGGTTATGCATTGTGTTACTGAAACGGAACCCCTGGATACTGAACCCGGCCCTTGTTGCTGCCAACAAAGAGGGGCAGAAGGGTTACAGTTATAGTCATTATTACCAAGCGGTTCAGCTACATTCACCTCTTGGACCAGATTCAGTGCTCCATTTAGGACTAAATAGAGAATTACCTCTCCTCTTGTGGATTCCAGGACTAGCTGTTCAAAGAAGCAGTCATTTAAGGTGTCAAGAAACTTTATCTCTGCATCCTGTCTTGAGGTGACATGTACCTAGTCAATATGTGGAAAGTTGAAATCCCCCATTATTATTGAGGGTTTTTTTAAAAAATATTTTTATAGCCTCTCTAATCTCTCTGAGCATTTCACAGTCACTATCACCATCCTGGTCAGACACCGAATAGTCAAAGTGAACAGTTTGTGAATATAAGCTAAAATTTGTTTGAAAAAACTAATATCACAGAAATGAGGGTCAGGTCATGAACAGAACAAAAGCTGAATTTAAGTTATTTGATATTTAGTGATTAATTTGCCCAGCTGTGATATCAATTTATAATTTCTTATTATACTACAGCAAACAAGACTTTCAGTAAGAATATAAATCCCCAGGTTTTCAGCATAAGCCAGCCACTAACTAATGAGGATTAGGAAGAAGCTTTCCTTGTGCTATTCTATAACTGCCTGCGACAGAGTTCCCTGCATCTTCTCTGAAGCAGCTTGTACTGGCCGCTGTTGGAGACAGGATGCTGGACTAGAAGAACCACTGATCCAATCCAGTGAGGCAATTGTTACTGTCCGTAAACCCTTACTGTGTTAGTGTTCATTGAGTTTATTTTACAATGAGGCAAAATGGTATCAAGTTGAGTACATAAATCCTTTGAATGTTCCCTCAAACGTTTACTAAGACTATGATGATGTCCACACATGCATCAATAAGTTGTACAAGAACAGAAGTAAACCTGTTCAACAGATAAATTTACTCCATCTCAGTCTCCACAAATTCTGTTTTCTGTTATGAAATCCAGCTGTGCCTTATGATAGTATATCATTAGAGCCGTAGCAACCTGGCTGTGTTGTTGCAATGTCAGAGAAATGGCCAGAATTCTAGAAATTGACATATATTGTCAGATTTATTTTGGAATGGAAAATAAAATGGTTTTCAGTGTATTTCAGCCTTGCAGTACTACCCCTTGCAGGATTGGAAAGGTGAACTTTAAAGAGGTTGTTGTTTCAGTGTATCATTAAAATGTACAACATATAGCCGTGAAGGCATGTGATTTCTCCTTTATCTTACAAGAGTTATGAACTCCAAAGTAAGGGGATAAGAGCTTTGCCAGTCTCTCACTGAAGTCCCAAAACTGGGAACATTGTCCTGCAGAGAATTAGTTCATCTAGGAGCCAAAGTTGTGCAGCTTACATTGTTGCTTATTATCTTTCATTTGGTAATGAAAGGGGGTAGGGGTGGGGAATCCCCAGCCAGGCTCTCACAGGCAGCTGCTGTGCTGCACAAAGCAGTGACCTGAAATGGCCAGCATAAGTGTTTGGTCCCACTCCCTCTCTTCGTACATAAGCCCTGCTGCCAGGAACAGGGGCTGAGCATGCCGGGGGGCAGGCACAGCAGGAAAAGGACAGAGTTCCTCTCTCTCCCCACCCCCACACCAAGCCAAGTAGAAATCTGGGGGGAGGGGCACTTGACCCCACATGCCCCTCTATGCACAGCCTATGCATGATACCAACCTCCATTGCTCACATGTTGCATTTTCAAAAAAGCACCTTCATATCTTCTCCCTTGCTGAACCTTGCACTTGGAGGTATTTCCCATAAACATCTACAAAATGAATGCATTATTCTTCAAATCCCTCCTTAAAACTTTCCTTTGCCCTAATGCATACCAAAAAACTTCTGCTGTGCTGAGAGCCCTGGCCATCACGCTGACCAATACTGTCTTGTTATTTCCTTGTATTCCTCTGCCTGTCTCTCTCTCTCTCTGTATCCATCTGTTGTCTCATGTCTCAGATTGTAAGCTTTCTGCAGCAGAGACTGTCTCTTGGTTCTCTTTGTACAGTGCCTAGCACAATGGGATCCTGGTCCATGACAGAAGTGCCTAAGCAATATAATACACTTCTACCCCGATATAACACTGTCCTCAGGAGCCAAAAAAATCTTACCGCGTTATAGGTGAAACCGCATTGTATCAAACTAGCTTTGATCCGCTGGAGCACGCAGCACTGCCCCCCTCCTGCCAGAGCATTGCTTTACCACGTTATATCCAAATTCATGTTATATTGGGTTGCATTATATTGGGGTAGAGGTATAGTAATATGAACGATACACAAACTAATTAGTGGAACAGTGACCACCAAGATATTATATAATAAGGGAGAAGAGATTCCGTAACAGATCTGGGTAAATGGAGGACCAGGAGAAGGATGACATGGACTGCAATTTTCCATTCCACTTCAAGCATATTCAGGGATATCTTGAATTGCTGTCTAATGCTTAGGCATCATGGTAATAGATGCCTTAGATTAGCTATACAACATTGCTTATGAAAAATCTCTATACGGTATCTTGTTGGCATAGAGTAGAGATATACTCCCCTAATACAGGTTTCAGAGTAGCAGCCGTGTTAGTCTGTATCAGCAAAAAGAACAGGAGTACTTGTGGCACCTTAGAGACTAACAAATTTATTTCAGCATGAGCTTTCGTGAGCTACAGCTCACTTCCATCCGAAGAAGTGAGCTGTAGCTCATGAAAGCTCTTGCTGAAATAATTGTGAGTATCTAAGGTGCCACAAGTACTCCTGTTCTTTTTCCCCTAATACAAAATTTTCTGATTCTCATGATAGAAATAACTTCTAAGTACAGATGTTTAGAAAATAATTGCCATCCTGTGTCAAATTACAATATTTAAACATTTGTGTTTTTTCCCCTGAGACAAAGCTGAAGCATCAAATTTTCACTGAATTTGAAATTCCTCCCCAAAATTGATATAAATGTTAAAATGTTGATGTGTTCAAAAATGAAAACTCTCATTTCAGAATATCAACCTTTTTGACATTTAAAAAAAACTGCTTCAGAACCTTTGTTTTCAATTTTTCCCATTGCAGAATCATAAAATGTCATCAAAATGGACATTTTCCTACAAAATGTTTCAGTTTTGACAAAAACCACAGTTAACTGGAAAAAAAATCAGTCAAAAATGGTGACCAGCAGCACTCTTTACAAGTAATGTCAATAGCGTTTAAAGTATGGTGCATTTGGACATCCAACTATCTTTGTCATTGAACAGGACACAACATGGAATGATGATGGATTTATGAGCTGCAGGCTGCTACCCTATTAGTGCCCCTCTCCTATATCACATTTTATCTGCCCAACTCCCCATACCAGGCATTTGGGTTGGCACAGATGAGAATTTCTCATATAGCCCATAACCCAGAGTAGACTCTCCACTACTTACCCCAAGGGTTCAGCTTGCTTTGCTGAATCTTCTTACCCTATCCATTGCTGAGGGAATAGAAGATACCAAAGAAGGACCTCAGTCTGCAAAAACTTCAGGTCTCCCTTTTTTCCATAGACTTGGAGGTCAGCCAGCAAAATCCCTTATCTTATTTTCTGGATGGTGGCCTTTTATCTGCACTGGACACTAGCGACTCGGGGTACCAGCAAATAGCCTAGTCACACCTCCACTGCCTGGTATCTATGCCTACTTAATCTAATGCTTGCCTAATCCAATCCTTTATGTTCTTAAGCCAAATGCCCACCCCCACATGTGACAAGTGCGCTCCATCATCTCAGAAAGTGTTGACTAACACTACTTACAAGTAATTTCAGTAGGGTTTAAAGGAGAGTGCATTTGTACATCCAGCTATTTCCATCATCCAAATATCTTGAGTACTACTACCATCATTTACCACCTGTAGACTGTTGCCATAGCTTAGTTTATATTCCTATTGTTATTGTGAACTTTTGCTCTGATCTTTCAATCAAACCTGAGTAAGAAGATTGACACATGCCATGCACTAAGTAAAGGTCAGTGATGATGTAACATAATGTTCTCAACATGTTGTTTATATTATATTATTTTAGGTATGAAATATGTGGGAGGTAAAATATACAGTGGAAGTGAGATAGTGGTGTGAAATCTATGGACTCTGAGGCCCATTGGATTGATAGGAACCGCCCAGAATGTTTGCTCTAAAATTGGTAGTGGGAGGAGGGCTGTTAGAGGAGAGGGTGTGGAGACTTGTCAGCTGAAGATAGTTTTGTCTAGGCTTGCTGAAATGCCAAGAAAGGTCTCTCCAGGCTCCAGAGTTGGGAGCATCAGGGATGATTGAGGTCCAGGATGTCAAGAGGGGGCTGAAGAGGCCAAAATGGGTAAGCATTGGATGCCAGAGCTTATGAAAAGGAAGCCTGAATTGGAGTATGAAATATGATGTTTTCCAGAGTTTGATGACCAGTACTAATTTATACATAGGATTCAACTGTAAATAATAAATTACCAGGTCATTAATTCAGTCTGGGGTGGAGCTCTAGTGAATGGGGATTTCTGCAGCAGCCTTTGAAGAACACCTACCATACCTATCAGGACAGGGTTCTTGTAACAAGGGAGCAGAGGGATTGGCACTCCAGGATAAAAATTTTTTAATGAATCTGTAAACTCAGGGATTGTATTGTTTGACTGGAGAATTGCTAACATAGTTCCTATTTTTAAGAAAGGAAAAATGTGATCTGGATAACTGCAGGCCTATTAGTTTGACATCTGTAGTATGCAAGGTCTTGGAATTTTTGAAGGAGACAGTTGTTAAGGACACTGAGGTCAATGGTAATTGGGACAATACAACATGGTTTTACAAAAGGTAGATCATGCCAAACCAACCTGATCTCCTTCTCTGAGAAGGTAACAGATTCTTTTAGACAAAGGAAATGCAGTGGATCTAATTTACCTCAATTTCAGTAAGGCATTTCATATGGTTCCACATAGGGAATTATTAGCTAAATTGGAAAAGATGGGTATCAGTATGAAAATTGAAAGGTGTATAAGGAACAGGTTAAAGAGGAGACTACAATGGGTCATACTGAAAGGTGAACTGTCAGGCTGGAGGGAGGTTACTAGTGGAGTTCCTCCGGGAT
Organism: Gopherus flavomarginatus; assembly: GCF_025201925.1. Lineage (NCBI taxonomy): Eukaryota > Metazoa > Chordata > Testudines > Testudinidae > Gopherus > Gopherus flavomarginatus. Next base: position 194,499,350 of record NC_066620.1, on the reverse strand, counting down.
CGGTTTTGGGACCAATCTTATTTAATCTTTTTATTACTGATCTTGGCACAAAAAGTGGGAATGTGCTAATAAAATTTGCGGATGACACAAAGCTGGGAGGTATTGCCAGTACAGAGAAGGACTGGGATATCCTACAGCAGTGGTCCTCAACCTTTTCATCTGGCTGGAGCCAGATGAAAGACTTTGGCAGCGGTCAAGCATCTGCCAAAATGCCGCCGAATTTCAGCGGCATTTTGGCGGCAATGCCTCTCAATGACGTCGCTTGTCGGCGGCGAGCAGCATCATCGAGAGGCATCGTCGCCGAAATGCCACAGAAATTCAGTGGTGACGCTTCTCGAAGACGTGGTTGCAGCAGCAAGCGGCGTCAGAGAGGCATTGCCGCCAAAATGCTGCAGAAATTCGTTGACATTTTGGTGGATGCTCGACCACCAGCCAGACACGGGCTCATTTAGATGCCCCCACGGGCGCCATGGCGCCCGCAGGCACCCCGTTGGGGACCCCTATCCTACAAGATCTGGATGACCTTGTAAACTGGAGTAATAGTAAGAGGATGAAATTTAATAGTAAAAAGTGCAAAGTCATGCATTTTGGGATTAACAACAAGAATTTTTGTTATAAACTGGAGACGTATCAGTTGGAAATAACAGAGGAGGAGAAGGAGTATTGGTTGGTCAGAGGATGACTATGAGCTGCCAATGTGATATGGCTGTGAAAAAAAAACTAATGCAGTCTTGGAATGTTTTCTGCCATTGAATAACAGCCAGATATACCAAGATATTTTAGGAGTTACCCTAAGTTATATAGCTTCCAGGAGGCAAGCAGGGTAAAAACATTTGTTATCGGAATAGAAAGGATGTATACATGGATCTGATCACAGTAGTCTCATATCAGTTTTATTCATACTAGAAGTATCATATGATTATTTATGAGTAAGAGCAGAAAGGCTCCCTTCAAAAGAAGAGGATCATTACTGAAAGTATATGGCCATATAAAGTAGGGCTGGCTGGAAACCAACAATTCTTGAATTTTTTCACAAAACAGATTTTGTAATTTGCTTTCATTCTGATGCAGAATGAAAACTAGACCTTTTAAATCTTGTTAGTTGACACATTTTGACCATCTCTAATAAAAAGACTAGTAGGTAGAAAATCTTACCTCAGTTTCCAGTTCCCTGCAGACCCTCCTCTTCCAGAGCTAAAAAGTTACTGGATTTGGACAGTGCACTAGAGAAACATGACTTAAAGCATCAGAACCCTACTGGTAGACGGTCAGGATTCATTAGGAGATCTGAAGATTGAACAGCAACTCTAGTTAGAAGATAAAGAAAAGAGTTACTTATGGCAGCAAGATTCCGTGAGTGCTATTGTCTTCATTGCTATTTTTAGCTGTACTGGCTTGGTTAAAGCTAGCGTGGGTATGCCTACCTGAGCTGCGAACACACACCTGATTGCCCTTTAGACTTACCCTTAGAAGTTAAACATGGGGAAAAAATTGTTTACCATCTAGTTCAGCTCCCTGCCAAGCAATGCTATCTCCAATTAAGTATTAAATGACTTAAGTGATGGGTCTATGACCCCATCCATTGCCAGAATGATTCACAGTCTGAGAGTCCTCTGCAAATAAATTATCCCAAACTTCAAATAGTTTTCTACATTTTCCATCTCTAGTTTTTGATATAATAAAGGGTAGATATTGCAATGCCATGATTTTACAACAAAAAAAATTATATTTAATATAGCCACTAAACAAAACTTCAGATGAAAATGCTTTTCCAATTGTTGTAGAATTGGTTTGAGTGAAGGCAGTAATTTTGAACAAGTACCAATTGTGACTCCTAATTCCAGATATGCTCAGAAAATAATTTAAAAAGTATTTCACTTATATAAATAAATGGAAGTAAGAAAGGTATAACCCTCAATTTATTCTTTGCCAAGTTTGATAGATGTGCCTCACAATTTCCTCTTATAATGAATTAATTCACAGTTTATGGCACATAAATGTCACCAACTGTGACTGGGTTTTTCTGGTTTTCTTTCAATAGTACAAGTATTGCATAATCATGTCATTTGTAACTTATGACAGCAGAATTATTTAGAATGCATTGTTTCAACACATCACTGGATTAAAGATGTTTGAAATATTAATCCATCTAACTAATATATGCCATAGATTGGCTAGCTTGTGTAATATTTATATATAAACTAGGAATTATGAATACTAGTTGCTGTACAAAAAGGAAATAATGTACTATATTTTATTTCTCAAACAAATTTATATATATAAATAAAGCTGTGTGTCAATAGCCTTGTAAATGTGTGTAACTCACCGCTGTGGCACCTCCTGCTGGTCATCCCAGGGAATTAACTCTTTTCCAGCTCTGGAGCACCCTCTGCAGGCCAATTTCCTGCTTTAGCTGGCCTAGTGTCCCTCCCAGACCCCAGTGCCCTTTTATCTGGGGTACTGCCTCCTGGCAATACTCTCATACTCTGCCTCTGGGTCTCCCCTCTCTGGGGAGCCCCCAACTCTCTAATCCCCACCTTGCCTCAGTCATGGGCTACTGCCAGACAACATCTAGCCCCCACTCACTGAGGCAGACTGCAGTGTAAAAGCCACTCATCATAGGCAATGTGGGTTTGGACCTGCTGCCTTTGCCTACCTCTGGGCTGCCCTCTGCAACCCCCAGTACCCATTGGCCTTCTGCTAGGCCACAGCCTGGGGCTTTCCAGGCTCGAACTCCCCAGCTCCCTTGGCCTTCCCTCAGCTCTGCTCCACTCCAGGTACCTTCTCTCAGCTCCCTGCAGCCAGGTCCCTCCCTCCCAAAGCTAGAGAGAGTCTCTTTGGTTTCTGGCCCCAGCCCTCTTATAAGGGCCAGCTGGGCCCTCATTAAGCCAGCCACAACTGTGGCTGCTATCCAGTCAGCTTGGCCTTTCCCCTGCCACAGCCCGCTCCCAGGGATGTTTTACGCCCTTCAGGGCAGGAGCAGGGTAACCACCCCGCTACAGTCCTGGTTTGGTCGGAGACCTCCTGGACTACTACCGGGGAGGCTGGCTGGATCCCCTGACGCTCGCTCAACGCATGGGGCTCTCCAGGCCTTGTATTCCCCGGCGTGTACTCCAGGAGGTGGAGGCCGCTTTGCCGCCCGCTGCTCGAACCTACCTCGACCGGGTCCTGCGGGAAGGCACACCCTGCCCACCCCCCACCCCAAGCCCTCCAGACCTTTTCATCGGGCCCCTGCCCCGTAGACCTGACCGACCCGCCTGCCCCTTCTCCGCAAGCCGGCTGCACGACCTGCAGCAGGTCCGTTTTCAAACCGCGCCAAGGAAACAACTCTACATGCTCGTGCTTTACACCCTTCACTTCCTCGCCCTCGTGTCCCACCCTGATACAAAGTGGTGGGACCTCCTGCCACCTCTGGAGGGTGAGGATCCCCGGTGGGCCAGCCTCTACTCCACTTTGGTCCTGAGGCCCGCCAGGGATGTTAGTTGGCGGCTCCTTCATGGAACCGTGAGCACAGGCGTGTACTTGGCACGGTTTACCCCTGTCCCAGACACCTGCCCCTTCTGCAGCGTGGGGGAGACCCTGGCGCACATCTACTTAGAGTGCGCCAGGTTGCAGCCCCTATACCGGCTCCTCACTAATCTTCTGTTGCGTTTCTGGCTGCACTTTTCCCCTCACCTCCTTTTCTACTCACTCCCTATCCATGGCCCCACAAAGTCACGGGCTCTCCTGGTCAGCCTCCTCCTCGCCCTGGCTAAAATGGCCATCTACACTACCAGGGAGAGGAGGTTGGCCGATGGAGACTCCAGTGACTGTGGGGCTTGTTTCCAATCCATGGTCCGTTCACGTATCTGGGCGGAGTTCTTTTGGGCGGCATTCACTGGCTCCCTTGACGCCTTCGAGGAGCAGTGGGCACTGTCCGGGGTTCTCTGCTCGGTGTCCCCATCAGGTTCCCTTCTTATGACCCTTTGACCACACTCCTGTCCCTGTTCTTTTATTAGTTGTCCCCCGTAATCAGTGGGTTCTGTGGTCCTGTGGGTTCTCCCCTTAGGCTGGGGGGGGATCCTTTAGCAGTGGGAGGGCTTCGCCCGCCCACTTCCCAGACACCCAATAGTACAGTCCTGGTTTTGTGATGATGAATTATGAAAAGATACTGTTCCAAAATGTGATCAGTCACACTGAAAAGATCTAAGTAGTAGTGGGTGTTCACATTTACCAGAGTGCCATAAATTCTTATAAACATTCACTTCCAATGAAAATTTTACAAAGCAAAGTGCAGACTTTACAAGTTTTGATTAATTTCTTTAAGCTGACGGTATACCAAGTCAGTACTGATAATAATTTTATTTATTAAATCTGTCAAGTTGTCTGGAGTGGCTCATAAACCTGAGTGCTAACCTCAGGACAGAATGTTACAAACCAGGGCACAAACCCCAAACTAGTTGTGAGTATCAAGTGTGAACTCCTCAAGCCTTATTGTGGAGTCCCAGACAGTCCCCTTGGGCACTCCAGTCTATCTTGCCACCCATGCAAATTTGCTTTTGTGATAGATGGACCCTGCACCAAAACTCACAATAATATTCAGGTTACTCCCAGTCCCAGAGGTCAATTGTACCTCAGATATCACCCCAAACACAATGCTTATAGCCAATCCTGTAATAAACTATTTAAATATGTATTAACAGGGAAAACAAATAAGAGCGTTATTCACAATGTTAAAGCTGTAAACATATACACACAAGTTAGTTACAATCTTAGGTTTCAAAAATTATTACAAGTTGCCGTAATATGCAAGCTCTGTCTGTCCTTTAGGGCTAACCCAGGCTAAACAGTGGGGGATCTCTTGCTTATGCTTAGAAGTCTTGCCATCTCCCTGAAGTCCAAGCAGCAGAGGGATAAAAAAAATTTATTGACAGGGCTTTTTATTCCCTTTCCCCAGTGCTCAAGCTGATAAGATGAGTGTTTGTGTGTGTTTCCTCTTCATGGGTGTGAGGGGAGCAATCAACAATCAACAGTCTTTTGTCCCCTGATGTTCCCCAGTGGCTTGTCGGGTGTCTGTAGGCTTTCTTTTGTTAGAGAGGCAATGAAGCCTCTTGTGGTAAACTCATATTTCATACTTAGTAATGCTTTTCTCCTGACTTTGAGGGTTCACCATTTTAGAGAACTCCTAGTTACATCAAACACTTAAATATTACTTATAACATAGGGTAAGACATTATAAGTAAGATTAGTACATGCAGCATCCTACCAGCATTTCATGAAGTCTAAACACTAAACACATTCTTAAAACTCTAATCTCTATTTTAGCAATGCTAACACAGAGACTGGCCAGAATGGTTTCCAGCTACGCATTTGCCAGTGTTCAATGAGGCTTTGGGACCTTAGCATGAGCTGGTACTTGCTCTGCCAGCATCACAGAATCCCCTTGCTGAGGTACTCAGGACCCTGCCAAGCCTATTAAAATTCAACAAATAAACAATAATGAAAATATCATAAATTATACCATATAACAAACAAACAAGGGCTAGAAATTCATACAGAAGAGCATCATGGACAAGGAAGTGCAGGAAGGGCAGAGGAATATCTATGAGCAGACAGCCATTAAAATACAAAACCCTTCTGAAAGATCTGTGCTTTTAAACTTTGTTTAAAAATGGGGCAGGATGGACTGAAGGGATATCTGTAGGAGTGAGTTCAAACCATAGCATCACCATGGCAAAGGCTTGCTTGCCTCCTGACCTGAGGAAAGATGGCAGAATCTCCAAACAGTGTGTAGCCCCAGAGCACACATCTATCTATCTATCTATCTATCTATTTGGATGCTCAGGTTCCACTTAACCTGAATTTCAGAGTTACCCACCACCAGGCATATTGTTGCCAATGCCTGTTAACTGAACTGTTAGCAGGGCCGGCTCTAGACATTTCACCACCCCAAGCACGGCAGCATGCCGCAGGGGGCACTCTGCTGGTCGCCTGTCCAGCGGCTTCGGTGGACATTCCGGTGGCACACCTGCGGAGGTCCACCGGAGCCGCGGGACCAGCGGACCCCCTGCAGGCATGCCACCGAAGGCACCCTGCCTGCCGCCCTCCCTGCGACCGGCAGAGCGCTTGGCGTGCTGGGGCCTGGAGCCGCCCCTGACTGTCAGACATCGTGCGTGCATCCTAACTATACCAAACTTGTAAGCAGGCATTTCAGTGACATAAATAAATGGTCTGGAATTACCAGAAGCGTTCAGTAGCACAAAGAGCAAAGCTCTTGTATTGCATGGATCAAGCTAGTTTTAGAGCAGTAAAGTGATTAGTTTTACAGTGTACCTGCACATCTGTATTTTAATAGGTTGCCTAGTTATCTATTAATTATTGTTTGAATGCCTCATTGTTTAGAGTAAAGTGGGAAGCCAGATTGCTATTAAAGCATAGTCAGTCTGGCTAGTGTTTAAGCCAATATTTTCCATATCCTTAATCTTGTATGCCCTCTTGCAAACATATCCACATAGCATGTGTGATTAATGAGTTTATACCCGGAAGATATATGTCCTATATATTTCATAAACATATTCCTGGAGGAGACCACTGAAGAGTAATATTCTTAGCAGCCTATCCTAATACATGCAATTTTTTCCAAGTCACAGACATTTGATCCACAACATAGCCAAGAATACTCACAGTGCCAGGGTCAGCATGCAAGAGGAGGTAGAAAAATCCCCACACGTCTTGAGTCCTGGCCCTTATTTTCATTGCCCAAGCCCAGATTTCAGGCTCAATTCATTCTGAGGAGAAAGAATATCTGGCAATATAAATATTTCAAATTAATCCAGTTTTTCTTGCTATTGTAATTTAAATAGAAAATGTCAAAACTGTCTTTTAATATTTTAGAGAGACAAGTGAGGTGAAGTGATATATTTTATTGAACCAATTTATATTGGTGAGGGAGCCAAGCTTTCAAGTTTACACAGTGCTCTTCTTCAGGCATTCAGTTTGTTAGTGTTCTGTTTCTCTCTTTCCCCTTTCTTCCTGCCTGCTTTCTCCAACATGCCCCAAGACCTACTCCTGTCTAATTGTTTTCTACTATCAGGGGCTCTTAGGCTGGAAGTTGCAGATAGGTGAAAGCAGCAAAGAATCCTGTGGCACCTTATAGACTAACAGACATTTTGGAGCATGAGCTTTCGTGGGTGAATACCCACTTCGTCAGATGCATGTGATGGTGAAAGGTGATGATGATCACCAGGTCTTTCCCACAGTGCTAACTGGGAAGGGTGTCGCAGCTAGATGGAAAGACTCCCCATTGCCCAGGGTCCTTAAATCTGGTGCAAAATAATGTAGGTTAGATTATTATTCATCCTCTCAGTGTGTATGCTGTGCCAGCACACAGTGCGTTGTGAGTTTTAAGCTGCTTTAATACATCAGTCTTTGACCTATACGTTGTGCAAATTAGCCATGCCTTAGAATCTGGGCCATGGTATATAGGAAACTTCTTTAGCATTTTAAAAATCTCTTAGGAAATGTAGTGCTCACTAAAAGTACAGCAAAGGGCACTGGAAACACTTTCCCACCAACATGAGGTCAGGGCTAGACATGATGTAATTTAGAAAGTGATATTGCCATTTCATAATTTTCCTTTTATTGATGCCAATCAACCAGTAAGTACTCCCAATCTATTGCATATAAAACTAATCATTCTTGGTTTTACAGCTTGGAGTCTCAGTACTGCTGGGGCATTTCCGAAGGCAAACAAAGCCATTTAATGTAATAAATATTTAAGGCCATTTTGGGCCAGTTTCACTTCCATTGATTTTGAGGTAAAATTTGGCTCTTCCAAAAACAAATAAACAAACAAAAGATGTGTATAAGTAAAAAATATTTGTGGATGTCAGCCTGTGAGGCCAATTGACCTTAATCTGGTTCCTACTTGAAAAATACTGGGAGAAGATTTAGTTAAAGGAAAGGTTTCTGTGTCCATTCATCCTCACAAAATGGTCAACCTGCCCACCACGCCCATAGCCATGCCTAGTGCTTTAAATTATTATTACTTGTTATGACCCCCAAGGCCAGAATGGATTAAAAAGTTAATACTACATTTTGAAGCCTGGTAACTGTATCTGACATCTAGGTTGTTCCAGATAAATCACAACTGGTAAATCCAAACAATATCACACAGTAGAATAACTCAGGGAACAGCACAATGCATATGCTAGAATAGGTCACATCTCTCTACCTGTTGATTTATTCTGATGCCCAGCACTGTAGTATCTGAGCCCATCTAAAATAATCCACAGACATCTTTCCAAGAAGAACCCTATTCTTCAAAAAGTACATTCAACCTTTCCTAACAATATCTCGATTATTGAACAGAGAAATCTTAATAGCAGTCTCTTATCTACAACCGGGATAAAAGTAATAACACTGAACTAGCATAAGTTTGACAAGGGATCTGCTGAGACTGACAAGGTTTATTTCATTGTTTATTTGAGCTGGTCATCTATCTATATCCACCTGTTGTCTCTTTTCTTGTACTAGAATTATAAGCTCTTCATGGCAGGGACTGTCTTGTTGTTGAGTTTGTGCAGCACCTAGTACAATGGTCCATGACACTTTCCTGCAATACCAATAAAAAAGACAATAATTCTAAGTTACATTTAAAAAATGATAGAATCATAGAAGATTATGTTTGGAAGAGACTTCACGAGATCATCTAATCCAACCCTCTGCTCAAAGCAGGACCAACACCAACTAAATCATCCCAGCCAGGGCTTTGGCAAGCTGGGCCTTAAAAACCACTAAGGATGCAGATTCCACCACTTCCCTAGGTAACCCTGTCCAGAGCTTCACCACTCTCCTAGGGAAATAATTTTTCCTAATATCCAACCTAAAGCTCCCCCACTGCAACTTGAGACCATTGCTTCTTGTTCTGTAATCTGCCACCACTGAGAAAAGCCTAGCTCCATCCCCCTTGAGGTAGTTGAAGGTAGCTATCAAATCCAACCTCACTCTTCTCTTCTGCAGACTAAATAAGCCCAGTTCCCTCAGCCTCTCCTCATAAGTCATGTGCTACGACCCTCTAATAATTTTTGTTGCCCTCTGCTGGACTCTCTCCAAGTTGTCCATATCCTTTCTCTAGTGGGGAGGGGGGCAAAACTGGATGCAGTACTCTAGATGTGGCCTCACCAGGGCCAAATAGAGGAGTATAATCACTTCCCTCGATCTGCTAGCAATGCTTCTACTAATGCAGCCCAATATGCCATTAGCCTTCTTGGCCATAAGGGCACACTGTTGACTCATATCCAGCTTCTCATCTACTGTAATCCCTAGGTCCTTTTCTGCTTAGCCAGTCAGTCCTCAGCACATAGCAGTGCATGGGATTCTTCTCTGTTAAGTCAAGCTGCTTGCCTGCAGGACTCTGCACTTGTCCTTGTTGAACCTCATCAGATTTATTTTAACCCAATCCTCCAATTTGTCTAGGTCAGTCTGTACCCTATCCCTACCCTCCAGTATATATACCTCTCCCCCCAGTTTAGTGTCATCCGTAAACTTGCTGAGGGTGCAATCCATCCCATCATCCAGATCATTAATGAAGATGTTGAACAAAATCAGCCCCAGGACAGACCTCTGGGACAGTCCACTTGACAGACAGATGTTGATCAACTAGATGTTGATCAACTACATATTGTTCACTATCTGTTGAGCCCGGCGATCTAGCCAGCTTTTTATCCACCTTATACACCATTCATCCAATCCATACTTTTTTAACTTGCAGGCAAGAATACTGTGGGAGACCGTAACAAAAGCTTTGCTAAAGTCAAGATATATCATGTCCAACACTTTCCCCATATCCACAGAACCAATTATCTCATCAAAGAAGGCAATCAGGTTGGTCAGGTACGACTTGCCCTTGGTGAATCCATGTTGACTGTTCCCAATCACCTTCCTCTCCTCCAAGTGCTTCAAAATGGATTCCTTAAGGACCTGCTCCATAATTTTTCCAAGGACTGACATAAGGTTAACCAGTCTGTAGTTCCCCAGATTCTCCTTCTTCCCTTTTTTAAAGATGGGCACTATAGTTGCCTTTTTTCCAATCATCTGGGACTTCCCCTGAGTTTTCAAAGATAATGGCCAATGTCTCTTCAATCACATCAGCCAATTCCCTTAGCACCCCTGGATGCATTAGATCTAGCCCCATGGACTTGTGCATGTCCAACTTTTCTAAATAGTCCTTAATCTGCTCACCTCCTCCCCACACCGTGTTGCCCAGTGCAGCAGTCTGGAAGCTGACCTTGTCTGTGAAGACCAAGGTAAAAAAAGCATTGAGCACTTCAACTTTTCCACATTATCGGTCACTAGGTTGCCTCCCTCCATTCAGTAAGGGTCCCACATTTCCCCTGACCTTCTTGTTGCTAACATACCTGTAGAAACCCTTCTTGTTACCCTTCACATCCCTTGCTAGCTGCAACTCCAGTTGTGCTTTGGCCTTTCTGATTACAGCCTTGCATGCTTGAGCAATATTTTTATACTCCTCCCTAGTCATCTGTCCAAGTTTCCACTTCTTGTAAGCTTCCTTTTTGTGTTTAAGCTCACTGAAGATTTCTCTGTTAAATCGAGCTGGTTGCCTTCCATATTTGCTATTCTTTCTGCACATCAGGATGATTTGTTCCTGTGCCCTCAATAAGGCTTCTTTAAAATACAGCCAGCTCTCCTGGACTCCTTCCCCCCTCATATTTCCTGCCCATCAGTTCCCTGAGGGAGTCAAAGTCTGCTTTTCTGAAGTCCGGGGTCTATATTCTGCTGCTCTCCTTGCTTCCTTTTGTCAGGATCCTGAACTCGACCATCTCATAGTCACTGCTATCCAGGTTGCCACCCACTTCTACTTCCCCTACCAATTCTTCCCTGTTTGTGAGCAGCAGGTCAAGAGGAGCATGGCCCCCAGCTGGTTCCTCCAGCACTTGCACCAGGAAGTTGTCCCCAACACTCTCCTGAAACTTCCTGGATTGTTTGTGCACTGTAGTATTGCTCTCCCAGCAGACGTTAGGGTGATTGAAGTCCCCCATGAAAACCAGGGCCTGTGATCTGGAAACTTGTCAGTTTTCCGAAGAAAGCTTCGTCTCCCTCATCCTGGTCTGGTGATCTGTAGCAGATGCCCACCATGACATCACTGTTGTTGCTCTCGCCTCAATCTTAACCCAGACTCTCAACAGGCTTTTCTCCAGTTTCATACTGGAGCTCCGAGCAATCATTCTGCTCCCTTACATACAGTGCAACTCCTCCACCCTTTCTCCCCAGCCTCTTTCCTGAGCAGTTTATACCCATCCATGACAATGCTTCAGTCATGTGAGTCACCCCACCAAGTCTCTGTTATTCCAGTCACATCATAGTTCTTTGACTGTGCCAGGACTTCCAAGTCTTCCTGCTTATTTCCCAGGCTTCTTGCATTTGTGTACAGGCTTCTAAGTAATAAAAAGACTAACCATTAGGGATCCAGCAGTGTTGTAAACAGAGACAAAAAGCACTGAGTCATCCAGGGGTCAGAAATAACTAGAAAAGGAGGTGTGGATGGCCAAAAGGAAGTCGAGCTAAGGCGTGTCAGATGCTATCTAGCAGTAAGGCAATTGTGGATGAGCAGGTGCAAAGCCAAGTGAATCCATACTTTCCCCAAGTTGGTGGTTTGGGTCTTGGGTTTCAGTGTAGGCTCATCTCTAATAATTATAATTAAAACCATTCAATTCATGGGACATGATTCTCTTGTCTGCTTGCCTCGTATCATTTACATCTGTGCCCAGTAAGTGTGAACTGGCTGAATATTACCTACCTGATTTGGTAGTGTCTTACAATTGCTTTTGGCAGATGTACATGAATACACAAAGTGCTAGGTGTGGGCAAATCAGACCCACTTTGCTTAAGAGGCACAGGGCCAGCTTGTAAGGATGCATAATACTATGCTTTTTTATACCAGCTGAGCCTCTGGTCCTAGTTCCTGGGACCCTGTAAAGAGACTGGGGTGTTTTATTATGAATGTTCGTTTTTTATATTATATTAGGGCTGTCAATTAATCACAGTGAACAGCTGCAATTAACTAAAAACAAAATTAACATGTTAATTTTTTTAATTGCATACCTCTGGGTGGGGAGGGAGGCATTGGAGGTAGAGTAGCTGAAGCCCCAACTCAGAGCTCTGGAGGCTGTGGGGGAGCTGATGCCCCAAGGGGGGGCAGGCAGAAAGGGCTGAAGCCAAGAGCCCCCAGTCCAGAGTCTATATTTGAAAATACAGAAAACATCCAAAAATATTAAAATAAATGGTATTCTATTATTGTTTAAGAATGTGATTAAAACAGTGATTAATCACAATTAATATTTTTAAATTGCTTGAGAGCCCTACATTATATTATGTTCAACAAAAGGAATGTCAAGAATAAACATCCCTTGTAAGAGAGACGTGGGAGATAACTTAATGAGAGAGTAGCATGGTAGGGAGTCAGCATGGTGGGCAGAAATTGGGGTAAATATATAGCAAGCAAACAAAGAAACCTTCCCATTTACCTGTATCCATCACTTTAACTTGAATTAACAAAAGATACATTTTAAAAAAACATCTTCTCTATGTGCAGTGAACTCTTTCCGTAGGATTCCTCATTTGAAAGCTACACATACACTAATGAGATTCATCAGGTATGGGTCTGATTTCCCTTTGCCTTGCATCTTGTGTAGTCATTTGTGCCTTTGCAAAGTGGGTTTAACACACTACCAAATCAGAATTCTTCACTCACACCCGTGATAGCATATAACACCCATTTTGCACTGCTGGAAATGCCAATAATGCAAGTATGACAGCCACCAGCTGGGCTGATGCACCAAGGATCATGCTGGGCCCTCCAAAGCTAAATGCATGAGTTGCTACAGCCTGAGCTAAAGAGATAAAGCACTCTAGCTGGGGCTATAACAGACACATAGCCTCTGTGAATAAAGCACAGTGGGGGTGAGGGGAAACACATTTAACACACACACACCAGTGGCACACTCAAGCTAATAGCGAATCAAGCCCAATATGTCCAGTGTCCAAGAGGGAAATCCTGCTCTCCATAGTAATGATCAGCATACCTCTGCAGCCAGCGGACATTACCTGCTAGCATCTTTGGCTTTTTATATATCATCGAGTGCACCTTCTGATAATCTGGTCCACACTGAACTATAATTGCTCTTCCATGGCAATGGAAGCTAATTTACCAGTAGAGTTACACAAAGGCTGTCCTTGCTTCCCTGCTGTTATTGGTAATCAGTGGAATCAGTTTTCCTAACAGGAAAGTTGATTCTAAATCACTGGTTTAGCCATTAGGAGCCAGATCCTTTATCACAGTTCCAGCTTCTTTGCAAAACCTGCATGGCACAAAGGGGCCAGAATCCTGTTTGTGGAGGGGAACTCTCAACTGCTGGAAAGCCAAGCAGAACTGACTCTTACACCAGCTATCACATCACACTCCAGCGAAAGGGGTGTGATGGGGATGGGGTTCCACCAGTTTTTAGCTTTTGTATGGTCCCCTGAGCTGCCAGGCCCACTGAATGTTCAGACTCAAGAAGTCATAGCAGGTTCCTTGATGTCTCACCCAACCCATTCTTTGCTGAGCAGATCTCCATGCAGGGAATAATCTGTCCCTAAATTTTTGTTCTAAAATAATTTGCTTCCAGCACTTTTTTGTTACACTTTTTTAATTAATCCCTCTTGTTCTGCTGTTTTAGCATCAGTTTGTATAACGGTAGCAATATAACAGAACAGGATCTAACAAGTGGAGGTGTTGCTTCAAGGAAAAAGCAAATGAAGATTGTCCAAAATATTGGATGGTCAAGGTGAGACATCAAGTATTAGACCTTAGTGAGAAATGAAGGAAAGCAATCTGTCCACTAATGTCATCAGTACATCCTGAGCCTAGCAGGAGTTCTTGTCTGCCCATCTGATCAATTAGCAGATGAAAAACTTTATTGCAAATCCAGAGAATATGTAATGCCAATGATAAATAGCATATCCATCAATTTGCAATGGAGTCAAGGGAGTTTGCATCCCACCATTCATACAAGCATTAGTAAATGAAGGCCCCGATCTTGCAAATAATTCAGTGGGATTTCAGTTGGGAGAAGGGGCCATTCCTGCCAATCTCTTTGCTTTTAAAATATATACACATGCTGTATGTGAAAGTGTAAAGAATCTTATTGCATATTAAGAAGTCTCTGGATCAAATGTTTTATAATACCCAAAAGGAAGGTGCAGCAGACAGGCTGTCCCTGTGCAAGGGAATCTCAAAGAGTTGATGTACAATGCTTCTTCAGGCCAGTTCTGTGGAGTGAGGGTTATCAACCTTTTCACCCCCTGCCACTCTTCCCCTCCTGGAGTGATTTGTACCAACACAGGTGCATAGAGGCACAACTGTGGGTGCAATTTTGTGCCCATAATTATTTGTCTATAGTTATGCAGTAGGATACTTGGTGCTCTGTATCCTGGGTTTCAAGGAGCAGCTTATCATAGAATATCAGAGTTGGAAGGGACCTCAGGGAGTCATTTAGTCCAACCTGCTGCTCAAAGCAGCACCACTCCCCAGACAGATTTATGCCCCAGATCGCCCCCTCAAGGATTGAACTCACAACCCTGGGTTTAGCAGGCTAATGCTCAAACCTCTGAGCTATCCCTCCCCCCAAAAAAATGTTTTTAAAAAAAATTGAGATATACCTATCTCATAGAGCTGGAAGGGACCCTGAAGGGTAATTGAGTCCAGCCCCTTGCCTTCACTAGCAGGACCAAGTACTGGTTTTGCCCCAGATCCCTAAGCGGCCGCCTCAAGGATTGAACTCAACCCTGGGTTTAGTAGGTCAATACTCAAACCACTGAGCTATCCCTCCCCCCCATTTAGCCATCTAAGTGGAATGTGTCAATTTTGAACCCACAAAAATGGAAACCCACTTAAGGTCAGGATGGAGATTTGGCCCTAAAATTCTTAAATGTGCAACTCTGTACTGCAATGAGGTTACTTCCTTGGCCAGCAGAGGAAATTGCATGAGGATTTTTTTTCCTGTTAAATTGCTCTATCTTATTTTCACAATTCGTTTGCACCTGCTGGTGAGTCTGGATAGAATGGCGGGGGTAGAGGGAATACATATTGTTTCAGTTAGGGTAGTCAGGAAAGGAAAACAAATGACACAATCAAAATATTAACTGTCATTGGCTTTGATTTTCCTAATGTATTTGCGATTCTTGTAATATCTTTTGTGAAATAAATGACTGGGGAAATAAATAAAATCATATTTACCTTTTTAGTTGTATAATTCTACCTACTTCTGAATTTGGGGGCTATAGTCCTTATGCAAAATGTACACTTAATGATTTACAGATTACCTTCACAGACTGAATGATAGCAATGCTTTTTTGCTGAACCACAAAGAAATTATTGTAATTCTGTGTTTCTAACAGATTTGGTCATCAGAACAACATTGATATATGACGCCATAAACTAGACAGCTTTTATTATATAAGAAATTTGGATTCTGCAGCTATGTTTAGAGGCAGCTGTATTTAAAACCTGTCTATTACTCCCAGCCCCCAGATGAACTGGCTGATTAAAAAATGAATATGTTGTTTACTTTCTTGAAATATGCTCAGCCTGACTAGCCAAGGGTCTCCTAAAAGCCAAATCTGCACCTAGAGTTGGTTCCAGAATGTGTCGAAAAACTAGTGCTGACATTTCTGTCTGCCAAATATAATGGTAAATTAACTTTAAGGACTTGATTAATGAAATAACAATCTCCCAGAATGTTTTTCATTCATAGTTTTGTGATTAATCTACTTGCAATTCTTCTTAGGACAACCCTTTCACAGAAAGAGATGTTTATATCTGAGTTTGCCTAAAAATTAGGGGCCTGATTCTCTGCTGCTGTGCACCTTGTCTAGTCACTTGTAAACTTTATAAAGTGAGCATAAAATGGGTGCAAAAAGCTCTCATTAGAGCAATGGAATGAAGAATTCTAATTAGGTAGAGTTCAATACATAAATAAATGACTATGCAAGGTACAAGGCAGTAGAGAATCAGGCTAGTGGTGGAATTCAAAGAACTGAACAAAATTAAAAGATGTCTATGTCTCACCTGTTTTGCTAAAATCATAAGCTCATGAAGTCTGTAGTTGCATTGTCAGGATCCATGTCATGAAATGAAGCAGGAGGAGAAAAATCCCTGGGTTAGTGCCTCAAATCAGCAAAGTTCCTTTGAAATCAATGGTTCTGCACCAATGTACATTAGCTGAGGATCTGACTCACTGACATTTGGCCCCTTCTATGCTTTTATAAAGGGATATCATTCCAATATGGCCAGAATAATTTGTTTTTTCCATATCCTGTTCAGAGCCTGTGTTATGTATGTCAGAATAGATGATCATAACGCATCCCTCTAGCTTTAGAAATTTATGAAAAATTATCTAAGAACATGCACAATGTTTAATCCATAAGCACTGAAAGAGGTGTTTGATGCTGCCCATACAAGAGCTCTTGTAATGTTCCTGGTGACAATGATCTGTCAACTCACCTGCATAGAGAAAATGTTACCCAATATTAAACAGACACTTGGTGCATTAGATAGAATGTACATCTTCAGCCAGATGCCATCCGTCTTCTCTATCATTGAAGTAAGTGAGTAAATGAAACAGGGAACTTGATCATCTGGAGACTGCGAGTACCTTGCAACACTAGGCCATCAACTTGATATACCCAGTTCATAAATTACCTTCAAATCTCTGCTAGTTGATGATTGTCCAAGTTGAAATGAATTGTTGATGATTTCAGTCCTGTTTCCAATGGGCAGACACTGACATAAAAAATAACCTCACACTTACTACTTATCACAACTCTTGTTGGAAATCTCATTGCACCAGCCTAAGTTTGAATGAGCATGGAAAAATTTTACTGCCAAACTTCCAATGAAGTCTCAAAACTGAGGATAGTTCCAACCACTAATGTATAACCTAGTGCTGCAAAAGGGCTAATTTCACAAAGCTGAGGGAAAATAACAGCAAATCTGATTGGAAGGAAAACTGTAGACAGAAAAGTTTGAATGAAAATTGGACATTGTTTAAGAAGACTTTATTAGATGGCTAAAAAAACACAGATTCACAATAAAGAAAGAAGATAACTTTGGGTAAAACCCCACCTAGTTAAGAGGAGAAATGAAAGCTGCTATTAGACATTTTTAAAAATATGTAACAAAAGAAAAAAGGGAAGCTGACAGCAGTCAATATAAATTAGACATTACAAAGTGTAGAAAATTGATAAGGAAAGCTAAAGATATCAGAAGAAAAATCATCCTTAGCCTGGCCAAAAGAAGGCTGAGGGGGGATATGCTCGCCCTATATAAATATATCAAGGGGGTTAACGTTAGGGAGGGAGAGGAATTATTTAAGTTTAGTACTAATGTAGCCACGAGGACGAATGGGTATAAACTGGATATTAGGAAGTTTAGACTTGAAATTAGACGAAGGTTTCTGACCATTAGGGGAGTGAAGTTCTGGAATAGCCTTCCGAGGGAAGTAGTAGGGGCAAAAGACTTTTCCTGGCTTTAAGACAAAGCTTGATAAGTATATGGAGGGGATGTTATGATAGGATCGTCAATTTGGGCAATTGATCTTGAATTACCACCAGACAGGTCTGCTCAATGGTCTGCGGGGAGATGTTGCATGCGATGGGTACTGAGTTGCTGCGGAGAACTCCTTCTTGGGTGCTGGCTGGTGACTCTTGCCCACATGCTCAGGGTTTAGCTGATCGCCATATTTGGGGTCGGGAAGGAATTTTCCTCCAGGGCGGATTGGCAGGTGCCCTGGAGGTTTTTCGCCTTCCCCTGCAGCGTGGGGCACGGGTCGCTTGCTGGTGGTGTCTCTGCAGCTTGAGGTCTTCAAACCATTTTTGAGGATTTCAATAACTCGGTCCTGGGATAGGGGTTGTATAAAATTGGATGGGTGGGGTTCTGTGGCCTGCCTTGTGCAGGAGGTCAGACTAGATGATCAGATTGGTCCCTTCTGACCTATGAGTCTATGAGTCTATGAGGGCAAAAAGTAGCATAGAGTTTTTAATGTATATCAGAAACAAAACAAAACAAAACAAAAATAAAATACTAACAATAACATAGGCCCATGATTAGATGGAGATGGTAAAATTGCTATTAATGATGAAGAAAAGACAGAAGTATTCAATAAATATTTCTTTTCACTATTTGGCATGAAGCAGGATGATGTACTTATATCACAGGAGGCACTAGTTTGTAATCCTTCAGTAACTAAGCAGGATGTTAAACAGCATCTACTAGAGATAAACATTTTTAAATCAACAGGCCTGGATACTTTGCACCCAAGAATCCCAAGAGAGTTGGCTACTGAGATCTCTGGCCTTCCTATGTTAGTTTTTAAACAGCTCTTGGAATACTGAAGAAAGTCCAAAAGATGGTAATGGAGCTAATGTTGTGCCAATAATCAGAAAGGGTGAGCAGTATGACTGAGGTAATTACGGGTCGGTTAGGCTGACATCAGTCCTGGGGGAAATGATTGAAAAGCTGATACTGGATTACATCAATAAAGAGTGAAAGGATGGGAATATAATTGGTGCCAGTCAACATGTGTTTACAAAAAATAGGTCTCATCAAACATAGAATTTTGCCTAGTTAGTCCTATATTGAGCTCAATAACTTGTGTTTGACTGAAATGCATGTCTTCCAGAAAGGCATCCACACTTGATTTTAAGACATCAAGATCTGGAGAGTCCACCACTACCCATGATAGTTCGTTCCAAAGGTTGATCACCCTCATTATTAAAAATTATCTTATTTCTGATTTGGGTTCTTGTTATACCTTTCTCTGCTAGACTGAAAATGCCCTTTGGCAAGTGATATTTTCTCCCTGTGAATGTACTTACACATGATAATCAAGTCACCTCTTGATCTTACTTTTTATAAACTATACAGATTGAGCTCTTTAAATTTCTTACTGGTAATTCTTGATTTGTAGACTGTGAGAGTTCTTTCGCAAGTATTGAATATTAGAGTTTCCAGTGCAAATACCTATCTTAAGCCAATTACTAAAACTAAAGTCAGCATACTTCTAGCTGGGTTTCTTATCGATTTATCTACCTATATATTTATACTCTGCTCACACTGTAGTAACTTGTTAATCCATAAGAATTTCTAATCTAACTTAACTGGTAGCCAAAATGTTTTACATATCATACACAAATAAATACCTTAAAATGAAGATTTACTTTCAGAAATTTTATATTTTGCTTACAAATTTATAACTAGATATAATAGCTTGAAAGACTGCAGTGAATGTGTAACGGTCTGTCTCTTAAGGGCCAAGTGGGCCAGGAAACATCCATCCCAGTTCTGAAGAGAAACCCAGCAGGCAGATGCTGGGAATAAGCACCTAGTGATTGGGTCTGATTCCCAGCTGGAAGATATAAATGAGGTCCTCAGCTCCATAAGTGAGCCTGGGATCAGAAGAGGGCTCAGAGTATGCTCTCCTGTAGCAGCAACACAAGGCTGTGAGATGACAAGGAGGCTTTTCAGGCCCCTGAGGCTGAAGGGGGACCAGATCCTTTAGCTATGAAAGGCCAGAAGGTCACACAGTCTCAAGGTATGTCTATACTACAATAGCAATAAGGTTTTTCCACCACCAATTAGATGGTAGCTAGATCGATGGAAGAATTCTTACATCGATCTAGCTGCAGCTACAGTAGAGGTTATATCAACCTAACAACATTGCACAAATAGGACCCAAAACTTTTTACAGCCCTGAACAATGTAGGTAGGTCGACCTGGGTTTTTTTAGGTGTTCAACAAACTTCAGTCAAGATAATGAGGACTGTAAGATAAAGAGGACATTTCAAAGAGGACTAGTTCAAAGCAAGCTATCAAACTATTAATGACTGGCAGTAGATTAAAGTGAACTAATAAACTGTGTGGACACTGCTGCTGAGCATTTATAGTTTGCTAGTTTGTTTTGGTCTAGTAGTTTCCAAGAGGACTAGGTCAAAGCAAACTAATGAACTGTTAGTGTGCAGCAGCAGGGTCCACAAGGTTGCTGTGACCACAGTGTGAAATTATCCATTTTTTACCAGGACAGTGCTGTTAATTATGCATAATTTTACTGTGACAAAGTTGTATATACAGTTATTCCACATTTTCTTTTGGTGGAATAAACTGAGCCCTGAGGAAAGTGCTACAAACTGAACTGGGTATGGCTGTCTGTTTATCCCAGGTGGGTGATTGGGTCCACCACCCTAGAGAATGGTATGTACTAACATTGTAGTAGTGGAAATACATGGGAGAATGATATTATCCTGTTTGTGAGCAGACAAACAGGAAAATTGTGCTACAAGTTCTGTGTCTCTTGTTTCTACTAAAAGATAATTAAGCATCTTCCCTTCTCTCATTGTATATCATTAATTTTTATGAACTGTTTACTATTAATTACAGGAATTACATATTTTCATAGGCACCTCTCCATACAATTACTGTCAGGAATAAACACTGCAGTACTGCACTGAAACTGAATTCTGTCAGATAAATTAGAACACTAGGTTGCTGTACAGTTACTGAGGCAAATCGATAGTTTTTCCCTCTATGGGGTCTAGTAGGCCCACCCACTCCTCTTGACCACTGACCAGAAGTCGGTGGTCTTACAGTAGAGCTCCTTCCCTGCTGACATGACTGAGGGGGGATGGGACAAATCTGAGTTATGTTACAACCGAGTGTGCAGTTTGCAATGTGACTTTTGCAGTCCTTATGGCACTCATGGACACCAGGCACTCCCATCACTGGGGAGGAGTGAAGGAGAGAAACCCTCAGTCCCCAGGATGTGGGAGGGCTGGATCTGAGCTCGGGAAGCAGGGATGCAGAAGGAGGATGCAGAACTGCCTGGGCCTTGGTGAAGATGGTGCTCTTCAGCCTGGCCACCGCTCTGGGTAAGAGTTTGGAACTGGGTGTGGGCCAATGTGAGGAAAAGAGCACGGGTCTGGATCTGGGGCACCAGGAGGGGAGTGAATATGAAGCTGGGTGAAGGAGGGAGAGTAAGGGTCCTGGTACAAAAGCAGTGTGAGAGCTCAGGACTTGATCTGGGGTGCAGCAGTAGTGTTGCTCAGAGTTGGATGTGGGGGCAGCTGGTGGGAAGGGTGTAGGGCTGCGTGCAAGACCACAGAGAGAGAGAGCTCTGGGCACCTTCCTAAGGAAAATTGTGGTTGCACCCAGGCTCCCACTCATGTAATTTCCTGCATAGTGGGTCTAAGTATCTTAATATGCATAATCATTGCGTGATTATTCAATGAAAGTATCTGATTTGCTCATCTATCATAATCTCTATGCACGTGACAAAGAGCAATCCAACTGTATTTGAAGATATGGCAGGGACAGAGTCTGAGAACCTGAAGAAACAGGGTTCTCAGGAGAAGTAGGCTGAGGGTATATTTTAACTCAGGTGACATACTTCACCCCAGCTCAGGAGAGCAGCTACACTGTGAAATAACACTTAAGCTGCTGTCTCCACACTGTTGCTGCACTCACTCATGTGGTGCTAAGACTTCTGGGGGCACCCAGGTCCCCAGCACTTTTCTGTCCCAAGAAAGTACCAGCCCCTTTTTAAGGAGCAGAGTTTAATTAGGCAGCGCCTAATTAGCTCTCTGCTAAGCGTGCTTCCCAGAGCTGACTCAAAACTCTCTGGGAATTAACCCCAAACACTCCAGATCACTGTCTGTGGCCTGGATCACGTCCAAGGGGCACCAAACGGACTGTAAGTTCCTTTACACACAAAGCAGAGCCACGGGCTGATCTTTGTTAATACTGATATCCCCATCTCTTGGGAGAAGAAGCCTGCAGACAGATGCTTCTTCCCTAGGCAGTGTTGACCTTGGGAAGTATAAAGTAGCAGTTGAAGATTCCGTCATGGCAACTGAAGATTTAAATCCTTTATGAGGTGCAGCCAGTGAAAAGAGTTATGGGCAAAAGGAACCCTCAAGAGGTAATTAGTTCAATGGGCAACCATCACTCACCTGATTGCAAGGCATTCTTTTCTGCCACTGATCTCATAGAACCATATAAAGTGTAGGATCATCTCTCAGAATAGATCAGAGGTGGGCAAACTTTTTGACCTGAGGGCCGCATCGGGTTTTGTAAATTGTATGGAGGGTTGGTTGGGGAGGGGGTCATGGCCCAGCCCCCACCTCCTATCTGCCCCCATCCCCGGGACTCCTGCCCCATCCAACCTCCCCTGTCCCTGACCGCCCTCGGACCTCCACTGCTCCATTCAACCCCTCCTCTCATGCCCCCACAGGATCCCTGCCCCTAATCAACCCCGTTTCCCCCTCCCAATTGCCCCAACCTCTATCCACACCCCTACCCCCTGACCACCACGCCGAACTCCCCTGCCCTCTATCCAATCCCCCCTGCTCCCTGTCCCTTTACAGCGTTGCCTGGAGCACAGGTGGATGGCGGTGCTACAGCCACACTGCGCAGCACAGAGCACTGGGTCAGGCCGGAATCTGCAGCTGCGCTGCCCCAGGAGCTCAAAGTCCCGCTGCCCAGAGCATTTTGCCAGCAGTGGAGCGAGCAAGCTGAGGCTGCAGGGGAGAGATGACAGCAGGAGAGAGCTCGGGGGCCAGGCAGGACGGTCCCTTGGGCCGAATGTGGCCCATGGGCTGTAGTTTTCCCACCTCTGAGATAGATGCTTCCAACTCCAGCATACTGTCAAGTGCTGAAGAACCTGGATGTCCCAGGACAACACTATTCCTAGAATGACCTCTTGAGGTCATCTGGGGTATCAAAGTTTGCATAAAGCCAGAGCACTGGAGTACAATTGCTGTTGGAGAATGTCTTTTAGCGTCATAGTGACTAGGCTTCTGTATCTTGGACTCTTGCATTCATTGGCTCAGCAGCAATGCAAAAAAACCCCAAAACCATTTACTTTTCTTTCTTTGAGAGCAATCAAATAAAGGTAGAGAAAATAAATCTGCATGTAAGCAATATGTATGTATAAAGGTTGAAAAAAGGAAAAGCAGAACTGAGAGTGTTCTATAACTTGATGGTTTGGGATGTACCACAAGTACTTGATTTTTTCATATTTTTGTATCAATAAATAATTGCAATGTATTGCAGTTATCAGGGATAGAGCCCTCCATCCAAGTATCTCAAAGTGCTTTCTAAAGATCAATTAATTTAATTCAGTCTCACAACACCTGGAGAGATAAGTACATGAAAGTTTATCTTACGGTTATAGATGGGGAAATAGAAACATAAAAAGATTGAATGACTTCTCAAGATTACAACTCATAAAAGAGAGAATGAAAGAAAACTGTTTCACAACACACTTGGAAATGTCAAAATCATGTTTGTTCAGACATTGAACAACTTTTTGCTTTGTTTTTTCAAAATGTTTCCTGAAATATTTTTTGAAACAGTTCAAAATATCTTATTTTGTTTTTCTTCTATTTCTCCTCTTTTTTCCCACTGCCTATAACAGAATAAATTATGTCTTTTTTTTTGTTTGTTTTTCTCCCCATTGTAACATTTAAAAACTTCCTCAATTTTTGGGAAAGTTACAGGGTGGCACAGTTAGACATTTATCTTTCCTTTTTCCTCTGACTTCAGTGGGAGCAGATTTGGTCCTTTAACGTGCAAACTTTTTCATTTGTGTTGCACTATTCCTGAGCTCTTTGTTTTGCAGTTTATATTGTAATGAGCTCCTTTAATTCCACCCAATCAAGTGTGAGAGCCTAAAACTAAGGACAAAGAGCAGAGCACATACATGGGATAAAGCAAAACAATACTGTCATAAACAGATAGCTAAGGGTTAATGTCTCTTTCACCTGAAGCACCTGACCAGAGGACCAATCAGGAAACCGGATTTTTTCAACTTTGGGTGGAGGGAATTGTGTGTCTGAGTCTTTTGTCTGCCTGCCTGCTTTCTCTGAGCTTTGGAGAAGTAGTTCTACTTTCTAATTTTCTGTTTCTAAGTGTAAGGACAAAGAGATCAGATAGTAAGTTCTATGGTTTCTTTTCTTTGGTATTTGCATGAATATAAGTGCTGGAGTGCTTTGATTTGTCTTCTTTTTGAATAAGGCTGTTTATTCAATATTCTGTTAAGCAATTGACCCTGTATTGTATCATCTTAATACAGAGAGCACATTTGTATGTATTTTTCTTTCTTTTTATATAAAGCTTTCTTTTAAGACCTGTTGAAGTTTTCTTTACGTCAGGGAAATTGAGTCTGTACTCACCAGGGAATTGGTGGGAGGAAGAAATCGGGGAGATCTGTGTGTTGGATTGCTAGCCTGATTTTGCATTCCCTCTGGGGGAATAGGAAAGTACTTTTGTTTCCAGGACTGGGAACAGAGAGGGGGGAAGGGAAAAAGGATTATTTCCCTTTGTTGTGAGACTCAAGGGATTTGGGTCTTGGGGTCCCCAGGGACGGTTTTTCAGGGGGACCAGAGTGCCCCAAAACACTCTAATTTTTTGGGTGGTGGCAGCAGGTACCAGGTCCAAGCTGGTAACTAAGCTTGGAGGTTTTCATGCTAACCCCCATATTTTGGACGCTAAGGTCCAAATCTGGGACTAAGGTTATGATAAATCAAGTGTGAGAGCCTAAAACTAAGGACAAAGAGCAGAGCACATACATGGGATAAAGCAAAACAATACTTGAGGCAACATGGACTGAAATATATATATATCATTGAGTGGCTAAGTCTTCAGACAAGGAAAATTCCATTGATGCCACTGGCAGTTTGCCAGAGTAAGGACTACCCCTTCACGTCTTAAAAGTAACACTGGGTGTCTTCCCTTATGAGAACGTAGTCAGCGTCCAAAAGTAATGGTTCTAAACACTTCGGAAGCACCACAGAGAGCTGGAGGTGTGGATGTGGCTGTGGGGATAGGTATTTTGGGGGAATAGGCAGCAAGCTCCCTCCCAGCGCGCTCTCTTCAAACCCAGACTCAGGCAGGGCAGGTACCAGCAAAAAGAAGGTGGACTTCAACAGCTGCTGGGCTCCCAAACAGTGCAGTAGGCTGGGGTTTAGCTGTTCATTTGGGGCTAAGGTACTATATTTATGAAGATTAAAAAAAAAAGTTAAAAGAGGCTTTGCTGCAGAATGTTGGAAACTTTAATAGAGATAAGCTAATGGACAGAGAGCAGATGAGCTGGTCAAAGATGCATGTGAAATTCATTTATCACAGGGTCCTGTAGTTTTTCAAAAGGCTCTACAATATACCACATGGATACCACCTCAAAGTTTCTCTCTCTCTCTCTCTCTCTCTCTATATATATATATGTATGTTGGGGGGACAGCACGTGTGTATCAGATTGGATTTATCACTAGCTTCAACTCTAACGATGTAACTATACCACTCCATAAAATGTAAACACAAGTTTTCCCAATTATGAAACATTTTTAAAATGTACTCCTTACACAGAATAGGATACATTCTGGCTTCAGATGTACTCAGATATATTGTTCAAGACGTCCACTAAAGTCAATGAGAGCTAAGAGTGTGCATTTGGAGACAAAATTTTCCATTTCATAGTAGCTGTCTAGTGGTGTGAATGAATTAAAAACCTAAGAGGCAAAATAAAATACCCTTCTGACTGTGACAAAACAAGAAATAGAAACTCAAGGTCCATCTTCCAAAATGTGAACATTTAGTAAAAATCCAGAAAATAATTATCATCTTTTGTGCACATCATTGGGTAGAAATGGATGTCTCAGAATACAGCAAATAACCTCAGCTTCCTAGAGCGTGTGAGGCCTTGCATGATGTCAATGTCATTCCTATATGCATAGGGTGGAGTTAAAGGTACCTGACTTGGCAAATGAAAAAACATCTGTCATTACCACAGTAATTAGCACCCACCCTAGCTAGAGGAAATGGGGTGTGGGGGTCTTACCTTTCAAAAATTACATCATGTCTGACTTCACCTAATAAGGAATCCAACTTGGAATGTATTTTATACAAATTTTATCCTCCTTCAGTTGAGTAAGCCAAGTAATCTATTGCTTAAAAAATTGATTTTTGATTCTGAGTGCACATTGATTACAGACTTTGGTAGTCATGCTTTTGATTTGTATCTCCAAATCAGATCTCCAGTCCCTGTTATCGCCCTTACTTCCCTCTTTTACTTTTTTCATGAATTCCTTCAGTTTTGTGTTATGGGATAAATTCATTCATTTATAACTTTTAATTGAATTCTCTACTTCATGGTGCTGTTCCTTCGAGCTGCTGTGTTAAGGGGAGAGGGAAGTGAAAGCAGGAATGACTGGTGCAAAGCCTGTAGTGTCTCACAAGCAGTCTTTTTATTTTATTTGTAATTTAATTCCTTTGATTTATACACCTTTTAATCCACAGGGTCAAACAAGGGAGGCCATTTAAAAAAGACAAATTACAGACCAATGTTAGAAGTTAAAATGTTGGGGCTGATTAAATGCTAGTCAGAAAAAGTACGGGCTGGCCATGTGTCCCAGTCCCCAGAAGTACCATGAAAAATGCAGAGGAGTTGGAAGGAACACCATGTTTCCTAGCAATCCACTTGATCAAGGGGATCTTGTAAATGAAGAAAATCAACATACTGCAATCTCTCATATCTATTCTAATTTGCTAATGTCTCTCCATTTTTCAGTAATTAAACCCACTGGATATTAATTCTGGTTTGACAGAGAATGGAATTTTTATTTTTACATCATTTTTTTAGGAGGGGAAAGATTTCCCTTCCTCTTGCATGTCTCTAGAAATAGTTCTTGAAACATTTTATTTATTAACAGATTCGTTTTTATAACATATCTGATAGAACTTGTTTTATAACTTAAAATAGAGGTACTGTTAGTATGTACACAAATAGAAACACACATTTGATGCATTTGAAATGCAGCCATTTCACTAACTCTCCCAGTTTGCACTGGGTTCTTGCCCTCAACTCTGAACCAGAAAAGAATTAGCCAGCTTTCGTATAGATGGAAAAGGACATCATATTGTGAAAACTTTGTGAAGTGAGTGAAATGTTGATTTGACTTAGTATTGGTATTTTACCTGAGAAAAAATCTATAAAATATGAAGTACTGAAGATATTCTTTTAAATAATAAGGAAAATGAGACAATTTAGAAGAAAATGGATGTATAATGATAAATGTCCACAAAATTCATTAATTTAAATAGTCAGAACCCAAGTCTGCCCTCAACTATACTGGTGCAATTCCCACGAGTTTTTCAGGATATGGCCAATATTTCAAATTCATAGATTTTAAGGGCAGAGGAGACCATTGGATTATCTAGTCGGACTTTCTGCATAACATAGGTCATAGAATTTCACCAAGTTGCTACCATATTGTGTCCAGTAACTTGTTTGATTAAACCGCCTCTTCCAGAAAGGGATCCAGTCTTGATGTGAAGACAGAAGAAATGGAGAATGGACCATTTTCCTTCACAGTTTATTACAATCACCCTCACTTTAAAAAAGGTGCCTTATTTTTCATTTGAATTTGTCTGCTTTTAACATCCAGCCTTTGATTCTTGTTATTCCTTTCTCTGCTAAATGCTAAAGCCCTTTGGTACCTTGTATTTTCTTCCGTGAAGGTACTTATACAGTGTAATCAAGTCACTTCTCAATCTTTTTATAAACTAAACTGATTGAGGTCTTTAAATATCTCAATATAAATCTTTTCACTAGCCAGTTCTTAAGCTATTTAATATGTGCTTTATTGATGCTGTGTACTGTGAGCAGAATGTCATGCAATTCTATGTCAAACACCTTACAAAAATCTAAGTATATTATATCTGCAGTTACCTTTATCAGCCAAACTTTTTCTCCTTCTTCCTTGGGTTAATCCTATCAAGTGGGGTTCACTCTACAGGTGGTCTCCCTCCAAAGTGCTCTATTCAGTGTCATAGCCTATATCATACCACATGCTGATGTCGTCCTTTATTACATCACACCACTTCTTGCATCTGCTTCTCTGTAATTTTCCTTCAATCTTGATCTATTGGACTCTTACCCACATAGTTGTCAGGACTGTGCTTTACATGAACAAACCCATGTGACCTGGCACACCATTTTTTGTTTTGTTTTGCTTGAGTGTTACTCTGAGCATGTCTCTAATGGTCTTTCATGCTTACACCGCTGATCCACTTCAACACTCGCATTTCTGTGGAACAGATCATTTCCTCTTATTTCTTGTCTGCCCAACACTCAGTTCCATAATTAAAGCTGGATGGACCACCATTTTATACACTTTCCCTTTTAATCTTACTGGGATCATCCTGTCACATACTACACCATTATTCAAGCCAGGCATTTATTATCCTATTTATAATTTCATCCTCCATTTTCCTGAATTATGGAACTTGACACTTGGCAATTTCAGTATTATTTGCCCATCTAGTTTCTAGGATAATTCTTCTGTGTTCACTTTATTGAAATTACACATTATACAGTTGGTTTTTCCCTCTGCTTATTTTGAGCCCATGTCTCTCCAACACATCTCTCCATTTATCAAGACCCTCTTCTAGACTATCTTTCTCTTCGCTGCATAGAATATCATCTACAAATAATATGCACCAAGGTGCTTCCTTCTGTTTCTTGTGAGGCTATCCAGGATGAGGATAAACAAAAAAGGAACCAGTGCTGATCACTGATGCACTCCCATGATAGTTCATTTGTTTAGCACTAGAAGCTCTATTGATGTTGAACCAACATACATATATTGTGTGGACAAGTCACACATAACAAAGTTGCTATTGTAGTAGGAAGAGAGCCGAGCCTTAGATATAAGCCCTTGTATCAGAAGCTTGGTGTGAGGGGGTTTCCTAGCATGTAGTTTACTGCCATGTTAGATCAGGATTCCTACAGAGAATAGCTCACTTATTTACTGGATCAGCAGTTGGGGGGTCACCAGTGCCGTCAGAGGTGTGTGTGTGTGTGTGTGTGTGTGTGTGTGTGTTCTCTCTGCATGCTGACCCTGCTTTGCACAGATAGCTGGCACAACAGACCTCAAGTGAACCACCCAATGACCACAACATCCATTAACGTACGAAGGCACCCATCCAGGTTTATTGTCACTGAAGCACGGTAATAGCACCTGGCAGATGCTTTGGGGATACTGAGACATGCCTGCCTGTGACAACAGATGCAGTTCAGTGAATGTCAGAACTTTCCATTCCCCCCTAGGCTGGCCAAAGACACTCCCTTTGAGACTCCATTTTACACACCAATACAAACAAGTTAGGTATTGCCCCTCTGACATAGTTACTGCCCCCAAACATGGCGTTACCACCCATTACATTGTACTCGTTAGTTCAATCAGAACATCTCTATCCATCACACTGTCATTCTGACTTCATCTTTAGGCGGGGACAGTGTGTTCTTATTACCTTTGTGGGAGTGTTTGTACCATACTTGGTATTGGCATGTTCTGGTAACATCCTTCTGGAATGTGTTTGCGTGAGTGTCCTGTGCCTAGCCTTTCACCTTCCTTAGGAATGTGTGTATTTTTGCAATACCAGCCCTGTTCTTGCCAGGTTCTGTGAGCTTGCAAGCAGGCAGAGCCTGACTTCTGCTAACTTTTTTGCTACTTTGCTTTATTACAGAAAAGCTTTGACCACTACTTTAGTTCAGGCTTCAGGCCTCAGACCAAGCTTCTGATACAAAGGCTTATGACTTAGGCTCAGCTCTCTTCCTACTACAGTTATTTCGTGAAAAAATTAAATCTGTTTTAGCAGCAAAGAATCCTGTGGCATAGACTAACAGACGTTTTGGAGCATGAGCTTTCGTGGGTGAATACCCGCTTTGTCGGATGCACGTAGTGGAAATTTCTAGGGGCAGGTATATATATGCAAGCAAGAAGCAAGCTAGAGATAACGAGGTTAATTCAATCAAGGAGGATGAGGCCCTCTGGTAGCAGTTGAGGTGTGAAAACCAAGGGAGGAGAAACTGCTTTTGTAGTTGGCAAGCCATTCACAGTCTTTGTTTAATCCTGAGCTGATGGTGTCAAATTTGCAGATGAACTGAAGCTAAGCAGTTTCTCTTTGAAGTCTAGTCCTGAAGTTTTTTTTGCTGCAGGATGGCTTCCTTGAAATCTGCTATTGTGGGTCCAGGGAAATTGAAATGTTTTCTTACAGGTTTTTGTATATTGCCATTCCTAATATCTGATTTGTGTCCATTTATCCTTTTCCATAGGGACTGTCCAGTTTGGCCAATGTACATAGCAGAAGGGCATTGCTGGCAGACGTGCAAGTAAATGAACCGGTCATGGTGTGGCTGATCTGGTTAGGTCCTATGATGGTGTTGTGGGTGTTTTTACAGATCCAGACTAACACAGCTACCCCTCTGATACTTGTTTGACAAGAAATATTTTCCATAAAACCATGTTGATTTCTATTACTTATATTTCCATCTTTTTAATTTTTTTTATGAGTTTGAATCCCATACTGGCTTTTACAGTATTTTGCCTGGGGCTGACGTCAGGCTAACTGGTATAAAGTGACATGGTTAGTCCCACTTGTACTTTCTGAATATTGGCACAACATTAGCACTCTTCCAGTCTTCTGGAATTTCCCCAGTATTCCAGAGATCTCCCCAGTCAAATTGTTTAGGACTCTTCAGTGTACGACATTTCAGCCTGTCGATTTAAAAAGGTTTATCTAGAGTAGATGTTGTTTAACATGATCTTTAGTAACTGAGGGACTGGAGGGTAGTTCATCATCATTATGTAACAAAACCCATGGAAGGGAAACTTGAACAGTGTGGCCCAATGGCTAGAGCATCTAACTAGGAATCAGAAGACTGTGTTTCCATTTGCAGCTCTGCTTGGTGCCTTTTGGCAAGTCACTTCACCTCTCTGTCACCTTTTTTTCCACCTTGTCTGTTTGGAACATACACTCTTTGGGGCAGGGACTGTCTGTTTTTATGTGTGTGTACAGTGCTTAACACAATGGGGCCCTAATCTCAGTTGAGGATTTAGGCATTATGGTAATATCGACAATATTAATTTATAACAGCAACTCTGGTATGATACGAACTCTGTGAGAACAATGCATGACAGTATAAGTCCATTATTTCAAAATAATGTCTCTGTGGTTTTTTAAGCAGAACTCCCCTTTAAAATCAGTGGAGAAGTAAGTATAATAATCAGTGATATAAAGTTACACAGGAGGAACTAGGAATTCCAGACTCCTCACACTAGCTTGGTGTGGATAAAAATAAGGCTTGATCCTGAAGCCGTTCTACATATAGAGGTTGGAATTCATACTTTAACTTCTTCCCATAGGTCCAGTACACAGAGATTGGATAAAGTGATAGACTCCACTCCATGGCCTCTGAAGAAAGGAATTAGACAGTTTTGCAGCCCTTCATCACCCACCATTAGATTTATATCTGTAATAGTAACTGTAACTCCTCAGCACCTCCTACAGAGTAGGACTGGATCCTTGGGTCCGGTGGTCATGACTTCAGTGTTTGCTGAGCTCTGTGAATTCCAGATCTGCCAGACCCTGGGAATGTAGACTCCACATAGCAAAGAGACCATAGTTTCATTGTATCAAGTGTATTCAAAAAATCCTGCTGGACTGATGGGAGATTTCCACCCTAAATTCCTATTAAAATTTTAATGAAAGGTTTGCATATGTCAAACCTGGACTGTGGCTACTATATACAATCAAATTGCTAAGTTTTTGTCTGTAGATGTACCATAGAGAAGGATACAGGATAAGCACCTTTTGCATTACAGTATTATCAATGGAAAAAAAGACCTGGTATCCTGAATTATTCCATGTTTGATAATGTTAAGCTCATTTAAATCCTGAGAGATAGTAAAGAAACAAAGTTATTGCTGTGGTAAAATGCATAAGCCTATTGGCAAGCACAATCCATGCATTTAACAAATTTCCATTGAATAAATTACTAGAATAGGTCAAGCACCTTTTATTTTAGCAGCCCTGAAGCAAAATGCATTTGTTAACATAATTTATTATACATTATCTTTTTAAGCTAACCACTTAATTTATTGATGCTATTTTGCTTTACTAATGTATGTATTATGTCCCATACACATCCTTTAGGGTACTGGTTCTATTAAAGTAAATTGCAGCAAAGCAATTCAGTGCTTTTAATACAGTAACCATGTTGACCTCCTAAAATATGATCCTTAAGTATGAAAGAATATTAAATGAAAGCCAACTTTACAGCAATTTTCAGATTTAAATGGTACATGTACAATCCTTTCTAATTTAAAGTATAGTTCCAGCCTGGAAAGTGATTGTAAAAATGGCACCTGCTTACACAACAGATCTGTTGATATAAAGTTTTATTGCTTTTTCCTCCTGTTAGAACTGAAGAGCCAACATAGGGAAGAGAGAGAACAAGACTGATGATGCACAAGAAGGAATAGAATCTATCAATCATTTACTAAATCCTAGTCACACATTCTTGTTCAAACTCATTGAAGACAGTATTTTTGCAGGTGTAATTAAGCTTGAGAACCTGAAGACGTATGAGATGGAAAGAACCCAGTTTGACTTTCAGAGCCCTGGTTGAGTTTTCAGGGTTGGCAATTAAGAAAGCTCATATCAGATGTGCTCTCATTAGAAGTAATAGCAGAGTCACTGAGCAGAAATAAATGTCATTTGTATAGTCACTTCTGAGAGAACTGCACTTTAAATGTTATTTACTATTCTAAATACATTTATCTATGTGTGTGTGTCACTGCCCTCTATTGAATGGATTCTAACGTATAACTGTTTATCATTTCCTTCTACAGGTTAAGCTAATATATCTGTACTTTTCTTATTAACTAGAGACCATGGCCAAGATCCTCAAAGGTATTTAGGCATTGATCTGCTCAGCTTTGCAATGCCTAATGCCTAGATAAATGGCGGCCTATTGGTATCCTCAGCCCCAATCTAGGTTCTCCATACAATGCATGAGAAGAGTTAAGCACCTAAGAAAATGATACTCAGAAGCCAACAAGCTGAATGTGGAGTTACCTAACTAGCCAGGACTGAAATGCTAAGGAGTGTGGTGAGGAGGATCAGAGAGAGAAGAGGGGCAAAGGAACATATTGCACTTGCTGGCAGAACAGATATAGACACCTCCAGCTGCTCATGTTTCTCTGACATGAACTCTTTCCTGGTATAGGTCCCCAGACCAGGTCAACCACTTATGTAGCTATGCATTGGTAGCCAAAACCTTTCTCTGCTGCTCATGCTTGATACCTCTCTCATGCTCTCGCTATGTTTTCCTGTGCCCATAGCTGTTTTTGTGTGGTTGTTGTGCCATGCTCCAACATACCTGATGGCCTACATCTGGCCCTCCTGATGTAGGGGTTGGCAGGTATCAGGTCTTAGGCATGATCTAAACATGCCTACAAGATCATGCCCTGCTGGCGAGATAAACTTTCCCCCTCTAAGTTTGATAATCCTACTCTGAGGCCTCTGGGGCTCAGCTTGGGCTTGGGCTTTGAGCTGCTCATTAGCTGTGGAGTGTTGTCAGGGCACAGTCAGCTTTATGAATGTTAACTGGTAGAAACAAGCACCGAGGGGAGTTAGGCACCTAAGGGGTTAAGTGGCCACTGAGTGGTGGTTCTGAAAATGTCAGTGACATCTAAATGATGTAGTTAAGTTATTAAAGAGGCAGATAAGCCCCTAAATACCTTTGAGGATCTGGGCCCATGTGTTTTGGAACTGAAAGCTATTAATATTAACAATTTAGATAGATAGATACTAATTTACATCAGCTGGGGATCTGAATCTTGAATTGTTGAATGTTTAAATTAACAAGTGTGCTGAAAAGGTCAGTATCTAGGATGACGTTGTTAGGCCTGAATAAAGATATAGCAGACAAAACCAGGTATGCCAACCTGACCAAAGTCAGGCTAACAGAGGTTTGTGGGTAATCCCTGAGTGGAAAACACTGAGAAGCAGCAGCATGTCTCACAAGCACTGGGAAAAAGTGAGATAAGAGAGAAGCTGCATTCCTGGCATAGTACCAGATGTGCTGTGTTCGGGCAGCTCCTTCAAAGAACTGATAAGAGTCCTAGTTTCCCAGCCTCCTTGTTTTCGCTCCCTTTTTTGTTCTTTGTTTGTTTTTAACTCCCCTACATTTCTAACTTTAGGCATGCATGTATACTAAAGGTGTCTAGTTTCTAGTTGTTAGAAGAAGGGGGTGGGTTGCTCCAGTGAATAATTTATGACGCGACGGAACTGTCTATATAGGCTTATACTAAGATGTAAAGAGCAGGCTGGTTCTCTCTGGAGACGAGCTGCTCTCTATTGATGCGTGCACTTGTCAATAAAGAGCTTTTGATCGGACCTTGCTGGTGTTGCCTGTCTCTCTCGCGGTCAGACAACGAACTTTGCCGTCTGGGTTAGAGTCCCTGACAACGTTCATCAGCGCTTGAGACTGGATGGTTCTAGAGAAGGGCACCTGCCTGTGGAATTCTCTACCACAGTAATTCAGATTCAACTCATGCCTTCCCTTCCTCAGTGCACTCACCTCTTTTTAGGAACATAAGATGGGACGAGATCTCCTGGGTCATCAAGTCCAGGCCTCTGCTTCCACAAGCAATCCCATCACATAATCCCATTGATTAATGAATCAGGCTCCATTTTAAAACTAGTTAGGTTGTTTGCCAGCTACTTCTATGGAAAAGCTTTTCCAGATCCTCGGTCCTCTGATGGTTAGAAACCTTCTTCTAATTTTCAGATTTATTCATGGCTGATTTAGACCTATTTCTTCTTGTGCCAAAATTGTCCTTTAGCTTAAATAGCTCTTCTGTCTCCCTGATGTTTACCTCTCTGATATATTTATAGAGTGCAACCATATCTCCTCTCAGCCTTTGCTATGCTAGGCTACAGCCTTTTCTTGATAAATTCAGAAACATGCTGGCTGTGAAATTTGATCACCATTTTCTCACATCAAAAACACAACAGTAGAGGAGAAGATACTAGACATATCCAGGACAAGGCTGATATTTAAGTTCTTGTATTCAGTGCCTAGATACTATATTGACTGGCACTCTATAGACACAGAGGTGATGGTATATAGGTATAATACTGTCACAGAATAAGATTAGTAAAGCAGTCATTGATTTTGGCCCTGGAGTACACTGCTGATTTCACCACTGCATTAAATAAAAGTATTGACTTTGGCTAAAGAAGAAACACACCAATCCCTGTATAAGATCAGCATCCCTCACCATTATAATTCAATTTATCAATATCAAAATTATTTTCTCGAATACAAAAGGACATGATCTGGTTGCCTGAACACAACAAAAGCATACAGCAAAAACAGGCAAGAAATAAAATCTCTTCTACCCAAGTATTACCTAAACTTCCTTTCCACACCGTGATTTTCACACTCAAGGTGTCAGAGCAGTGAGTGAGATGTTGATGGTGCAGTAACTCTGTACGTCAACATACTCAGCCATTATACATGCAATAGCTCACACCAGTTTTTGTCTATTGGAAAACATGTTTTTATTGGATAGAGGGAACAGTGGCCAGGATGGTTTGGTTAAGTTCTAGGCTTATCAAAAAATATGAAGAGGTCTTTAATTGCCCCTAAAACCAATAGCCTAAAGCTTCATTTATTGTGTCATTTGAAGTCTCCATTAACAGAGACGTATCTATTAGGACTATATGTCAGTAATGGCCACTCTTATGTTCTTATATACTAATGAGAGAACAGAAAACTTTCATTCTGAGAGTAATTGTTTTGAAACTATTATTGCTTGACTTGGCTAGTACTACTCAATAGCAGCATTGTTTTAGTGCCAACATTCTGCTGGAATGCAGGAACATTGAAAAGAATGTTCCAGATGCAAAGGCAAAATGCTGACTATACATTTTACTATATCTGCCTAGTATATTAAGCAGTACTAAACAGGTTAGTTAGCAAAATATAATATATTGGAATAAAATGACCATTGCTACAGAATATCTGTCCAATCTTATGGCTCACTATCTAAGTACAGCCCATTACCCAGAAGCAGATGTTAACAGTTAATGCTCTTCTCCATAACCAATAATAGACACAAATACTGGGCCAAAAGCCAAATTTTAGTTCTTATAGATGTCACTGAACTATAGAGGATGCATTAAGCAATTTAATCAGTTAAATTTACAACCGCATTTGCTCTAACCCCTCAGACAGAGACCAACACCTACAAAATCTCCACCAAACATTCTCAAAACTACAATACCCGCACGAGGAAATAAGGAAACAGATCAACAGAGCCAGACATGTACCCAGAAGCTTCCTACTGCAAGACAAACCCAAGAAAGAAACCAACAGGACTCCACTGGCCATCACATACAGTCCCCAGCTAAAACATCTCAAACACATCATCAGGGATCTACATCCCATCCTGGACAATGATTCCACACTTTCACAGGCCTTGGGTGGCAGGCCAGTCCTTGCCCACAGGCAACCTGCCAACCTGAAACATATTCTCACCAGTAACTGCACACCGCACCATAGTAACTCTAGCTCAGGAACCAATCCATGCAACAAACCTCGATGCCAACTCTGCCCACATATCTACACCAGCGACACCATCACAGGACCTAACCAGATCAGCCACACCATCACCAGTTCATTCACCTGCACGTCCACCAATGTAATATACGCCATCATATGCCAGCAATGCCCCTCTGCTATGTACATTGGCAAATGGACAGTCGCTATGGAAAAGGATAAACGGACACAAATCAGATATTAGGAATGGCAATATACAAAAACCTGTAGGAGAACAATTCAACCTGCTTGGCCACACAATAGCAGATCTTAAGGTGGCCATAGTGCAGCAAAAAAACTTCAGGACCAGACTTCAAAGAGAAACTTCTGAGCTTCAGTTCATCTGCAAATTTGACACCATCAGCTCAGGATTAAACAAAGACTGTGAATGGCTTGCCAACTACAAAAGCAGTTTCTCCTCCCTTGGTTTTCACACCTCAACTGCTAGAACAGGGCCTCATCCTCCCTGATTGAACTAACCTCATTATCTCTAGGTTGCCTGCATATATATACTTGCCCCTGGAAATTTCCACTACATGCATCTGATGAAGTGGGTATTCACCCACGAAAGCTCATGCTCCAAAATGTCTGTTAGTCTATAAGGTGCCACAGGATTCTTTGCTGCTTTTGCAGATCCAGACTAACACAGCTACCCCTCTGATACTTAATCAGTTAAATAATAGTTTAAATGAATCACAGGCAGAACTAATGGAGAGTTCCTGGAACTGAATTAATCTTCAATGTTGTCATTATATGGTTCCTTCTCCTGGTGGGGTTTTATACGTTGCTGTAAGTCCTGGGAGTATGTCTAAAGTTTTTATTAATGTTTTTCTTTCTGTTTTCTTATGGTATGGTTTAATTGATTTAGGGACAATTAATTTTCCAGCCTGATGTATAGTTACTGTTCCTGATATACGCATAGTTATTCAACTAATGTATACCTCAAAGGATATCACTGGAAAGATTTGAAGGACATTGGCTGAGTAAAATATTTATAGGACAAGCTAAATATGGATGCATCCATAATGCTACAATTTTTTAAAAGGAATCATTAATATTTAAAGGGAACTCTTCATGAGTTTTCTCACCACCTATTATAAACTGTTGATTAATCACTGATAATTACAAGCCAGTTGTTATCATCGTGATACTCCACATAGAAACACTCAGCATTTGTGACAATATTGTTTTTTTAAATACACAGATTCTGGCATGTGAAGATACTGCATGAGTCATTTTGCCTCCTTATCATTTTAACCCATCCAATTGGCCCAAATATCCCCTTCAGAAGACATCTCCAGACTGGATTAGGGATACTGGTGTGACCTCACCTTGCAGCACCCAAAGAAGGAATTGCCTTTTTTTTTCTTTCCTTTTTTAGTTTTATTTGTTTAAAAGGAAGACAGTGATATTGCACTGGCAAATTCCTCATAGAAACAAAGAGTGGAACAAAAGAATAATAAAGGCATCTCAACTTTTCCTCATTTATTGAGGATAGTCTTATAATATGCATCCAGATATCCTCCAGTCACACAAGCTGAAAATTGTTCCACTTTACTGCAGTTCTGTAACCATATGGGAACCAATCCTGTCTGTGTTTTGTGCACATCCAAAATTTCTGCTGAATGACCCGCCCTGGGAGCAAGTTACCAGTGACCCAGCGCTGGGGCAGAAGGAGAGTGTAGGGTGGGAAGAGCCCAGGGCTGGGATGGCAGGGGGGTGCAGGTGACGGGAGGCCCAAAGTTGGGGCAGCAGGGTGTGCAGGTATGGGGGAGAGCCCAGGGCTGGGGCAGCAGGGAGGTGTGCGGGGAAGCCCAGGGCTGGGGTGGGGGCAACCAACACTTTTTTTGCTTGGTGCAGCAAAAAACCTAGAGCCGGCCCTGTCCACCTCCCACAGAATAGGTGTCAATATCACAAAAGCCACTGCAATAAGCTATACTTGGCACCTGGGTTAGCATTCTCAGTAGAATTTAAGGACTATGTGGGTATGGGGACAAACTGCTCTTTCACGATTAGGGGTGGGCCATGGTTCCGGCTCACTGGCAAGGTAGTATAGGGAAGTTTGTACTGTAGCTGTACTAATAAAGAAAAATCTTGTCCTCTTGCCTTGTCAATGCCTTAGAAAGCTATGTTTGTTCGGGAAAGCCACAAATACTAACCCGTGGCAGTCAAAATGCCGTCACCTAACAACTATGTTTTTAAAATTTCTCTGCGCTATAATATTCCCATGAGAGTCTCGGTACATTTTGTGTTGCCTGCTCCCAGTTTAGACTCCTTGGCGCAGGGAACACTTCTACTAGTGCCAAGCGTACTATCAGCACTTTTGTAATAAAAATAACTCAACGTGACACTTTGGAGAATCTGTCTATGTAAACTTATGAATTCCACTTATTTTATTAACTTTATTTCTGACAATCACCTTCAGCGTGACTTAGATCTTCCACTTTATGGCCGAAAATAGACAATGTCTAAGCGACTGAAACAGGGTCATGAACAATTTCCTGATGGAATAATGGGGACTACCAGTCAAAGACTATTGTCTTGCTAATTACTCTTATCGGTTCCAACAACCCTCTATTCCCAGCAGCCTATGAATACTGGAAAATTGAAAAAACCCAATGAGAGGAGAAAGACAAAAAGATGTTTCAAGCTGCTTTTAAAAAAGATGCTCTCTCACAAAGGTGCGAGACCATCATCAGGGAAATAATACTGAGTAGCAAGGTTGGAGGAGCAAATAGGGCCCGGACCCCTTGTAGGACCGTATCCAAGACCCAATGGGATCTTAAGAATGGGGTTGGATTAACCTTTCATGGGCCCAACGCCCAAACCATGGCCCCACCTCCCAGCTGCACCTGCACTCCACCCCGAGGTCTCACCCCGGCTCAGCCTCCTCCCCCAAATACCCTGCCCAGCACTTGCACAGGCAGGAAGGGGGCAGAGAGGGGAGGAGTGAGCAGCAGGTGGGGGAGGGCAGAGAGGAGTGAGCGGTGGGCAATGGGGGGAGGGGCAGAGAGGAATGGTGGGTGAGTCCATGGTCCAGGCACTGGGAGTGAGGCACTGAGTGTAGGCCTGGTGCTCTGGCACCATTGGTGCCATTGTAAACTCAGTATGAAACGGTTGTATGAAAACCCTCGGTCAGATTCCCCTGGAGATAGGAGCTCAGGGCAGCCAGCTGAGGTTCTGACATTGCATGGATATGGCCAAACAGCATCTTGACCCCTGGTTGCAGCTCAATCAGGCAGTCATAGTTCCAATTTGGTGGTAGAATATCAGCATTTTTTTTCTCAAAGATGTCACCATAGTGGCTCTACCTGGGGAGTCGTCCCACATAACCCATGGCCTGGAACAGATTAAACCTTTCAGGTCTCTGTCTCAATTGTTCATTGCATTTGCAGACAGAATGAAGGACAGTCCTATTTCCATGCAAAGTATTTCATCATGGATATCTGCTTGAATTCACCTGTGTTGCCAGACAGAGTATTGGGACATTCAACTAGATTCCCAAGTGACCTCTTTGGCATGTCTGGCTAAGATGACCATATTAGACACTTGCAAGGCAGCAACCTGGTCATCATGACACACATTTGCCTCTCACTAGGCTCTCTCTTAATGATCTAAAGAAGATGCTAATTTTGGAGGAGTGGTCATACAGTACCTGTTCAAATAGACTCCAAACACAGACAGTAGAATGGATATGTGCAACACATCTCAAAGAACAGTTGTGGAAAGGTTAGTAACTGTTTTTATCTGCAGTGTGCAATGGCAGTTGGGCCTGCAGTGCCATGTTTTCATCATGGGACTGGGTGGATTGACTGCGTAGAACTTGGTTCTCTGTTGCATGCTCTGATACTTGAGATTGAAGCATGGAGCACTCCTTCTGAGAGTGGTCAACTCATTCAGGCATCTCCAGTACTCTCTGGCGCATGCCAGGCAAGGAGTGGCCTGCTGCCTCCATGCTAGGCCTTCGCTACAAGCTTGGGTCGTCCCAGCAAACTGTCAGGATCCTGACAAGGGCAGTCAGGACCAAGGGTCAGAGTATGGTCAAACCTAAGACTGAAAGTAGTGGGGGAGTTTCTAGTCAAGTTCCAGGCCAGGGTCAATATCAAGGGTCAGCATCTGAATCAGGAAGCTCAAGGTCTGGATCAGGAGGCAAGGTCCAAATCAAGGCGAGTTCAAAACCAGGAGTTCAAGAGCAGGAATGGTCATGGCAGCTACGGGAGATCTGCAATGTTACTTACACACTCCCTGGAATGCCCCTTGGGTTTATAGAGGGCAGGGAGCAATCAGGAGCCAGGAGGTTGCTATCTGTCAAACCTCTTGAGGTGGGACTTCCCCTGGCCTGTGTCCACAGCAGGCCATGGGTAGTGGAGTGCAAACTGGTTACAGTTGCTGCTTAGTGGCAGCATGGAGGTGGCTGCTGCCTGGCAGCTCTGCAGGCCCAAATTTGAGACCCTTCCCCACCCCAACCTCCGTGCCTTACATGTTGAGTGTGAGATTAAGTTCAGATATGAGACCTGAACCCACAGAACATCTAGCCCATATGCAAACATGGAGCATACTGATCCACAATGATACATGTGTCCAAATGAAAAAAATGTGGAGGTATTTCCCATTGAAATAAATGAGTTTGATGATCAAGGTGAAAACTGAGGTCATACCATTAATCTTGTTTATGACCTACTCAGTCTCTTGTCTAAGTCTCTGTAGCAAAGCAAACAATATTCTCCTGGTTTTGATCTTGTTTCTTGTGTCAAATGTACTTCAGAAAAAAAGTCACAAAAAAAATGAGATGAATTAATCCTACCTTCTTGTAACCACTTTTGCTGACAGAATTTTATTGGACTTTTCTTTTTAAAAACCAAGTTAAATTGCATTGACAGAACAAGTAACAACCATATATAAAGTACAAATATATCATCGCCACATAAAAATCAGCACGATAATACTTTGAGGACCCTTGACATTTAACTGACTTAATTTTGC
This sequence comes from Gopherus flavomarginatus, assembly GCF_025201925.1. NCBI lineage: Eukaryota > Metazoa > Chordata > Testudines > Testudinidae > Gopherus > Gopherus flavomarginatus. The sequence goes on along the minus strand of NC_066620.1, from coordinate 194,457,828 downwards.
ATAAAAGGATCAGATAGAAGCTGTCTTTTAATATGTATCTTTACAGAGCCAATACTGATTAGAGCCTCTGAACTGTACTGTAATTCAAATAAATTAATATTAAAAGGTGGAATTTTCAGGCTCCTCTCATATAACTATCCTCATTTTATAGATACAAAACTGAGGTACAAACAGACCAATGGACATAAACAGTCACACAGAAAGTCTATAACAGGGCCAGGAATTGATCTCCCAGGTCTCCTGGATTTCTGGGTGAAATCCTAGCCTTACTGAAGTCAATGACACAGTTCCCATTGATGTCAATGGAATCAGGATTTCACCCTCTGACTCACATTCCTCTGATTGAATCAGGAGAACATCCTTCCTTAACCCTGACAGTGTTATAAATATCAAGGTGAGGAAATTATATCACTCCCAGAAATTAATTATTCCAGCAATGAGAACATAACTGGTGGTCCCCTGCTTTTTGGCTTATTCAGTGGTCCCAGTTAAAATATCAACATTCATGCATGCTAGTCTCGGAATCTGCATATTTTGAAGGCACTCAGAGGCCATGTTAATGGTTGAGTGTTGCAAGACCAACCTATGTTGAAAGTGGTCTTTCGGGTTTCAACCTGCCTTTCTCCTTTTTCATCTTTCTCTCTCAGTTCATTTGCTGCTCTAGGACAAGCATAATTTAAATGAATTATTTGGCTAACTGTTGCCACTCGCTTCGAGTACCTTCAAACACTGATTCTCAACTGTGGGGATGAGGAGGGAAAGCGACCTTCATCCATGGTCTTATGTCTAAGTTTTGCCATAGCAGATCAAACCCACCATCCATGTCCAGTGTTCATTTCTGACATGGCTAATAAGAGAGGCTTCTTTATGTATAAGAAACCTCAAAGTAGAAAATCATGAAAGAACCTGTACATATTGAAAGTTTTTAATTTGTCCACACAAATATAGAAGTCAAATGACACCTGTGGTGGTGTTTGGTTATTTTTTTAATCTACTTGTGTCTGCAGTGTAGCCCATGGAATCACAGTTAAAGTTGCCCCCCTCCCACCAAAATCTTAAGTGGTGTCCCTGATCAAAGGGTTGTAATTCTCCCACCATTCTGTGACACACGCTTTTTGTTTTAGCAGCACTGCAGTTCGTTGCCCAGTTCTGCAGTTCCTTTCCTAAAGGCCTACCCCCAGCAGCCAACAGGTTCAGCGCCTCCCATACACTAGCATACATACCACGAGAAACATATACCAGCAGCCCAGTCCTTCTGCTGAGAGAACTCCTGCCTGGCTAGCTTCCCTCGCTGCTGCTGCTACTGCTGCCAAGAACAAGGCAAGTAGTATGCTGACCTAGGTCCTGGCTTAGTAGGCCTGGTCAACACTCCTATTTCATTCAGTGCAGTTGCTCCTCAACTTGTTTTCCTGAAAGTTACTAGTTCTGATAGAGATTCTCAGCATAGCTCCAGAAATGTCAATTATTTTCATGTTAATGGAGCTGTACCAACTCACACCAGCTGATGATTTGGCTCAGTATATAACAAGATAGAGCAATATAACTAGAGCTGGCTAGGAAATGAAAACCTTTTGCATTCTTTTTTATCAGTATTTTATGGTTTTGTCTATATTTTCAGATCAGCTATAGATGTAATTAGGTACACTGTGATGATGTGCTATGATCAGGAAATTAAAAAGACACTGTTTACTGGTGTTTTCCCTTTTCACACACCTAGTTCTCCATTCAAAGGCACTCTGTAATATATTAATTTAAAAAATAATGCTGCTTGAGCAAACAGAATTGGTCATCTTAATGCAAACACAAGAAGGGATGGGTGGGAAGGAAAATGTAAATCAAAGTGAGATCTTGGATAGCATGATAATCAAAAGAGATAAAACATTTTCTGATAAGAAAGCACTGGGAAAACTCAATTATCATCATAAAAGTCAGGCATTGTCTTCCTCCTCCCCCATTTTTATTAGTAAAGCTAATTATCTCAAACAGAGCCCACATATAAAGATCTCTCCTCATGGTGTTAGTTGCTTTTACAACCTTGAAGTTACGTAAAAATATTTGGAGATTTTGGAACGCATGTAATTTTCCTCTCCTCTTCCCCCTTTTGCAAAATAATATTTATTTCAGCAATTCAGATGAATAGTTTTAAGACAGCTGCAATGGATCAATTCCATAGCATCTGAAAGGTCAAAAGGTGCTTCATTATTAGCACTAATTCTTTTGTATTAGTGTGATACAAAGGAAACTCTGTTGTCCTGTCTTTTTCCAGGTGTCACAATTTAATAATGTAACCACAAATTTATTTTTTTAGTTTTTAAAAAGACTATTGAGTTTCATTTAGTTCATTACATTGCATCAGGCTGAAAGCAGTGCTTAGATTCAGGATTCATAGGCTTTTTTAATAACAATAATATCTCTGCTTACACTGCAGGGTCTATTTGTACTATTTCTGACTTTCTTCCTGCAGATCTGTTGTGCCATGTAAAATAATTATTGTTAATCCCTTAATACCATTTTCAGCCTCCCCCACCCCATACTATGGTGCATTTTTTCAGAAGACACTCTCCAAAAGCTGTACATAGTGTTTTGGAAATGTTAAAATTCTGTAAAGATCCATACAGAAAGCATGGTAAATAATGCAGTGTAGCACTCTACCTTTCTTAATAGTAATCTGGGGGTTTCTACCACCCTTTGTTCTCCACATTCTTCTAGTTTCAAAACCCATAACCATCATTCACAGAAGCAGCAGATGAGAAAGATCACTTAAGTGTGCAGTTTTTTTTCTGCATCTTTTCATCACAACCATGACAGTTCTATGCATTTTTAAAAGAAGCATTAAATCCCACTGAAAATCATGTCACATGAGGTGTTCTGCCCAGTCAAATGTCTTATGTTTCATGCTATATATGTTCTGCACAATCATTATTATTGATAATAATAATCATATTTATTATGATAGTGCCTAAGGCCCAACCAGAAATGGGACCCAATTGTGTTAGGTGCTGTACAAAAACAGAGTAGTAGACAGTCCCTGCTCTGAAGAGCTTACAATGTAATTAGACAAGATAGACACAGGATGGAGGAAGGGGATTAACACACAAGTGAATAGTGTGATGGTGGAGAACATCACGAGTTCCACAAATTTAGATTCTGTTGTTGTTGGATTTAATTAGGAGGGAATCAGGTAAATGGAAAAAGTGAAGGGAGAGGGGATATTGATGGGAAGGAAAGGGAAGCGGGACAGATGTGGAGTGAAGCTGAGGTGAAGAGACTGTGAAATAGGCAGAGGGAGAGGGTTGAAGCAAACAGCTGATGGGCTCAGAGCAGAGAAAGACCAGGCAAAGCTGCAGAACGTTCTCTAACACCTAGATGTTTCTGCTTTGGCAGCTACAGTTAAAGGCTGAAATCTCTGAGTGGTTTATCTTTGCAGTTTTTCCCCAAGGCCATGAGGCAGGGAGGCTATTCCATACTGCATTGCTTCACCTGCTGTCATCATAGTGACAAATTGCCTGTCACATAATATATGCTTTGTCCAGTCATATTTACTCCTTTCCTGACAAAGTGTTATTGAGGAAAGAGACTGTGAATAACATTTTAAGTTAAAAAATAATCTTGGGAATAAGTGTTTTTCTAAAGCTACATATGTGGGTAAGTGAAACTATCATCAAATTTGCAACCAACAAACTATTTAGATGAGAGAAGCTGTGTCAAGTCATGTGTATTAAGATACTCTGGTTGCCACCTTAACTATGGAAAGATAGATATGGTATGCAGCCAGTCCCACCATCTTTGTTTGGCATGCCTCATAATGAAAAATCCAAACTAAACAGTCATAAAATTTCTTAGCCACTGTTTAAAAAATTAACATCTGGCAGAAACCTAAGAATATTCAGACCCAGCATATGCATTACAATATATAGGCGCTCTGAGACCTGCTTTAATTTTAACCCATCTGCTTTATGGTAACTAAGAATTTAATAATTCAAAAAGAGTATTTATTTGACATGGGAGGACATGGGAGGTAAATGCAAAAAGAAGGTTAATATATAAAGCATTAAACAAAGTATAAACTACTAAAAAGCTAATCATATGTTGAAGGAAAATGGGGTTAGACATGACTTTGAATCTTCTACCTTCTAGGATGCAGGACAGGCAGTATTGACAGACTGTAAAATTATTCTCCAGAAAGAAGTCAGTGAGTCACACTGCTCAGTACACTGCCTCCTAACTAGAGAAATACCTGCACCTAAGCAAACATGTGTAACCCTTCTGCCCCTCTGAGTTGGTAGCAACAAGGGCCGGGTTCAGTATCCAGGGTTCCGTTTCAATAACCCAATGCCAAACCAGCTCGAGCCCCCACCCAGTGACCTGGGAAAATCTTACACACACCCCTAGGCGCCTCAAAGAGGCAATGCTTCCCCTCTCGCAAGCACAGAGTCTCGGTGAAGCAGAAAAGGTTTAATACATGAGATAAACAACAAACACTAAATTGGGAAAACACCTCAACTAGAGTTCATAGGCCAAACCGTGAGCAAAGACCCACCCGAGGAAATTGGGCTGTGTCCTCTTTCCTGGGCTCTTGAGTCCAGCAACCCCCAAATCACCCACAGTCCCAAAAGTCCCACAATCCAAAAGTCTCTGTCCTGGGTCAGTGCAGCCCCAAAGTTTGAGAGTCTATCTGCAGAGGTCCCTCCCCCCAGCCTGGGTAGAAAGGGGCACCTTACGTGGTCCGGAGCCAACTGCCCTGCCTCTCCGTGGGTTCTGCTCCCGCCTTCTCCACGAACTGCTCCGCTTTACCAGCTGCTCCACTCTGCTCCTCCAGCCGTCCTTACAAACTGCTCCGCTCCACCAGCTGCTCTGCTCCACCAGCTGTCCCATGAGCTGCTCCAGTTGTCCCTGCAAACTGCTCGGCTCTGCTCGCTCTGTGGGCCACTCCACCCATCCCACAGCTACTCCGCTCTGCCAGTCGCTCTCCTCCACCAGCTGTCCCGTGATCCGCTCCAGCCATCCCCACAAACTGCTCCACTCCGCCAGCTGCTCTGTTCCACAGTATAGCTTCAGGCTCCTTCACTAGTTAGCACAGTACTCAGTGCTCTCAGCTCAGTAATTTCAGCTCTTTAGTGATTTCAGCTCATAGTAGGGGAGCCCCAGTGCTAGTGCACCATTAGCCAAAAGTGAGTTCAGCTCAGTCACCTGTATCTGGATTCTTAAGGGGGAAAAAAATCAACTCTGACATTCCACAGTGGAGAGAGGAGGATGTACAATTGGTGTTCCAGGCCCTCACAAGGGGCCCATACCATCAGATACACACACCAGTCCCCAACCTCTCTCCCTTCATGGGGTTTTAGAACCCATGTCCCATGTTTAGCAAGTACCACCCAACTGAGGTTGAGTCATCTCTGTCACAAAGCAGTCCCACAGCTCCCCATTCACACAATCAGGGTGACAAACTTTTTTTTTCCTGCCCCAATAACAAAGAAATTGGGGATCCCAGAGCTGTTAAAATAACCATCCCAGTCTGCTGTGGGCTTATGCTAAGTGGAGGGTAGCTGCCAATGCAAATCTTTCCCCATTCTTTGAAATTCTTGGAATTCTTTCCACATTCCCTACAATTCACCACCAGATGTCAGGGTAGCGCTCATCCTGACTCTGCTTACACGTGCCATTGTGATGGCAGCTGCAAGAATGTAGGTGGAGAAGTTTGAAGAAATAGAGCAAGCTATGAGCATTTTGTAGCAAGGAAAGTGTTAAAAACAAAGAGGGGGCAAAAAACCCAGTCTAGACAAAATGTGATCATTTATAAAGATAATTACACAAGGATAGAAATTAATAATATAACAACAATACCAGTGCATTTCTTAAAACCTCAAAATATGGATTAAGCCAGACTTCAGTGGTACATCTGGCTTTAAATTGGCCCCAGGGCCGGATTCAGGCACCAGCTGAGCAAGCTCATTGCTTGGGGCGGCAGATTCTACGGGGCGGCATTCCGCCCAAACCGAGGGCGGCACGGCGGCTTTTTTTTTTTTTTTTGCTGCTCCAGCCACCCTGTAGGGGGCAGCGGCGCAGAGGAGGGGAGCACCCTGCAGCAAACTCAGCAGGGCAGTCCCGTGTCCTTCCCTCCCCACCAACCAGAGCGGAGCTGTGTGGCGAGCGCCCCGCTGAAGCGCTGGCTGCCTCCCTTCTCTCTCCCCCCTCCCATTAGACGGGGCACGCACTCTGCAGCACAGGGAGTCCCTTGGCTCCGGCCGCCCTGTGGGGTTTTTTGTTTAGTTTTGTTTTTTCCCTGCGTTGCCAGTCGCGCCATTGTTTCTTCCCCCACCCCACCCCACCCCGCTTTGCCACTCCAGCAGCGCTTTGTTCCCCATCCCTGCTTTGCTGCTCCAGCCGTGCCGTTTTTGTTGTCCCCCCCCCCCGGCTTTGCCGCTCCAGCCGCGCCCTGTCTCCCCCCGCTTTGCCGCTCCAGCCATGCTATTTTTGTTTGTTTTTTTTCACCTGCTTTGCTGCTCCGGTGACCCCACCCTTTTTTTTTTTTTTTTGCTTGGGGCAGCAAAAAAGCCAGAGCCGCCCTGATTGGTCCTCTACATGAGTTGAATTTCATTCAGGAGATAACATGCTTAAGGTCCACAGGATGTCTTTAGCACAGCCAGTCAAAGAACCCAAGGGTCTGATTCTGCTCTCAGTTACACTGGTGTAAATCCAAAGTAACGCACACCACCTAACTGAATGGGATAACAGTAGTGTAAATTGGTGCAGGAGCATTATCAGGTGCTGGGGTCCTGTCTGTCTTCCTTTTGCCTTAAGCAAAAAAAGAAAAAATATCTCAAAAACAAAACATACTCAATGAGATGCATCAGTTCTTGCAATGGACATGCAGCTCAGTGCTTTACTACCCTGAGTTCACAGGAGGGTCAGTGGATGGAGTAATTATAGGTGGATTACATATAATTTTAATTACAGGGCTGCTCTTGATTTCAGTGGGATCCCAACTTGTATAAATTGTGAGTCCTTGAATATACAGTTGATGAACATTCTTAAAAATGTGAAATCAGTAACCACAACGTGACCTTAGAAGAAAAACAAAAGGGTGGCCAGTTTCAGCATAATTTATGAACCTGTGATTATTATACTGTGGCTTTTGGAGCATTGCTGAACTTAATATAAGTCAATCAATTACTCCTAGAGACTGGAAAGAACATAGCACTAGTTCTATGAAGGTTTCCATCAAGATATTATAATGAGGTAGACTTAATAGCAGCTATATGTTTTGATGGTGAAAGACCATAAACTTTCTCATCTGTATTGAGCCCCCTATTAATGTCACATCGTACAAATTAAAAGCATATCAGCCCAAGATCTACCCTTGGACATGCACAGCTCCCTTTGACCTCTCTGGGAACTATACCATGCACAACAAATTGTCATAGAATCATAGGACAGGAAGGGACCTCAAGAGGTCATTTAGTCCAGTCCCCTGCACTCAAGGCAGGACTAAGTATTAGCTCTCTGTGTCTAACCTGCTCTTAAAAATCTCCAACAACAGATTCCACAACCTCCATGGGTGATTTATTCCAGTGCTTAACCAACCTGTGGTGATAAGCAAATTAAAAAATTAGGACATGTTTTTCTAATGTCCAACCTAAACTGCCCTTGTTGCAATTTAAGCCCATTACCTCTTCTTGTATCCTCAGAAGTTAAGGAGAACAATTTTTCTCCCTAGTCCTTGTAATAACCTTTTATGTACTTGAAAACTGTTACTGTGTCCCCTCTCAGTCTTCTCGTTTCTTCTCCAGACTAAACAAACCTAAGTTTTTCAATCTTCCCTCATAGGTCATGTTTTCTAGACCTTTAATCATTTCTGTTGCTTTTTTCTGGATTTTCTCCAGTTTGTCCACATCTTTCCTGAAATGTGGCACCCAGAATTGTTCATAATACTACACTTGAGGCCTAATCAGTGTGAAGTAGAGCAGAAGAATTACTTCTCAGGTCTTGCTTACAACATTCCTGCTAATATATCCCAGAATTATGTTTGGCTTTTTTGCATCAGTGTTACACTGTTGACTCATATTTAGCTTGAGATCCACTATGACCCTGAGATCCCTTTCAGCAGTACTCCTTTCTAGGTGGTCATTTCCCATTTTGTATGTGTGCAACTGATTGTTCCCTCCTAAGTGGAGTACTTTGCATTTGCCCTTATTGAATTTCATCCTATTTACTTCAAAACATTTCTCCAGTTTGTCCAGATCATTTTGAATTATAATCCTATCCTCCAAAGCACTTGCAACCCTTCCTAGCTTGGTATCATCCGCTAATTTTATGAGCATACCCTCTATGCCATTATCTAAAGCAGGGATCGGCAACCTTTGGCTCTCAGCTTGCTAGGGTAAGCATCCTGGCGGGCCGGGCTGCTTTGTTTACCTGCCATGTCCACAGGTTTGGCCGATCGTGGTTCCCACTGGCCACAGTTCACCCTTCCAGGCCAATGGTGGCAGCGTGAAACAGCGGCCAGCACATCCCTTGTTCCGGGCCACTTCCCACAGCCCCCATTGGCCTGGAACGGTGAGTGTGACCATGGCAGGGCCAGTTCTGTCACATTTTTCTCTGTGTCTTCCCTCCTTCTCCAGCCAGCTGTGGACACTAGGCTTCATGTTTTCTCCCTGTCTGGCACTGAGCAGCAGCTGCAGGGGTTTCCCTCTAGCTTGCAGCAGGGAGACTGGCTGAGGGAGGGAGAAGCCTGCCTCCTGCATAAGAACAGTTTAAACTCAGCTGTTCCCTGTGTGATTCAGTAACATTTCAAAGAGGATCTGCAAGCAGTTTGGACATCACAACCATGATCCTCTGCTGGGGAGGGAATGGGATAGATTTGAACTTGGAAATGGTTCCTGATTTTGATTGAAGAACTGCCCCTGCCACGGTCACACACACCCTCCCCCCCAACAACTGGGAGTGAAATTAACAAGGATGCCAGACACGGCTTCTAACCCTGGGGGCTGAACTGCGCAGGGAACAGCTGAGTTTAAACTGTTCTTATGCAGGCAGCAGCAGCAGGCATCTCAGCCAGTGTACCTACTGCAAGCTAGAGCCTAGAGGAGACTCCCTGCTCAGGGTGTGTGTGTGTGTGGAATGCAGAGCCTTGTCTGCAGCCTGGCTGGAGGAGGAGGAGGGAGGACACAAGAAACCAATGTGACAGTGAGTTTTCCCTTTCCACCTGCTTTTATTAGCTCTGGATTTAAGCTGTGCAGCCAAATGCTTGTATTTGTAGTGTATGTTAGTATTGCAGACAAGATCCCCTCATCCCGGGGGCAGACAAGAACTGCCCCTGCCATGGTCAAACACACCCTCCCCACTCCCCCCAGCTACTGTGAGTGAAATTAACAAGGATGCCAGAAACCACTCCTAACCCTGAAGGCTGAACCACTCAGGGAATAGCTGAGTGTAAACTATTCTTATGTAGGGGGCAGGCTTCTCCCTCCCTCAGGCAGTCTCCTTTTCTTACTGGTCCTCCGTACCCTGTACTGGCTCACTTTCACCTCTGAGTTTGACACTATTTGTTCTTGATAAATCCATGCTGACTGTTACTTATCACCTTATTATCTTCTATGTGTTTGCAAATTGATTGCTTAATTGTTTGCTCCATTATCTTTTTGAAGTTAAGCTGACTGGTCTATAATTCCCCCAGTTGTCCTTATTTCCCTTTTTATAGACTGGAACTATATTTCCTCTTTTCCAGTCCCCTGGAATCTCTCCTGTTTTCCATGACTTTTTGAAGGTAATCACTAATGGCCCAGATATCAATTCAGTCAGCTCCTTGAGTATTCTTGAATGTGTTTCATCAGGCCCTGGTGACTTGAAGACATCTAACTTGTCTAAGTAATTTTTAACTTGTTCTTTCCCTATTTCAGCCTCTAATGCTACCCAATTCTCACTGTCATTCACTATGTTAGATGTCCAATCACTGCTAGCCTTTTTGGTGAAAACTGAAACAAAAAGGTCACTTAGCATTACTGCCATTTCCACATTTCCAGATATTGTTTTTCCCCTTAATTGCATAATTGGCCTACCCTGTCCTTAGTCTTCCTATTCCTTTTAATGTATTTATAGAATGTTTTCTTGTTACCTTTTATGTCTCTAGCTAGTTTAATCTCATTTTGTGCCTTGGCCTTTCTAATTTTGTCCCTACATACTTGTGTTGTTTGTTCATATTTATTTACATTTATCCTTTGTGGTTTGACCTAGTTTCCACTTTTTATAGGACTCTTTTTTGAGTTTTGGCTCACTGAAGATCTCCTGGTTAAGCCAGAGTGGTCTCTTGCCATACTTCCTGTCTTTCTTATGTAGTGAGATAGTTTGCTCTTGTGACTTTAATAATGTCTCTTTGAAAAACTGCCAACTCTGTTTAACTGTTTTTCCCCTTATACTTACTTCCCATAGGATCTTACCTACCAAGTCCCTGATTTTGTTGAAGTCTGCCTTCTTGAAATCCATTATCCTTATTTGGCCATTCTTCCTCCTACCATTCCTTAGACTCATGAACTCTATCATTTCATGATCACTTTAACCTAAGCTGCCTTCCACTTTCAAATTCTCAACCAGTTCCTCCCTATTTGTCAAAATCAAATCTAGAACAGCCTTTCCCTTAGCTTTCTTCACCTTCTGAAAAAAAAAAATTGTCTCCAACTTTTTGGATGGATTTTTACCCATAAAGGTTGTGTTCTCCATTTCCTAATATGGATTCTGGCAGATACATTTTTCACCAGGCAGTAAACTAGTAAAAGTGCTAAAAGACCCAGTGAAAGTTGCTGAAAAAATATTGAGTCCACTAATTTGATTTCATGAATTTGGTCCCACTTTATACTCTCACTAAATCTTGCCTTTTAGGGCTAACAGCCCCAGTAGAGTTAACTGGAATTATTCATATTCCTTTCTCCAATGATGGAAGATAAATCCTGATGTTTGGAAAATACAAATTAATAACAAAAGAGTCTCATGGTATGAATGGGGTTAGACTTGTAATCATAATAATTCTCATTCGTTTGTACAATATTGGACAGATCACTTGATATGGAAACTGAGAACTTTTCCCTCAGAGTATATTGGCAGGACTTTGGTTTATTTTCCTAATCTCTAGTTGACTGTCCAGGTGTTGCAAACAGTAATGGTGGACTTTGATCTCTTTCTGGCACTTTTTTCCTTGCAGCTATTTTCTCTTAATGTACAATATAATTGCAAGAAAACAACACAAGTCACAGAATCTGTCTAAAACAGGTGTCTGCTGGAACCTACTAACATAATACCTTCAAGTCAATAAAGAAATGGAATGATTCTCTCTCAAAGTGAGAAAGCTTGACCATAGTACTTTATGTTTGTTACTGGTTTGCTAAGCCTGTGCGGGTAAAACATAATTAAAAACCTGAACTCATTTTTGTTCCAGATGAGCCAGCTCAGCAGTTAAGAAAGCAGAGTTTGTGTTTTGAATAGTTGATAGGAAACCAATAGTTGAGATGAAAATTCATGAGTACATTTTTTCAGTTCAAACCCTCTAATAGAACAGTGGGAAAATGCTATCAGCAGAGGAAATTGTGTAAGATACATTTGGCACTTTGCATTATTTAGAACATACAGAGATGCATTTCCACTGCAGCTAATTGATTTTTATAGCTGGATTGTTCAGGCTCAGGCAGATGTGGAAAGTATATTTGACAGAACCTCAAAGTTTATGATGCTTGCAGGAATGAATATAGGATTTCTGCAAAATATCTACATTTTATGGAGGCAATTATGTAGTCTCAATTTCAATGCAAAAGTGCATCCCAAGTCAGGTGACCCAAGTCACTCAAATTATATTATAAAAATTTAAATGAAAGATGTAGTTTTACTGTTAAAACTTGCTGGAAACTTGAATAAAGCTAAATGTAAATTTAGATGACATATTGGCAAACATAAGTAGCTTTCCACAAATATCAACTGTAAAAAAAATTGTTTTTCCTAATACTTTCTAATAATATCAGAAGGTTGGAAGTAACCTCTACTAGGTTGTTTAGGCCCTGATTCAGCAGCCCTTCCCTGTTCAGTGCAATGCATAAGTATGTGCCTAATGTTAAACCCATGCTCTAAATTTCGGCTTGCAGTTAAATTCTGTGCTGAATAGGGAATGGACTTAAGTATAAACTTACGTACTTTGCTGAATAGGGTCCTGATAAAATTTATCTCTTTGTATCATGGTAAGATTGACTGCTGATCTAGCACTAGACATAAGCAGATTAAGCCATTACTTAGGGCCCCAAGCAGCTGAAGAGGGACCTCATTCACTTTATAATAATAAAATAATAATAGTTATTGTTATTATGATTTATTTTATTAGGGGGGATTTTTCTGGGGCAGGAAAATATATTGGGGTGGGATTGCTGACCAATGGAAAAGTGCATTGAGGGTGGTGTGTCAGTTTGGGGATCACTCAAATCAGTAAGGGGTTCTCTCATCACCTTGAGGTGCCTTAATTCTGTGCTGCTATTGCTCAGATGCCTGACACAGGTAGCCTGCCTGGAAGCAGGAGGTCTTACCCTGGCTTCCACCAGCCTGGTTACTCCTTGCAGGATGACACCAGCAACCTTCCAGTTCCAAGTCTCCCCAAATCTCTGATCTCCAAGTTCTTAACTGCCAGACATTCCAACATTTCCTCTCTGGTTTGTTGATCCCAAAGGTGTGAAACTAGCCCCCCTTCCCAGTCCATCTTACTTTGGCACCCACACTACACATAGTTTGCACACCAGAGACCTGCTTTGGGAAAACATAAACAAAAGATTACTTAATAGAATAAACACAGATTCTAAATCGAAATAGTAAGGGAAAGCAAACACAAACAGATCACACAGAAAATAAACATAAAAACAGCCTCAGGCTTCACAATTCTATATTAGGTCAAATCCCTTTTCTAATACAAGTTATCTATTGCCTTTGAGCAATTTCCCAGCATGCCCCGTAGCTTAGGGAGGATCCAGCATTTCACAGAGAGCTTTCTGCTAAGAAGCTGGTCATCAGTTTCTGGATGGATTTCACTTCAAAGCCCTTCCATTTTAAAAGGGTTTGCAGGTTTTTTCCTCAGTCACTGTAGATAATAAAAGTGAGGAAAACTTCCTCCTTTCATAATTTTCAAAGACTGGGGTTTTCTTTTCAGTTTCAGGCTGTTCCCATTTGTTATGATGGTTCTTTATTGTTTTTTTTTCCTGGGCTGGACAATGGTTAGGTGCTTGGAGTCAGTCTCATCTGGTTTGGTATCTCCTCCCTGCCTGATTGCTTCACTCCCCTTTTGTGAGTTTCACTATAGTTACAATTACAAGTGTATATTGTGATCCAGCTTGGCCAGAGGGCAGCAGGAGAGGATTAGAAGGGAGTCTTATTCCCTGTAAGGGAAGAAAGTTTAATATAGATTAACTAGAGCACCTGCAGTCAGTCACATGATAAAAACCCCTGCTTCAGTCAGACAGTGTGGGAGTTGGAGCAGAGAACAGTTTGGAGAAGTGCTGTGGTGGGCTAGGAAGTCCTAGACCCTAGGTAAGGGGCACCTGGCTTGTGCAGAGGGAGGGTAGGAAGCCCCCTCATAAGCTGAAGGGCAGGAGAGGGAACTAGCCCAGAGGAAGGAACCCTCAGTTCAAGTAGTTCACCACTATCCTCAGGGCCCCTGGGCTGGGACCTGGAGTAGAGGGCAGGCCCAGGTCCCTCCCTCTTCACTCCCCTCCTCTAGGACACTAGTGGGGCAATTAATATTCCAATTTAGGGGCAAGAAATGGCACCCTGAATCCCCTCAAAGAAAAGAAAGCGTGAGACCCGTCATAATAGTGCTGGCAATTTGCCACAATATATATATACACATACATCCATACATTCATACCCATAACCTATATACATATCTCACAATTACCATTAAATTCAGTGCATTACAAGCCTTCATAAAAGATCTTACTCAATACACTTTTACAGTACAACAATACAGTATGCAGTCAGCTAGTTCAACTGCTTATGCTTGGGGTCTAAACCCTCTATTCTCCCCTTGGGGTTTCTGGACCCTGAGTAGCAAAAGTGGAGATAAAGTTGTTTTGATCAGTTGGTGATTAGACAAGGTGCACTAGATTTTGGGGGAAAGAGAAATGCTGCTGCTTTGGACAATATACATTGTGTTACTTCTATGGTATTGTGTTATAAAATGTACATCAAGGGTGCCAGAGCTTTTTGGATGGATTTTTTTAGACTGAAATTAAAATAAATAAAATAAAATCATGGGGAAAAATTCTGTCCTAATTTATATGCAGGGCACACTGTTGAAGCAGCTGGTACATATGGCAAAATTTGGCCCACAGAGGGAGTAGATCTTTCTCCCATGACATCCACACCTCAGCAGCTGGAGCAGCTTCCTTGCATCTCATCCTTTTATTTACTCTTTTAGAATAAAATCCTGCCCTACTGAAGTTAAAGCAAGACTCTCACTGACATCAAGGGGCAAAGATTTCACTCATATCCTGATTCCCTGAAGAATCCATTTCGTGTAGCCCCTCCCCTGGAGTGTGGCTCATGCCTCCTCCCTAGTGCTTGCTACTTGGGGTGGCTTCTCCCCTCTCATCACCTGGTTTGGGTCCTGGTTCTTTTTCTGATTCATGGTGCCTCCACACAAGGAGACTCACCACTGTGCTCAACATGCAAGGGGTGGTGTTCCTTGGGTAAATGAATAATGCCACCACTGCTGGCAAGGAGTGTAAATCCAACCCAGAAGAAACAATGGACATCCGCACAAAGCCCAGCAATGCAAGAGCACATCCCAAAATAACAGTACAACAAAGCAGGACTTTATTGGTAGCTGGAAAAGAGGATCTGGGAGAGGAAAGGGTTATGGTTAACTAATACTGAAATTAAAACTTTGTCTCTGAAACAGGCTCTGAGTTTCTTTGTCTCTGAGACAGGCTGTCCCCTCCCACCAAGAGGCTCAGATTCTCTAGTTCATCACTGACCCAACATCTGCTTGTCCAGATCACCCCATAGAGAAGCCTCCCTCATCAGGAGTTTCTAGTCTGTTCTGTCCCCACTCCAACACAAAGCATTCTGGGAAATGTTGTCAGAGGCTTCAGGTAGCCATTATGGTGTAGTCCTTTGGGTATGACATCCTAGAGACTCAGTTTGGCACTTCAGGAGATATCAAATTCTGAGCGGGGGTTATACCCATCTTTTCTTCTTGGTTTATGGCCTGCTTTAGTAAATTAATTTCTATTTTATTCCTTCATTCTCTATTGCCTATGCCCCATCATTATCCCTGAATTTTTGTCCCAAATGCAACTTTCCCCCTATTTCTAGATATGCTATATACAGCATGTTTAGTATAGCTGGTCAGAACATTTAAAACAAAACATTTTTCTGTCAAGATATTCTGTTTTGTC
Source organism: Gopherus flavomarginatus (assembly GCF_025201925.1). Taxonomy (NCBI): domain Eukaryota; kingdom Metazoa; phylum Chordata; order Testudines; family Testudinidae; genus Gopherus; species Gopherus flavomarginatus. Next base: position 194,442,409 of record NC_066620.1, on the reverse strand, counting down.
AAAGCTAAATCGTTTGACAGAGATGTATGGTCCATTCCAGAGAGAGACAGAGACCCAGATTGAAAATCTGATCTTTTCTATCCAAAAAAGACACAATTCCATTTTGCTAATACATTCAAAAGGGCTTTGTTTTCTTTTCCAATGCAGAAGGAAAGCTAATTCTGACACTCTGAAAGTTGTTTCAAAACAGAATTGACAGCCAGCTCTAATGTTTAGATTGTAATTGTGAAGTGTTTGAGGATACTATACACAGCTATATATCACCTGCCTGAGAAAAAACCATGGAATTGTGATTTAAAAGTGTCACCCTTCTGCATATGAAAATTAAAAATGTAGGTCCCACTCCTTTATTTGGAGCCACATCATGGACTCCTTCATGTGATGCCAATTTTTAAAAAGAGCTCCAGAGGTGATCCCGGCAATTACAGGCCAGTAAGCCTGACTTCAGTACCAGGCAAACTGGTTGAAACTATAGTAAAGAACAAAATTGTAAGACCCATAAATGAACATAATTTGTTGGGGAAGAGTCAACATGGTTTTTGTAAAAGGAAATTATGCCTCACCAATTTACTTGAATTTGTTGAGGGGGTCAACAAGCATGTGGACCAGGGGGATCCAGTGGATACAATGTACTCTGAAAGCCTTTGACAAGGTCCCTCACCAAAGGCTCTTAAGCAAAGTAAGCTGTCATGGGATAAGAAGGAAGATCCTTTCATGGGCTGGTAACTGTTTAAAAGATAGGAAACAAAGGGTAGGAATGGAGAGAGGTAAATAGTGGTGTCCCCCAGGGGCCTGCACTGGGACCAGCCCTATTCAACATATTCATAAATGATCTAGAAAAAAGGGTAAACAGTGAGGTGGCAAAATATGAAGATGATACAAAACTACCCAAGATAGTTAAATACCACACAGACTGTGAAGAAGAACAAAAGAATGTCTTTAAACTAGATTAAGTCATGGAGATTAGGTCCATCAGTAGCTATTAGCCTTGATGGGCAGGGATGGTATTGCTAGCCTCTGTTTGCCAGAAGCTGGGAAGAAGAGACAGGGAAAGGATCACTTGATGATTACCTGTTCTGTTCATTCCCTCTGGGACACCTGGCATTGGCCACTGTCGAAAGACAGGATACTGGGCTATATGGACCTTTGGTCTGACTCAGCATGGCCATTCTTATGTTGTTATGACTGTGCACAGCCCCATGAAATTTGGTACAAGGGTCTGCCAATCTGGATCTGAATATTGGAATGGGGCCTTGTCATAAACAGATGGTTAAGGGTTAATGTCTCTTTTACCTGTAAAGGGTTAAGAAGCTCAGTGAACCTGGCTGACACCGGACCAGAGGACCAATAGGGGGAGAAGATACTTTTAAATCTTGGTGGAGGGAAGTCTTTGTTTGTGCTGTTCGTTTTGGTTCGTTGTTCGCTCTTGGGGCTAAGAGGGACCAGACGTACACCCAGGCTTTCCCAATCTTTCTGAATCAGTCTTTCATGTTTCAAAATAGTAAGTAATAGCCAGGCAAGGCGGATTAGTCTTATGTTTGTTTCCTCAACTTGTAAATGGTGTTTTTGCAGGAAGGATTTTTACCTCTGTTTGCTGTAACTTTGAATCTAAGGCTGCGGGGGTGGGGGGTCCCTCTAGTCTATATGAATCTGAGTACCCTGTAAAGCATTTTCCATCCTGATTTTACAGAGATAATTTTTACCTTTTCTTTCTTTAATTAAAAGCTTGCTTTTTAAGAACCTGATTGATTTTTCCTTGTTTTAGAATCCAAGGGATTGAGTCTGAACTCACCAGGGATTGGTGGGGGAAGAAGGGGGGGATGGTTAATTCCTCTTTGTTTTAAGATCCAAGGAGTTTGGATCTGTGTAAGCCCCTCAAGGCAACCCAGAGAGGGGAGAGGGGAGGGGGATGGTTAATTTCTCCTTGTTTTAAGACCCAAGGGGTTTGGGTCTTGGGTTCCCCCGGGAAGGTTTTGCGGGAACAGAAAGTGTGCCAGACACTGACTTCTGGCTGGTGGCAGCGTACCAAATTTAAGCTAGTAATTAAGCTTAAAAGTAATCATGCAGGTCCCCACTTCTTGAACTCTAAAGTTCAAAGTGGGGAAGAAACTTGATTCCCTCTGGGACACCTGGCATTGGCCACTGTCAAAAGACAGGATACTGGGCTATATGGACCTTTGGTCTGACCCAGCATGGCTGTTCTTATGTTGTTATGACTGTGCACAGCCCCATGAAATTTGGTACAAGGGTCTACCAGTCTGGATCTGAATATTGGAATGGGGCCTATATGCCATATCATTCCATCAGTCTTCAAGCAGAATTCCCATGAATGTCTCTTGGCAGCCCCACTGATATGGCGCTAAAATAGTAATATGAGAGCAAGAAAAATAAAGACGTATCAGTTCTTGCTACAGTTTCATTTGCATCACAGAATTTTTAGATGTTTTAACTTTTCCTGCTATATAATCCACCTGTAATTATCTAATTCTCAGGAGACTTACAGAGAAAGTAAGTGTAACGTCTGCCCCTTCCAATACCCGTTTAGAGTGCCAGAGTAGCAAAAAGGGGCCTTTGTGTAAATGAGAATCTTTAAGGAATACATTACAATTCCAAATCAGAAAACCTGGAAATATCAAGACTGTGATTTTTTTGGAAACCATGAAAAAATAACTAATTGATTCATCCCCATAATAAGTGAGTAGCAAATTGGTTCTTACAGTATTAGAATTAATTCTAGCTCAGACATTGCTGCAACCCTAACCAAATGTTGTTTTAAAGTTTTTATAATTAGACTAAAACTGTGTTAAACACAGTTTCCAAATGGCTTAGGGAACCTTCCTCAAGTTAGTGTGGGTGGCTTCAGACCCTCTGAGTTTTACTTTATGCTTCTTTTTTTAAAAAACTAGAAGATTTAAAACTCAGCTGAAACTATTGTGTTTTGCCTTATTTCTGGTCAATAATTTAAACTTAGATGTTTAATGTTCCATTAAGGTTGTTATATGCTTTGAGTTGAGAAGATGGCTTAGTGGTCTGAGTTTCATAGGTTCAAATCCTAGCAGGTTCAACTCAACCCTTCATCTTTTGAAGGCAGATAAATGGGGTTCCAGAAAGGGGCCTTCTATATGAAACCTGAGAATTTCAAGGTTTGTTATGCTCTGCTTGGACATTTAAGTTCCCTTGGCAGTTTACGAGTTTGCTTCAGTGTCATTGGCTAATATTTCCCTGCCGCATACACATGTTCTGCAATGTGTTGCGTGTAAGTAGCTTACCATCCTTCAGCCTCTCACACATGATTGAGTTTCAGTGGAGCTCTGTGTATAGACTGCTTCCCCTGTAAGCAAATGGGAGTTGGCCAATGACCTAATTAGGAATGGCATCAGGCCCATAGTTTGCAAAGCTATGAGATCTTTCCAGATGGAATGTCTTTAAGTGTAAAATATTATTATATTGAATGGCATCTATTTTAAGATGAGCGATAACTTGAGCAAAGATTTGTCAGATCAACCTCATAAACTTCACAATTCTCATGGTTGCAAATATGATGGTGATGAGCACTGGAAACTTTTAAAGGGCTATTTCAATCATTTATGCCCTAGTTTGTTTTTTACATGAAAGCACTTGGTGTGTACAAGGAACGAGGATTTAATATCTTACTTTTATAAGTGGAAAAAGATGATCCATTTTATTTGCTCTTCTATATGGCTAACCCCCAGGTGCCATAAAGTGCAAGTGTATTTGGTTGGTGATCTTTGTTAAGAGAATTATACATACTACTTAGCAGTAAAAGCCATAAATGTCAAGTTTGCCTGAGGAGCTTTATTAAGCCACTTTGCTGAGCTATTAGGCACTTTAAAAATACCTCTTTATTAACAATATTAGTGTCTGCTTACATTTTTGATTCTTAGTTTTCCTGTAGGCCAAACCCATCTCACTAGTTAAAGTCAAGGTCCTTTACTGATCTCTATACTAGTGGACCTCTATGCCTGAACAGAGGTCCATGGAAGTCAGAGCTCGTTGTAGGGCTGAGACCAGAAGTATTTCTTCATTCTTCTTCGAGTGATGGCTCAGATACAGAGGCTGTGGAACACCACTTTCCATCTTTCACAGTCAAGACAGAGTTGTTAAACAACCATTCCCCTTTGGGTACCAGTCCATCTGGCAACGTTTCCAATGTAGCTGGCTTTCTTTCTTCCTCTTTCTATTTGCCTGTGATCTTGCCTGTTAGTATGAGTTCTGGAATCGAGTCACTCTGAGGCTGGCGAGTAGTGTGTCCACAGAGAGATGTTACTAATCAGTGTGAGTAAGGGCAGCTGAATCAGTCCTTTGGGAGCAGACATTTTGTGGTATCAAGTATTCTGCAGACAAATGGACATGTCCAGATATAGCTCCATAATTAATTTGTCCTGCATTTGCCCTTAGTCTATCAGCCTTCCATAAGTGGGGAAAATATTTGATTTATGTCAGAGAAAATATTTTGAGATTATTTTACATATTGTGACAAAGTTCCTCCTCTACCTTTGTGGGTCCTGCGCTTATTGGCAGATTTGTTCACCTCACAGATTCACCCTGTGGGTTGGGAAATAGCTCACAGACCTTCCCATCTGGTAGAAGCCACAATCCAGGTCAATTCCTCCTGTGTTGGGAGGAACCCAGGCCCGCCCTCTAATTCAGGTTCCAGCCCAAGGCCCTGAGGACTGCAGCTGTCCAGAGTGCCTCCTGGTACAGTTGCACGACAGCTACAACTCCCTGGGCTACTTCCCCATGGCCTCCTCCCAACCCCTTCTTTGTCCTCATCACCAGACCTTCCTCCTGATGTCTGATAATGCTTGTACTTCTCAGTCCTCCAGCAGTATGCCTACTTGCTCTCAGCTTCTTGCACACCTCTTGCTCCCAGTTCCTCACACACACACACTTCCTCTCCTCTGGCCTGACTGGAGTGAGCCCCTTTTATAGCATCAGAGGGGCCTTAATTAGAGTCAGGTGCTTAACAGCCTCACCTAACTCTTAGCAGGTTAATTGGAGTCAGGTGTTCTCATTAGCCTGGAGCAGCCCCTGCTCTGGTCACTCAGAGAACAGAAAACTGCTTATACAGTGGCCAGCATATCCCCTTTCTACTACTCTGCTGTTCCCAACTGGCCTGGGTCTATCACAATATGTACGAAAGCAAACTTGGGCCCTGACCATGTAACTGACCCTACACTATCACAGATGCCTGCATGGGGATCAGAGCCTCAGTTTGCTGGGCTGTTTTTTTAACAAAACCAAAAAGGAAAATGAATGTATCAAGTGCTCCCACTGGCTACTGGATGCACCCATGGTTAGGGTGTTAGCCTCAGACTTCAGAGAACTGGGTTAAATATGCAGCTATACCACAAACTTTGTGTGACCTTAGGTAAAATACAGCTTTTTTGTGCTTCAGCTCCCCACTCTATAAAATGGGGATAGTAGAACTTCTGTACCTCATGGGGGTGTGGTGAGGATAAATACATTAAAGTGTTCAGATTCTTCAGTGTTAAGCAGGGCATATAAGTACTTAAAATAGATAGGTAGGTGGACTGGAGAGAGCTGCAAAGAAGCCATTTGGGCTCCTGAGTCTCAGCAAACAAGCATCAACAGTTGCTCACTTAGTGGAGCTCTACACTGCTGGAGTGGTGCAAAGTACTCAGGACCCGGGACACAGTCTGCTCTTGCCCATCATGATTTCAGTTAAAAATCAAGAGCTTTTATAGTCTGCGTTAGGCCATCTTCCATATGTAGCCAAAATAGAATAATTAAAACAATATATATACATACAATAAAAAGAAAAATCCCATGGAGATAAAATCAGAGCTGATTCCTATTCTAATTTAAATATTGCCACCTTGCAAGCTGTATTAACAATACTATTTTGTTAAAGTATGCGGAACAATTATTAACTATATTGTAAAAGCAGCAAAGAATCCTGTGGCACCTTATAGACTAACAGACATTTTGGAGCATGAGCTTTCGTGGGTGAATACCCACTTCATCAGATGCATGTCTGACGAAGTGGGTATTCACCCACGAAAGCTTATGCTCCAAAGCGTCTGTTAGTCTGTAAGGTGCCACAGGATTCTTTGCTGCTTTTACGGATCCAGACTAACACGGCTACCCTGCTGATACTTAACTATACTGTAGCATTTATGATCATTAAAAAAATAAATGTGTACTCAGGTACTTCTAGCCTGATAAGGACCTGACGCAAAGCCCAGTGAAGTCAAAGGGAGTCTTTCCATTGAGCTCATTGAGACTTAGATCAGGCACTCAATGCCCTACATTTTAAATTAACAGAAAGGGGACTTCTATAAGCTCAAGGCATGCAAATGGTAAACACTTTTTAAAAATGTATTTTCGTACTTAGTTTCTTGAGTTAGTTTGGGTGAAACATATGTCAAATATCAGCCTAAAGCACATTCTTGCATCTAAATTATGTCTTGAAAGCAGGAATTGAACATGAAAATGTTATGGAAAAAATACATTGTGGTGAAATTGCTTGTTGTTCAAATATTGTTCAGTGTTTGGCTCCTACTGGAATGACTCCTTGGTAAAAGGCATAGGACCAGATTGTGCCTAGATCCAGGCCCGGAAGGTCCACTCTAAACACAGATCTCACCTATTCATGACAAAGGGGAAGGGAGGTCAGCGGCTTCCATAGCACCATCTTGTCTTCTGGGGACCCAGCAGAGGGGATCCATTTGAAAGGAGCTGTCAGTGAGTAGGTGGGGCAGAGGCTGGAAGAGTTCAGCCTTGTATTGAATGTGGAGGACACCCACATTGTCCCATCACCAGTAGCATGGACATCACCTGGGAAATATAATACAGCCCTAGGCTTTAGAACATTTCTGTGGCTCCACTCTGCAATTTCAAAGGGGGCAGCTGTGTCCAAAGGTAGTTAGTTACTGGTAGCCCGGCTCCAAGGAAGCCATACCATTAAGAGAGGGACAAGGGGATTCCAAACCCAGTGTAGAGGCCAAAGCCTCAAGTGGATCCCCCATGATCCATGTGGTTTCCAAGGGATTCATATTGTGGAGGCTTTACAACCCCCTCTATGTTCCCCTTATGTGACAGAGCAATATGGGAGAATCTCTATGAGGGGATCCTCACAGAGATTTTTCCCAAGGATTCTCAGAATCTTCCCAAGGATTTTACTACAGAAGACCTTGACCCTTGTTTTGAAGTTAAAGAATTTGGGAAGTTACCTGGGGTTGCTCTTGTAATAAAAATAACTTTACACCAGGATTAAATGTACTGCAGCCTAGAGTCATAAGAAAGGTGATTCTAGTTGGGTTTAATGTAGCTCAGAGACAAAGTACATTAACCATCTGTCAGGAGATTGTATGAACAAGAGTGTCTCCATGCACAATAGCTTCTGTTTCTCTATGATACTTGAGATTGTCTCATTTTAAAATGCCCAAGGGGATTTTTTTAGACAAGTGTTATTTTCAAGATGACAAGAAATCAATAATTTACATCCACACACAAAATAAGCTAAATAAATAAAGTCATAAACTTTCTCAAAGGAAAAAGTAGTAGAGGAAGAATTTATTTTCTCATCCTTTTGTTTCTATTTTTCTTTTGAAAAAAAATAAAAAAGCGTAGTGTAGAGGATGGGGAAGTAATGGGAAGAAAGTAGCAGGCATACAGGCCCAATTTCCCTAGGCCCCTGCCACTCACTCCACCCCTCACACCCAGAGTCAAAGTCTGGGGAACCCTCCTGGATAACTGGTGGATGGGTCCAATGGCCCTTCATGGCTGTGTACATTAGATACACTGCACACCTCTGTACATCAGGATGCAGAAAAGCTGCAATTCAGGAAGCATTTAAGCACATTCATTAAGTTCATCCCTATTCTACCAAGCCCTTAACTTTAAGCAGGTGCTGAAATCCCATTGATGTCAATGGGCATGTAGACATGCAGACACCCTTGTGGCACCTCCTGCTGGTCATCTTTGGGAATTAGCTCACTTCCAGCCAGGAGCGCCCTCTGTAAGCCAGTGATCCCCTTATCCTCTACTGGCCCCCCATGTCCCTTCCAGGACCCCAGCGCCCTTTTAACTGGGTCTCCCCCTCCCAGCAGAACCCCCACCCCACTATCCCCACTTTGTCTCAGTATTGGCTACAGCCTAGTTTCCATGTAGCCGCCATTCACTGGGGCAGACTGCAGTATCAGCCACTCATCACAGGCAAAGAGGTTTGGACCTGCTGCCTTTGCCTACCCCGGGCTGCCCCCTGCAACACCCAGTACCTCTAGACCTAATGCTAGGTCGCAGCCTGGGGCTTTCCAGGCAGGAGCTCCCCAGCTCCTCTATCTTTCCCCAGCCCTGCTTCACCCAGGTACCCTGTGTCTACTTCTCCCTCTACAGCCTCTTTATAGGGCCAGCTGGGCTCTGACTGGGGTGTGGCCCAGCTGCAGCTGCTTCCCCCAATCAACCCACCTCTTTCTTTCCACAGCCCCAGCCCTCTGCAGGGCTGACTCTAACCCTTCCCAGGCAGGAGTGGGGTGACCACAGGGCAAAATTTTCAAAAGCACCCACCTGACTTAGGAGACTAAATTTCTTAGGTGCTTTTGAAAAGGGTACCTGGTGTAACATAAACAGGTGCCTAAAATTAAGCATAGAATCATAGAAACATAGGGTTAGAAGGGACCACAAGGGTCATCTAGTCTACCCCCCTGCCACGATACAGGCAAAACCGATCCACTGCTTGTTCAGGCAAAGCCCCTGGCCTCCCTACAGTGCCGTTATGACATTTTCTGTTTTATCATCTATCCCTTGAATGCCACTGCACTTTGGGCAGATGTTTTCAGACAACTAGCCATGATGACTCCAAGCTCTCTTTCTTGAGTAGTAAGAGCTAATTTTGACCCCATCATTTGGTAGTTATGGTAGAGATTATGTGTTCCAATGTGTATTATTTTGCACCTATTAACACTGAATATCATTTGCCATTTTGTTGCTCTGTCACACATTTTTTTGAAATCACTTTGTAACTCTTCATAGTCAGCTTTGGTCTTAGCGATATTCAGTTATTTTGTATCATCAGCAAAATTTGCCACCTTGCTTGCTGTTCACCCCTTTTTCCAGATCATTTATGAATATGTTGAACAGCACAGATACAGTACAGAGCCTTGGGGGAACCTACTATTTACTTCTCTCCTTTGACAACTGACCATTTATTCCTATCCTTTGTTTCTTATAATTTAATCAGTTACTGTTCCATAAAAGGACCTTCCTTCTTATCCCATGACTGCTTATTTTGCTGAAAAGCCTTTGGTGAGGGACCTTGTCAAAGGCTTTCTAAAGTCCATGTATATATTATCAATGGGATTACCTTTGTCCATGTGTTTGCTGACACCTTCAAAGAATTCTAATAGATTGGGAAGACATGCTTTCTCTTTACAAAAGCTATGTTGACTCTTCCCAAAACATATTGTATTCATCTATGTATCTGATAATTCTGTTCTTTACTATAATTTCAACCAATTTGCTGATACTGAAGTTAGTTTTACTGACTTGTAATTGCCAGGATCTCCTCTAGAGCCTTTTTAAAAAATTGCTGTTAGATTTAGTTATTCACTAGTCATCTGGTACAGAGGCTGATTTAAGAAATACATTACATATCACAGTTATTAGTTCTGCAATTTCATAAATGAATTCCTTCAAAACTCTTGGGTGAATATTATCTGGTCCTGGTAATGTATTGCACACAAAACCTCCTCTACTGACACCCCAGTCTGGGACAGTTCCTCAGATTTGTCATCTAAAAAGAATTGCTCAAGTGTAGGAATCTCCCTCACCTCCAGGGCAGTAAAGACAAATGCAAAAAATTCATTTAGCTTCTCCACAACTGCCTTGTCTTCTCTGAATGTTTCTTTAGCACCTTGATCATCTAGTGGCTCACTGACAGTTTGGCAGGCTTTCTGCTTCTGATGTACTTTTAAAAAAATGATGTTAGTTTTTGTGTCTTTTGCTATTTGTTCTTCAAATTCTCTTTTGGCCTGCCTAATTATACTTTTAAATTTGACTTGCCATAGTTTATGCTCCTTTCTCTTTTCCTCTGTAGAATTTGCCTTCCAATTTTTAAAGGATGTCTCTTTTTGCTTCTAAACACCTCTTTTAATCTGTTTTTAGTGATGGTGGCATTTTTTTTTGCCCTCTTACCTTTTTTGGTGGGGAGTATACATTTAATTTGAATCTCTATTATGTTGTTTTTAAATAGTTTACATGCAGCTTGCAGGCATTTCACTCTTGAGACTATTCCTTTCAATTTCCATTTAGCTACCTTGTTATTTTTTGTGTAGTTCCCACTTTTTCAAGTTAAATGCTACTTTGGTGGGTTTCTTCGGTGTTTTCTTCCTACAAAGATGTTAAATTTAATTACATTATGGTAGCTATTACTGAGTCATTTATCTATATTCATCTCTTGGAGCAGATCCTGTGCACCATTTAGGACTAAATCAAGAATTGCCTCTCCCCTTTTGCATTCCAGGATTAATTGCTCCAAGAAGCAGTCATTAATAGTGTTTAGAAATATTCTCTCTGCATCCCATCCTGAGGTGACATGTATCCAGTCAATATGGCGATACTGTGTATATACTCATTCATAAGCCAAATTTTTTTAATAATAAAAGGAAGCACCAGAGAAGGAGGTCGGCTTATGAACGGGTATAGAGAGGAAGAGGTGGGACACAGCCCCTCCCCGCAACAGATGGAGCAAGGAGAGGCAGCACAGCCAGCAGAGCCAGAAGGGAAGAGGTGGGGCCAGAGCCTTTCTGCTTCTGGCCACGCTGCTCTCCCCCCAGCCTCCAAAGGAGCTGCAGCTCTGGGGCTGGTAGGCTGCAGCCGTGCCACTCTGCACCGCCCCCCAGAGCAGGGTGTGACTGCGCTGCCTGGTCTGACCTGCCGGAGCAGGGTGTGGCCTCGCTGCCCAACCTGCTGGAGCAGCTCCAGCCAGGTCAGAGACATCATCTCCTGGCCCTCCCCAGATAAGGTGGGAAGGGATGGGATGAGGAGAGTGGGGGGGTCCTGGGCTAGGGGTGGGATCATGTGGGGGGTGGTCACAGGGGTTACTCCCCTGACCCCCAGCTTCTCCCCCCCAAAACAATTTTCCCCACCAGTTGCTGTCCCAGCCCGTCAGAGTTAGCCGCTGGCACGCCGGGACACTTTGTTTACTTAGGTTTCCCTATGAGCCTGCAGATGCTCAAGGTAAACAAACCATCTTGGCCCACCAGTGGCTTATCCTGATGGCCTGAGAGCCAAAGTTAGCTGACCCTGAATTATAGGGTTGGCTTATGAACGGGTCATAAACATTTTCCATTTTTATTTATCCACCCTGGGGTGAGGGGTGTCGGCTTATAAATGAACTGGCTTATGATGGAGTATATATGGTAATTGAAATCCCCCATTATTTTTGAGTTATTTGTGATTTTCAGTCTCTCTGATCATCATGATCCTTTGACATTCACAGTCACTATCCTGGTTCAGGTGGTTGGTAGTATATTCCTACTCTTGTTATTCAAGCATTTAATATCTACCTACAGATTCTACGGTACAGTTTGATTCATTTAAAATTTTTACTTTATTTGACTCTATGCTTTTTTTCACATATAATGCTATACCCCCACCAGCGCAACCTATTCTGTCATTTCTATAAATTTTGTATCCTGTTATTACCATGTCCCATTAATTATCATTGTTCCACTGAGTTTCTGTGATGCCTATTATATCAATATTCCCATTAAATACTAGGCACTCATGTTCACCCATCTTAGTATTTAGACTTCTAGCATTTTTATGCTTTCATTTATAAAATTTATCAATATTCAGTTGTCTACCTTCATGTGATGTAATTGAATGGGACTCTTTAGTTTGACAGTTTCTCTTCAGTTCCACACTCTTATCAACTTCTATCCTCTCTGCTTTATTAGGATATAGAGTAACCCCTTCAAAAAATCTTCTCCTAAGAGACATCTCTGCCCAAACCATGTGGTCCTGCACACCTGTCGGCTTTCCCCCAGGCCTTAGTTGAAAAACTCCTCTTCAATCTTTCCAGTTTTACATGCCCTCAATCTTGTTCCATCCTTCCTATAAAGGTACTTGCTTTCCCAAAAGATTCCCCAGATCCTAATAAATCTGAAGCCTTCCAACCTAAAACATTGTTACATCCACACATTGACATGCTGAGTTACTACAGAGAATTCTTTCCTGGGTGCTGGCTGGTGAGTCTTGCTCACATACTCAGGGTTTAACTGATCACCATATTTGGGGTCGGGAAGGAATTTTCCACCAGGGCAGATTGGCAGAGGCCCTGGATGTTTTTTGCCTTCCTCTGCAGTGTGGGGCACAGGTCACTTGCTGGAGGATTCTCTGCACCTTGAGGTCTTTAAACCACGATTTGAGGACTTCAGTAACTCAGACATAGGTTAGGGGTTTATTACAGGAGTGAGTGGGTGGGATTCTGTGGCCTGCATTGTGCAGGGGGTCAGACTAGATGATCATAATGGTCCCTTCTGACCTTTGAGTCTATGAGTCTATAAAAAATACAGTCTCCTTAGGCATTCCAGCCCGTATTTCACCACCCAGCCCTTAGACTTTATGATGAGTGAAAACCAATTTCATCAAATAATGGGTTCTGATCTCAAGAGGCTAGACACGTAGCGAGGTCAATATATAACTCAGACCTTACCCAATTATGGTGATGCCAATCCTTAAGCAACTAAAATCTAAAGGTTTATTTATAAGAGAAAAGAAGAGTACTAAAATGGTTAATAGATCATATACATAGAAACATTTCCAATGTTCTTATATCAGGTTTGTAGCAGTGATGTTATAGACTGCTGGCTTGTAAAGTCTCTGGTAACTTCCAAAAGACTGGAAGGTCCTCAGTCCATAGTGCAAATGTGCTTCTTTTAGTTGCAAGTCCACAGTTCAGACAATCAGAGCAGGAAATAGGCAATGTGGAGATGATTCAAGGGTCTTTTGTACCCTTTGTCAGGTGCTTGGAATTCTACTCTCCCAAAACAAAGCTCACAGCATAGTTTGTGGAAAATTATTGGCACAAGATGGAGTCCAGGGTCACATGAGGCTATCACATGTCTTTACACGGTTTGCTGACTCACAGGGGCAGCCATTACCCATATTCTGACTGGGGAGTCCTCAGGAAGACTCACCATTAGACAAGTTTCTCCTATGGCCCACTGTTAGAATGAAGTGTCCTTTAATGAGCCATTAAACTTGAATAGTCCATTCACAATGCTAGGCTAGACCTTGTAGGTGTTACCCTAGAAACAACACATTTAAGATATAGATGCATAGCCAATATTCATACCTTCAGATACTGTGATGATACATGGATTTAAACAGGATAATCTTATCTAGTCAATCATAACTTTTCCATTGACACCATACAGCATTATGGGATGTGGGAGATGTGGTATATCCCACTTCCCCCATGACATACTTTGTAAAAGATTTGTTGAAATTGTTCACTTTCAAATGGAAGGTTAGAGGCTTCAAGCATTGCTTTTTATCTTCAAATTATAAATACATCTGCTTTGTACCTGGACTACATCAGAGGCTTGGTGGTACACTGTTTGAAGCAGACAACCAGACCACGGTCATGAAAAGTTTGGAGTTAGGTACATCTAAATGAATGAGGTATATTGCTAACTTCAAAACAATGTTGTAGACAATACAAGAATATATCTATGTACCATTTATGGAAACATGTTATAATCCCCACTAATAATAGAAGAGTACTGAATATTTATATAGGATTGTGTTCTATGTTCATTTAATTTTCCTAGCATTCTTTCCAGAGTTCAGTGCAATATAGCAAGAAAAAATTTGTCTCACAGTATTTTCCTTTGTGGGAGATCTGAAGTATACTTTAGGGTATGGTAGTCAAAAACATTTACAAGAGTAAAATGTGCCTGTCATAGCAGCAGCTGGCACTCAATAGATATAACTCAGGCATATAGACATGATTAAGTTACTATATAATATTCAATACATACAATAGGAAGAAACAAGCGCACACTGGCATAATCCAGTCCAAGTACTCAGGATCAGATTTTTAAAGGTATTTAGGTACCTAAAGATGCAGATCGGTGGATAGTGGTATTTTCGAAATCACCTGTAATCAATGGGAGGTAGGCACCTAACCTGCTTAAGTACTTCTGAAAATCTCACTATGTGCTTAGCTTTGTCTTTAGAGGCCTATAACATGTAGTATCCTGTAACCCTCATATTCATCATTCATATGTGGTTGTGATATTTCATAGAACATGCCATGAGATATTGTATGAAAGGTCATGATCTGCTGAAACTGACTGTTCTGTCAAAGTATGTATATCATTAATGTGTATGAAGTAATGAGATTTTGCAGCATAGCTGTTATTGAAACATGTTGTAAGTTTGGGAGTCTCCATTGCTAGTTCTCCATTCACAACAAACAAGGTGATCCACTTCCAGGAGGGTGTTACATGACCATTAATCAGCAGGGGAGTTGTAAACAAGGGATTTACAATTCAGTAAGAGAAGCACCCTACAATGAACTATGACTCAGCAAAGCCCTCCTGAGGGCTAGTCTACATTGGCAATGTTAAAGCGCTGCCACAAGGCTTATGTAGTCATGGCAGAGAGAGGCTAAAAACCCCCACCTCCACGAGGGGCATAGCTGCCAGTGCTGATGCACTCTCTACACTGGCGCTTTACAACGCTGAAACTTGCTGTGCTCAGAGGGATGTTTTTTCACACCCCGAGCGAGAAAGTTGCAGCACTGTAAAATACCAGTGTAGACAAGCCCTGAGCTAGTGTTTTCCAGGCACATGAACTGAGAATATAAAATAAGGGACAGTGGAATCATGCTTTTGCTTTTCTTCTCCCTCACGCTGGAAGAAACAAGAATTCTGGGAAGACAATGACTTGAACTGAAGAGACTGGTCCAGGGCTTAAAGGGGAAGCCTGTGAATTAAGAACTATAACCCACCTGCAACATCCAGTGGAGTGAGAAAAACTGCTTGATCTAAATGCTGCCTAGTCTAATAAGGTTTAAGATTTAGACTGTGCTTACCTTTTATGTTCTTTGGTAACTATCTCTGACCTTTTGTGCCTACTGCTTATAATCACTTAAAATCTTAATTTAATTTAATTTAATTTTTAATTTAAATTACTCTATCTTTCTATAGTTAATAAATCTGTTTTAGGTTTAACTTAAAACAATGTGTTTTGGTTGAAGTGCTTGGGAAATTTCAGTTCAATTTACAAAGGCTGTCGTGTGTCCTTTCCACACTGAGGGAGGGGCAGACTGGGTAATAAACTTACATTGGTCAGGCTTCTGACCAGGGCAAGACTGTATATTCCAAGGGTTCAAAGCTGAGGGCTTGGGACAATTGCTGGTACCTTTCTCTGTGTGATTTGTGTGTGGCTTACGGAACATACATGCAATTTACCTGGGTGGGGGCTCCACATGCTGTTGTACTGAGTGATGACAGCACCTAGAGGGGTTTGCTGCTTATCACTAGCAAAGCATTGTGAGAGACAGCCCAGGCTGGAAAGTTAAGGGGGCACAGCGGTACCCCGGTTCCAGGTTGTACCCTGAGGATCAAGTTACAGGGCCTAAATATCTTTGAAAATCTGAAAATCTGATGTCCTCTTATGGCTATTTGGAAGTGTATGTGAAAAAATGGGTGATCTTAGTCCAGTTCCAGTCAGATAGGTATCAATGGCATAACCACAACTGGCACTAATTGGCAGACTTGAAGGCAGTCTCTACATCACTTAAAGGTGGTGCCTTCTAAACAGCTTTGATTGGAAGCTTGTGTTGCCCTACTCATACTTTACCTGTTAAAGAAGGTTTCCTTCTGTCTGTGTTACACAGGAGTTCAGACTAGATGATCATAATCATCTCTTCAGGTCTTAAACTATATGAATCAATGAAATGTCAATCCTGAACCTTTCCTGAGTTTTGAATTCACTCAAAGGTAACTAAGAAATTGTTTCTGCAGGAGTACCCACAAACAGGATGATCAGGGAAACATTTACACATTGCTCTGTATGCAGTGTTGTTTTCCTGAGGTGAAATTCTTGCCAGGACAGAAGGCTTGTACCAGACCACTTAAGCCATTACACCCAAATTCTACTCTATTGCCCAGCCAGAGTAATTGAGGAACCGTGCAGGGTGGAAATTGAAAGTAATTCCCCCTCCTAGGCTCTGCTTCTACTCTCTGCAACACCAGTTGAAGGGCTAGTGTGCCGAACCCCCATTTCTCTCCTGGCCCTTTTTCTCTGCCACCAAGACTGGTGGAATCATGTAATGGCACTTCCCTCGGCCCCTTCCCCTTAACACCTGCTATGCATAGCCATATCAGGAACCTATTCAAGTCACAGTACAAGAATAGCAGCCAGCAGGTACTCTATCCTTCCCTTTAGGGCAGAATTATGTTTAGGGCCCTCCCTATCTCCAGAGGTAGGACAAAGGTGGGGAGCCTTAACATGCGATTTAACTGGTACATAGGATTTTGTGTGGGCTTTTGGTACTGAGGTAAATTCCACCCTAGGAATAATAACTGTGGTGTGTTAAATTTGATGGAATAAATGAGCACAAAAAGTCACGGTATTATATGACCCTGTCACTGTCCAACATTAAACAGTGTTAAACAAGGTCTGGGGTTTGGTTTACAGACACTTTAGCCTGCTTAGTATCATAGCTAATGCACCATTAATTATTTTTATCCTTTTATTATATATACAGAAAAGAAGGAAAAACAGTTAAAGCATTTGAAATGTGAAGTATTAAGTAAGGCTTTTATTTAGTTTAACAAATACCCTTCTTCCCTTTCCCTTCGGCTTTCCTTTCCCTTTAGGGAAACCCACCTACATGACGATTTTTTAGGTGGTACTAAAGATCATAATAATGGCCCTTTTCCAGAGAAAGAGACTTTAACTGAGCTGGCCTGGAGCTGTTGTTTTTAAAGTCAAATCCCGTTTCCTACAAAACAAGACAAACAAACACAGGAGGAGAGAGAAAAGAACAGCAAAGATAGAAAATACAGCTTATGTCTTTAGTGTTGACTCTTATTTTCAAACTTACTGTTGGAAAAACATAGGCATGGCACTTGTAATAGGGTGCTCAGAAGGCCAGGTGGCCTAGTGGTTGGCATGCCTGATTGCCATCCCCTTGCTTCCTTGACAGAGGTAGCTCAGTCCTTAAGGAAGTGTGGTAGGAGGACTTGAGCCCTCTCTCTTCAGCAGGTCCCAGCCCAGGGTCCTGTGTGAAGCAACACCAGTAGAATCCTCTGAGCAGAGAGTCTAAGTCCACTGCTTGGGTCACCTTCCTACCTCTGTTTCTTCAGTTTGGGGCATGGTCTCCATAGTTAAAACAAAAGATCCAGACTAACACGGCTACCCCTCTGATAGTTCAAACAGTCTGTAGTGATTTGACTCGAGTAATGCCGCCCTGGTGAACCTTTTGCAGTATCCTGCCAAAGCCTGAGATCCTCTAGGTGAGGTGGATGTAACATTGGAGGGGCCTAACCCCATAATGTCTCTATAGTTAAATCTCACAGTTCATCCACTGTTGGGTGCTCCTTAGCAGTCTCCCTTGGACAAGGACACAATGCTTCTTCTCTACTGGCTGTCCCGGCTACCAGGTTTGTAGAGACACTCCCCTCATGTAGAGAAGGAGAGCTACCCTCCTGCCTCCTCAACAGTCAGCCCTGAACTGAGCCAGGTTCCCACCTTTTCTTCCCCCTCCAGGCCAGGCATTGGCTGCAGGTATAGCAGAATGGGGCTAGCTGGGCCTATAGGGGCTCTTTCACCCTTTTCATGCTGGTGTGAGGTTTCTCAACCTCATCAGTCTTATTAGCCATGCTGAAATGTAGCTATATAGGGCATTGCTTTTAGCTTCCTCTCTGATCACAGGCTTACAGCAGTGTTGCACAATATCCTGTCTTGGCTGGCTAAGCCAGATTCTTCCTAGACAGAAGGAAAAAGGAGAGAGAGAGGAAAGGGAAGAAATTAGGTGGTGAAGGAAAAGGACATGTGGGGTGGGGGGTGGTGTGACAAAGTCTCCCAGGTGGTGGTTAGGAATTAGTTGCAGATGGCAATGTTATCTCGGTCTCTCTCTGGCCCAGTTTGATCAGGATGTTTAGGTTTAGGATGATGGAGGCCCAGTGGTGGATCCCAGGGTACCAGGAGATGTGGAGATGGCAGCCATGATGGTAAAGCTCAATCTTATCCAGATCTTCTCTCTTTTCCTCAGTGATTCTTGCAAGGGTGAGGGAAGGTTAAGTAATTTTTTTTTTATTTTAAGGACCCCAAAAGGGAATGATGGGTAGAATGCTCCATCCCCTTACTGTTTTGTGGACAAATCAGGCCTAATTCTTTACACCTAATTTTGATTCATTTATTTCTGATGCAAAGCTTTTTCTTGTTGACCAAGCATGATTTTAACACAGTCCTTGACTTATATCAGTAGAAATGGGATGGTCTACAAACCCATACAAAACACAAGCAGGAAGGGGTTAAGAACCCTTTCCACCAGCACACAGAAAAACCAGCCCCATCCTGGCTCAACTTTGAAAAATATCAATTATGGAGACACACCCCAGCAGCTGTAGCTAATGAGGACAAACCCAAGTATAAAGAGTGAAAGACGGGAAAAGTGTGGGCAAAAGAACTCAGTTTCAGAGTGACAGAACAGCCAGCATCAGGATTCCTGTGAAAGCCATAGAATCACTTGAAATGTAAGGGAGCCAGGGCCGGCTCTAAGCACCAGTGTTCCAAGCATGTGCTTGGGACGTCACTTTCCAAGGAGCGGCACACTGGCTTTTCTTTTTCTTTTTTTTTTCTTTGGCGGCAGCACTCCGTCCCCCTTTTTTGTTGTTGGTGGTGGTGATTGTTTTTTTTTTGCTTGGGGCAGCAAAAAACCTGGAGCCAGCCCTGAAGGGAGCTTGAGGCAAAAACCCTTAATAGCAATGGCTTTTTGACCCATTTATATTACATTTATGGACTTGGCCTTTTTGTTGAGTTGATTCAAACTACAGCTGCCCGGGTCAAGGACTGACCCAGGCTGTTTGACCTGTGCACAAGCTGGCGTATGTCACTGCTGACGATAGGCCTTTTTGTCTGGATTAATTTGATCTTCCTTTAACATCCTTTTTATTACCATTTATTGCTATAAGTTACTGTGACATTTTATGAACTTCTACGTTTTTACAGTTGAGCTATCAATTAGGGTCAATTTGTAGGTCCAGGTATTAAAACACTAGCCAGTCTAAGCCCTGTCATAAACCATAAAGATTGCTTGCATCTAGAATGACTGCACAACAGAAACTTTGTGTGTGGGGGGGATATAGGAGACTAAATATTTATAGAGAGGTGGCTGCAGTTGTCCTATAAATTATATCAGCATAGACTAACATACAGTAAAAAAAATCACTTCTCCCTTGGCATTTGTCTCTCAGCATATAATATTATACCACTGAGCACCGCTTATAGCGTAGATCTTCCTATGGGCAACAGCTGGCTACACAATTTTAGAAAGAAAGGAGAAGCAAGCTGGGCTTTCTCTATGGTTGTTGGAAATCAATTTCATAATTTCAGTAGCTGTACTTTATGAATCTCTTCCTAGCAGGTTTGGTCAATCTAACCACACAAACAATTTCAGTGATGTCTTGTAAATGTAAATGTTAATCCCCTTGGATAGTTATAAGTCTGCCTAAAATCTTGCTGTTATAATACTGTCTGATTTACTGGATTCACCACATTTTAATCAATATATTTCTAAAATTAGCCTTTAGTTTTTATATTAGCCCATTTTTCAAGGTATTTCAGTAACAAGTTTTATATTGCAGGAGTGAGATGACTATGTGCTTAAACTCAATAAAGCACATTAGCTTACTTTAAGATGTATACGATATGGGCCAGGTTTCCTTATCCTTGAAAATAATGGATATTCATTCTGTCGCCCTTAATGCTCATCCTAAGTGCCTTACTCCAGGGGGAGACCTATTGATTTCAGTGGGATTACTACTCACAGAGTAAGGTACTACACAGTGTGAGGTAAAAATGGAAGAATCTGGCCCCTAGTCAATTCTGCGAAGTAGTCCAGTCCCAATATTCATCTAAATAATTACTAATGAAAAAAAGTGAAGCAAACTCTTTGAGCTCATTCTACTAACTATTTCTAAAACATGGATCATTAGGTCCTGAGGCCTGAAGCAAGTTTTCTGAAAGTTTGTTATGACACCAATAGGCCCCTGATCCTCTTTCCGTTAGAGTTTTGCCATTGACTTCAAGAGGAAAAGGAGAAATCTTGCCTTAATAACCTATGATCCTCAGTATCAAAGAATGTGGACAGGTGAATTCAAATTGCATTAGGTTCAATCCCCTGACCTACGTATAATGCTAAATCATTATATACCAAAGAAAGAGCTATTCTAATGCCATTTCTTCTTCCAACAACAATTTTAAAAATCATGAATTGCCTTGTTCCTACGGGTCAGCTGTTTGGGGTTTTTTTAAAGAACTTTCCCCTCCATTTCCAAATGCCTGCTGTCTCCCTCAGGAGCAGATAATTTAAACTTAAATTAAATTTATCGCTGGTGGCAAACAAACAGGTGCTGCTCAGTTCGGAAAAGAACACCTCTTTCAGCAACACCATGCCTTGTCAAGTTCTGACAGTAAATAAAGTACTTGGTGAAGCAAAGTTTTCTTTAAACTGAATAAGGTGCCCTGTATTCCTTGCAGACCTGGAGCAACCAGGGCCTGAAATAAATGGGTTTATTTTTAAGATTCAACTAGCCTCCATGTTTATTTATTTATTTATTTATTTGAAATCTGTGCAATTTCTTGGTTATCATTTTTTTCGTTGATGCCAAGAGTCCTTCAGACACAGGAGCTGAAAAATGGTCATTAATTTTAAGGCAGGAGTTCACAACCTTTTTCTTTCTGAGGCATCCCCAGCATGCTATAAAACCTCCGCAGCCCATCTGTGTCACAACAACTGATTTTCTGCATGTAAAAGTCAGAGCTGGCATTAGGGGGTAGCAAACAGGGAAACTGCTTCGGGCTCCATGACACAGGGAGCCCCATGAAGCTAAGCTGCTCAGGCTTTCGATTCAGCCCCAGGCTGTGGGGCTTAGGGACTTGGGCTTCAGCCCCATGCAGTGGGGCTTTGGCTTTCTGCCTTGGGCCCCAGTTAGTTTGATGCTGGCCCTGCTTGATGGACCCCCTGAAATCTGCTCACAGCTCCACAGAGGGCTGCAGACCCCTAGTTGAGAACCACTGTTTTAAGGGACAGATTCTGCCATCCTTATGTTTAAAAGTACCACACTTCAGAAATAGTCTAACTGAAATCTACAGTTACTCACTGAATAAGGCACTAGTCAATATGAATAAAGTGGCAGAATCTGAACCCAGATCACAGTAAAGATTGGCTCAAATCAACCACCTCAGTTCCAAACACCTCCTTTTCCTTCCCCCAAGCTCTATAATACCATGATTCAAACAGAAGATCTCTGATTCAGATTGATTCTCAGGAAAGTAGAATTATTGTTATATCCCTGTCTCCACGCTGTTCCCAATGTGAAAACTAGATTTGGGCCCACAGCAAAACCCTGAATCCAAGTATCTTCATATTTATGTTCAGAGGTTTCAGACACTAAACCCAAATCATGCTCCCATGTCTTACGTATGACACTCCTGTTAATGCATCCCAGAATGACATTTGCCTTTTTTTTGCAACAGCATAACATTGTTGACTCATATTGAATTTGTGATCCACTATCACCTCCCTCGATCCTTTTTTCCCAGTATTGCTGCCTAGCCAGTTATTTCCCATTTTGTATCAGTGCTTTTGATTTTTCCTTCCTAAGTGCAGTACTTTTCACTTGGCTTTATTGAATTTCAGTTTATTAATTTCAGACCAGTTCTCCCATTATCAAGATAATTCTGAACTTGAGTCCTGTCCTCCAAAGTGCTAGCAACCCCTCCCAGCCTGGTGTCATCTACAAATTTTATAAGTATACTCTAGAGACTCATACAAGTTGATAATTAAAATATTTAATAGTACCAGACCCAGGACAGATCTCCATGAGACCCCACTTGATACGTTCTTTTAGTTTGACAATGAATCATTGAACTAGCAAACCATTCCCTTTGAGTATGGTCTTTCAACCAGTTATGCACCCATCTCATAACAACTTAGTGTAGTTACTATCACAATGGTGTAATTGGAAACAGGATCTGATCAATGTTCTTCATTTTTATTCCCTGGGAAAGAGGAAGGATAGTGCAGTGATCAGTGTGCTAGCACTAGTGGGCTAGAGAGATTAAGGAGCTCTGGTATAAGCAAATTTCTTGAATTTTTTGGGGCCTCAGTTTTCCATCTGTAACATGGGGATAACAATTCTTCTTGACCTCACAGGGCAGTTGTGCAGGGAAATATATTTTGGATTGTGAGGCACTTAGGCACTCTTCCTAGCATATGCGCAACGTGCCTCAGGTGGCATGTGACCAGGATCCATCACTGAATTTGGTCCATGGGTTGAATCATTAGCTTCCCCAGCTTGGGCAGGGTACTGCCGGGGAGTGCGATGTGAACACTGATCTATGCCCCCTATTTAGGCACTTAAAGTCAGTGAGCATAAGATGCCTACATACTTTTGAGGCTCTGGATCTCAGATACTATGGTAATCGGGGCCAAGTACTTAAGATAGAAAGGTAGGCATTTTGACAAATGATGCTATCTCCATGGTGTTGACTACTGTCTAGAGTTTTCGATGGCATAAGACATTTCAGCAATTCCTTCATATGGTAAAAAGGATAACCAGCTTTCTGTGTTCATGTCTGAAATCAGCCCACAATTATGTTGTCAACAGGAATCCACCTTTATATTACCACCTAGATTTATTTCACTCAAACAACTCAGTGTTTGACTCCTGGTATAGGAACATGACATAAATGTGTTCTGTTTCTTATAAATGAGAATACAATTCTTAGTTGGAATGATGGTTGTTTTCTTTTTCCTGAATAGTGAAAAAATGTTCCTTTACTATTACAGCACTCTCATGGCCAAGATGGAGGCCACTCTGCAGGCAGCTCCGGACAAGAAAAGGCGTGTGCAGGCACACAACAGGGAAATTCCGTTCTGCCCCAGAGGCACCCGTTCCAAACCCCAGAGTAAACATATACACACCAGAATAGTACAATGAACATACAAAAGGGAAATATTTATTTACAGATAAATGAATGAAGGAAAAATAACAGGAGGGAAGATAGTAGGAGTGGTAAAACAGGGTTCCATCCAACATGAGGACCCACAGGCCCAGTGGTACCACAATTTGAAAGGGCAGACACCAAGCAATGCATCTACACTCAAAATTCAGGAGTCCTGGGCGGAGTTCCAGTCCAGTGGTGAGTCCTGGATGCTCCTGGTCATCTTTGGTGCCAGTAAACTTTCCCCAACAAACCCATCTGGTGCCCTTTCCTGCTGCCTTCTGCAAACCCACACAGAGCAATAACCTCCCCACTTAGATAGCTACAGCTTCCCTCCTTATTCCAAATGCAAAGTCACAAGCCCCTAGGGTGACCAGATGTTCCAATTTTATAGGGACAGTCCCACTTTTGGGGGACTTACTTTTCTTATATAGACTCCTATTACCCCCCCGTCCCGATTTTTCATATTTACTGTCTGGTCACTTACAAGCCCCAGTACTCACGGCCCCATACAGCTCTGGGCAACAGTGATACTAGGTCCAGCTCTGTTTTGTCCTTCTTGGATGATTCCTTCCTGGCATGGTGCTCTTCCTGGCCGCTGCCCTGAGGCATCCTCAGTTGGTTTCTCTGTCCCTCCAGGGCTTCAGGCTGCTTATCAGCTGCTTCTCTATGTAGGCCTTCTTGTCTAGAGATACAGACACACACCACTGTTGCTCTTCACTCCTCTGGAACAATCAGAACTTCCTCTGCTTCGGGACAAGGTTTTAAAGGGGCCATGATCTCTAAACTCCAAGGTGGGGACTACATCCTACAAGAATGTGGTTACGATTCTCTATGAGTGATACAACTTAAACCCCAGTTTTAGGATTTAAGTGACATTTAGGTGGTACATTGACCTTGTACTGGAACCTCTTCAGAGGAGTGATTTTACTGCTATATGAGTGGCTCAAAATTGTTCTTTTTCTTTCTGAAAGGCTTTAATTGAGGGGCATGTTTTTGAAGACCTACATTGAGATTTGGACACCTGCTCCTCCAACTACAGGATTTGCATGGATAAAGCCCTTAATGCTACTTAAAAAATTTACTCCTTCAACTTCAAATTGGCTTCTGGTTCAGGCCCAAAGTTCTGAGTCCACTAGGATCAAGGTCCATAGCTAGAAAATCTGAAAGTCTTTGCATACAAAAGCCTCCACATGAGATAAAAGCAGCCAAACCCAGTTTAATCGAGGTGTAGAAAGGTGAAAGCACTTTACAATGTTCTGTCCAAATTTCATTTCCATTTGACAAAATCTAGCTTTTACTTCTCATCAAAATTCTGGCACATGCCATGGCAATTTCACCTTAGTGTATTGAGATGCCCTTTGCAAACTGAAAGAGTCAATTTTTTTTCCCACTTGAAAGATGTCATTATATCAGTAAATTTCCAGCAACCTATCAGGATGTTTACAACTTTCTTTTATGGGGTTGGAGAATAAAACGTTATATTATATAGTACACGCTTTGGGCATAGTCATGGTTGAGTGTTTGTTTTCAACCAATAGGTATAACAGTAACAGATTCCTAACTTTAAAATGAAGGGACTATACTGACCATAAATAATATCCTTTATGCAACTTGCCTAGAGGTAAAGTCATCATCTGGAGTGTACCAGTCTGCTCAGGCTTAATCTGGCATTTGAACCAAAGAGATTTTTCAACTTTTTCTGGAAATACAATGCTTATGACAGTTCAGACATTGCAAGAACCTACACCTTACATTACCTACTAAGGAGTTGCTGCACACTGTATCTGAAGTCTGGATGGTAATTCTCACTTGAATTTACTGCAGTTTACCTCAGAAACAAGGAATGTAGGGCACTTAGTTATCATAGTGTAGTCACAATTTGGTCTATTTCATGTAGTATTTTCACTGTTAATACAGGCCTAGTTTGTGGCCAGCTCCAGTGCCAATGTGCAAGGGCAGGAGGAGGGCATGAAAAGCCTTCTCCCTTTTTGCCCTTTGCTGCAGAGGAAAGACACAAATTCAAATATTGCCTGCCCCTGAGTCAAAGGATGAGGCAGGAGTAGCAGTGCTAGCCATCTTAAAGGGAGTGGGGAGAAATAAGAAGGAGCTGGCACCATGACCTGGCAGTCTTCCGCTTCTCTGTCCACCCAGTTCTTTCTGTGCTAGCCATTTCCACTTCAGGGGGGCACAGCAGTCACACTCATTCCCAGTGCGAGTTGGGCATTTATGAGATCAGGAGACTTCACTTTGGTTTCTTGTTCTATGGTTCTCTCAGTAAAAAATATGTGGTTGCTCATTGTGACCAAATATAAATCTTGATTTTTAATATTTGATATTGAGTAATGCATGCTAATATTATAGTATGTTTTAGTTTTAGCAGGAGAATACCCTTTGGGTCTATTATTAATTTTCCTCCAGGGCAGATTGGCAGAAGCCCTGGGGGTTTTTCACCTTCCTTTGCAGCATGGGGCATGGGTCACTTGCTGGAAGGTTCTCTGCACCTTGAAGTCTTTAAATCATGATTTAAGGACTTCAATGTCTCAGACACAAGTCTGATACAGGAGTGGGTGGGTGAGATTCTGTGGCCTGCATTGTGCAGGAGGTCAGACTAGATAATCATAATGGTCCCTTCTGACCTTAAAGTCTATGATTCTATGATTAATTAATATAAATAGATGTTGCCTGGGCTTGGTGGATTTTAACTGGAGTTGGGCCTAAGCCAAACCACAGATCCAGACACCCCCCACATTTTTCAGAGGAGGGGGTGGTTTCTGAATCTTATCACAGATCAGGATGTGAATCCAAATTCCATACTTGTCTCCCATCTATATAACAAGATGAACCAGAAGTCTGTACTAGAATGTTTATAAAGTTCACAATCTGAATTTCATAGCATACCCCATAGAACAGTGGTGGGCAACCTGCCAGCCACATACAGCCCATCAAAGTAATCTGATTGTGGGCCATAAGACATTTTGCTGATGTTGACCATCTGCAGGCACGGCCCCCCACAGCTCCCAGTGGCCGTGGTTCACTGTTCCCAGCCAATGGGAGCTGCAGGAAGCTGTGGGCCGCAGGGACATGCTGGCTGCTGCTTCCCGCAGCTCTCACTGGCCAGGAATGGCGAACCACAGCCACTGGGAGCTGTGAGGGGCCATGCCTGCGGATGGTCATCATCAGCAAAATGCCTTGCGGCCTGCAATCAGATTACCTTGATGGACCACATGCATCCCACAGGCCACAGGTTGCCCACTACTTCTGTAGAAGCTTCTGCTCTAGTCCAGGAATCCATTAGGGAAAGAGAGGGAGGTAGGGTGGCAGACTGACTGGGGTGGGGGATGAATGAGTGAGCCAGAGGAGGCGTACATGGGGTGGAGAACATGGCCCCAGTGTATTCTATCTTTAGTGGAAATTTGGACAGTTGCATATTTTCCCTTCCACTTACCACTTTCATCTTTTGATACCTGTCACTCTCCCATAATCAATAAAAGCCATAAAAAACACAGATTAAGTGTACATGTCCTAGAAGCATATGTAGAGAGGAAGCACCAACATAACAGTAATACAGCCCATAGAACTTCCGATTTAATTACACAATTCAGAGCAGTTACTCTTATCATCCTGCCTGAAAGCAGATGAGGGAGAAGGGATGGGTTACATTTCATTTCTTCAGATCACAATGCAATGTGTGTAACAAAGTCCAGAGAGCTGTGAAGCTCAGTAGTCAGCAGCTGTGTATTCTTACTAGGACATTAACTTATACACTCTCACTTTCTGTCATAATCATATTAAACACTATTGTACAATATATTTTCCTGTACAGAGAACAGTTTTTATGCAAGCTGTGCCAACAGAAGGGCTTCTCCCATCAGTGTAAGTACTCCACCACCTAGGAGGCTGTAGCTATGCTGATGCAAGAAGCCCTCCCACTGACATAGCACTGTCTACACCAGGAATTAGGTCATTACAACGGTCATTCATGGGCATGGATTTTCCATTCCTCTGAGCAATGTAGTTATACCAACATAAATGTGTAGTGTAGACCAGGGCTGAGTCAGGCCTTTTCTCTCAGAGGGGAGATATAGGTCTAGTTCTCTGAAAATACCACATTTCTTTCAATGGGTGGCATAAGATTTGTATGTTTGGTTTCTCCATAATTCTAATTCGGTCTCGGTTTGGTGGAGGCTGACAGTAAAGTAAGATAACACCTTTCTGACCAATAACATTTATATCTTAGGGAAATGATCACACTTCCAGAATAAATATAAACTTGCTATTTTTAACAACTGACATCTTTCTCCTGGTCAGTTAAGTGGTTGGCTTGCTCTCTTAACCCCACTAATGCTTTATACATTCTAGTTTTTGCCACAGCCACAAATTATAATGAATGTGGGTAGATCACACTGGATTTGGCCATCTAACCCTGAAATTGATGGAGAGTTTCTGTTTGGGTATTTAAAAAAAAAAATCCATGTAACGATGGGATAGAGGTTCAGGCTATGTCAGCTGATCGTAATTTTGCTTCAGACAAATGAAAATGTCTCAGTACATAAAGTTGATTCCAGTGACACCTAGAAGTTACACCTAAAAGTTGAGATGAGCCATGGGGATATTTTGTTCCGAGATAGAACACTGTGATGGAATCACTAATTAACATTTGGATGGGATAAGCAGGTAAGGATAATGCATGCTATTAACCATTATTAGAAGAATCTCTCTGAGCAGCAAAAATAGTCAGTTACCTTGGTTCTGCAGAGGGACTTAGGCATTATAATGCTCAGTGTTGCAGCACCTAACTTTTGGGCATTCTGCAGCCCAGTGGAATCCTCAGCCCAAAGTTTGGCACTCAGCCTCCCTATATAATGCATGGGGAGGGCTGAATGAGATTCACATAAGCCAGCAAGCTGAGCAGAAAGCCTTCTAAACTAGATGGAAGGAAATGCTGAGAGGAAGGGCATGGCATAAGCCCTGACCCTGACATGTAGTTAAGCTCCTAATTCTGATCAGCCATGTACTCTCTCCTGGTGTTAGGTGCCTAAGCCAGAACAGCTTTTTCTAAAGAAAAAGAGAGAGAGAATGCCCCCAAGAATGGCACTAACTCATTGGACTCCCCTGGGATGAGGAAGCCCAGTTTTCAAATCCCAGCTATGCCTGATTTGGAGTATGGGTTTGATGAACTTGGATCTCCTATATCCAAAGTCCCCTGCTCACCGTTGGCTATTCTGGAGTGCATCTCTGTCCATCTTTCCTGGTGAAGGTGTTCCACTTTTTATAAATAACCATTCACTATAGCAGGGAAGTTTTTAAAAAAGCTACTGTGTTCATAAATTACTTTCCATAGCTCTTTCAGAGTTTATGTACCAATTTCCAGGTGTCAGAGATTTTGTTATGATATAATTTAAGTAAGAGTTTCATGGTCTCCAAAAGCCTAACTTCAATATTTTTAGGACTTCTACTAAAATCAAAATAAATGAGCAGGCATTTTATATTGAGTTCTATGCCACATTAGTAAAAGCTAGAGATAGTCAAAGGCTATGTCTCTATTACCACTTACATCAGCAAAATTTATATCACTCAGCAATGTGAAAAAACCACTCCCCCGGGTGACATAAATTACGCCAGCATAAGTGATAGTGTGCACAGCACTATATCAGCGGAAGAGCTTCTCCCACTGACATAGCAACCAGCACTCATTAGGGGTGGTTTAATGATGATGACAGGATAGCTCTCTCCCACCAGCATAGAGAGGCTACACAAGAGATCTTAGAGCGGCACAGTTGCATCGGTACAGTGTGCTGCTGTAAGCTCTCCATTGTAGAGACAGCCTAAATCTGTTGTGGCAACTGGGGTAGCATTTCCTTTATTCCTGCTCTCAAACTTCAAGTGATACAAAGAGTAAACATATGCACACACATAGTACACCAGCCCATTAATCAGTTTAAATGAAAATATCCCCAAATACCACAGAACATTGACTCCTAATGAGTTTAAAGATAAGATTAGTTTTAATTGGACATATTAGCTTGTTACCAAATAGTCGCAAAAGGGGGAAAGACATATAAAACTAGCCAGAACTGTAATTTAGAGACTTCTGCTGCCAAATTGGCTGGCTAGTGTTTAGGCAACGTCTTTTCTGCTAGAAAAGAGCAATCTCTGCCAACAACTCAAGCCTATCAATCTTTATGATTTTAATGGAGTCTTAGATGGAAAAGACTATACAATTAACAAAAATAAACTTCTGAGGTTAAGGGTGTTTCCTCATTAATGTACTTTGATTAAAAAATTACAAATTGGGATCTGATTTGGACTTTTAAACTACTCGCATATTTTAGTTTAAAATGTGATTCTTAAATTTAATATACTCTAGTCATTAAAAAAAACCCTCCAAATTCTAACTATGTATTTAAATAAACCACTCCATCATCATGAATGTTTAGGAATTAGTAGTTGGTATAATAGTGGGATGCAAAAAAGCTAAGATTTGTGCTTCCTTTGCTGAATCTTCAGTATTCACTACTACAAACACAAGTCCCAGAGTGTGGGTGCTAACGTTGTCAGTGATGTTTATGCACAAATAACTGTGCTTTAGGATGATAAAGCCCAGCATAAATTGAAGTTATCGCTAAACAAAAACAGCCATGTTAATTTTGGTTCCATTTGAAAGATAAGAAAGAGCTATCAAATGGGATCGCCAGGGGAAGGGAAAAGGAAAATATTTTCAGTGGATTGAGATAATAGAATCATAGAAATATAGGGCTGGAAGGGACCTCGAGAGATCATCTAGTCCAATGGTTCTCAACTGGGGTACACGTACACATGGAGGTATGCAGAGGTCTTCCAGGGGGTACATCAACTCATCTAGATATTTGCCTAGTTTTACAGCAGCCTACAGAAAAAACACTAGTGAAGTCAGTAAAACTAAAATGTCATACAGACAGTGACTTGTTTATACTTCTCTATATACTATACACTGAAATGTAGGTACAATATTTATATTCCAATTGATTTATTTTGTAATTATATGGTAAAAATGAGAAAGTCAGCAATTTTTCAGTGATCGTGTGCTGTGACACTTTTGTATTTTTATATCGGATCTTGTAAGCAAGTAGTTTTTAAGTGAGTTGAAATTTGGGCTACGTGAGGTCTGGAAAGGTTGATAGCCACTGATCTAGTTCATCCCCTTGTGCTGAGGCAGGAAGTATACCAACACTATGCCTGACACGTGTTTACCCTGTTCTTTAAAACCTCCAATTATGGAGATTCCACAACCTCCCTTGGAAGCCTTGCCCTTGCTTCAGATTAAGCCCATTATTTTTTTGTCCTGCCTTCAGTGGACATGGAGAACAACTGATCACCATCCTCCTTTTATAACAGCCCTGTTACCAGGTTTTTCCCTTAGTCTTCTTTACCAAAGACTAAACATACCTTTTTTTGGTTTTGTCTTTAATCTGTCCTCAGAGGTCAGGTTTTCTATATCTTTTTGGTTGCTCTCATCTGGACTCCCATTTGTCCACATATTTCTTAAAGTGTAGCACCCAAACTGGACATAATACAGTGACTCCTCACTTAACGTTGTAGTTATGTTCCTGAAAAATGTGACTTTAAGCGAAACGATGTTAAGCGAATCCAATTTCCCCTTAAGAATTAATGTAAATGAGGAGGTTAGATTCCAGGGAATTTTTTTTTTTGCCAGACAGAAGACTATGTATACACACACACACACACAGTATAAGTTTTAAACAATGTAATACTGTACACAGCAATGATGATTGTGAAGCTTGGTTGAGGTGGTGGAGTCAGAGGGTGGAAGAGGGAGGGATATTTCCCAGGGAATGCCTTACTGCTAAATGATGAACTAGCACTTGGCTGAGCCCTCAAGGGTTAACTCGTTGTTAATGTAGCCTCATACTCTACAAGGCAGCATGAATGGAGGGATGGGAGACAGCATGGCAGAGAGAGACAGAGACACACACTCTTGTGTATGTGTGTGAGAGAGTGAGAGAGAGATGCGTATTTCCCCTTAAGTACTCTGACCCCACTCTTAAGTACATTGCCTTGTTAATTTAATCAGTAAGCTGAGAGGCAGCTGCTGTCAGGAAGCTCCCTCCATCCTGAGCCCTGTCATGTGTCCCCCCTGCTCTATGGAGATGGGGTAAGCGGGGTGCTGGAGCATGGGGGAGGGGACACCCTGGCATTAGCCCCCTTCTAAACTCCCCGCCCAGCAAGAAGGAGGCTTGGGGAGCAGCTCCAAGACAGAGGGCAGGAACAGCACATGGCAGTGTGGGGAGGGACAGCTGAACTGACGTCAATTGGTAGTCTGCTGGGTGGCTGCTGCACAGGGAACGTAGGGGAGTGGGGAGCTGATAGGGGGGCTGCCGATCCATGTTGGTTCCAAGACACTATCAGCTAGCTCCAACAGGCTGCTCTTCCTGCAAGCAGTGCACAAAGCAGTGCCAAACGACGTTATAAGGGAGCATTGCACAACTTTAAACAAGCATGTTCCCTAATTGCCGAGCAAGGTAACAATGAAACAATGTTAACCAGGATGACTTAAAGTGAGGAATTACTGTACTCCAACTGAGGCCTCATCAATGCTGAGTAGAGTGGAACAATTACCTCCTGTGTCTGACATACAACAACCCTGTTAATTTACCTAGAATATTAGTCTTTTTCACAACTGCATCACACTGCTGGTTCATATTCCATTTCTGATCCACTGTAAGCCCCAGATCCTTTTTTGCAATACTGCTGCCTAGACAGTTATTCTCCATTTCATATTTGTGCATTTGACTTTTCCTTCCTAAGTGTAGATGGCAAATGGGAAGAGAATGAAAACTAGAAGGTCCTGGATTATAAATCTTGACTTTGCCTTGGACTCTTCAGCTGCTTATAAATGATCAGGAAATACTTACCTACTGCTTAATTACTTGACACTGCTTTGGTGTATGTGACACCCAGAAAAGAAATTAGGACAGCCTCTTAGAGACATCCCTATGCAGAACTATATCTGAAGTCAGTGGGAGTTCCACATGCATAGGGATTCAGGGTTGGCCGTCTTGGCCTCCTCTGAGGCCTAGTCTACACTACGCGTTTAAACCGATTTTAGCAGCGTTAAACCGATTTAACACTGCACCCGTCCACACAACGAGGCCCTTTATATTCTGTACTCCTCCCTGACGAGAGAAATAGCGCTGAAATCGGTATTACCATATTGGATTAGGGTTAATGTGGCCGCAAATCGATGGTATTGGCCTCCGGGTGGTATCCCACAGTGCACCATTGTGACCACTCTGGACTGCAATCTGAACTCGGATGCAGTGGCCAGGTAGACAGGAAAAGCCCCGCGAACTTTTGAATTTCATTTCCTGTTTGCCCAGCGTGGAGCTCTGATCAGCATGGGAGGCCATGCAGTCCCAAATCCAAAAAGAGCTCCAGCATGGACCGTGCGGGAGATACTGGATCTGACCGTTGTATGGGGAGACAAATTTGTTCTATCAGAGCTCCGTTACAGAAGACGAAATGCCAAAGCATTTGAAAAAAATCTCCAGGCTACAGGTATCTCTGTGGATACAGAGTCCACAGCACAGTGCTGCATGACAAGCGTATCGAAAAGCCAAAGAATCAAATGGATGCTCATGGAGGAATGGAGGGTATACTGAGGACTCCAGCTATCCCACAGTCCTCAGCAGTCTCCGAAAAGTATTTGCATTCTTGGCTGAGCTCCCAATGCCTGTAGGGTCAAACACATTGTCCGGGGTGGTTCAGGGTATAGCTCGTCAATTTACTCCCCCTCCCGCCCGTGAAAGAAAAGGGAAAAAATCATTTGTTGACTTTTTTCAATGTCACCATATGTCTACTGCATGCTGCTGTTAGACACGGTGCTGGGGCAATGAACAGCAGCATCCTCTCTCCTGCTTTCCCCAGTGGCAGACGGTACAGTGCAGTAGAAATGGTAACCGTCCTTGTCATCAGCCCATGAATGCTCCTGGCTGGCCTCAGGTGAGGTCAGCCGGAGGCACCTGGGTAAAAGTAGGAATGACTCCCAGTCATTCCCAGTAGATGGTACAGAACGGCTAGTAACCGTCTTCATCATAGCAACTGGGGGCTGAGCTCCATCAGCCCCCTCCCTTTCCTGTGTAAAGAAAAGATTCTGTACTGCCTGGACTATCATAGCAGCGGGATGCTGGGCTCCTCTCCTCCACACTGTTTAATGTCCTGCCTGGACTATCATAGCAGCTGGAGGCTGCCTCCCCCTCATTTTATCTCACTAACAAGTCAGTGTTTCTTATTCCAGCATTCTTTATTACTTCATCACACAAATGGGGGGACACTGCAATGGTAGCCCAGGAGGGTTGGGGGAGCAGGGAAGCAACGGGTGGGGTTGTTGCAAGGACACCCCCTAGAATGGCATGTAGCTCATCATTTCTGCGGGATCCGACATGGAGCGGCAGTGCTCTCTGGTACACTGGTTCTCTAGTACACTTGCCCCATATTCTAGGCAGGACTGACTCTAATTTTAGATACCATAAAGGAAGGATTGACTCAGGGAGTCATTCCCATTTTTGTCTTTGCACTCCCGGACGACTTCAGCCAGGGGAACCCATGACAGCAGCAGACAGTACAGAACGACAGATAACAGTCATCGCATCGCCAATTTAAATGGCACAGCAGACGGTACAGAACGACTGATAACTATCTCTGCTATCTTGCAAAGGCAAATGAATGCTGCTGTGTAGCGCTGCAGTACCACGTATGTTAGCAACATCCAGGAGACATACGGGAGTAAAAAAATAGCTGAACGGGCTCTATGGTTGCTGTGCTATGGCGTCTGCCAGGGCAATCCAGGGAAAAAGGGCATGAAATGATTGTCTGCCGTTGCTTTCACGAAGGAAGGAATGAGTGACGACATTTACCCAGAATCATCCGCGACACTGTTTTTGCACCATCATGCTTTGGGGTCTCAACCCAGAATTCCAATGGGCGGGGGAGACTGTGGAAACTATGGGATAGCTACGGGATAGCTACCCACAGTGCAACGCTCCAGAAATCGATGCTAGCCTCAGATCATGGACGCACACCACCGAATTAATGTGTTTAGTGTGGCCGCGTGCACTCGACTTTATAAAATCTGTTTTACAAAACTGGTTTATGTAAAATCAGAATAATCCCGTAGTGTAGACATACCCTGTGAAGTGCATTTTTTCCCATGCCTGTTATATTTCATCTGCACTGTATGGCTGCATAATAAGAAAGCACACTAAGTTTTTTTTAAAAAACAGTGTATAAAATTATGTCAAAATGGTGCTTTCTTAATCAACAGATAGGCCCCGTGTGTGTATGTAGAATCATATCTGCTGACTTGAGTGACTATAGAAAGGG
Organism: Gopherus flavomarginatus; assembly: GCF_025201925.1. NCBI lineage: Eukaryota > Metazoa > Chordata > Testudines > Testudinidae > Gopherus > Gopherus flavomarginatus. Next base: position 194,407,789 of record NC_066620.1, on the reverse strand, counting down.
TTTTTTAAAAAATACTTTTATTGCCTTTTAGCCCCGCAGAGCCAGGAACAATATGATACAGTGAACAGGATTCTATTCTTTCTTGTGCGTCATCAGCAGACTTGTTTACTAAATTACAACTATGGTTCCAATCAATTATACATATGCAAAACCATGAATGTGTTGCACAAGTGCCACTTTGGAAATAATCTGAAGGCAATGAGTCACTTAAGTGTCATAGAATGGAGAATGTTCTTGCAAAATTTCTATTACTGGTGATATCTGTTGTATTAATTTAGATGGAATAAATGGACCAAAGGTATTAACATAACCCAGTCACCACATTAAATAGTGTTAAACAAGGTTCAGGGTTTGGTATACAGAGATCTCAGCCTGCTTAGTACTATGGCAAACACACCATTAAACATCCTTCTAACCTTTTATTAAAGATTAAGAGACAAAGGGAAAACAGTTATAACGTTTGAAATGTAAAGCATTAAGTAAGGCTTTCATTTTAACTCCTAGAGAGTTCTAGAAGGAAAAAAAAAACGCTTGTCTGACAGTCTCTTAGATGGTTTTAGAGATGGTAGTAACTGTCATTTGGGTAAAAAAGAAGTTAGTTGGGATGGGCTGTAGCTGTTGTTGCTGCTGTTGTTAAAGTCCAATTCATGTTCATCCCAGATGGTGTATGGGATTCAGCTGGAGCCAGTAGAGGTGGCAATGTCATGTGAGTCCCTCTCTTTGGCTCCATCTAGTCAGGACATCTCTCATGATCAGGATGACAAAGGCCTGGGGTTCCAGGAAACAGTGTGGGTGGCAGCCCTGATGCTGAAGCTTGCACCAGTAACTCTGTCTGTTCCTCTGTCTTTTTGCCCCAAAGTATCTGTCTTTAAGGACCCAAAAAGAGATTGATGGGTGGAATAGCCCATCCTCTCATTGTTTTTTTCACCACTTAAGCCTAATATCCAACACACCAATTTTGGTTCATTAATTTCCGGACTCACATTTTCTTGTGTAGGCCCTTTTGTTTAGACTAATTCAGTTTTTCTGTCTCATGTACCTTTCCCCATAATTTATTATTGATTATTATGACTCTTGCAAACTTTTACAAACTTTTTAGAGTTGAACTCACAGTTAGAGTAAATGTCTTGGCCCAATTATCATAACATGGCATGTGAGAAGGTAAAACCAAGTTTGACTCTCAGGGTCCAGGTTGAGTTTTCATGGCTGCTAGTTATTAAAAAATAAATAAACCTTAGATGAAATTCTGGTACAATGAAACTCAGAGACAAAACTCCCATCGATTTCACTATGGCCAAGATTACATCCCTCATCTTTTTGTTTGGAACTTATTTTTTCCCAAGGTAGGATGTGAATGGACTATAATTTATTTGCACATTACAAAAAAAAAAAAGTACAGGAAGGAGGGAATGATACACCATTATATGAAGTCCTACAGTGTTCTATAGCAATTACCTATATCCCCCTTGAAACATGTAGGGCCAGATCCTAACTGACGGTAAATCAGCATAGCTCCACTGACTTAATAGAACTATCCCAATTTACATCAGATGAGGATCTGGCTTGCATTCTGGACCACTCCTAAGTAAACAGGTTAAAGCAAAATCAAAAAAACATATAAATACTCCCTTTCTTCATTTTCCATGCTTGAGCCTCAGAACTCAGCTGCACAGTTTGAGACATTGCAGTAGTGGAACTGTCTGGCATATAATGCATACTTGGTTCTCATACACACAACACACATATTCCAGTACAGAGCAGCACACTGCTTATATAAAGTCTAATATATCACACACTGTATTGCAAATATCTACTTTTATATAAGATGTTTAATTTAATTGACTTTCTTAATTCCGCCCAATTTTAGTTGAATGAGTATCCTACAAGTTTTCACTGTTTTGTACATATTTCTAGAAGAAGCTGAAATATTGTGTGTTCCTTGGTAGACATTTTCAGTTATGATTTATTCCCTCGCAAGGTATGTGAATTCATATAAGCAACCAAGCTTAAAACAGGTCATTTATTAAAGTAAGTAGGGGACCATAATTTAAATGAAAAAGGATGTCATTTAAATAGATATTTGAATTTAAAGAAAATGAGCTTTCAGTTTTGGGGCTATTCTTGCCCTCAATAAACTTTACATCCAGTCCTACTGGAAATTACACTCTGATTAATATCAGTGTAACAAAGTGGCTAAAAGTCTGTGCTTTTTGGTGCTAAAAGTCCTGGGTCCAATTTCTACTGATCCCCTGTGCTAGGTATTCCCCCAGCACTCAGTTAAATTCTGGAATAACATAAGTGTCTTGAACTTTTACATTTTACATTACATACAAAGGAACAAGCCATTCCTTGCAGTTCTATGCTCCATATAAGGCCTGATTCTCCTCTCACTTACATCAGGAATAACTTCTGAGGTCAATGGAGTGACTCTAGTCTAAAACTGGTGTAAAATGAGAGGAGAATAAGCCATGCACCCCATTACTTTCAGCTGGTGCTTCTCCAAATCTAGTAACTCTCTAAACACAAGCACAAAGCACCTCATTCTCATTTATACTGTGGCTAATTTACACCAGTCTGAAAGTGTGTGGGGGCCTTACAGGGGCACAAACTACAATTTAATCTGCCAAAGAGGTGCAAATTGATCTTAGACTATGTCTACACAACAGACTGTACTGCTGCAGCTGTGCCGCTGTAAGGTCTCCCATGTAGCAGCTTTGTGCTGGCAGGAGGGAGCTCTCCTGCTGGCATAATTAAACCACCCTTAAGGAGCAGCAGTAGCTATGTCAGCAGAAGAGCCTCTGCCACCGACACTGCGCTGTCCACATCGGCGCTTTTGTTGGTGCTTTTTTTCCACACCCTTGTGTCATAAACAGATAGCTACGGATTAATGTCTCTTTCACCTGAAGCACCTGACCAGAGGACCAATCAGGAAACCGGATTTTTTCAACTTTGGGTGGAGGGAATTGAGTGTCTGAGTCTTTTGTCTTTGTTTTCCGTCTGCCTGCTTTCTCTGAGCGTTGGAGAAGTAGTTTCTTTTTTCTAGTCTTCTGTTTCCAAGTGTAAGGACAAAGAGATCAGATAGTAAGTTATATGGTTTCTTTTCTTTGGTATTTGCATGAATATAAGTGTTGGAGTGCTTTGATTGGTATTCTTTTTGAATAAGGCTGTTTATTCAATATTCTTTTAAGCAATCGACCCTGTGTTGTATCATCTTAATACAGAGAGAACATTTGTACTTATTTTTCTTTCTTTTTATATAAAGCTTTCTTTTAAGACCTGTTGGAGTTTTTCTTTACTTCAGGGAAATTGAGTCTGTACTCACCAGGGAATTGGTGGGAGGAAGAAATCAAGGGGAGATTTGTGTGTTGGATCGCTAGCCTGATTTTGCATTCCCTCTGGGGAAATAGGAAAGTACTTTTGTTTCCAGGGTTGGGAATGGAGAGGGGGAGTCCCTCTGTGTAGTTTCACAGAGCTTGTGTCTGTGTATCTCTCCAGGAGCACCTGGAGGGGGGAAGAGAAAAAGGATTATTTCCCTTGGTTGTGAGACTCAAGGGATTTGGGTCTTGGGGTCCCCAGGGAAGGTTTTTCAGAGGGACCAGAGTGCCCCAAAACACTCTAATTTTTTGGGTGGTGGCAGCAGGTACCAGGTCCAAGCTGGTAGCTAAGCTTGGAGGTTTTCATGCTAACCCCCATATTTTGGACGCTAAGGTCCAAATCTGGGACTAAGGTTATGACACCTTGATCAACAAAAGTTTTACTGACAAAAGTGCTAGTATAGACATAGCCCATGGATAAATTAGAATCAGGCACAATCACTCTGATTTGGTAGTATTTCACACCTACTTTGGGCTGTATTATCTGGTGCGCTAAATTCTCTGACTTCATGAGTGGGTCATTGCATTCACTGTATGGGTATGTCTACACTACGAAATTAGGTCAATTTAATAGAGGTCGATTTTTTAGAAATCAACTTGATACAGTCAATTGTGTGTGTCCCCATTAAGCGCATTAAGTCGGCAGTGTGCGTCCACAATACCGAGGCGAGCGTCGACTTTCAGAGCGTTGCACTGTGGGTAGCTATCCTACAGTTCCCGCAGTCTCTGCCACCCCCTGAAATTCTGGGTTAAGCTTCCAATGCCTGATGGGGCAAAAACAGTGTCACAGGTGGTTCTGGGTACATGTCGTCAGGCCCCCTTTCTTCCCTCCATGAAAGCAACAGCAAAAAGACATTTCTCGCCTTTTTTCCTGGGTTACCCATGCAGACATACCACGGCAAGCATGGAGCCCGCTCACCTCACTGTCACCATATGTCTCCTGTGTGTTGCTGGCAGATGCAGTACTGCAGTGCTACCTAGAAGCATCCCCTTGCCTTGCCTTGCAGATGGCAGACAGTGAAATACAACTGCTAACCGTCGTCATCATCAGGTGGGTGCTCCTGGCCGACCTCAGTTAGGTTGGTCAGGGGTGCCTGGGACAAAAATGGGAATGACTCCAGGTCATTCTCTTCTTTAAGTTTCATCTAATGGCGATTCAGTCGTGCCTGGAACATAATGCCAGCTGGAGTCTTCTGCCTCAGGCTGCTCTCCCAGTTGGCAGCACCGCGCGGTCACACCTACCCCAGCCTACCTCTTGCTACCATGGCTCATGAAGCCTGGACAGTAGTAAAGAGCAGTTCAGCTATAGGCTGAGCAAGTGCATAATGGTGGTAGAATGTGCCTTTGGATGTTTAAAAGCTCACTGGTGCAGTTTACTGACTCAGTTAGATCTCAGCTAAACCAATATTCTCATCATTATTACTGCTTTCTGTGTGCTCCGTAATACCTGTGAGAGTAAGGGAGAGATGTTCATGGTGAGGTGGGAGGTTGAGGCGAATCACCTGGCTGATGATTACGCACAGCCAGACCCCAGGGTGGTTAGAAGAGCACAGCAGGGCGTGCTGTGCATCAGAGAAGCTTTGAAAAGCTGTTTCATGACTGGCCAGGCTACGGTGTGAAAGTTCTGTTTGTTTCTCCTTGATGAAAACCCTCCCCCATGGTTCACTTTACTTCCCTGTAAGCCAACTGCCCTCCCCTCCCCACTTTGAGCATTGCTTGCAGAGGCAATAACATCATTGTTGTTTCAAATTCATGCATTCTTTATTAATTCATCACAAAAATGGGGGGATAACTGTCAGGGTATCCTGGGAGGAGTGGGGCAGCAGGGAAGCACAGGGGTGAAGTTGTTGTAGGGGCACCCCTAGAATGGCATGCAGCTCATCATAGAACTGGCATGTCTAGGGCTCTGACCCAGAGCGGCCGTTTGCCTCTCTGGTTCTTTGGTAGGCTTGCCTAAGCTCCTTAAGTTTCACGCAGTGCTGCTGTGGGTCCCTGTTATAACCTCTGTCCTTCATGCCCTTGGAGATTTTTTCAAATATTACAGCATTTTGTCTTTTGGAACGGAGTTTGGATAGCACAGATTCATCTCCCCATACAGCGATCAGATGCAGTACCTCCTGTTCAGTCCATGCTGGAGCTCTTTTGCGATTCTGGGACTCCATGGTCACCTGTACTGATGAGCTCCGCATGGTCACCTGTGCTGATCAGCTCACCACGCTGGCCAAACAAGAAATGAAATTCAAAAGTTCTCGGGACTTTTCCTGTCTACCTGGCCAGTGCATCTGAGTTGAGGGTGCAGTCCAGAGCAGTCACAATGGAGCACTCTGGGATAGCTCCCGGAGGCCAATACTGTCGAATTGCATCCACACTACCCCAAATTCCACCCAGCAGGGTCGATTTCAGCGCTATTCCCCTCATTGGGGAGGAGTAAAGAAATCAATTTTAAGAGCCCTTTAAGTCAACAAAAATGGCTTCGTTGTGTGGATGGGTGCAGGGTTAAATTGATCTAATGCTGCTAAATTCAACCTAAACTCATAGTGTAGACCAGGGCTAACTGTCACTGAAGTCAGTAGAAAAATTCTCATTGACTTTATAAGGGTTGATGCATGCTCTAGATAATTACACAAGGTGCAAGGCAGTGGAGAATTAGGGCAGATCTAGATAATGTTTTCACTTCTTAGCTCAGAGAGCCGAGAAGCTCTCTGAGCTAAGACATCACCCGAGCGATGCAAGTTACAGCAACCTAAGCAGCGTCCACACTAGCATTATGTCAGCTTGACGACATAGCTTCTGCCTCTTGCAGATGTATCACTTCTACTGTAGACCTGCCCTTAAGCCCTATGAATTCACAGAAGAGACTTATGCCATTGACTTCAATAAGTGCATGATCAAGCCGTATAAGTACTTACAATATATTGAGATTGAGATACAGAGAGAGAGAGAGAGAGAGTTCATTAGATACCCTGGTTCACAGTTGACCAAATTGCTAAGAGCTATTTTGTTTCTACCCTAGCTCAAAACATATCTGTCAAACTTTTCCATCTAAAACTTTTTTAGCCCAGTTGCAAATCATTACATCTGTGTTGAACAGATACATTTGTCTTCTTTATTTCTGTACTTATCTGACTAATTTATTAGTTCTGCTTTATCTCAGAGGAGATGCGCATGAAGAAGTGGCTTTTGTGGTATCTCAGTATTGTAGGATGGAAATAATATGAAGTACAAAACTGAACTTTTTATCAGGCACATTTGAAAGGTACAGTAAGTGATATTCTCTACGGGCAGGAGCAGTTATCTCTATCAGGAAATGAATTTGCATCATTTAACTTTTTTTCACTTGATGCATTGTATGCAATATTAGGAGATGAAAACATATTTTAAATTACACACAGAACCAAATGACTCATAATTATATCCTAGATGCTTTGGTGATCAGAATTCTATAAATACCTAAGATAAATAATTTTTTCATATACAAGGCACTTCTGTAGCTGAGGACTTTGAAGCGCTTACCAAATTTCTATTCTCACAACTTTCCATTGTACATCCTGGTAAAGTGAGACCTAGGAAGAGCTGAAGTCAGCAGAAGCACTTAGCCTTAGAAAGTCAGTCTGGTGAGATAAATTTGTACAGTATCTGTAGGGTGGACAAGTCAGTCTAAAAAGATATATATATTGCTCTCTGTCCTCTATTTGAAAGATTCCATTCTATGCATCTGAAAAAGTGAGCTGTGGCCCACGAAAGCTTATGCTGAAATAAATTTGTTAGTCTCTAAGGTGCCACAAGTACTCCTGTTCTTCCTGTAAACAAGATTTATTAGGAAATGTTCCTCATTGTCAGTATGAAACATAAGGGGAAAGTGCCTGGTCAGTAATTTTTTAGTGAGTTTAATTTGGTGATTTTGACATGACTAAAGTATTTACACTGTAACACACAAAACAGGGACAAGGTACATTTTCCCTGGGTGGAGGGGATGTTTCTCCCTTCTTCAGAAGTGGTAGGGAATTCAGCCCATGGAACCCCTAGATCTCCAAGACCCGCAAAGATCTTAGAGGATGCCATAGTCCAGAGTCATTCAAGTGCAGGTCCTCTGTCTATTGGCCTCCTCATCTTAATTCACATGAACTTGAACTTGCTGCCACCGCTGGCTGTTCATCCCTTCACCTCATGGGGGAAATTGGGGTGTGGAGCAGGCGCCCACGCAGCATGACCTTTTATGGAGAATATGCACAATGACAAGGTGGAAGATGATGCCAGGGAAAGTGGCAGTCGCCCTTCCCACACTGCAGATCCCAAGCCCCATTGAGAGGCTTTGATAGAATCAGTGGTAGGGGAGAAATGATGGCATGGAAGTGGCACTATTTTGTCTCCTACGCACCCTCCCCCACACAGCTCAGCTCACCTCCATAAGGCCTTCATCTCCCTCCCTTTGTCATCATGTAGACAATTTGGCCCTCACTATATTTTGATCTTTAAGATGTTGTAAATTCCTTTTCTTTAGAGAAGGTGTCATATAGTTTTAGGAAATCAGATGTTTAAACATTGGAAAATTTAAGGGCTTCCCAGAATATGAAAGGCCACTGCGCTCTAATTATAAAGATTTTACAGCTGTGAAATAGAAACTGAACACATACTTAGTGGCAAACATTGTGCTGTATTCCCACAGAAAGACTTTGTTTTCCATCAAAGACAACAAGAAACAAAACCTAAAATACATACAACTGAGGAGACATTGTTTTTACTAGAGTCTAATTATTCTTCTGAAAATAATGGATTTCCACTGGAGAAGTCCCAGCAGAAAGAAATTATAGTAATCTAAACACATTTAAATCTAATAAAAAATATTCAGAGTTTAAAAACTTTGTGTCCTTTCTCTCAAGAGAAAATATCATGTAGTGTATTCCAGAAAGAGGCAAAATACTACAAGTGAAGAATCAAAAGCTAAAATCTTGTAACAGCAATCTACTTCAGTGTGATATGGTATAAAGAAATGACATGATATAGCTAAGATATACAGTAAATGAGGTTATACACAGCTTTAAAGTGCTGTTGTTGTTTTTTTCCACTTTATTTATTTAGATGTTGGATGCCAGTAATGCTCATCCAGAGTTGTGGGTCCTTCTTTCCTGTGAGACATTGAACCATGCACTGAATTTTGAGGATAAAAAAAAAGAAACTGCCTTCTAAACTGTCTATTCTCCATCTTGTATATGGAGAGTGAATCTCATCCTTCTGAAGAGGGCCAACACAAGGTCAATTTACTACACTAGAGCAGGAAAGTCTAATTTTCAGCTCAAGGAGATATCCCCAGGCTAGCTTGATCAAAACTAGTGCATTAAAAATAGAAATGTAGCCATGGCAATGCAAGGTGGGACAGACTAATCACCAGAGTAGGTATTTAGAGTTTTGGATAGGATCATAGTCAGGGCAGCTAGTTCCTCTGCCACTTCTGCCACTGTGGTTATACTTCTGTTTTTAGCAAACTGGGTCAATCAGACCTCGTATGGGTATGTCTCCTAAAGCTGGCAATTACACCTTCCAGAGATAATATATAGACATATTCTGAGCTCTTAAGTGAGATTTAAGTAGAGATGGTTGGAAAATAACAATTCTGTCGCATGCCAACTGTTGAGTTTTTGAAATTTATTTTCATTCCACATTGGAACAAAACCAAAACCGTTTGGAGGTTTCCATGAAATGGAATTATGTTGAAATGTCAGGTTTTCGATTGAAAAAGGTCAGATTTCCAATCTCTTGCCCATCCAGAAAGTCTACCCTGAATCTGAGAAACTGACCCTATTGAAACTTTCATCAAAATAGATACTCTTTTGTGAATGTTTCAGTTGGCATGAAACAGCATTTTTGATGGGAAAATAAGTTTCTGACCAGCTCTAAATTTAAGTGTTGCTTAGGCAGTGTGCTAGCCCTCTGCACAAAGATTTCAACCTGAATGAAAAAGAAGCACTACACAAAATAGTATGTGATCATTAAACATATGCATAAGAGGGCAGAGTTCAGATTGTGCAAGTAATGTTTGCTACCTTTGCCTCTTCTTGATTTATGAGTGCTTCATTTTGCCATAAGAAAAAAATTGAGTATTTAAAGTAAAGCAAATTATGGCTGCTGTGTTCAGATAAGCTTGAGATTTTCCTAAATAACAAAGCTGATATATAACGTGTCTGTAGAAAAGAAATGTTTTGTTTGTTTGATTTTAATACTTGTTCTTTATTTGTTTTACTAAGGTTCATTTTCTGCAAACAGTTGACAGGACACAGCTTGCAGAGCCACCTTTGGCAGAATTGTTCCTGCTTTCAACAAAGAATCAGCAGCCCATGTGGTAATGAAGTCATTTAATTAGAGGCTAATTTGAACAGATGGTAAAAAGGAAAAAATGATACCAGTTAGCACTGGAACACAACTTCAGGAGGGTAAATGTTCCGATGTGTTTTCAGTTTTCCAGTATCCATCCTTTTGTAAAAGTTGCAAGTGTAAAAAATATTTTTTTCTGTAATATTACCTAATGGGGGGGTAATGTTATTTTTCAAGCTCCCTTTGCTATAAACATGACAAGAATATATATGAAGCTTTCCTTTCATTTTCCATAGCAAAGTGAGAGTGGCACTACACCAATATAATAATAGATCCAAAACCATATGGTAGGATTGTCTGTGCTATTTATTTTGAAATAATTACTGGATCTTCTCCATTTCCTTTCAAGTTGGTCTGAGTTCTGTGTTGTTTTTGCTGAGACTTGCACCATTATATGATTAACAATGATTGAATAATTTGGTGAAATGTGAAAGAGGATGAGAAAATAAAGAACATTTTCCATTTTTATTAACACTTTTCTCTTTATGTGACCTGGATATAGGATGAAGAGGTGGGTAATTGCCCCTGAAAATGATTCACACACACGCACACCAAGAGATGTCACACGAAATGCACATCATAACCATGGAATCTTTTACTCTCTCTATCACACACAAACACAAACAAACACACAGAGTTAAACACAGAGCCTCCAAAATGAAACAATTTTAACACCAGTGAAAAAGTAAACTCATTGACTGGATGTGAGGGATTAAGACAGGAATCCCTTTTATTCAGTTCCCAAAGGGAAAAATAACAGTATACCTATGCAGAGACAACAGTTCTCACAAGGCCCCTTACCTCTGCCCCCTCCTCACCCCAACACATCCTGGTCAGTATAGAGTTGTAGTGTATAGGAATTGGGTGGTGATGTAGGACTACACTGGCTCTGTGTTACCCTCCTGACCACTCCACAAATCCTGTTGCAAGGATCAGCTTGGAAGCATTAGCATAATCTGGCAGAGAGTAGAAGTCCCTTCACTCCAGCAATTCTCTGCTGCCACAGTGCCACATAGGGACTGTGGCAGCCAGAAATGCAATTTAGAGCTGCCATTTGCCAGCTATAAGGTGTTCCAGAACTGACCCAGCTCCATGAGTCCAAACATAGAGGAGGTGCAAAATCTCCTTCTTGGTCCCTGTGCCAGAGTCTGCATTGAGCTAGGGAAGCATGTAGGGAAGCTAGCCTTCCTAGTTCTTGCATTCATACTGCTGCTCCAAATGCAGGTGATGCACATATCCATATATCACAGAAATAGCTTGTGGGCCACTCCCACTGCTGTCAGTAAGCTAAACCTTCAGCATATTAAAATGTTTCAGATGAAGAGGATGATCCCATCTTGGTTTCCTGTAAATCCTGCAGTCCCATAAACCCAGTACTTTGGGAGTCTGCCCTTGCTGTTTGTTTTAGCTACAAATTCCAAAAGGTATTAAATGTGGAATGAAGTCTGCAGAACTACTCACCCAGGCAAGTGATATCAAATCTTCATGGATGCTTGTCGTTGTTTCCCAGCAGACAGCTAAAACCAAGTGCAGCTATTATTGATACGTAGCATAGCTGGTAGCAGCAAAAGTCTGGGTGCTGAGTTCTTTTAACCAAACTGACCCAAGCCCTTACATTTGTGATTCATCGCTAAAATCAGAACCTTTTATGGTTTACACTGCACAAAGGAATAGCTGATTTCTTACCTTCCCTCCACCTCATGGAAACACAGAAAACTCAATCAGGACTTCATGACAGAGGAGGATGCAAAACGGAGGGCTCAAAGGGATAAGGGAACCCAGTTTCCAGGGACAAACAGGAGAGAAACTTGCAGGTTTGAGGGATAGATAGAAGTGAAGAGATGCCCGTTGGAAAATGTCAGAGGGGAGAATGGCCCTGCTTTTCTTCCCTGCAGACCCTAGTGGGATGAGGGTGGTGACAGAATTGCAGGCTACTGGCCTCCCCTCAAGAAGACAATTGTTGGGGGAGGGCCTGTTGAAGAAAGAGAAATTGCTTGGCTGAGAAAGAGGCTTCTGTGGTTTCTGGCTTCTTAACAGAACCTGCAGAGGCCTTGAGAACTGCAATATTTATATTAAAATCACCCAAAATGCCTCAGGATACAGATAACACATTCTTCCACCCCACAGCGTTGTCCCAGGAATTGTGATATACATGTTGACAACTATGCATACCCTTGCTAAACCCTATGTAAGAAAATGCTCACCTAATCAGTCTTGTCTTATGCAGGTGATCACACCACACAGTGAGCCCCCACATCTTTGAGAGGGACTTGCGACAGGGAGGCCATGGCAACTCAGAGGCCTTCATGCTCCGATGAGGCTGAAGTATCACCTTTTTCTTGCTGGCTGCTGGGTCTCTCAGACCAGAACGGAACGAATTATACTCTAGAGATGGGTGGATTTTCAAAGTATAACTAAACATCATGAGTTTGCAGATCTGGGCTAGGAATATTGTGAGAGAAAAGTTTCCTACAACATTTCTTATTTTTTCTGGTTGGGCTGAGTTTGTCCCATGAGCTCTCTCATGGTATTACAGTGTCTCTGCATACATTTTGAGTATGGGATTGACAGTTTCAGAGGATTTTTATTTCATCTGAATGAATTTATCCAGCCTCATTATGCAGCTATTTCCTCACCCATATATGACTTTGAAAGGGGCTGACCTCTTCCATGTGCTCCATGCACTCAAACAAGGTTCTGGATATTCTATAATCTCCTCTCTTCAGCATTACAGTGAAGAAAGAAGGTTTCTCTAATCACTTAATAGAGGTTCAGATTCCCTAAATTTGCATGCTGTATAACACTATTTGCAGTTTCTGCCAGATTTGTAAATTGACAAAAAAAACAAACCCTCTACCAAGAGACTTTCTGTTTAGTGCAATAAAGATCTAAGTCCTGTAGGCAACATTGTCCTTTGCAACCTTGAATATGTTATCGGCCAGCTGTTCAATTAACCTTAATTCTCCCAATACAAAATGTTTTGGCCTCAAGTTCATTTGTCTCTCAGTTTATGATCTATCCTGAGAAATATTCCTCAAGCTGCTTGTTTTCTTTATCCTGTGAACCTTAAGTAGAGTTAGTCTTGGCAGATGCATATGCACTGCCTCCCCACTATAATTTCCCCACTGTCCTCAGAGACTTCTTTCTGAATAGCTTTCTAGCCTTCTCACCTTCAGAAGGCTTACAGAATGTCAGCGCTGGTTAGGATAATATCCATGGACATATTGTATAATCTATTGTCAACTCACACCACTAAAGTCACTCCAAGTACCCTCCCAGTTTCATTTGTATATCATTGTGCAAACTGTCTTGACTAAGCACGAATGTGGCCTTTGTACTGTCTGGAGGTGAGGTCCTGTTAGTGCTATCTAAAGCCTTCTCAAAGTCTATGAAATTTATGTAGCGTTGCCCTTGTCATTCTAAGGCCTGGTCTACACTGTGAGTTTGTGTCGAATTTAGCAAGGTTAAATTGAATTAACCCTGCACCCGTCCACACAACGAAGCCATTTACTTTGACATAAAGGGCTGTTAAAATCAATTTCTGTACTCCTCCCTGACGAGGGGATTAGCACTGAAATCAATATAGCCAGTTCGAATTGGGATTAGTGTGGATGCAAATCGATGGTATTGGCTTCCGGGAGCTATCCCACAGTGCACCATTGTGACCGCTCTGGACAGCACTTTCAACTCAGATGCACTGGCTAGGTGTATAGGAAAAGCCCCACGAACTTTTGAATCTTGTTTCCTGTTTGGCCAGTTGAGCTCATCAGCACAGGTAACCATGCAGCCTGAGAATCAAAAAAAGAGCTCCTGCATGGACCGTATGGAGGTACTGGATCTGATCGCTGTATGGGGAGATGATTCCATGCTATCAGAACTACCTTCCAAATGATGAAATGCCAAAACATTTGAAAAAATCTCCAAGGGCATGATGGAGAGAGGCCACAACAGGGACTCAATACAGTGCCACATGAAAGTTGAGGAGCTCAGACAAGTGAATCAAATGGACACTCCAGGGCAGAGCAGCAGACATGCCACTTCTATGCTGAGCTGCATGCAGTTCTAGGTGGGGCCGCCACCACTACCACATCCCTAACCATGGATTCTGAGGAGGGGGTACTCAGCCATGCCTGAGGATTTTGCGGAACGGGAAGATGAAGAGGAGGAGGATGATGACCTTGAGGAGAGCACACAGCACAAGATCTTTTTCTCACCCTGACTGAAATACCCTCCCAACCTTCTCAAGGTGGTATCCCAGACCATGAAGCTGTAGAAGGGACCTCTGGTGAGTGTACCTTTGTATATATAATACATGGTTTAAAAGCAAGCGTTGTTTAATGATTGATTTGCCCTGAGGACTTGGGATGCATTCGCGGCCAGTACAGCTACTGGAAAAGTCTGTTAACATGTCTGGAGATGGAGCGGAAATCCTCCAGGGACATCTCCATGAAGCTCTCCTGGAGGTACTCTAAAAGCCTTTGCAGAAGGTTTCTGGGAAGAACCAGTCACACAGTGGGGGGAGGGGTAAAGCGATCATCCCAGAGAATTGGCTGGGGGGGGTTACTTTGGTTTCTGCTGATGCACTTTAACACAAAAACCGCAGCACTCAACAGGCTTTGCTTGTTTGTATGGGAAAGGAGGGCGCTGCTTTTATGAAGGTTGCTGTCATAAACAGATAAGTAAGAGTTAATAGAACAGAAGTACTTCATATCTATTTTGCCTGTAAAGGGTTAACAAATCTGTGAGCCTGGCTGTCACCTGACCAGAGGACCAATCAGGAGACAGTGAGTGAGTACTAGATAGATAAAGCGAGTTAGGCTTATGTTTGTTTTCTTTATTTGCAAATGTGTATTTGGCTGAAAGGAGTTCAAATTGGTATTTTGCTGAAAAGATTTTAATTTGTACTTGTATACTTAGGCTGGGAGGGTATTCCCAGTGTCTATAGCTCAAAGACCCTGTACCTATTCAATTTTTTTAAATTTACAAAGATAATTTTCACTTTTTTTTCTCTCTTTAATTAAAAGCTTTTCTTGTTTAAGAACCTGATTGTTTTTTTTCATTCTGGTGAGACTCCAGGGGACTGGGTCTGGTTCCACCAGGGAATTGGTGGGGAGAAAGGAGGGAAGGGGGAGAGAGAGGTTATTTTCTCTCTGTGTTAGGATTACTTTGTCTATCAGGGAGAATCTGGGAGGGGGAGAGAGAAGGAGGGGGGAAGGTAAATTTTCCTCTCTATTTTAAGATTCAAGGAGTTTGAATCACAGTGATCTTCCAGGGTAACCCAGGGAGGGGAAGCCTGGGAGAGGCAATGGTGAAGGAAAGGGTTTACTTTCCTTGTGTTAAGATCCAGAGGGACTGGGTCTTGGGGATCCCCGGGCCAGGTTTTGGGAGGACCAGAGTGTACCAGGCATTGGAATTCCTGGTTTGTGGCAGCGCTACAAGTACTAAGCTGGTAATTGAGCTTAGAGGAATTCATGCTGGTATCCCATCTTTTGGACGCTAAGGTTCAGAGTGGGGAATTATACCATGACAGTTGCAGAAGCTGAAAGACTATGGCTTACCATGGCCGCCTGCAAGCCAAATTCCATTGCCTGGCACTGAGTCTGTGATCTCTAACACCAAAGTCGCAGGCACTCAATATAAAAGATGCAAAATGCGACCTTGTACAGAAATCACATGTGCTATGTAATGTGAATAGCTTTGTTCACCATGAAAGAGTATACCCATTGTTCTGTAAAATGTATCATTTTAAATACTTCTCTCCATTTTTTCCCTCCCGCAGCTGCAAATTTTTCAGTCCTCCCGCCTCCATCCCGAAGGCTATCTCAGATAAAGTGGAAAAAAAACACATGCGCGATTAAATGTTCTCTGAGATTATGCACTCGACCCACAATGAAACAGCTTATCTGAATGAGTGGAAGGACATAGTATCACAGTACAGGAAAGCGGCCAATGAATGTGAGGAGAGGAGGGATGAACGTGAGGACAGGAGGGATGATTGAGATGAGAGGTGGTGGCAGAAAGATCAGAGGATGCAGGATGCAACGTTGGGGCTACTGCGGGATCAAACGGACATGCTCCGACATCTGGTGGAGCTTCAGGAATGGCAGCAGGATCACAGAGTGCTGCTGCAGCCCCTGTTTAACCGCCCTCCCCCCTCCCCAAGTTCCATAGCCTCCTCATCCCAAGAATGCGGAAGGGGAGGCTCTGGGGACCCAACCACTCCACCCCAGTGGACAGCCCAAGCAACAGAAGGCTGGCATTCAAGTTTTGAAGTGGCCTTTTCCTTCCCTCCTCCCATGCCCCTTTATTATTCAATTAATAAAGAATACATGGTTTTAAAAGGATAGTGACTTTATTTCCTTTGCAAGCAAGCTGTGATCGAAGGAGGGAGGGTGGGTTGCTTACAGCGAATGTGTCAACCAAGGTGGCGGGTTTTCATCAAGGAGAAACAAATAGAACTGTCACACCGTAGCCTGGCCAGTCATGAAACTGGTTTTCAAAGCTTCTCTGATGTGCAGCGCTTCCTGGTGTGCTCTTCTAATCGCCCTGGTGTCTGGCTGCGCATAATCAGCAGCCAGGCGATTTGCCTCAACCTCCCACCTCGCCATAAATGTCTCCCCCTTACTTTCACAGAGATTGTGGAGCACACAGCAAGCAGCAATAACAATGGGAACATTGGTTTTGCTGAAGTCTGAGTGAGTCCTGCTCCAGTGACCCTTTAAACATCCAAATGCACATTCTACCCCCATTCTTCACTTGCTCAGCATATAGTTGAACAGCTCCTGACTACTGTCCAGGCTGCCTGTGTATGGCTTCATGAGCCATGGCATTAAGCGGTAGGCTGGGTCCCCAAAGATAACTATAGGCATGTTAACATCCCCAACAGTTATTTTCTGGTCTGGGAAGTAAATCCCTTGCTGCAACCATTTAAACAGACTAGTGTTCCTGAAGATGCGAGTGTCATGAACTCTTCTCTGCCATCCCATGTTGATGTTGGTGAAACGTCCCTTGTGATCCTCCAGTGCTTGCAGCACCATTGAAAAGTACCCTTTGCGGTTTATGTACTGGCTGCCCTGGTGGTCAGGTGCCAAAATAGGTTCCATCTATCACCCCACCACAGTTAGGGAATCCCATTGCAGCAAAGCCATCTACTATGACCTGCACAT
The DNA here is from genome assembly GCF_025201925.1 of Gopherus flavomarginatus. Classification (NCBI taxonomy): domain Eukaryota; kingdom Metazoa; phylum Chordata; order Testudines; family Testudinidae; genus Gopherus; species Gopherus flavomarginatus. Next base: position 194,390,880 of record NC_066620.1, on the reverse strand, counting down.
TTCCCAGAGTCACTAACTTTGGTAGCAGCAGCTCAGTGATTGCTCTGGCTACTTGCATCACAGCAGCCCCCACAGTAGATTTGTTCACTCCAAATTGATTCCCAACTGACCGGTAGCTGTCTGGCGTTGCAAGCTTCCAGAGGGCTATTGCCACTCCCTTCTCAACTGTGAGGGCTGCTCTCACCTTGGTATCCTGGTGCTTCAGGGCAGGGGAAAGCAAGTCACAAAGTTCCATTAAGATGCCCTTATACATGCGAAAGTTTCGCAGCTACTGGGAATCGTCTCACACCTGCAACACTATGAGGTCCCACCACTCCGTGCTTGTTTCCCGGGCCCAGAATCGGCATTCCATGGCAGGAACCTGCCCCATTAACACCATGATCTCCAAATTGCTGGGTCCCACGCTTTGAGAGAATTCTGTGTCCATGTCCTCATCACTCTTGTCACCGCACTGCTGTCGCCTCCCCCTTGCCTGGTTTTTCAGGGTCTGGTTCTGCATAAACTGCATGATAATGCGTGAGGTGTCTACAATGTTCATGACTGCTGTCTTGAGCTGAGCGGGCTCCATGCTTGCTGTGGTATGGTGTCTACACTGAAAAAAGGGGCAAAATGATTGTTTGCCGTTGCTCTGGGAAGGGGCATCTGACGACACAGTTTACAGGGAATTAAAATCAGCAAAGGGAGTGGCTTTGCATCAAGAAGAAACACAAACAACTGTCACACAGAATGGCCCCCTCAAGGATTGAACTCAAAACCCTGGGTTTAGCAAGCAGGCTGTTGATTTCACGGCGGGAGGGGGGAGCAAATGAATACAAAACAAATCTGGTCTATTTCTTGTTTTGATCCACTCCATCTATCTTTTACATCTTAGGCTGGCAGCAGACGGTGCAGTATGACTGCTAGCCATCATCATCTCCTGGGACTCGGCAGAAGATGGGAATGACCTGGCTGAATCACTCCCATGTCTGCCCAGCCATCCCTGACTGACCTCACCGAGGTCGGCTAAAAGAGCACCCAGGAGTATGATGATGATGGCTACCAATCGTAATGCACCATCTGCTGCCAAAAGGCAATGAGCTGCTGCTGTGTAGGAATGCAGCCCCATGTCTGCCAGCATCCAGGAGACATACAATGACGGTCAGCTAAGCAGGCTCCATGCTTGCCATGGTATGGCATCTGCACAGGTAACCCAGGAAAAAAGGACGAAACAATTGTCTGCCATTGCTTTCTCGGAAGGAGGGAGGGAGAGGGGGGCCTGATGACATGTACCCAGAACCACCTGCGACAATGTTTTTTGCCCCATCAGGCATTGGGATCTCAATCCAGAATTCCAATGGGCAGGGGAGACTGTGGGAACTATGGGATAGCTATGGGGTAGCTACAGTGCAACGCTCCGGAAGTCGATGCTATGGACGCACACTGCCGAATTAATGTGTTTAGTGTAGATGCATGCACTCAACTTTAAACAATCTGTTGCTAACAATCGAATTCTGTAAAATCGGAGTAATTTCGTAGTGTAGATATACCCTCAACACTGTTCTATTATGTTTCGTAGAGTGAAGATCTGGTCTGTTCATCCACGCCCTTTCCGAAAACCAGCTTGCGCTTTTCTGAGAATGCTATCAACTGCCTCTGATATACACTGGACTATGATTTTACACAATATTAAATTATCATAGATTCATAGAATTGTAGGACAGGAAGGGACTTCAAGAAGTCATCTAGTCCAGTCCCCTGCACTCATGGCAGGACTAGGTATTATCTAGACTATCTCTGGTAGGTGTTTGTCTAATCTGCTCTTAAAAATTATGTTGTGGTACTGGACATAGAAATTCTGCGAAGAAAAGCTAACTTAACCGCTTCTTGTTATTTCATAGCAATTACAGCACAAGAGCTCTAAGAACAAACTGAAGGGTATAAACTGTATCATCATGATATTGTTACACTGGCAATTGTGCAAATTAAGCTATTTTAATGAAGGGACAGGGCATAATGGCATGGAAGGAAGAATTGCTGGCCACTGTGCCTATTTCCTTAATAACCTTCCTGGAAATGTTCGATTGTTATAATACTTCGCTTTCCTCGAATCTGTGCAAATGCATTGTCTTCAGTAGGGCTATGTAGGCAAGAGGGCAGAATTTAGTTCTGCACCTGAAAATTAGTTAAGAGTGGGGGCTTGTTGAAATTTTTCAGAAATTCAACATTTCTGTGAAGATCTTTTTGGAAGAAAGCTTCAAAAAATTGTGAAAAACATTCTGCAATTTTTCTCCCAGCTCTAGTTAACAATTCTGTTCATAATGCATAAACAGCTTACAATCCTTCTTCTCCCTTGACTGTATCAGCTCTGCAAAGATTAATGAAAACTTATTTTTACTGCTAAGCTGAGCAAATATGACTCAATACACACAGGGATTGTTGATCAACTGATTTCCATTTTCTGTATAATACTTTTCAGTGCAGAACTACGTTTTGATTGCATAAAACCATCTTAAGTAGGCTAGTCCATTTCTGTTAAAAGAAAAAAAAACTTAAATCACTAGTTTTTCACTCCAATAACAAAGGTATCACTTTCATCGAAGTGTCATTAATCTGACATTATCCCACCAGAAATGTAAATAGCACTCGCTGCCATTCTGCATTTGTGGTGCTGAAAGCAAGTTTGGTACTGCAGATTTAGCAAAGCAATTAACTTCCACTACTTCCTTAGCATCCAAAATGGAAAAGTAGAGCTTGTGATGCATATGAAACAACATCATGCCAGCTAAGTTAAATCCTTCAGTCAATTTCCATGTTATCATAATAGAAGTAAGTTCTAGAGATTTTTTCCAAGCATCATAAAGATTTATATGTCCAACAACTCATAGACTCATAGACTCTAGGACTGGAAGGGACCTCAAGAGGTCATCGAGTCCAGTTCCCTGCCCTCATGGCAGGACCAAATACTGTCTAGACCATCCCTGATAGACATTTATCTAACCTACTCTTAAATATCTCCAGAGATGGAGATTCCACAACTTCCCTAGGCAATCTATTCCAGTGTTTAACTACCCTGACAGTTAGGAACTTTTTCCTAATGTCCAACCTAAATCTCCCTTGCTGCAGTTTAAGCCCATTGCTTCTTGTTCTATCATTGGAGGCTAAGATGAACAAGTTTTCTCCCTCCTCCTGATGACACCCTTTTAGATACCTGAAAACTGCTATCATGTCCCCTCTCAGTCTTCTCTTTTCCAAACTAAACAAACCCAATTCCTTCAGCCTTCCTTCATAGGTCATGTTCTCAAGACCTTTAATCATTCTTGTTGCTCTTCTCTGGACCCTCTCCAATTTCTCCACATCTTTCTTGAAATGCGGTGCCCAGAACTGGACACAATACTCCAGCTGAGGCCTGACCAGCGCAGAGTAAAGCGGAAGAATGACTTCTCGTGTCTTGTTTACAACACACCTGTTAATGCATCCCAGAATCATGTTTGCTTTTTTTGCAACAGTATCACACTGTTGACTCATATTAAGCTTGTGGTCCACTATGACCCCTAGATCTCTTTCTGCCATACTCCTTCCTAGACAGTCTCTTCCCATTCTATATGTGTGAAACTGATTGTTCCTTCCTAAGTGGAGCACTTTGCATTTATCTTTATTGAACTTCATCCTGTTTACCTCAGACCATTTCTCCAACTTGTCCAGATCATTTTGAATTTTGACCCTGTCCTCCAAAGCAGTTGCAATCCCTCCCAGTTTGGTATCATCCGCAAACTTAATAAGCATACTTTCTATGCCAACATCTAAATCGTTGATGAAGATATTGAACAGAACCGGTCCCAAAACAGACCCCTGCGGAACTCCACTTGTTATACCTTTCCAGCAGGATTGGGAGCCATTAACAACTACTCTCTGAGTACGGTTATCCAGCCAATTATGCACACACCTTATAGTAGCCCCATCTAAATTGTACTTTCCTAGTTTATCTATAAGAATATCATGCGAGACCGTATCAAATGCCTTACTAAAGTCTAGGTATATCACATCCACCGCTTCTCCCTTATCCACAAGGCTCGTTATCCTATCAAAGAACGCTATCAGATTAGTTTGACATGATTTGTTCTTTACAAATCCATGCTGGCTATTCCCTATCACCTTACCACCTTCCAAGTGTTTGCAGATGATTTCTTTGATTACCTGCTCCATTATCTTCCCTGGCACAGAAGTTAAACTAACTGGTCTGTAGTTTCCTGGGTTGTTTTTATTTCCCTTTTTATAGATGGGCACTATATTTGCCCCCTTCCAGTCTTCTGGAATCTCCCCTGTCTCCCATGATTTCCCAAAGATAATAGCTAGAGGCTCAGATACCTCTTCCATTAACTCCTTGAGTATTCTAGGATGCATTTCATCAGGCCCTGGTGACTTGCAGGCATCTAACTTTTCTAAGTGATTTTTTACTTGCTCTTTTCTTATTTTCTCTTCTAAACCTACCCTCTTCCCATAAGCATTCACTATACTAGACATTCCTTCAGACTTCTCAGTGAAGACCGACACAAAGAAGTCATTAAGCATCTCTGCCATTTCCAAGTCTCCCGTTACTGTTACCCCCTCCTCATTGAGCAGTGGGCCTACCCTGTCCTTAGTCTTCCTCTTGCTTCTAAACGACAAAAAGAGAGGGCAGTGGAAAGTCTAGTAAATGACATCTTCATTTGTTGTGTACCATAGCTTTTGAGACAGAATTTTAAATCCAAAGGTCAAGACAAAAAAAGATGGAAAAGCAGGACTAAGAAATGAATGCATTTATTCTTTTCTTGCTATTTCAGCTGCTTCCTGATCACGTGGCAATAGCAAAGATGGCTTATTGTTCCAGTATATGAAACAGTATTTAGCTCACCAAGCAAGCAAATTAAAGTCCCACAGTATCTGAATATTGCATAAAGGATTTTATTCAAAGATGACACTCTATTTCATAAATGACTGATGGGTAATAAAAAAATTAGCCATTTGTAACTATTGCTTTATATATACGGATATTATCCTTCTTGGTAATACTGTAATAAGGAAGGTAATATTTTGCTAGCAGGTAACAGCCATAAGAGACAGGCCCTCTTGCCCTGTGGAGGGTCATCCTCTTGCTTGGGGCAAATTATGGTAGTTTTGCATGTTTACACACACACAAACACATGAAAATCATCTGCCTCCCAGAGAGAACTGCCAATTGCCACCCTTCTGAGTTTCCACTTCCTGGGAAAGAGATCTCAGATAGCAGCAGTCAGTCCATTCCACTTGGAAATCAATGCCATCCCTGACAGCAAAGTTCCAGTCTTCCTTTGGTGTTGGGACCAAGCGTGTCAGGATCATGAATGATCTGATCATTTTAGGTCTAGGTCACTTGGCTCTTTTAGTCATACTGGACCTCTTAGCAGCTTTGGATCGACTGTAGATTGCTGTTTCATTGACTAAAGGTCATTGCTAGAGTGTCTAGGATCATTCTCCAGTGTTTCAAGTGGACAGGGCCAGCTCCAGACACCAGGACAGGAAGCAGGTGCTTGGGATGGCCAATGGAAAGGGGCGGAATGTCCAGGTCTTCGGCAGCGGGTCCCTCGGTCCCTCTCGGAGGGAAGAACCAGCTGCCGAATTGCCACCAAAGAATGAAGTGGCATGGAAGAGCTGCTACTGATCGCGGCTTTATCTTTTTTTTTTTTTTTCCTTCGCCGCTTGGGGTGGCAAAAAAGCTGGAGTCGGCCCTAGAAGTGGATAGGAATCAACCAGTGGTCACATGTGCTTCATCACAGATTTAATATGTGTCAGTCATTTCAAAATGTATCTCATCTCCCATGCTGCCTAACATAAATATAAGGTCTCTTGCCATGGTCACTCCCAGATATAGCATAAAGTATCAGAAGTATATGTCACTGATATACTACTGTATGCCTCTTGTCAGTGTTCACAGAACACTGCAGCTGCTCTCTCTGCTCTGGATACATGCTTGGATGATACTGCTGGTTGGATGTGTCAGACCTATCTTGTCCTCAGCCCCAGGAAAAATGAAGTCTTGCTGGTGGGCAGTGCACGAGGGGTCTCCCTCTCAATCTTTATTGTCTCTCATTCACAGAATGCACAAGGAAGTAGTAATTCAAGTTGTCACAGTTGACTATGTCCTTTCATTTATCCCCTATCCGACACTCCCATTCTCTGTGGTTCACCATGCACACCTATTAACTGTTACTGCCCACCCCTATTACCTCTCCTTCACAACCCCTGCTGTTCATAGCTGCTGCTTCTGCCCATTTCCCCTGTTCTGCTTCTCTTCCCCTCGTGTTGTTATTGCTTCCACCTTCTCTTCCTATTTCTCCACCTTATTCTTATTTACTTTTCCCAGTCTAATTGTGTCATTAATTTTACTCCCTCCTTCCCCATGGTCATTGCTCTGTTACATCCACTTTGTGGGGAGCAAAAGAAAACTTATATTAATCCCAGTTACTTCAGAAAGCTGCAGTTTCATGCATTTCACTTCACTGCTTGAAAAGAGGCAGCTATGTGACAGTAAAGGGAACAAAGCAAAGATCAAAAGACTTTGGATACTGCATCCCCTAGCTCTGTTGGAGCTCTGGTTTTTATAATGGCGGTATTGTATTTGGCTTTTCTCTGGCAAGGCAACAGTGGAACAGTCTTTATGTACTAGTAATTACGGTATCCCCCATCTAGTAGCATAGTTATAGTTTACAATCTGTCAGTATTTCTATTAGAGACTTCATTTTCCAAAGGTCAATAACTCAACCATTTAAGACTGCATCAGCTAGAAACTTGATATATAGGTTGTCAAAGTCTCTTAAATCACATTTTTTCCCCCACTGATGGAAGAGAAGCATTTGTTGGTTTTGGTAATTTATGACAAAATTTTGTTATCCTCTAACTAAAAATGGACTTACTCTCTGAAATTGAAATGGTGCAGGCAGTTTGCTACTATATGGGCTAAACCTCCTAGGATTTTTTTTAAAGTAAAAGAAAACAGCCACAATATTCAGATTATAAACAAAGCTACTGATCTTTTGTGGATATTGTAATTCATTGTTGTAGTTCTCTGTCCTTTTAGAGACTGCCGATTGTACTAGTTTTTCTTCACAGGCTCCTGCTGATTCACTGGGAGTACTGTGCATTTGCAAAAAGAATGGGCCAAATTCTCTGCTGGTATAAATTGGTGCAATACCATCAAAGTTAATGGAGCTATGCCAGTTTGAACCAAGAGAGAGTTCAACCAATATATTAAAGAAAAGGCTGGGATTGCTTCTGTCAGTTGGGTAGCAAATCTATCTAACTACATTGACACCCCTGAAATTATGAGTTTAATAGAAACAGTACTGGTGAGCCCTTAAACATAAAGTCTCAAATGGCACTTCTGTAAGATACAGAAATAAACAGATACTATTCTCACGGTCAGAGACAGCAGTGAGACAGATTAAGAGCCTGCTCCCGCTCTCAGTGGAATTTTGCTGCTGACTTCAGTGGATTTGGATCAAGTCCTAAATGAGTAAATGTTAAGGGCCAGATTCCAGACCCCTTACTCACACAGGTGAGCAGTTACTTACATGAGTAATCCCTTCAATTTAATTGGGATTAATCCATGGGCATATGCTCGTTTGGCCCTAAGGGCTAAACTGTGGCTTTGAGCAACACTCCACAGTAGGAGGCAGTACAGACTACCATCTCCTCCCATCAGGGAACTACTGGATGCATTATGCCATAGGAAATACAATGCCTTCTAGTATGCAGGGGAATGTAGAGGTTGGAACCAAGTCCTATCTCTGTCTCACATACCTAACTTTGGGAAAGGCAAGGGTTTCTTACAGACTACCCTTGCATAGTCCTCAGTGTTCCTGAATACAGGTCTGAGTGTGTCCGGTCTCTGCTTGGGGGGTTAATAAAGGAAGGCTTGCTCTCCTCCCTGCATATCTACACAGGGCCAGTATGCAGACGCTGGGGAGATTTTCTCTAAATATCAGAGATGGGAGCCAGTTGCGAACTCTGGATCCAGTTCTGGATTCTGAACATCTCTACACGCTCCTGAAATGTGGGGCATTTGGATACTTAGCCCTGAGACTAGATCCAAAAGTACTACGGGCAGTTTATGTTTTGTTACTTGGGGTACAGTCTTGCTCCTGCTGGAGTCAATGGTAAAACTCTTACTAATGTCAATGACTCAGGGCTGGGCCCATAAGGATCAGATCTAGGATAGGAACATTCTGTGGTGATAGCTATGCCAGTATACTATCACAACAAAGTGTTTCTAGTGTAGACGTAGTATATGCTGGCAAAACTACACTTTTGATGGCATGACTGATTTCATTCCCACAGAACAAAATACTGACAAAAGTAAATTTTTGCCTGTATAATTGTCTATGCTATAGGCTTTTGGTTGCACAACTATGTCAATCAGAGATCACATCTCCTCACACCTCTGACCAACACAGCTATGCAAGCAAAGTCTGTAGTGCAGACCTGGCCTCAGTTCTGTAATCCTAGCTCATGAATAACCCCATTGAAGCCAGTGACACTATTTGCATAAGTGCTACTTCTTGTGAAGAAGTATTACAGAACTGAGTACCAACAGCCAGATTCTGCTGGACCATCATAGGGATGCATCCCTCAATCTTTCCATGCTTGAGCAGCATATGAACAAACAAGTTTAGTCACTATGCTACTCATTCCGTGCTCCCTCAGGCATGCCCAATAGTCCTGGTACTGAAAGCTCATTCAGGAGAGGGTAATGTTAGAGATACCCGATTGACATGAAGACCTAGGTGGAGATTTTCAAGGCCTGTTTCAGATACGGTTGCCAACTTTCTACTTGCACAAAACCGAACACCTTTGTCCCGCCCCCTGCTGATCCCCTCCTCAGAGGCCCAGCCCATTCTCCAAGGCCCTGCCCCCTGCTTACTTCATCCCCCCCTTCCTCCCCCGTCACCACCCTCACTCACTCACTCATTTTCACTGGGCTGGCTCAGGGGATTGGGGTGCAGGAGGGGGTGAGGGCTCTGGTTGGGGGGGGCTCCAGAGTGGGGCCAGAAATAAGGAGGGGGCTCCGGGCTGGGGTAGAAGGTTGGGGTGTGTGAAGGTGAGGGCTCTGGCTGAGGGTGTGGGTTCCAGGGTGGGGCCAGAAATGAGGAGTACAGGGTGAGAGAGGAGGCTCCAGGCTGGGGCAGGAGGTTGGGGTACATGAGGGTGAGGGCTATGGCTGGGGATGCAGGCTCTGGGGTGGGGACAGAATGAGGTATTCAGGGTGTGGGAAGTGGCTCCGGGCTGAAGCAGTGGGATGGGATGCAAGAGGGGGTGAGGCCTCTGGCTGGGGGTGTGGGCTCTTGGGTGGGGCAAGGTATGAGGGGTTTGGGGTGCAGGGGTTGCTCCAGGCTGGGACCAATGGGTTTGGAGGCCAGGAGGGGGATCAAGGCTGGGGCAGGGGTTGGGGTGCAGGCTCTGGTCAATGCTTACCTCAGGCAGCTCCCAGAAGCAGCGGCATGTCCCCATTCCTATTCCTATGCAGAGGAGCAGCTAGGTGGCTCTGCATGCTGCCCTGTTTGCAGACCCCCCTACCCCCCGCAGTTCCCACTGGCCACAGTTCCCAGCTAATGGGAGCTATGGAGCTGGCGCTTGGAGCAGGGGCAGCACACAGAGCCCCTTGGCGCCCTCTATGCCTAGAAGTCAGAAGAAGGACATGCCACTGCTTCCGGGAGCCACGCAGAGCCACGGCAGGCACGCACCCTGCCTTAGCCCCACTGCCCTGCCAATCAGACTTTTAATGGCCTAGTCAGCAGTGCTGACTGGAGCTGTCAGGGTCTCTTTTTGACCAGGTGTTCCAGTTGAAAACCAGACACCTGGCAACCCTAGTTTCAGACAGTACTATATTAACGTGCACTAGGAAACTGTCAGCGCATGCCACAAGAGCCAGTTAGTGCTTGACATGCTGGCACTCATTACAATTCACACACCAGCTGATGCAGGTTAAGGCATCATGTAGACAAGACCTTTTTCTTCGTGAGAGCTTCAGTTTCTGAGAGGGGATGGTGTACATGTAGCATCAACATCCAGTCCCACAGATGGGTACATATTGCTTTGTTAAGATTATTTCTTCAATGGGCTGAAAGAAAATGTGTGTTTGCTCAACCATCACTTTTAGCTCTGTGATTTTTGGTGGGGATGTGAAAAGAAAAATCAACATTACTTTAGAATCGAATGCAGTTGAATTACTTGAAGGTTGCCCTCATTTTCACAGATTTTTACTACAGCCCTTAATTGAGCACAGTCATCACCTGGTTTACCAGGAGCCTATTCTTTAAAACTGGTTTTCAACCTTTTTTCATCTGTGGATTTCATAAAATTTCACATGGAAGTGCGGATCCTTTTGGAAATCTTAGACATAGTCTGCAGATCCCTTAGGGGTCCACAGACCACAGCTTGCAAACCACTGCTTTAAAACTGAGCATAAATCTAATCAGTTTCTCTCCAGGGAGATTTCACGTAACAGAGATAACACCTTCATTGTTGCTAACCTATTCTCGAGTCCTGCCAACAGCTGTAATAGGATGTCCTTTCAAATGAATGCAATGCAAAATGTACCTGGTATCTAATGCATCTGACTGCACTGATACTGCTTTGTATTGCCTTGCCTACTTTAAAGATTTATTGCTAGGACACCTATCAGAGAGACACTTGGCTCTAGCAATGACAATGATGCATCACTCAGGACTGAGGATCAAAAGGTAGGATAGCCACCCACAAGATAGCTAAATGATGGGTGATTATTATGCATTCACTATATTTTCCGGAAGAGTTTAACTGAAATGAGAACTGCCTTTGAGTTAAATCAAATATAATGAACAGAATGGAATGCAAATAAACAGTGAATGCATTTATTCCCAATAATTGTGTTGAAAGAACTCAGCTGTATAATTGATAGTCAATGCAATAAACAAACCTTAAGTTGTATCTGACAGTTCTCATTCCTGATTCATAAAGTTCACTTAGTTACACAAACAATGCAAATCTGGTCTGTTGGTTGTTTCTTCAACTGCTTTTGATCTGTGCAGTGGATGCTAGGCAACAAGGGTCAGATTGCTATTAATGCACAGGCCTGCACTTAGAACAGGGATTGGCAACCTTTGGCATGTAGCCTGCCAGGGTAAGCACCACTGGCCGCTGTTTGCTGCTCCAGGCCAATGGGGGCTACGGGAAGCCGCAGCCAGGATATCCCTGGGCCTGTGCCACTTCCGGTAGCCCCCATTGGCCTGGAGCAGCAAACCGCGACCAGTGGGAGCCATGATCGGACAAACCTGCGGACGCAGCAGGTAAACAAACCATCCTGGCCCGTTAGGGTGCTTACCCTGGCAGGCCACGGGCCAAAGGTTGCCAATCCCTGTGCTACAGCCAGGATCAAAAGGCAAGAATCAGGGTCAGAGACAGGCTATGGTCAGAAACTGGAGATCAGTAAGCAAAGTGAAGCCCAGAGTCACAGAAACCCAGAAAGCTGAATGGTTGCCAAGACAACTTCCTGGGTCACCCTCTGGGGTTAAATAGTGAGCAGGAGCCAATCAGAAGGCCACAGCATGTTGTCATGCTGGACCCCTTGGGTGGTGCTTTCTGTTGTGCCTAATTACCACAGTGTTCCTTTACATGGATTCCCAGTAGTGATGTGGGAATGACTGCATTCTAGTCCTGCAGAGTCTTACAAATTGCTTTGATCTGTGTTGTAGTTCAGATGGTTACTATCTGTAGCATGTAGTTGATGCTTAACAAATTAGTAATGATATACAGTGGGACATCCTGGCACTATTGGAGTCAATGAAAAACTCCCTTTGACTTCAGCAAAGCCAGAGTTTCACCCACAGTATTGATCTTCCTTTAGCTCTGTCACTAACCCGGTAGCTGGAATTTTACACTTTCCATTTGCTTTTATCCATCTTTAAAAGAGGAAGTTAACAAAACTTCTGACTAGAGATGTGTCTGATATAATTCCCCCCACCACACACACACACATATGATCCTTCCCTAATTTAGAGTGTGTACAGAATTAAAAAAAAATTGAAGACCAGAATTTCATAACTGGCCCTTTGCTTTGTAGTCAGCTTGGCCTAATGAGCAGGTCTGAACACCCTCCCAAACTGAGGTGTTCAAAAGCAAAAGCTGGATCTGAATTTTGCTGCTTGGGTCTCTCTAATTCAATGGGACAAAATTTCAAGAGTGGCCTCTAAAATTAATCCTGCAAAATTGTGCACACCCTACCGAGGTATGTAGTGGCCAGCTTTGCACCTGTATGTCATGTAGTTGGACACAGTTACACACTTTGCAAAAGAAGCAAGAGGAGAGCAAAGTAGGGGACACAGATCCACCCATTCCATCTGTCCCAACCCAGGGATCTAGGGGTTTATCAAAGTCTCCAGCCCTGCTACTGAGCTACCCCAAGTTACGTTTCCCCATCACCAGTCTGGAGTGCCTCAGTTTGGGGCCTAACAGATCAGTCTCTTAGTGTCCTGATCATCCAGTCAAACTCTCTTAGGACTTTCAATCCCCAAAGTAGGTTGGGACGGGGAAATCCAAGTCCCTGGTGCTAGACCAGCCTTCATAAAGCTGTTGCCACTCCTGGCACAACTCTCAACATCAATCTTGTTTCCTGGTGTCATCAGCAGCTCATTCCATCTTTCATGGGCCATCAATGTCTTTTTAAAACTGTTCCTCCATTGGGAACATGCCTTTTACCTGTTGAGGGGTGGAGCCTTCCTACTCCAGGATTGCTCTGCTCCCTACCTGCTTCAGTGTGTTCCCCATAGACCCTGTCACACCAGTTAATTGACCAATTAAGAAACTGGTCAAGTCACTGTGGACAACACTCCTAGTCTTACAAAAATGCTAAGGAATCTTTAAAGACAATCAGCCATGATCTGAGTTTTTTATGTAAACTGAAAGACAAATTATATAACAATACAAATAGAAAAGGGGGCAGAGTGAAGGGTGCTATGGCAGCTTTGTCTCTGAGGTTTCTGGAATTTGATGACTGGACATGGATCCCTACTGCTCCTTTGATGTTGGGAATTAATAAAAGCTTTTAATTTAAAACATTTTTGAATGTTAAGCAGTTTTCCCCCCCAAATGGGCATATATAAGAAAAATGTCCACATTTTGAGTTTTCAGATGCTGAAAATGGGAAGGGGAGTGGATTGATTTTTCCATTTTCCAACAAAAACCTAAAAAAATTGAAGAAAGTTGTTGACAAACATTCAAATGTTTTCATTGTCATCAAAAAATTGTCTGGGAACAACTCCCTGCCCCCCTCCTCCCCCCAATATCTATTGACCAGCTCTATTTAACATCCAGTATAATGGTGGAGACCCCCCAAAAGGCCACCTCATAGCAGGTATTTCAAAAGTGATTCTTGCTTTTCAAGTCAACTTTTTTTTTAATTTAAAAAATGGACTTCTATAAACCAAACAGCAATCCTAAAAGCAGTAAGCTCTGAATACCAAGTACTGCATTGTGGTTGGCTCCTGTACAACTGTGCATGCGGGGAAGAAGGTGCAAGTTCATGCACTCTTCCAAGTTAGCCAAATGCTAGCATCCCCTGTGATGGAAATAGGACTGCAATCCTACCTCCCCCTTTATAGGTTAGTAGATGTGGCTGTATACCCTGGAATGCATACTAACCCTTCCAAAGGGTGGCACAGTAAGTCTATTTGCGCTATTTCCTGATGCTTTCTAAAGCTTCTCCTGGGGTGGAGCTGCCTGGCATTATTCCAAGTCAGAGATCAGCAACCTTTGGCACAGGGCCCGGGACGGTTTGTTTACCTGCCGCGTCCATAGGTTCGGCCAATTGCTGCTCCCACTGGTGGTAGTTCGCCGCTCCAGGCCAATGGAGGCTGCGGGAAGCAGCGCGGGCCGAGGCATGTGCTGGTTGCTGTTTACCCTGGCAGGGTGCCAAAGTTTGCCGATCCCTGCTGTAGCAATTCCTTTGATCCCTGCTCGCTGACTACTGCCTTGTGACAGTCCTTGACTTTGTGGCACCAGCCCAGACTTGATTGCTGGGCCAGACTCCCTCCACCTTGGTCCCTGATACAATTCTTGCCCCGAAGAGTTTACAGTGTAAATGTTTGCACCTTCAGTGGATGTTGGATCAGGGTGTAAAAGACTAGATCAGGGGTAGGCAACCTATTGCACGGGTGCCAAAGGCAGCATGCAAGCTGATTTTCAGTAGCACTCACACTGCCCACCTCCTGCCCATCAGCCTGGGGGGCTCTGCATTTTAATTTAATTTTAAATGAAGCTTCTTAAACATTTTAAAAGCCTTATTTACTTTATTTACAACAATAGTTTTGTTCTATATTATAGACTTATAGGAAGAGACCCTCTAAAAATGTTAAAATGTATTACTGGCATGTGAAACCTTAAATTAGAGTGAATAAATGAAGATTCGGCACACCACTTCTGAAAAGTTGCCGACCCCTGGACTAGATGGAGTGAAGAGCATACACTGGGAAGGAAGGAATGAACAATTAACGCTTTGGTTTTGTTTGGTTCACTTCTTGTGCGCACTGTAGAATAAATGAATCCTTAAGGACCGTTGGCAAAGCAGGATGGGGAGGGTCTCCCATAGGCATGGGATGGCAAGGACGAAAAGCCCATAGCTAGTGGGAGAGTGCAGCTCTTGTTTGTTGTTAGAGCAAAGGGGATCTTTCTTGCATGGTAAAGATGATAACCTGTATTGGAATAAGAACTTATGTAAGTTTTCATTGCTTAGGCCAAAGAAAGGGAAAACATCTAAAAAGTAGAGAGATTTAAAATATCATCCCTCTCCATTATTCATAGCTAACCTGAAAAATGCACAGACTGTGGCTTCTTATGGCTCACAAACACTGATCTGTGCACCGTAAAATACACAAAATATCAGCACACTAATTATTCTATTGGCTCTGTTTCCAAGTCCCAGTGATGGAAAGACAACAGAATAATATGTCAGTGGCCAAAAAGCCAGACGATTGTTCCAGGAAAAAAAAAAGATGACAGTATCAAATACAATATTCTGCACCAAATTATTTTTACAGTAACTCTCATGATGTAAGAAATGACCTTGCATTTTAATTACTAAGTTTATCTCAGTCCTTAACTGAAGGACTGAAGAAATGGCTAGGTGTTTAGATCTGATTTCATTGATTTCTACATTTTAAAATAATAAATGTCACATTTTATGATAGTACAAATTCTTTTTTTAAATATAGGTTTGTTTTGGGGGGTTTCAGATGCATTATTACTATTTGTTTTCATAATGTACTAAGTGTTATATAATTACAAAGCAATATACAAACATAATAGCAAGCATGATTATTTGGAAGATGTTGTTTTTTGTATGCATTGTTCCAATATTGATTCTATTAGAGTGGGAAGGAAAGCTACTGCTATGCTACTTTATCTATTGATTTGCAAAAATAACCACATCATACCAGTGGGATTCTTTATGGCAGGTATTGATAGAAAAGTATGCAGACGAAGGTTAACACCTGTCAAACTTAATTGTATCTATCTTTGAAATAGTTCAAAGGTATGTTCAGAAGAAATATTTAATATAATTTTAATGAAATGGACCATCTCTACAATGAGAATCAGGATTACCATCAATGCTGACTACATTTTGTGCTTCCCACACAGCACATTTGTATGGGACAGATTAAAACAAAGGGGCAGGGGGCGTGCAATGAGACAGATGCAGATAGAAATTAAATGTTTAATTTACTCAAACACCTGAGTTTCAGACCAGCCTCTTTTTGTACCTGGAATTTGGAAAGGCACTGATCCCTTTCTGCTCTCAAGTTTGGGTAGTCACTTACACCAATGAAAGTAAGCGCAACTCACTACCAAGTCAGATTGATAGTATTGGTGCCTACTTTGCACAAATGTAAATAACAACACAAGATGTAAGGAAGTGGAGAACTGGCCTGTAATTTAAGAAACACACATGCCTTTGTGTCCACAAATTAGGTCCATATGCAGGATGCTAGTGTGAACACTCTCCACTTCATCTAATTCTGCTGCAGAATTAGATGAAGAGAGAGGTAGTCACTCAAATATCCAGATCTCAAGCCATTTAGGGCTTGTTGGTCAAACCACAGTTTAAATAACTGTCAGCTCCCTTTGCATCTTCCTTTGAATAAGCTCTGTAGGCACAAACACCATTTGCATCCTGCTGCTGTGTGTGTCATGGGAAATAACACTATGAAAAAGTAACCCTTACACCTGGTCTATTCTGGGGGGAAGGGTGAGCTAAGTCAGTCTAACACCACGTCTACACTACCTGCCGGATCGGCGGGTAGTAATTGATCTATCAGGGATCAATTTATCGCGTCTTATCTAGACGCGATAAATCGATCCCCGAATTGATGCCCGTACTCCACCTCGGCAGGAGGAGTAAGCGGAGTCGACGAGAGCCACGGCAGTCGACTTGCTGCCATGAGGGCGTCCAGGTAAATCAAACTACGATACTTTGACTTCTGCTACGCTACTCGCGTAGCTGAACTTGCACATCTTAGATCGATCCCAACCCCTCAGTATAGACCAGCCCCAAGTTACGCAACTTCAGCTACGAAAATAGCGTAGCTGAAGTCGACGTACTTAGAGCTACTTACTGCGGTGTCTTCACTGTGGTAGGTTGACTGCTGATGCTCCCCCATTGACTCCTTCTACACTTCTCACTCCGGTGGAGTACCGGAGTCGATGGGAGAGCGTTCGGCGGTCAATTTATCACATCTTCACTAGACACAATAAATCTGGATTGATTGCTCCGAAGATAAGTGTAGACACCCTCAGAGTCACAGACTTCTAGAGTTTACAGTAGAAAGTGGAGAGATTTGTAACAGAGAAGCAAAATGCAAAGGGAGAAAAAAAGCAATGAGCAGGGACAGAGCCTAAAGAAAAGTGGAGCGAAATTGACCAATTAATGTCAAACTGTTTCTTCCTTAAGTGATGACATTCCAAAGATAAGAATACAGCCAAGCAATTCAAAACTTATTGTAGTCCCTAGAGGCCCCAAACAGGCATCAGGCCCAACTTTGCTACATATAAAGACATAACAAATTGACAGTCTGTGCCCCAAAGGGCTTACAATTTAAGTATAGGCCGAGAAATAACAGGTGCATACAACAAACAGATGGAAAGAGCTCCTTGTGGTGATTATGAAGAACATAATAAGAGGTAGTCACAGCACAGCAGCTCCCTGATGTTGAGGTGTTTTGTTTTGGCGAGGAGGAAGGGCAGTGTTTTGAAGCCCTCATTGCAAAGATGAGTTTTAAGGAGGTCTATGAAGGAGAAACTAGAGCAACTTGGACTGCAGCATCAGCCTAGGCCTGTTCTGCTCCCTAACGTAGACCTCACAATTTACATCACAAACTTCCAGTTGTAGCCACATATTCAGGAGTAGTTTGGAGACTTTGGGCAAAGAACATATAACCACGCTATAGTGAGAGTAACTTATGCTTCACAGTAGGAGGAGGGCCCAAAAGGGTGAAGTTATTTCTCATGTTGCTTCTAACATGCCAGGTATACTGCGGAAAATGCAGAAGTGCTCCCATATGTACCCACTATATCACATTGTCCCAACACATCTTCAGTGGAAGACCAGCCCATAAAGAGAAAACTACAATTGCAGAATTGGGAACCAGCAGTGAAACAGTTAATGTTAAAGAGAGCATGTCTGACAGCAAGGATTCAAATGTGTCCTATGTCACAACTGAAAAGTCTTAGTGTTAGACTGGAAACTCTGCGGGCACTGATTGACTCTTCATCCTTGTGCATACTGTGTCTAGCACCATGGTGCCAAAATCCCCATGTGGCCTTTCAACACTATCATGACAAGATTAATAATCTTTCACTTAGTATGTAGTCACATAGCTGCACATAGTTTGTATTTGACAGCTATATTTGGCACAGCCCAGGTGGAGTAACTGCAGGGATATTGTTCTGCAGGACTGAGATGCATTGATGCAGTTGGACAAGAAGTGGGTACATTTTTGTAAGCATTACACCTAGGGTTTAGACAGAGCTGCTATAGTAAAATGCACTTCCATCAGGCTTTTCCTGAGAAATCCTAAAAAACTAAAACAAAAGCCATTGTACTGGGGTAAAATCACTCCACCTGTACAGAGAGAGGATTGTAACGGTTCAGAGAGAGAAAGACTGCATTTCCCTTGGCCAAACTGGACTTTGCAGATGATACTGTTTACTACCAAAAAATAAACTTAGTTACCTAAGGTCAATATGACAATGACATGGAATTTACTGGAAGATAATACAAGCATCTTCAAGGTAGGAAACACCTACTTCTGTTTGTACATTACTTATCACAACAGGGTCCCAGTCCTGATCAGAAGCTCTGGATGCTACTTTAGTGTAAATATTAAATTATAATCATAACCACTGTTAATAGACAAATGCAGACCTGAAACACAAGCTTGTAAGACAGCTGATTACAAAATCTGCAGCGCATTGCTTCTTCTTTACAAAACACTGATATACAAAACCAGAATAATATCATTCCGCAGTGAACTGCAGGTTTAATATTCAGAGCATGCATGCACTTTAGATCTGTGCTACTGTTCAGCAAACATCCTGTAGGTCTGTAAAGCTAGACATAAAAAAATAAATATTAAGTCAGCTCCTAGCAAACAAACTGGAGACATTTACAGACTTACTCACTGCAGGATGGAGTTCAGTTTAGATGCTAGTAATGCATATGAAATACACTGTGATGACCCTTACAAAATTGACAATGACCTTAGATCAGTGTCTTTTCCATTCTGCAACCCTATAACAGTCCTCACTCATGGGTTGGTCAGGACGCACGGCGTAGTGATCAGGGCTATGACCCATGACCAGCAGGGGGGTTGGTCATTAGGGTTGCCAGCTTTCTAATCACACAAACCAAACAGCCTTGCCCCATCCCCTGCCCTGCCCCTGCCATGAGGCCCTGTCCCTTTTCTGAGGCCCCACCCCCACTCACTCCACCCCATCACACCTTTGTTGCTTTCTCTCCCCTACCCTCACTCACTCACTTTCACTGGGCTGGGGCAGCAGGTTGGGGTGCAGTGCAGGATGGAGTGCAGGCTCTGGGGTGGGGCCAGAAATGAGGGGTTCAGTGTGTGGGAGGGGGCTCTGCACAGGGGGTTAGGTGTGGGAGGGGGTGAGGACTCCAGCTGAGGGTGCAGGCTCTGGGGTGGGGCCAGGGATGAGGGGTTTGGTGTGCAGGAGGAAGCTCCAAGCTGGGGCAGGGATTGGGGTGTGAGAGGGGGTGCAGGGTTCAGGCTCCAGGAGGTAGTTTGGGTGCAGAAGGGGGCGCAGGCTGGGGCAGGGGGTTTGGGTGCAGTAGCGGATGCGGGCTCCAAGAAAGGGGTTGGGGTGTAGGCTCCAGGCGGTGCTTACCTCAGGCAACTCCTGGGAAGCAGTCAGCATGTCCCTCGGCTCCTAAGCAGAGGTGCAGCCAGCCAGTTCTGAATGCTGCCTCTGCCCACAGGCACCACCCCAGCAGCTCCCATTGGCCATGGTTCCTGGCAAATGGGAGCTGTGAAATGGCGCTCAGGGCAGGGGCTGTATGCGGAGCCTCCCTGACTCCCACTCTGCCTGGGGCTGCAGGGACATGTCACTGCTTTCGGGGAGCCACACGGAGCCAGGTAGCGAGCCTACCAACCAGACTTTTAACAGCCCAGTCAGCAGTGCTGATCAGAGCTGCCAAGTCCCTTTTCAACCAGGTGTTCCGGTCAAAAACCAGACACCTGACAACCCTTTTGTTCCACCAGGCTCTGACCCAGGGCCCTTTGGGGTTACTCGTGGTTTGGCAACCAAGATTGCTTAAGGCTGCCCTCCCTGGGCCACTTCCTATCTCTCTGCTCTTCTCCTAGCCCTGCTAAGTCCAAGGCTCAGTCCAAGGCTTTATTTTTTATAAAGATTGTATCTGAGTTGCATTTGGTTAGTTTAGTTGGGCAGAGACTTCTATCCATCAGGAGTGATGCATCTGTAGAAATGCACATACTGGAATCAGTAGTTCAGTTGGAAAAAAAAGTATTAATAGCTTCTTATATTAGTCCAAACCAAGAAAGCTATAAAGGGATTACCAGTATCCAACGTCCATCTGTAGCAGAGAGGGAAATGCTTCCATCTCTTACTGTTTCTGGGGTGGATCCTCCCTTCCCTCAGGGAGGGCCCTTTGGGGCAGTTATCTTAGAGGTTTCAGCCTTCCCTTTGCTCTGTGCTGCAAAGCCACGGGTTGCAGGTCTCTTCCTTTCAGATCTGCCCCCAAATGAGCTGTTTCCCTGTATTTTAACTACTCCACCGGATGGAGCATTTTCTATAGGTGCAGCAAGGTGGGGATGGCTGGCCTGAAGTAAGTCCTTGATCCCTGGTTGCCCAGTGTCGGGTTTGTACACCCCATCACAGACCCCATTTAACAAACTCAAAACGTTTTGGGGCCTCTCTCCCATTTCTGCCATAAAGAAAGGGTAGTATTTGTAATTATCCATGAGAAAGGAGGGAGGTCATGCCCCCCTTAAACCTATCTATATTGGGATTTGGGACCTCTAAGATGCGTACTCCTGACTTAGATAACTGAGGTCAGCTCCTGCTATCCTTACTTATGTTGCATTGCATCTTACTCCACAAGTAGCCCCATTCCTTTCAGTAGGACTATTTGTGGGGTAAGGCACTCATACTTCAGTATGAGTATCCGCAGTTAATATCTGGAGTTAATTAACCCATAACTGCAGCAATATGTAAAGCCTATTTAGTAGTATGTAGATGGAAGTACAAGGAAAAACTGCTGATATTGCCTTAACCAAGGTAAAATAGAGTCACCACTGTATTTTTAATATAAGAAGCTATTAATACTTTTTTCCAACTGAACTACTGATTCCCGTATGCACATTTCTACAGATGGATCACTCCTGATGGAAAGAAGTCTCTGACCAACTAAACTAACCAAATGTAACTCAAATACAATCTTTATTAAAAAAAAAATCCTGTCAAGTTATAAAATAGCATCTTAACTATATTGGTGAAT
Source organism: Gopherus flavomarginatus (assembly GCF_025201925.1). Taxonomy (NCBI): domain Eukaryota; kingdom Metazoa; phylum Chordata; order Testudines; family Testudinidae; genus Gopherus; species Gopherus flavomarginatus. The sequence continues at coordinate 194,369,825 of NC_066620.1, read as the reverse complement.
CCAGTGTTTCAGAGTTTATAGCTAGTGATAGCCATATTTTTCATGTGTTTAATTTTTAAGGATGTATTTAGTGGTACATCTCTTGAATGGATTCATGGATTCCCAAGGCAGAGGGACAATTGTGATCATCTAGTCGGATTGCCTGTATAACAAAGGCCATAGGACTTCCCAAAAATAATTCCTAGAGCATATCTTTTAGAAAAATATCCAATCTTGATTTAAAAATATTCAGAGATGGAGACTTCACCAAGACCCTTGGTAAGCAGGGCTTTGGAGCGGAGCCCGGAGCTGGAGCACGGACCAGTAGGTTTTTGCCTGGAGCTGGAGCAGAGCCAGAGCGGAGCAATTCAAAAATTTGATTGCTCCAAATCCCTGTTGGTAAGTTGTTTCCATGCTCAATTACCTTCACTGTCAAAAATGTACATCTTGTTTCCAGTTTGAATTGCTTAGCTTCAGCTACCGCCATTGGATCATGTTATACCTTGCTCTGCTAGATTGAAGACCTCATAATTAAATATTTGTTTCACGTGTAGGTACTTATAGACTGTTATCAAGTCACCCTGGAACCTTTTCTTTGTTAAGCGAAATAGATTGATCTCCTTGAGTCTGGCACTATAAGGCATGTTTCTAATTTTTTTTAATTCATTCTTTTGGCTATTCTCTGAACTCTCTCCAATTTATTAACATCCTTCTTGAATTGTGGGCACCAGAGCTGGACACAGTATTCCAGCGTGATCACATCAGTGCCAAATACTGAGGAAAAACAACCTCTCTTCTCCTATTTGAGATTCCCCTGTTTATGCATCTAAGGATTGTATTAGCCCTTTTGGCCACAGCATTACACTGGTAGCTCATGGCAGCTCATTATGCATCACAACCTCCAATCTTTTTCAGAGTAATTCCATCCTGTCTCTCTAAGATAGAATCCCCCCTTGTGTAAGTATGGCCTACATTCTTTATTCCAACATGTATACATTTACATTTAGCCATATTAAAACACAAGTTGTTTGCCGAGTCCAACTCACCAAGCAATCTAGTAGCCTTAACTGTAATTTATCAAAGTGTTTTAATTCGTTTCCTAGGTTTTGAGTGAACTTGGCAGTGGAAGTAATCTGCTACTGGTATAGGCCCTGATTCAGCTAATCATTTTAAACTGAACTGGAATCATAGGCCAGTTGTAGTTTAATTCCTGCCTTGGAGCAAGGGAACAGCCAAGGATGGAATTGTGACTCTCACAGCTACACACTGCCACGTACTATAGACCGAGAGCAAATCCTTAATCTAAACCTTAATTTCAGATTCAAATTAGATAGAGAGACAAGCACTTTGATTTTCTGCTCCTTGCTTTTTAAAATTCTGGTCCTTTGAAAGGCTACCTTTTATGTGTATTTGTATTACCTACCATAGGGAATATTCCAGTTAACTGTGAAAATATGGTAGCGTTTCCAACAAATCTCTAAGGATGATCTACTTTGGCAGCTAAAACTATATCAGTACGCTAAACTATGATAAATCTCTGAATATGTAAAGCACAAGTAGTCAAGCAAAATGTAGTTTGAAATCAATTTGGAAAGAACAAAATGGTGAATATATAACTGTAAACTATTTTAGCCTGTTGCAAATCAATCACTAAATGCTACCATATTGTATAAAGGAAATTACTTAAACATTTCTTACAAGAATTCCAAGCCACTGCGTTGCAGACGTAGCTCTGAGCACTGCTAAAGCACAGCAATCCCTAATGCTTCTGCACCTGAAACCCTCTAAAAAGCCACTATAATTAATTATTAGTTGTAAAATGCTGCTGAGCTATTTAACCTACAATATCAGCCCACTGTAGTAGCCTCTATATACAGGGCCGGCTCTAGCCATTTCGCCACCCCAAGCATGGCGGCACGCTGCGGGGAACGCTCTGCCGCTTGCCGGTCCCAGGGGAGGTCCACCGGAGCTGCCTGCCGCCCTCCCGGCAACCGGCAGAGTGCCCCCCGCGGCATGCTGCCCCAAGCACGCACTTGGCGCGCTGGGGCCTGGAGCCGGCCCTGTCTATATAGTTACACCTCTACGATAATGTATATTTGATTATCAAACTCATCATCTTCCGGCATCATTATAATTTATGGTCAAGGAATTGGTTAACAGCAGTTTTTTCATATTGAAAAGAAGAAAATAAAAGGACAGGCCTGAGACAATTCCTGTCCAAAGATTAAAATGGCATGTGTATTCTACACATTAGCTTTGGTTCTGGAATTGAAAAAAGTGTCATTCATCTTCACTGCAGTGCCTAAGACTGAATCCCCCCAGGGTGCCACCTGGACCTGGGGTACCATTGAGCCCTCTGACCTTCCAGCCTGGGCTCCCTTCTCACACTGTGCTGCTGTGACAAGCTGTAGACCGGCTCCTGGTCCTACACTTCCACCAGCATATACACATGTAGGGACACAGTTGCAGTTACATGCAGGCTCTCTGACTAGCCACTGCACAAACCAACGCTAGAAAGGTTAAATCCAAGGTAACTCTCAGCTCCTTATGAACGCACCCTCTCTGGAGCATAAACCCAAAACTATACCGTCTGGCACCGCACAAGGAACTGCATAGCATAAGCTCACAGAGTTCATGCCTCCCCCAGTGTGGAGAGGAATATGCAACACCCTTTGCCCCTTGAGCTATGATTTCCTATGTACTTCACACCAACTCACTGGTTTAGATAAAGCAAAAACAAGTTTCTTAATACAAAAGATAGATTTTAAGTGATTACAAGCGATAGCAAACAGATCAAAGCAGACTACCTAGTAAATAAAAAAAATGCAAATTAAGTCTAAGATACTAGAAAGATAGGATATGAATTAGCAGAGTCTCACCCTGGCTGATGATACAAACAGGCTGCAGATTCTTTAGGGACAAGCTGTACTTGCTTTACAACTTGGAATCACCAGGTTTTTCATACACAAGCTAGAAATCCCTTTAGCTTGGGTCCAGCACTTCCGCCAGTTCAGTCTTTGTTCCTCAGGAATTTCCAGGAGTCTTCTTGTGTGAGGAGTGAAGAAGAACTAATTATGTCTTATATATCTTTAGCATATGGCAGGAACCCTTTGTTTCAAACCTCAGTTTGTGGAAAAATTCTGACATCCCAAGTTGGAGTCCAGAATCATGTGACCTGGTCACAGGCACTTTCATAACTTGCTGAGTCATAGCAGCCATTGCTTACAGGCTGTCTGGAGTGTTCTCAGGAATGCTTACCAAATGAGAGAGAAGTTTCTCCTGAGGCCTACTGTTTTCCCTAATGGTTCCCTACCTTGAATAGGCCCTTCCTGACCAACTATCTAGACTGAAAGCATCTTACCTAGTGGATGACAGCAAGGTGTACCTGCATTTGAAATGCAGATACATAGTCAACATTCATAACTTCAGATACAAAAATGATACATGCATACAAATAGGATAATCATGTTCAGCAAATCATAACTTTTCCAGTGATACCTCACATGATCCATCTGGTACAAAATGCATCATAATTATGCCACAATCATATCAGTCACAATATAACTATGAAGAATGCATGGTGCAGTGTCATACCATGCACTCCATGTACATTGGCGCCTTTTAACTTTTCCCATGGGAACTATTTTTTGCATCTCATGGGAAAATTTTGAGATTTGGGGAATTTTTCCCATTGCCAGTCAGAACAAAAAGTAAATTTTAAAATGTTTCATTTTGTCTTGGACTATTTCTGGACATTTAAAAAATATATATACTATAATTAGCTTAAATGTCTAAATGTAAAAAATCATTCTGTATCAGGAAGGCAATTTTTCTCATTTAGAAAATGCCTAAATCAGATGCTTTGACAATTTTCAACTACCTTTTCCCCACCCCCAATTTCTTTTTGTCCAGTGGAAAAAAGTTTTGGTTTTGACACAATAGCATTTTTTAACAAAATAAAAAACATGAAAAAATGTCTGACCAGTTCTACTTTTAAAATCATAAGTATATGACAAGTAAAAAAATATAGAAGATATTGTCCACAAAGTTAGACATCACCTTTTCAACACACATAAAATGGCAGACAGAAACTCTTACAGTCTAACTATGGAATTGCTACTAAATCTCTCTAACGTTAATTGACTGTTCAGAAACTATTTCTTTGCATTGCATTTATCATCCATTTCTACAATGCCAACAAGTCTAACAAATGATCCATTAGTTTTCCTGTTTTGAAATTGCATTTATTGAGATCCTCTAGGCCCCTATTCAGCAAGGAGAGTCTGATGATAGCGAATCTCCAGGTTATAGTCAGGAACAGAAGATGGAAGAGGATTATGTAAGGGCCAGATCAGATGATAAACAGTCACATAAAAAGGAATCTAGCACATCAGAAAAGGGCAGACAAATAAACAGGGACAAGTTTTTAAAGTGCTTGTACACAAATGCTAGAAGTCTAAATAATAAGATGGGTGAACTAGAGTGCCTGGTGATAAAGGAGGATATTGATATAATAGGCATCACAGAAACGTGGTGGACTGAGAGCAATCAATGGGACACAATCATTCCAGGGTACAAAATATATCGGAAGGACAGAACAGGTCGTGCGGGATGGGGGGAGGGGCACTATATGTGAAAGAAAATGTAGATTCAAATGAAGTAAAAATCTTAAGCGAATCCACATGTTCCATAGAATCACTATGGATAGAAAATTCATGCTCTAATAAAAATATAACATTAGAGATATATTATCGACCACCTGACCAGGACAGTAATAGTGATGATGAAATGCTAAGGGAAATCAGAGAGGCTATCAAAATTAAGAACCCAATAATAGTGAGGGATTTCAATTATCCCCATATTGACTGGGAACATTTCACTTCAGGACAAAATGCAGAGATAAAATTTCTCGATACTTTAAATGACTGCTTCATGGAGCAGCTGGTATAGGAACCCACAAGGGGAGAGTGCGATGGGTACTGAGTTGCTGCGGAGAATTCCTTCTTGGGTGCTGGCTGGTGACTCTTGCCCACATGCTCAGGGTTTAGCTGATCGCCATATTTGGGGTCGGGAAGGAATTTTCCTCCAGGGCGGATTGGCAGGTGCCCTGGAGGTTTTTCACCTTCCCCTGCAGCGTGGGGCACGGGTCGCTTGCTGGTGGTTTCCCTGCAGCTTGAGGTCTTCAAACCATTTTTGAGGATTTCAATAACTCGGTCCTGGGATAGGGGTTGTTATAAAATTGGATGGGTGGGGTTCTGTGGCCTGCCTTGTGCAGGAGGTCAGACTAGATGATCAGATTGGTCCCTTCTGACCTATGAGTCTATGAGTCTATGAGTCTAGATTTAATCCTGAGTGGAGCGCAGGAGCTGGTCCAAGAGGTAACTATAGCAGGACCGCTTGGAAATAGTGACCATAATACAATAGCATTCAACATCCCTGTGGGGGGAAGAACACCTCAACAGCCCAGCACTGTGGCATTTAATTTCAAAAGAGGGAACTATACAAAAATGAGGGGGTTAGTTAAACAAAAATTAAAAGGTACAGTGACTAAAGTGAAATCCCTGCAAGTTGCATGGGCCCTTTTTAAAGACACCATAATAGAGGCCCAACTTCAATGTATACCACAAATTAAGAAACACAGTAAAAGAACTAAAAAAGAGCCACCGTGGCTTAACAACCATGTAAAAGAAACAGTAAGAGATAAAAAGACTTCCTTTAAAAAGTGGAAGTCAAATCCTAGTGAGGCAAATAGAAAGGAGCACAAACACTGCCAGCTTAAGTGCAAGAGTGTAATAAGAAAAGCCAAAAAGGAGTTTGAAGAACGGCTAGCCAAAAACTTCAAAAGTAATAACAAAATATTTTTTAAGTACATCAGAAGCAGGAAGCCTGCTAAACAACCAGTGGGGCCCCTTGACGATCGAAATACAAAAGGAGCGATTAAAGACGATAAAGTCATTGCGGAGAAACTAAATGGATTCTTTGCTTCAGTCTTCATGGCTGCGGATGTTAGGGAGATTCTCAAACCTGAGCCAGCTTTTGTAGGTGACAAATCTGAGGAACTGTCACAGATTGAAGTGTCACTAGAGGAGGCTTTGGAATTAATTGATAAACTCAACATTAACAAGTCAACGGGACCAGATGACATTCACTCAAGAGTTCTGAAATAATTCAAATGTGAAGTTGCGGAACTATTAACTAAGGTTTGTAACCTGTCTTTTAAATCGGCTTCGGTACCCAATGACTGGAAGTTAGCTAATGTAACACCAATATTTAAAAAGGGCTCTAGAAGTGATGCCGGCAATTACAGATCGGTAAGTCTAACGTCGGTACCGGGCAAATTAGTCAAAACAATAGTTAAGAATAAAATTGTCAGACACGTAGAAAAACAAACTGTTGAGCAATAGTCAACATGGTTTCTGTAAAGGGAAATTGTGTCTTACTAATCTGTTAGAGTTCTTTGAAGGGGTCAACAAACATGTGGACAAGGGGGATCCAGTGGACATAGTGTACTTAGATTTCCAGAAAGCCTTTGACAAGGTCCCTCACCAAAGGCTCTTATGTAAATTAAGCTGTCATGGGATAAAAGGGAAGGTCCTTTCATGGACTGAGAACTGGTTAAAAGACAGGGAACAAAGGGTAGGAATTAATGGTAAATTCTCAGAATGGAGCGGGGTAACTAGTGGTGTTCCCCATGGGTCAGTCCTAGGACCAATTCTATTCAATGTATTCATAAAGGAGCTGGAGAAAGGGGTAAACAGTGAGGAGGCAAAGTTTGCGGATGATACTAAACTACTCAAGATAGTTAAGACCAAAGCAGATTGTGAAGAAGTTCAAAAAGATCTCACAAAACTAAGTGATTGGGCAACAAAATGGCAAATGAAATTTAATGTGGATAAATGTAAAGTAATGCGCATTGGAAAAAATAACCCCAACTATACATACTATATGATGGGGGCTAATTTAGCTACAACGAGTCAGGAAAAAGATCTTGGCGTCATCGCGGATAGTTCTCTGAAGATGTCCACACAGTGCACAGAGGTGGTCAAAAAAGCAAACAGGATGTTAGGAATCATTAAAAAGGGGATAGAGAATAAGACTGAAAATATATTATTGCCCTTATATAAATCCATGGTACACCCACATTTCGAATATTGTGTACAGATGTGGTCGCCTCACCTCAAAAAATATATTCTAGCACTAGAAAAGGTTCAGAAAAGGGCAACTAAAATGATTAGAGGTTTGGAGAGGGTCCCATATGAGGAAAGATTAAAGAGGCTAGACCTCTTCAGCTTGGAAAAGAGGAGACTAAGGGGGGATATGATAGAGGTATGTAAAATCATGAGTGATGTGGAGAAAATGGATAAGGAAAAATTATTTACTTATTCCCATAATACAAGAACTAGGGGTCACCAAATGAAATTAATAGGTAGCAGGTTTAAAACAAATAAAAGGAAGTTCTTCTTCATACAGCGCAGTCAACTTGTGGAACTCCTTACCTGAGGAGGTTGTGAAGGCTGGGACTATAACAATGTTTAAAAGGGAACTGGATAAATTCATGGTGGCTAAGTCCATAAATGGCTATTAGCCAGGAAGGGTAAAGAATGGTGTCCCTAGCCTCTGTTCATCAGAGGATGGAGATGGATGGCAGGAGAGAGATCACTTGATCATTGCCTGTTAGTTTCACTCCCTCTGGTGCACCTGGCATTGGCCAGTGTCGGTAGACAGATACTAGGCTAGATGGACCTTTGGTCTGACCCGGTATGGTCGTTCTTATGTTCTTATGAAGACATTTAAGCATGTGCTTAACTTTGGAACTTAAACACATTCTTCAAGTTAGGACTATGCTTAAATTATCTGCTGAATTGGGCCCTAATACTGTCCATTGTAACACTGAGATCACAAGAAAAATCGCAGACACTCTAAATCTAAATACGTTTGTAATGTGCTAACAAGTCTGATGATATTCAGGGGACATTTATTCATTCCCCGAAAAAATGCATGCGTGTATTATGTCTTTATGGCTACCCTTTCTTGTGCAAAACTCCCACTGAAATTAAATGGGACTACTATTTGAGTAATCACTGCAGGGTTGAACTCCAAATATGGGGTGGGGGTAGGAGGTGTAATAAATATATTTCCAGAACATTGCCTAAATTCTGGAATTTTACAAATAAGCAGCTGACCTTAGAATTTGAACCATGTTGACCTGAGGTTATGGAAGTCAAGAGTCAGTGATGGGCTTTCAATCTTTTCCACACTCAGCCTACATGCTTAAGACTATGTTGGCATGTGTGCTTGTTTTCTTCTAGCATTTAGCTACAATAATATCAATGTCAGTATCATGTCATGGTAATATGACCAATGCTGATACATTTATTTTAATATTCTGGGTCCCTTTGTTGATGTAAACTTTCCATGTTGCTCTCCTGGAGAAGTTCCCATTGGGGAGTATAACTGTACATATGTATATGTTTGATTTATTTCTATTGGGTGTTTTGCCAATATCGAAAGAAATGTAATTTGTTTTTTTCAGGTCCAGTGAGAATGGATCAATGGATTCATGCCCAGTTTGCTGATTAGTTCTGTAAGAGAGGTTTTTATCATGGGAAAATTTACTGATTTGCAAGCTTTTTTTCCTCATATATTTCTGTTTTCACTGACAGACTAAAAAAGAAAAAAATATTTGCAAACCTGCAGTTTGAACAGATAGCATCATTACATTTCTGTTGATCTACTACAATGAGAAAGGTGGCAGGCGGGAAACCAGGTCTCAGTACAATCTTAAAAGTTCATTATGTGTCTAATGTGTTGCTGTCATAATATAATTCCCAATTCTGTCCAAAATATGGGTACTAGCATGAATTCCCCTAAGCTTAATTACCAGCTTAGATCCTGTAGTGCTGCCACCAATCAGGACTTAGAGTAGAGTGCCTGATAAACTCTGGTCTCCCCCAAAACCTTCCCTGGGGATCCCAAGATCCAAATTCCTTGAGTCTCACAACAAAGGGGAATAAACCATTTCCCTTCCCCCTCCTTTCTTCCTCCTAGCTCCTTTCCGCCCTGGGTACACTAGGAGATCACCGTGATTCAAACTCCTTGAATCAAAACACAGAGAGGAATGATACCTTCCCCCCTCCTCTTTTCCCTTCACCCAGAGGCAATCCAGATTCAAACTCTGTGAATCTAAAACAAAGAGGAAATTCACTTTTCCCTTCTCCCCCCTGCTCTCTTTCCCTTCTCTCCACCAATTCCCTGGTGTACACAGACTCAGTTCCTTTGAGCCTTAACTAGGAGAAAAAAATCAGACAGGTCTTAAAGCAAAGCTTTTAATAAAAAGAAAGAAAAAAGGTAAAAGTTTATCTCTGCAGTTTAGATGGTAAAAAGTTACAGGGTCTGTCAGCTTATAGAAACTAGAAAGAAGCCTCCCCCCCAGCAAAATACAATTTAAAATACTTCCAGCAAACTACACATTTGCAAATAAAGGAAAACAAATAAAAAGACTATACCGCCTTTCTACCTTTGTACTCACAAAATTGGAATAGAAGATTAGAGAGCCTGTAGGTGCATGTGTTCACTCTCACAGCCCAGAGAGAACAAAGCAAATCCCAAAAAACACAAACAAAGGCTTCCCTCCACCGAGATTTGAAAGTACCTTGTCTCCTGATTGGTCCCCTGGTCGGGTGTTTGGTTCCCTGTTTGTTAACCCTTTACAGGTAAAAGAGACATTAACCCTTAACTATCTGTTTATGACAGTTGCTCTTTGCACATAGGTTGTAAACAAGTGCACCGTACAGTGTGGCTTACAGGACTGTGCAGGATTTTTCAGGATTTGTGTATTTTCCTATACAGTAACATAAAGGAGTTTGGGATCAAGTCACTTCAGGCACAAGAAGATCCCTGCACCCATACCTGGCTGCAGAAATAAAGGGACTGAGATCTTGTGGCTACACAGCTCTTTTCGAATCTCACTGAGGGGACACTTTTATGGCCTTTAACAGTCACTGCTTTCCAGAAGATTCTGAAACCGTGGTCCTAGAGTGCATCCCCACAAATGGGAATATGAAGAAGAAAAATATCAAGATTTCTTTGGCTTCAATATCATAATCATCCTGCTAGGATCTGGAGGTTAGATTAGGACCTAATGCTTCTAAGGGCAGGATTACACTTAAAAAGCTGTAGTGGCACAGCTGCTCCATTGTAGTGCTTTAGTGAAGACACTGCCATGCTGATGGGAGAGCTTCTCCCATTGCTGTAGCTAATTCACCTCTGTGAGAGGTGTTTAGCTCTCCCACTAACATAGTGCTTGTTTACACTGGGGGTTAAGTTGGTATAATTGCATGGCTTGGGGATGTGGATTTTTCTGGCAGTATATTCTCTTTAAAAATTCATTAAAATATGGAGGGGAGTCAAGAATGTATCATATATGTAATTTGGTGACTCTGAATGTACACAGTCAGCCTTGAACTCATCCTAGACTTTTAAGAGTTGAAAGTTATGCCCCATATTAGTAGAAGAGTAGTTGTCTTTAGGTTTGCAGTAAACTCCCAGATGTGACTTATGACTCAGATACTGTTATAGTGCTATAAATGCACACTGCACTTTAGAAAACTACAGAAAAGGAAAAATCCTGGTCCCATTAAAGTCAATGGAAGTTTGGCAGGGAGTAGTACAAGGATTTGACCCAAGCTGAAATGCCTTGCCCTAAAGATCTCATAATAGAACTCAGAAAATATCAAATGAAATAACGGTGCAGAAGAGGGAGAAGTATAAGATGTTTTTGTTTTTCGGGTGACCTTGTAAAGGGCTTTACAAAAGTAAGTGGATTTAGAGGAAGGCTTTGAAGGAGGAGAGGGAGGGTACTTGGCCCATGGGAAGTAAGAAACTGTTCCAAACATAGAGGGCTACATGAAAGATGCCTTATTGCCAAGAGTGGAAGAAGTCAAAAAAAGCCATTAAGCATTAGGATGCAGAGGACTGTAGTAGGAGAGGATATAGAATAACATGAAAGAAGTGATAACAGAAGTGAAATGGTGCAGGACTTTGCATGAGAATTTCAAGCTTGATCTTATTTAAGAAGTGAGGAAGGCAGTAAAAATATTCGAGAGTGAGTTGGGGTAACTTGATTGGAATAGCAGCAATGAAAGCAGACTTTTAGCAGTAGTATAGACTGAAGGGGAGGAGGGAGGATCCAGGAAGGTCACAGAGGAGGCTGTAATAGTTATGACTAGAGATGATAAAGGCAAGGCCTACAGCGGGTATAGCAGGACATATGGAGAGAAAAGGGTAGGATTTACAAATACTACAGGCTATCTTGATAATTTTGGATTCTTTCAATATACCTGGACAAGTACTTTGATTATTATTTCAATTTATTGACCTCTAGAGCTGGTCAAATAATGAAACACAATTGTCACCTAAAAATTTTTGAGGAGGTATCTTTTTAATTTTTATTTAAAATGTTATTAAACAATTTCATTTACTGAAAAATGGTTTTAGGTGAAAGGAAATAATGTCTAGCTATTCTGGTAACTTTTTATTTAAAAACATTTCAAATCTCAAATGGCATGATCTGTGAAAAATTGGAAAACATTCAAACACTGCAAAAAAAAAATCAGTTAAAAGGCCTGTAGCGAGGCTGAAGACTCACCAATGCGGCACCTCCTTCTGGTCATCTGGGAATTAGTTCTTTTCCAGCGTATGGCGCACCCTCTACAGGCCGGTATCTCACCTGCCGCTGGCCCGGTGTCCCTCCCAGACCCCAGTGCCCTTTACCTAGGGGTTCTGTCCCAGCAGTACCCCCACGCTCTGCGTCTCCCCTCCTAGGGGAACCCCCAACCCTCTAAGCCCACCTTGCCTCAGTGGCTACTGCCAGTCATCATCTGGCCCCCGCTCACTGGGGCAGACTGCAGTTTGTAATGGTCACTTATCATTGGCAAGAGGTTAAGACCTGCTGCCTTTGCGTATTCCCAGGCTGCACCTCTGTAGCCCCAGTACCTTTAGAGACCTACACCAAGACCTGCAGCCCGGGGGTTTACCAGGTTGGAGCTCCCCAGCTCCTCTTGCCTTTTTCCCCAGCACTGCTCCACCTCAGGTACAGATGTTCCCCAGCAGCTAGGCCCTCTCCCTCCAGGGCAGAGAGAGACTCCTTGCCTTCTGATCCTGCAGCTCTTTTATAGGGCCCAGCATGACCCTGATTGGCTGCTTCCCAGCCTCTCCTTATTGGTTCTCAGCCACAGCCCTCTCCAAGGGCTGTCTTTTAACCCTCACAGGGCTGGAGCAGGATGACCACCCCACTACACACACTTCCCCTCAAGATCCCCCACCGGGGGTGCAGGGTGTTCTATCTGCCCAGTTTCTCCCTCAGCTGGGCCAGCAGGACATCCCTTTCCTGCTGCAGGCTCTCCAGCACAAGGAGCAACCAGCCTTCCGCTTGAAGGATTTGGGTGCCCACTATAGCTTGCTCAGCTCCCATGTGGGCTTCCCTTGCTGTTTGGGTCTCCACCATGGCCTGTTTCGTCTCTGCATGGATTCCCTTCTTGATCTGAGGCCCTGTGCCCCACATCTTCTCCTTTCTGGGGTCTTGGTCCTTACCACCCCCTCTTTTAGGGCAGTTTTGGACACAGCCTGATCCCCCGGCCTCCCACTTCTTCTCTGGGGGCACGGCCGGCTTACCTGGCCCCCCTTGTGGCACAGGAAGCACATCCAGTGCCTTTCTTTGGCCACCTTAGGGCTAGCCTGGGCCCTGTGAGTCCCGCAGTGGCACTCCCTCTTCCTGTGTCCAGGCTCCTCACAGGCCCAACAAGTTTGGAGCTCTCCTGTTGACTTCACAGGCGCACTCTGGCAGCTCCTCATTTCCCCAGGTGAAGCCTCTTTGCTCCATTCTGGGAGGGGCACTCCCTTTTATAGTGTCCTAGTCGCCCACAGGCAAAACAGTTTTTAGGCCCTGGCCCCGGCCTCCAGCCACAGGCACCTGGCCCCCAATGAGGTCCATGTGCCCTCCCCCACAGCAGCTGAAGCAGTCCCCCTTGCTGCTCAGAAAGCCAAGCCACACAGGCTCTCCAGTACCAGTCCATCACCATTTTCCTCCACCTTCTATTTCTCAAGTCTCCAGTCCAGGCAATAGTCCACAGTCCTTGCCCTGCCCCTGGTATCAAGGGTGACCATCTATGTCCACATTCTCCACCATGTATGGCAAGTAAAGACTCATCCATGCAGCCTCTTTCTGCTCATCTGGGAATTAGCTCTTTTCCAGCGTATGGAGCGCCCTCTGTAAGCTGGTGTCTCGCCTGCCACTGGCCCTGCTACAAGGCCATTTTTCAACACACACACACAAAAAACATTTTGTTTGAAAACTTTTGACCTGCTCTGTTGACAACATACTTTAAATGCAATAGTATGTTAAATTTTAGAGAATCTGTTTCATTGTAATAAACACTATTGACCAAATTCTGCCCTCCCTAACACCCAGTGACTTCTGTGGGGCTTCATGGGTATAACTACAATCAAAATTTGGCTCAGTACATGAGAAAAACCTAAACACACTGATAGTGAGGCAGGTTTTTTGTTTGCTTTTATTTTTTTAATTGGTGTGGTTTTATGGAGGTTTAAAACACAGGCATTTTTCAGCATTAGGCAGTTTTATAATAGCAGCATTGCTCTTCAGCCATGTAATCTTTAATTTATAGAAAGCTTGAGAGAAATTTTAAGTGCTGCTGCACACAATAAAATGGAGTGAATGAAATAGCCAATTGTGCTCTAATACTCACTCCATAAAAGCATGGGGGTGGGGTGGAGGAAATTAATATTTGCCAAATGGAAAAAAAGGACAAAATTGGCAGGCGGGGGAAAATACAATTGAACTTTGAAGAACTCCTTTAAAGTGATAATTATCTAGAGTCAGACAGGTATCTTTTAAAATTATATATTGAAAAATCAGTCCAGGTGAATCCACTTGAAAGCTATGACAGGTAAAATATACAATGGAAATGGAGAGGAATAAGATGAAAGTTAAACAGTGAACAACTAAAGGTATAAAAGAAATAGCAAAAAATATTTTAAGTAGTCAGAAGTAGGAAATCTATATGAGAATGAGTAGGTCCGTTGGACCTGGAAGTAGAAGGTACAAATAAGGAGGATAAGGTTAATGTAAAGGAGATAAATGATTCCTTTAGATCAGTGTGAGCCACAGAGGATGTGGGGGAGATACTTACCCTGGACCTATTCTTTTCAGGTACAACCTCTTATTAGAGAATGCCTCAAAAGAGGAGATGCTGGAGCAAATTGATTAAAACCTGCAAGTCATTAGGACCAGATACTATTCATCTAAAAGTGCTGAGCTGGTAAAATACAGAGTAATCTATTACAATCAACTATTATACTGGAGGGCTAGAGAATAGAAAATGCTGTTTTTAAAAATGAAGCTAGTGGTGATCAAGAGAATTATAGACTAATAAACTGTACTTAAGTAGCAGGTGAAATGAAATTGAAAAAATAATTGAAGTTGGAACTTTAAAGCATATGGATGAATGTGGTATGATACAGACAAACTAGAACAGTTTCTTTAAGGGAAAGTCATGTCTCTGTAATCTATTACAATATTTCCCAACCAGTGTGCCATGGTATGCCATCAGGCCTGAACAAGTGTGCCACGGAATTTTGGAAAAGTCACGTGTGAGGAGAAAAAAAAATTCTCATTTTAATTAGTGTCATAACCAAATTTCATTTTCTGCTGTTGTTCTTCAAGTGTGTATATGTGTGATGTTATGCACATTACTTTCAAATGGCCTTGCCATTCACATGGTATCATGTGGTCACTGTCTTTTCTTATCAACTGTTAAGTCACAGTGGTGAATTGTGAACTGAAGACTCAAAAATGGACAAATATTTGAAGAAAAGAGATTATGGCGCTTCCACAACTACTTTCAGTGATGAAGCTGAACATGAGCATAAGAAAATCAAAGTGGTGAGCTGACGCTACTGTGGGAGTTATTTGCAATCTGGATGTTACAGGTGAACCATCTTGCTGTCTTTGACTCTCAAACTGTGCAATGGTGCCAAGCAAGTTAAAACACTTTACAAGCAAACATCCATCCCTTGCCAACAAGGGCAAATATTTTTCTGAGTGTTTGAAGGATCAACATGAAAAGCAAATGCAAATGATGAAAGGCAGTTTCTCATAAACCACTGGAAGCAAGCTACTCAAATGCTGAGCTTCTAGTGAAGGCAAAAAAGCCATATACAGTTGCAAAAACAGGAAACAGGAAAATGCAAGGTAGAAATGAGAATCTTCTCTCCTGCATGGATCAACTGCATGGGTTTAGATCTGAGTTAGCCCTCTGACATGAAAAAAAGTAGCAAAAGGCACAATAGAAATGTTCCCTCTGGAAAATGTGGCAAATCCTACTGATATTTTGGTCAATATTTTTTCTGAGCATTTGAAAAGTCTGGAAGAAAAATTCAGCTCATATTTTCCTTCAACCTGTATAGAAGATTTCGACTGGGTCTGGAATCCTTGGATTTCATCTGCAATGGAAAGTGCTAAGAATCTTACAATCATGACTCAAGAGCAACTTGTTGAATTAAGGATGGACCATTCTTTTAAAATTACGTTTGGCAATGTGCCTTTGGACTCAATCTGGTCAACAGTGGCAGACATATAACCAATAATCTCAGACCATGCTATTTCCATTTTGTTGCCATTTTCAACACCTACTTGTGCAAATAAAGTTTTTTCAAGCCTGACTTACATCAAAAACAAAGAGAGCATCTGAGATTGGTGGAGCAAGAGCACTGAGTTGAACGATCAACATTTCCTGCCAGGATTAAACAGCTCTGCATATCAAGGCAAATTCAAATTTCTGATTAAAAGTAAGTTTTGTTATAATAATTTTAGCATAGGGTGGGGGTGCACTGCACAAATCTTTTATTGAAGTAAGTGTGCCTAAGATCAGAAAAGACTGGGAAACACTGATCTATCAGTATTCATTGAGCATGTCAGAAAACAGTAGATAAAGGAGATCCAGAAAGTCCAAAGTAAAGATTCTCATCAGAAGCTGTTAAAACACTATATAGAATGAAAGGTAAAGTCTGTCGTGTTCTGTGAAGGATTTAGACAGAATTAATAAAAGATTAGAGACCTTAGGCTATGTCTACCCTATGCATCTTACAACAGCTACAGCTGTACTGTTGTAAGGTATGCAGTGTGGTCACACTTTGTAGCCAGGAGAGAGCTCTTCTGACAAAATAAAACTATTCCCAACGAGGGGCAGTAGCTTCATTGGAGGGAAAGTGTCTCGCACGGACAAAGCACTGTCCACACTGGTGTTTTTTGTCATTAGAACTTTTTCATTCAGGAGGGTATTTTTTCACACCCCGATGACAAAAATTTTAACAACAAACGTGGCAATTGAATGACAAAACTTTTGTCTTTCAGCGGTGTTAACCCTTGCCCCCGAAAGACAAATGTTTTGCTGTGACAAGTGCCAGTGTGAACAGCGCGCTGTTGGCGAAGCACTCTCCTGCTGACAATGCAGACACATTGCTCATTGGAGGTGGAAGTTTTTTGTCAGAAGGGGAGCCGACAAACAGCAGCTACACTGCATGACTTTTAGTGGCATGGCTGTGGCAACACAGTCATGTCACTAAAAGCTGTGTAGTGTAGACAAAGCCTTGGTTACATTAGATGGGATGCAAACATGTTTCCAAAGAAACCCCGTAGTCCAAGGCTGATTGCCCTTCATGGAATGGTCTGGAAAGTTGGGTTTAGGCATTAACCTTCCATTTGTGAAGCTGCTCTGAAATAGAAATGGACCTCTGAAAAAGTTTGACTGCCCATCCAGGCAAATGAAAGTGCTCTAACCCTCCCAAGCCCTTTAAGCACCCTATTACCTGTGGGTGAACGCTTTTCAGAAAGAGATCAGATATAGGGTGATTGATCAGTCCTCATCCTCAAAGGAAACCTGCACAACATTTTCAAAAGATGAGCCTGGGAACTTAAATTTATAACTGCTAGGCACTAAAGCTATGCCTGGGCTGGCAATTGAATGACAAAACTTTTGTCTTTCAGAGATGTTAACTGCTCACCCCCAACAAAAAAAAGACAAAAGTTTTGCCACAAATGCCAGTGTGAACAGCACTTGGTAGAATGATGAAAATCAATGGGACATGGAAATAGCAGAGTACACAATATAAAGGAATGACAGAATAGGTTGTGCTAGTTGGGGAGTGGCACTATTTTCTGAAAGAAAGCACAGAGTTAAATGTAGCAAAAATCTTAAATCAAGCAAACCAAATAATATAATCTCTATTGATAGAAATACCAGGTAATAAGAGTATGGCATAGTTTGTTAACTTAGGTAAAAAATGTATTTTATCTTTATTTTTCTAGTAACCAGTCGACCTTCATGCCTCATTACTTGTACTCATTTAAAATCTCTCTAAACTTGTTTTATTGTTTTTCTAAGCCAGGAGAGCCAATGGCAAAGAGAGAAAATGTGTTTATTGTATTAAAACCTTCCATCTGTGGTGTGTGCCTGTGTGTGTATAATTTATTTAGAGAGACAGGGTGAGTGCAATAAAAGATATTGCCTGACCCACCTTGTCCCTCTAATATCCTGAGATCAACACAGCTACAGCAACACTGCATAGATCTTTTCTTTATGCATTAAAAGAAGTAGGCCCATTAACAGCAATTGTTGGCTGGACTTCTCTTAAGAGTTAATCCACCATGAATGTGAACTTTCAGTGTGGTACAGGGAAGCCATTTTGTTTTAGCCTTCCTTGATTGCTGATTAATGGAGGGAGATTTTGAAAGATCAGCAACATTTCTAGAGTTACACAGGCCAAATTCTACAGTCCTTATATCTGTAAAACTCCTAATAAGGTCAGTGAATTGAGGACCCCCAATTAATATGCCAGCTCATGTGCTGAGAGGAGGGAGCACTTTTTCCACTAGTCCCAGATCTTCAAAAATTTCTCGAGAGAGTCAAGCTGACCACACTTATTGTCTCTTGGTGAGGTTTTGCTTGAATAAGCCAGTTGTCCAGATGTAATACCAGCCACGATGACCAGTGACTTTTTGGGGGAGGGGGGAGAAATAAGGGGGGGAACAGGGAAGGAGTGCAAAAATCCACTAAGGTTTTCTGAAATGAAACCCTAAATACCTATTTCATATTATTACACATGTTGTAAGAACATTTGTTCCTCAACCATAAAAAGACAATTCTATCTAAGGTATTTATATGGCCTCCATCACCATAGTATCTAAGCACCTCACAGTCTTTAATATATTTAACCTCTCAATACCCCTGTGAGGTAGTGAAGTGCTATTATTCACAGTGTTGCAGATAGCGTCTCTGTGTCATAGTTCCCTAAGGGGTTAATTCAAAAAAGAACTTAAGGGCCTAACTGCCACTATAGGTGCCTAAATCCCAGAAACAGACCCCACTGGGACTCTCAGAAACCCTGCTCAACTGTTGCCAAATGCTGTAGGCACTTAAACTCCTTCAGTGCCTACATTTTTGCAGTAGAAGTTCCCTCAGGGCCTATGTTTCTGCCTGTGAGTGTGCTCGCTGCAGTCCCATGCTGGCGAACGATAGGTGTTCCTCCATCTAATCGCCTATTCCAATATGGTTTGCAGATTAAGAGCTTACCTATCAGATTGGGCCCCCACCAGAGAGCTGGCTTTTGTGTATCCCATTCTGACACTCCAGTGTCTCTCCATTCTCGTACAGGAAGTCTAGGTGCTGACCTCAGGCTTTTTAACTCCAGAGATTTTTAAGGGCCTAAATGTTAGGCCTGGTGACTAACACTAAGTTTCTTTATGAATCTCACCTGAAGTAACTTGCCTAAGGCCACCCAGGAAGTCTATGCACAGTGGGGAATTGAACCTGAATCTGCCAGCCCTAGAAGAGGATTCTACCCATTGGGCCACCCACCCTTCATTGTACACATATACACACTTCAAAATGAAGAGGCAGATTCTGTAACTAAAATACCAGGACACAATAATCATGTCCCCAGTCTATTAATATATTAGGCCTACCACTCTGCCAACTTCTCTCTTACCAACTTACTTCCTTTTTCAGCAACTAGCTTGTTTTAAAGTTTCAGCTAATAATAAAAAAAGAGTTGAAAACATGCCTGATTGATGCTGAACTGGCTGGAAAAGAAGACAGGTCTTTTAAAAGTTGACAAAGTATCAAATTTAACTGTCTTGTGTTCTAGTATTTTGCTTCCTCAGTTTTCCACCCTTTCAATGCAACAAACTGTGACAGAATCTCCTTCACAAATATTAATTTTGGGTCAATCTTCAGGTTTAAATTGAGTTAGAAGAGATGAAAGAAAGGCATGATTATCTTCCATATGCCACATTTCAGCCTCTTCTTCTTGTCCTGGGCTTGGGATTAATCTACTTTACAACAGCACAATGCTCCCTAAACGTTTAGCTATTTGTTCTGTGGGAAGAGTACTACCAATTTAACTGCAAACACCAATTCCTGTAGCCCTGCATTTTCCCTGAAGACCTATGCAAGTAACGACCAGACCCAACATTGTTTAACATAAGAGCTAATGGGTTGACAGTCCTCGGTTGCATAGCTAAAAAGCTAACATGAAAGGCACAGTGTACTCTTCTTAATGTATTTTTCTCAAGGCATCCCAAGGCAATTTCTCTTCTATTCTTTGGAAACTAAGGAACTAAAATGTTACTACTTTATTTTTTATCTGGCTTCACAAAGTATTTGCCCGTCCACCCAGGCAGACATAGACATAAAAAATGATCATTTGCCAGAGTGAAATCTATTTTTCCCTGCCCTTTCAATCTTCGTATTGAAGAGCGCCTACAGCTTTCAGAAACCATTTATACACCTGTGCCATGACATCATTCCTGCATACAACTGAATGAAACAAAGCTTATTTTTTATCCTGAATTGAACAAGTGAATGATACAAGCTCATTCACTTGTACTGAAATTTCTGGACAATAGCTTGCTACAGCTCTAAACAGAAGTTAGTAAATGATCAGACTGATCTGTAGATTAACATTATAATAAGGTACCATCTTCTGTTACCAATAAAACATGGTGATAAGCAGACTTTAGGACGAATAAACTATAATTAGGGTGCATGTGAGGTTTGGCATATTTGAAGTCTGCAAAAGGAATGAATCTTGGCACTTTTAGATTTCAGTTGGGTCCCTTTGTTGGTTCTGTGAAGGCATATGATGTAATTGATGAGGACAACTAAAGCTGGGCAGAGAAAGGTAAATCTATTTCCTGGGGGATTGTAATACTTGGGTGGGATCCCCCTCCAATTTTGAGATTCTCCACAAAAGAGAATCTATCCCTGGCTTCTGAGAAGTTGGCCTGGAGGGCTGCCCTGAAGCCACAGACCCTGGGAGTCCAAGTTGTTGATGAGCAGCAAGCCTGGGAGCAAGGGCTTCCAGGATCTCCACTCCCCAGCAGCCTTCCAGGCTGGCTGAGAAGCCATGAGCCTGGAAGCCCATTCTTCCTAACAGCCTACCAGGCATGCCACTGTGGAGCCAGGCAGGTGAGCTGGCAGGAAACCAGGCAACTTTCTAATGGAAACCTCAAGATTTACCTGGCAAGCAGGGCTCTACAGGAACTTTGTCAAAACTGCACTGTCTCCAAAACGTTTTGATTATGGGCAAATTCTGACAATGTTTCATCAGCATTTTTCTGACTCACTCTAATAATGACATTCACTGGTGCAGAGATGTTCAGTTTGAGAGACTGCAGCCTGAAAGTGTTACCTTTTGAATAGCTCATGCCCTTCACTACCTGAAAGGCACCCATGGTGAGATCTTCCACAGCTCTCAATACTGGCTTAACCATGAGTGCAGCCAGCTTTTTTGGCGCCCTAGGTGGCGGAAGGTCCCACCCATGACAGAGGCGGCGGAAGGTCCCACCCCCGAAATACCAATGACAACTGGAGCGGCCAAAGATCCAGCCGCCGCGGTTGCTGCCCCCCAAATGTTAGCGCCCTAGGTGGCCTCCTAGGTGTCATAAACAGATAGCTAAGGGTTAATGTCTCTTTCACCTGAAGCACCTGACCAGAGGACCAATCAGGAAACCGGATTTTTTCAACTTTGGGTGGAGGGAATTTTGTGTCTGAGGTCTTTGTTTTCTGTCTGCCTGCTTTCTCTGAGCTTTGGAGAAGTAGTTTCTGTTTTCTAATCTTCTGTTTCTAAGTGTAAGGACAAAGAGATCAGATAGTAAGTTATATGGTTTCTTTTCTTTGGTATTTGCATGAATATAAGTGCTGGAGTGCTTTGATTTGTATTCTTTTTGAATAAGGCTGTTTATTCAATATTCTTTTAAGCAATTGACCCTGTATTTCGTCACCTTAATACAGAGAGACCATTTGTATGTATTTTTTCTTTCTTTTTTATATAAAGCTTTCTTTTAAGACCTGTTGGAGTTTTTCTTTACTTCAGGGAAATTGAGTCTGTACTCACCAGGGAATTGGTGGGAGGAAGAAATCAGGGGGAGATCTGTGTGTGTTGAATTTGCTAGCCTGATTTTGCATTTCCTCTGGGTAAAGAGGAAAGTGTTTTTTGTTTCCAGGACTGGGAACGGAGAGGGGGAGTCACTCTGTTTGGATTCACAGAGCTTGTGTCTGTGTATCTCTCCAGGAGCACCTGGAGGGGGGAAGGGAAAAAGGATTATTTCCCTGTGTTGTGAGACTCAAGGGATTTGGGTCTTGGGGTCCCCAGGGAAGGTTTTTCAGGGGGACCAGAGTGCCCCAAAACACTCTAATTTTTTGGGTGGTGGCAGCAAGTACCAGGTCCAAGCGGGTAACTAAGCTTGGAGGTTTTCATGCTAACCCCCATATTTTGGACGCTAAGGTCCAAATCTGGGACTAAGGTTATGATACTAGGTCACCTAATGGGTTGCACCAGCCCTAGGCTTAGCACTGCTCCTGCTGAGGTCAAGTAGGAGTTTTACCATTGACTTCAAGGGAAACAGAGTTAGGTGGATGCTGAGCACTCTTTAAAAACATCTCACCTTTAATGTACAAAGTAACATGCATAGGGCTCTATTTTCTGATGTTGCACATCTCTTCACTGCACAAAATTTTACTGTAGTGCCAAAAGCATCGTATGAAGCACTGTGCACCATCCCACCCCCAAACTTGGCATGAATGTGATGTTGAGGTGTTTAAGTGGAAAGACTAGGTCTAGGAAAGGGGTGAGTGGCTATACTGCACATTTGTTTTTACAGTTTGCATACTATAAATGTCATTATTCCCAATACACTACCCCACGGAAGATCATCCTTATAGAATGATACTCTTTTCATCTCATAATATAGCTATATCTCAGAGGTTTTACAACCCATATAGTTTTCTCATTCATTCATTTTCAAGGTCAGCACATTAGATAAACTTTATTGGTTGTGTTCTTAGTTTTACATACTGCAGCTGAACATATTTGTTTTCTATTATGCTGTCTGATGCTGCAGGATATTGGAGTCTAGTGGACCATGCAACTAGAATGCTATTGAAATGGTAGCTTACACAATTTAAACCTGAACTCATCCACCGTAAAACAAAGCAATACACACCAGTTTGTGCTCTGTTGCAAAACCTAGCCCTAATGGAAAACATTGTTTCAATTAACAGGATCAAAAGTGTGAAAGGACAAATGGAAAATGAGAATACAACAAAATGCCTACCAAAAACTATTATATTGATGTCTCTTGGTATGTGCTGTTACAGTATTGCTATGGTGTTAATGTAACATTTCCATTTTAAAGAGACTAAGTTCTACAGGTCAGATTCTCAGATGATCAGTTGACTTCAGTGAAGCTATCACATTTTACACTAGCTGAGGATCTGTTCTTAAAAAAATGCAAAATCTCAGTCACAAGAGGGGTTAGGAGATTGTAATTTAATAAAAGCATCAATTTCCTTAGATTTTGTTGCTTAAATGTAAGTGGTCAGACATACCAGAATCTAAGGATTATTCTCCAGATAATGTTCACCATGAGGCAGCCAAGAAACCAGAGGGTTAAACACAACAAGTTTTGGGGAAGACACTCAAATTACATAATTCCAGTACAAGTACTCTTTTTAAAAATCACCCTGATTAATCTCAGTGCATATTTCTATGCACAGTTTTGTCTTTCTACAGTGACCTCACCAATGTAAAGCCTTCTCCAACATATTCAAATATTCAAGAATGATAAATAAAAGGTATCCTTTTAAACAGCTGTCTATATGTATATTTTCTTAGTATTCGTTAGAGCTGATAATCATTCTACTGTTAGATGCAGCTGGTAACAAATTAAAAGCATTCTTCTCATTTGTTACTTTGTTAACAAAACAAGGGCTCAATTCAGTAAAGTAATCTTGGTTTTATCTTTCTGCCTCATTTCAATGAGAATAGAGCAGACTTCATACATTGCATGTACTTACCCAGGACATTGCTATTGTAACCACTGGCAAACTTTCCAACAATGAATGTGGCTATTTAAATCCCAGCAGCAGCTATGCTGGCTGAACTTTTAAATATGAATCAACATATCAAGTAAATGTTTTAAAGAAAATGTGTTTGTAGGTACCAAATTGAGGCGGCAGCCTCACTGGGGGGACGGGGAGTCAAGGAAGTGGTGACCCAGTGAGAAGTGACAGATGGATGCATTTCAAGGCCAGAAGTTGGACCAGAGTGCTGTGGGAACACGTTCAGTAAACTGCTACATGGTTTCAGAAAATTTTCATTAGAATAAAAAATTGTATTTGCTTCACTTGGTTTTCCACCTCTTTTGTGTTCAGTATTCTCAAATATTCTAACAAACAAGTTTACTGGGAAATATGTTTGTGGGATATTAGATAATATTCATGAAAGGAAATTTTAAACTCATAATTGTGACTTATTTGCACCAGAAATCTGATTCTGTTCCACTTTCACAGTCAAGCTATACTATGTGACCTTGTGTCTGTTTGAAACTAACCAACACACCTGTTGTTGACTGTCTTACAGCCACAGCAAACTACTCACAAACTATCTTCAGCCTACTCACAAATTATTTAACAAATAATTCTGACTGACAAACAAACAAATTGGAAAAAGTCCTAAAAAGTCCCGGCTCCCCCTACTCCATTTGATAAGCAGTCATGTCATTCATAACTACATTGCACAGCAATCTACCCACTACTGGTCCCCAAGCACAATCAATGAGTTCCCATTCTCCACCCTCAAGTCTCCCTAACCCTGGGTTTACATTGCATTACAGTGTATCATAACCACAACAACTAAGACAACACCGACCAGAGAGAAAAGAGAGGCAAAAAGCGACACAACCAAGCAACAGCCTATAAGCACATTATGACCCTGAAAAAAGCCAGAATGAGCACTTTTGGGTCTGGTGATGACTACAGAGGCTTGGGGCTGCAAGCTAAGAAACTGCTCCTTTTGTACTTGGTTCCTCCTGCATTCAGAGAAGAAGGACTTCCTTGTAAATCAAGATTACATCAAAGAAAATTAATGTCTACTTCCAACTGGAAGATCCCCAGGGCCCTGAACTTTGACTAATTGCTCAAGTCAGAAAGGGGCAACAGTATGCATGCCCTACCCCAGCACAGCTTACCAAGTATTGGCAGGTGAGGAGGCACAATGGTTATGGGATAGACATAACTTGATCCTTGCAAATAAAATATGCTTAGTGTATATTAATTTTCAAAGCTCTTCACAAAAAAAGAGAGTTATTTTTTGGATATTGTGATTCCTTAACCTACTGGGCCCCAGCTAAGTTCTAATGATGTTTTCATGCATTTTCAAACCTGAAATGCATCACTTTGAGTAGACATCCTTTTATATGTTGGTTTTGTGGAACTCAGCCCATTGCCTGTAGGCACCAGTAACATCCATACCTGCCCTTAGTTTAAGACATTTGCTTTCACCTGGATTATTAACTCTGCAGGATGGATTAACTTTCAAGCATTAATGTTATCACAAACTGCTATAAGATGTATCAGCATGATAAGATGCTGCAAAAATGTTAATGCACTAGCTTCTCTGCTGTGCAGCAGAGTCTCGATTTTTATTTATATCAGGACCATTAGTCTTCATGCTTCCATAGAAACAGTCGTTTGATTTTCAACTTTAAAAGTTAACAGTCATTGTAAATTACTAGTTTTTTTGTAAAGTCAGCTTTTCATTAATAATGTTCTAACCTGATTAGGTGGGAAGGCTGGAGAGAGAAAATGGTGCAGACTTTTTATTTAACCTTGTGATAAATATCTTTGTCATATTAGTCAAAGTGAATACTTGTCAGTGTCTGCAGAATTTAGATTCAATTTCTCTGGTCATTAGTGAAGGACTGAAAAGCCAGATGTCAAGGCAGGTGCCACAGTATATTTGATGGTAAGTTAATGGCCCTTGAAATTCAGAAACACACTGTAAGTCCTAACTGCTCTGTTTGTCACCCATGCCAGTCTTCTGTGTCCCACTCCTTTTTTACTGCTTTTATTAAAATCAGCAACTGAATGTTAAAAAGAAGTTGTTGTATTTTGTTTAGAATAGCTGATGGAACACACTACATCATTTTACCATTCAGCACTCCTGTGTTCTTTTATGGCTGCTAATCTTCATCAGTATCATACAATTATATTAGTATCTTCTGGAACTCAGAAAAATAATAACTTACTCTGCAAATACAATTCATGTGCCATAAAATGCAGTTATACTGCCTACAGTGCTAGTTAATAAAATATCTGCATGAGGCCAGATTTGATCTGTCATCTACCAGTGTCACCCGACAAGAAAACAGTTCTTCTATAGAATTGCTTTAAGTACAGAACTTTGGACCAAATTTTGGTCTTGGTTTGCACTCATTAATGTTAAAAGCCTTATATATTTTAATCAGTAACAGAGATAAAACGTGTAACCCTTTTGAGACATGATAGCATGAACTACCGTCAGTGGTTGTCCCAACCACAAAGAGATTTCGGGACTGGGTCCTGTGTTCCCAATACACAACAGGAAGTCTGTAAACTGTATTTAAGGTTAATGCACAAAGAAAACTCATCATCCAATAAACTACATGCTGAAGTTTGGACAATTGACCTACATTACAGCCAGATTATACACAGGTCAAAATCTTTCTTAAGCAATTAAACAAGGCCCAATAATTTTAAGGTGTGATTTCTTGGGACATACCAGGACTCATTAAAAACAAGGGTTGTGCATATCCCAGTGGACAACTGGGAATCTCCCTTTTCAATAGGACTCATAACTCCAGTTTATGGCTTTGATAGGGTCATGAGATACCTGTATCTATGGTACGACTGAATATCTTCCTGCTCTGGGCCACAAAACCAGTGTTATTTGTGGAGAGAAATTTCACATTTGGCAGTACAATAATTTGCTTTAAACCAGTAATTAATAGTATTTATAGGATGACATCTCTGAGTAAGAGTCTTCCACACTTGTTCATATTGAGTAGCACAACACTTAGTGAGTGCTTCCACTGATTTCGACAGGTACATTCTTGCAGTAAAGTGATAATCCAGTGCTAGTAATGTTTGAAGAATCAGACCTTCTGTTTTTAGGGCACTAAGGTGGTCTCATTTTGGAAGAAACAGAACAGTTCAGCTTTACCTCGCTGTCCTTTCAGTCTCCTTCAAAGTCTTCATCAGACAGTAGCATCATTTTATAACAGGAGGCTGATAAATTTAGCACAAATACTCATTTGTGGAAAAGAAAACAGTGATGACAAATGAAACAAAGATTTTCTAGTGTTGCTGAGTTTCCTGCTGTGCTGGGAGTGATCAATTGCAGCTGTGCTTCCTGCATACGTGATCATAGAATAAATCTATTCTTTATAGTAGAAAACAATCCTTCTCAGAATGTGAGAGTAGCATTCAATCGTCAGTACTGTCTGCAGCTTGAGTAACTGAATGTTTTCTTCACTCACATCATGATTATTATAATTTAGCAAGTTTTGCTATTGATCGAAATAACTCGTGCTTGGTGTCTTCATCAGTATGATTCAGTTTAGAGGAAAATGTTTTTGTATTTTATATATTTAACCAAATCCATGGGCACAAAGGAACTTCAGAGACGTCACTGGCTGCATACAGGGCCCACTAAGAACTTCACAGCAATAGTGGTGGTGGGTCATAAGAACCAAGGGATTCCGAATAGTGGATCAGTCTACAGGTTCATCTAGTCCAGTATCCTGTCTCCAACAAAATCAGTAACATCTCCTTCAGAGGAGGAGCTTAGATCTTATGATAAAACCTTTGTACTACACTATACCAACATGTACTAATTCTCTCTACATATAAGTTCATTATTATGTGTTGTGGTTCAGTGCTAAGATCTAGACCTTGAAAACAGACCCTTGGGCCTGCAAGAAGGCCCAGTAAGTGCAACAAAAGAGTCCATCTATCTGGATCCGCTTGCAGGATTGTGGCCTGTTGTGACAGGAGGGCTCTACTCACCTCAGGATGACAATGCCTCCTGGCAGTTCTGGGGATTAGCTAGGTCAGGCTGATGTTTCTTTCAGACCAGTGGGTACACCCTGTCAGTTCATCCTCTGCTGCCCCTCTCTCGCTCCAGGAACTACAGCTTCCTCTTTGTGACTCAGCCCTCCAGCCAGATCACTTGTGTGATTTGCCCTTCCAGGGGGGAGTATTAAAGTTCCTGCTCTCCAGCAGTATCAGGCACAGGAGCAGCAGGTTTGTATAATTTTTGGTGGTGCACAGAATGGGTCCAAGTCCCGCAACTCCCCCACACACACCTACCTGAGGCTCTGAGAAGGTGTTTCTGTGCAGGAGGGCTGCGGGGTCGGGCTCTGGGAGGGCGTTAGTGTATGGGGTGCACAATCTGGGATGGAGCAGGGGGTTGGAGTGCAAGAAGTGATGCAGGGGGTGGGCTCTGTGAAGGCGTTTGGGTGTGTGGTGCAGGCTCAAGGCTGGGGCAGGGGGGGTGCAGAAGGGGCTGTGTGGGTGGGCTCTGGGAGGGAGTTTGGATGTGAGGTGTGAACTCAGGGCTGGGGCAGGGGCTGGGGTGCAGCGCTTACTTTGGGCAGCTCCCGAAAGCAACCCACACGCCCCTCTGGCAGCAGCTTCTAGGCAGGGGGTCTGGAGGGTCTCTGCACACTGCTGCCCACATGCACTGCCACTGCAGGGCAAGCAGGGCCGGGAGGGGATGCTGCAGAGGCAGTAAGCAGGGGAGACACCGGCTCCCAAACTTTGGTGAAGTCAGGCAACCGTGCTCTCATATTGGTGAAGCATGGGCACCACGGATCCATACAACTCGTTGCCTCTGCTCAGGCAGTCTTCTGCTTCTCTGCCTCACGGTGCCACTCCCGCAGTGGCTGGCAGGAGAGCCTGGGTCCAACCTCTACTCCAGGTTCTAACTCAGGGACCATCTAAACAGCAGCCAAGGTCTCATTTCCTGTATCTTGCTGCCCTTCCCTGAGCCGCTTCCATACCGCCTTGCCTTTTCCACTCCGCTGGATTTCACAGTCTCTTCCTTCCCTCCTTCCAGGGAGTAACTTTAGGCAACTCATCACTGCAACCCATCCCTAAACACTCCTCCCTTTTCCCAGGGAGTGCTTACAGACTTCTCCCTGCCCCATCCTCTGCATCCCATTTCCTGCCTTTTGTAGAAGCCCCACATGTCCCTCACAGGTAAGCTCCTTTCTAGCTGTCTCCAGCCTAAAGTTCCCTCATTTGTAGCCTAATTAGCTGACTGAGCCCACCTGGCCCAATTCAGCTGTTGCAGGGCCAGTGTAGGGAGCCCACCCCATCACACCTATGTTTGTATAGAAAATATAAGTTCATTTTATACATGCCTGTTCTCCCCAACTGAACGGAAAATGTTGGGGTTATTCAAAAAGTGTGCTTAGCAGTGCTATTTCCATTCTTTTCAGCATGTTGGGGGGGTTGCCTTTTATTTGTGAGCTATATTAATCATGGGAGTAAACGTAAAAAGTTTAAAAAGTTTTTTGTGGGAGAATTGTGAAGCAGTATAGGACATAATAGTGTGGCAAAAATGGAAATGGAATAAATCTGTTTTTTTTATAGTAGAAGACAATCTTTCTAGGAATGTAGGAGTATATGGCAGTGTATTTTAAAGAGAAGTAATGTTTGTCGGCTAGTTTATGGGAGCCATTCAGAACATCTCAGTAAAATTTTGGAAGTTGGTACTTTATCTTTTCAGGTCACCTTCAAAGCATTTCTATTATGTTTCAAGACAAATGTAAAATAACCAAGCCTATTTTAAACCCCAGGTTCCAGCATGTGATATTGGTCCAGTAGGCTTCCATTACACAAACTTAGTTCTCCTTTATGGAAAAGGTATTAGAATGTTCAGCGAGCTGAAAGCGTTCCCGGGTGTATTAGGAACCTGTTCATGCATGTCTGATTTTCTTCTAATTGTATCACAGTAATAGTCCTCATGGAAAGCAGTTTATATATACACTTCATGTACATTTATATCCCATAGAAAAGAACTGGAAATTATATGTCTGATTCAAATGATTGTCTGAGTGAGGCATACATTAACGGCTAGACTGGACAACACTTACTCTGGTGAGCATTTACCTGCATCCTTAGTCCCATCAATGCATCTGTTCATGTAAGTGATGGTGGACCTGGTGGATGGGAAATGCAGTATTTATTATAGAGAGCTGCTCAAAACTCAGAATTTCCATTCTGCAAGAAATTCCAACATTTGAAAAGTTAATTTTTGTTCCAAATTGGAAATAAAAAACAAACAAACAAAATTCCTGTGAAAGGAAACTTTTGAAAATGTTTTATTTTGGGTCTATTAAAATGTTCTGTTTTTATAAAACTTAAATATTTTGCTCTGATTTTGACTTTTAAAAAATATTACATTATAACATAACATAAATTTTGAAACAAAAATTGTTTTGAAACTAAAAATTGAAATGAATCTTTATGATGATATTGAAATGAAGCATCTTTAGGGTGACCAGATAGAAACTGTGAAAAAATGGGACAGGGGCAGGTGGTAACAGGTGTCTATATAAGAAAAAGCCCCAGAAAACAGGGCTGTCCCTTTAAAAACAGGATATCTGGTCACCTTAAGTCCCAGGAAGACTTTGAAGAGCTACAAAAGGATCTCACAAAACTGAGTGACTGGGCAACAAACAGGCAGATGAAATTTAATGTTGATAAATGCAAAGTAATGCACAGTAGAAAACATAATCTTAACTATACATATAAAATGATGAGGTCTAAATTAGCTGTTACCACTCGAGAAAGAGACTTTGGAGTCATTATGGATAGTTCTCTGAAATAATCCACTCAATGTGCAGCAGCAGTCAAAAAAGTGAACAGAATGTTGGGAATCATCAAGAAAGGGTTAGATAATAAGACAGAAAATATCATATTGCCTTTATATAAATCCATGGTACGCCCACATCTTGAATACTGCATGCAGATGTGGTTGGCCCATCTCAAAAAACGTATATTGAAATAGGAAAGGGTTCAGAAAAGGGCAACAAAAATGATTAGGGGTATAGAACGGCTTCCATATGAGGAGAGATTAATAAAACTGGGACTTTTCAGTCTGGACTAAAGGGGGATATGATAGAGGTCTATAAAATCATGAGAGATAGAAAAAAAGTAAATAAGGAAGTGTTATTTATTCCTTCTCATAATACAAGAACAAGGGGCCACCAAATGAAATTAATAGGTAGCAGGTTTAAAACAAATACAAGAAAGTATTTTTTCATGCAATGCACTGTCAACCTCTGGAACTCCTTGAAAAAGGGTATTATGAAGGCAAATACTATAACAAGGTTCAAAAGGGAGCTAGATAGATCCATGGAAGATAGATTCATCAATGGCTATTAGCCAGAATGGGCAGGAATGGTGTCCTAAGCCTCTGTGCACCAGAAGCTGGGATTGGGTGACAGGGCAAGGATCACTTGATAATAACCTGCCTGTTCATTCCCTTTGGGGCACCTGCCATTGGCCACTGTCAGAGGACAGGATACTTGGAGGCATGGTGGATACACTGGAGGGTAAGGATAGGATACAGAGGGACGAAGACAAATTAGAGGACTGGGCCAAAAGAAACCTGATGAGGTTCAATAAGGACAAGTGCAGAGTCCTGTACTTAGGATGGAAGAATCTCATTCACTGTTACAGACTAGGGGCGAAATTGCTAGGAAGCAGTTCTGCAGAAAAGGACCTTGGGGTTACAGTGGACGAGAAGTTGGATATGAGTCAACAGTGTGCTCTTGTTGCCAAGAAGGCTAATGGCATTTTGGGCTATATAAGTAGGGGCATTGCCAGCAGATTGAGAGATGTGATCATTCTCCTCTATTTGACATTGGTGAGGCCTCATCTGGAGTACTGTGTCCAGTTTTGGGCCCCACACTACACAAAGAATGTGGAAAAATTGGAAAGAATCCAGCGAAGGACAACAAAAATGATTGGGGGCTGGAGCACAGACTTATGAGGAGAGGCTGAGGGAACTGAGATTGTTTAGTCTGCAGAAGAGAAGAATGAGGGGGGATTTGATAGCTGCTTTCAACTACCTGAAAGGGGGTTCCAAAGAGGATGGATCTAGACTGTTCTCAGTGGTACCTGATGACAGAACAAGAAGTAATGGTCTCAAGTTGCAGTGGGGGAGGTTCAGGTTGGATATTAGGAAAAACTTTTTCACTCAGAGAGTGGTGAAGTACTGGAATGGGTTACCTAAGGAGGTGGTGGAATCTCCTTCCTTAGAGGTTTTTAAGGTCAGACTTGACAAAGCCCTGGCTGGGATGATTTAGTTGGGAATTGGTCCTGCTTTGAGCAGGGGGTTGGACTAGATGACCTCCTGAGGTCCCTTCCAACCCTGATATTCTATGATCCTATTATTCTATCGCCTTGATGGACCTTTGGTCTGACCCAGTATGGCCAGTCTTATGTTCTTATGTTAAGCATCTTAATAAGCTTGAAACGTTTCACTTCATTTTTTAATGAAATTGTGTCAAAATTGACATGTTCACACAGAAAGTTTCTATTTTGATAAAATGGCATTTTACGGTAGAAAAATGATTCATCTGAAAAATTTTAACCAGCTCTATTTATATTTATAGCAACAGGAAGAATTTACATGACACAGGCCATTGAAAGTGCTTATAAATTGCCCTAAAGAAAGAAGCTTTAAAATAAGGAGAGAGAGAGACGATGATAGTTTTTAAAACCTTCAATTAGTGCAGAATGAGTTTGCACAGCCTTTCAAGGAAAGGACATCTTAACAAAGGGGTATGTTTTTGTTTTTCCTGGCATAGATCCTATTACCCAGAAAAAAAGGCATGTGCTATTCCAATTAAAAAGTACTTTTAAGGTTAAGTACACAGAAAACATACCTTTTCTGAAACAGCAAGAGTAAAAAACAGCAAGGCAGTAAAAAGGCTATTTGCACAAAGTACACAATACAATGGGGAAAGATAGCCACTAGATCAGGCCAGAGAATGACAATTCCATTTCATGACAATTTTTCAGGTTTCTAAATTTGCTTTCAGGCCTCATTGAAACAAAACCAAAACCTTTCCAACATTTTTAGCAAAACGGAATTGTGTCAAAACATCCATTTTCAGACTGAAAATGTCAGGTTATCACTCTCTCTCTCTCTCTCTCTCCTCTCTGGGAATGACTGGAAAGTCCACCCTAGATCTCAAGAATCTACCTCTTGAAAATATCATCAAAATCTGTACATTTCCACAAAAGATTTTGGCTTTGACAAAACAGTGTTGTTCAATTTAAAACATTTAATCTAAACTGTTCTGACTAAATCTAGTAGCTGCTCTTGTAAAAGTCCTATCAATGCCCAGTTACTGATCAGGATCAAATTCTGTTTTCAGATGTACTATCTATTTCAAGAGCTATTTTAAGGATAAGATTTATTTATGCTATTCAGAATTTATTTTTAACATGTGACATTTACAAGAGGAAATTCCCCAGGCATTTTGTCTTTCACATACACAAGGAATTCCTTCCCTCTCCCCTCACCCTGGATGCCCACCCCAACCCAAGCATTTTTCATTGAAAATAATAAGAAAAAGATGTCTTCTGCAGCATGTTCCTGGAAGGACTGTGTGAGCACGCTAGAATCCTGTTTCTCAGAATCTCTTCTGTGCTTGCACAAACCCCAGCAAAAGAGCAGCAGCAGAAAGCATAAACTAAATAAAGAGCAGCATAATCCCACAACCCTTACAAAAGTGCACTGGAAGGGCAAGAAAACTATGGCACAAACAATCTGACCATGAAATCTAAACAGAATTTATATTCTGCTACAACAAACTCAGGAGACTTTTTCCTGCTGGTTAGTGGTACGTAGCACACTATCAGCTTTGAGCTAGAAGATTAGAAGGCATTATTTAAAGTCCTGCATTTTCTTGAAGCAGAGATGGCCATAAGTGAAAATAGCATTACTATTAACTAATTGTATTATGATAGCACCTAGTCGCCCCAACCATGGCTGGGACCTCATTGTGCTAGGGATTGGACTGAACTGCAGTAAGAAACAGTCCCTGTGCTGGAGAGATTACACTCAAAATAGATGATAGAAAAAGACTGGGAGAAAGAAAATGTTCTGTCTCCATTTTACACGTGACACTCAGGCACAGAGAGATTGAGTCCTGATTGTGCAAAAGGAGCCAGGCATTCTGACATTGAGCATCACAGCACCTAACACTGAGGCTGCTGAGCTCTGTGCCTTTATACTTACACACAACTATTTCAAATTGGATGACAATATATATCTCCAGATCAGTGGCACTGCTATGGGCACCCGCATAGCCCCACAATATGCCAATATCTTTATGGCCGACCTGGAACAACGCTTCCTCAGCTCTCGTCCACTCACGCCCCTTCTCTACCTACGCTACATTGATGACATCTTCATCATCTGGACCCATGGGAAGGAGACCCTGGAAAAATTCCACCATGATTTCAACAGCTTCCACCCCAGCATCAACCTCAGCCTGGACCAATCTACACGGGAGGTCCACTTTCTTGACACCACGGTGCAAATAAGTGATGGTCACATTAACACCACCCTATATCGAAAACCCACCGACTGTTATGCCTACCTTCATGCCTCCAGCTTCCATCCCGGGCACATCACACGATCCATTGTCTACAGCCAAGCACTGAGGTACAACCGCATCTGCTCTAACCCCTCAGACAGAGACCAACACCTACAAAATCTCCACCAAGCATTCTCAAAACTACAATACCCGCACGAGGAAATAAGGAAACAGATCAACAGAGCCAGACGTGTACCCAGAAGCCTCCTACTGCAAGACAAACCCAAGAAAGAAACCAACAGGACTCCACTGGCCATCACATACAGCCCCCAGCTAAAACCCCTCCAACGCATCATCAAGGATCTACAACCCATCCTGGACAATGATCCCACACTTTCACAGGCCTTGGGTGGCAGGCCAGTCCTTGCCCACAGACAACTTGCCAACCTGAAACATATTCTCACCAGTAACTGCACACCGCACCATAATAACTCTAGCTCAGGAACCAATCCATGCAACAAACCTCGATGCCAACTCTGCCCACATATCTACACCAGCGACACCATCACAGGACCTAACCAGATCAGCCACACCATCACTGGTTCATTCACCTGCACATCCACCAATGTAATATACGCCATCATATGCCAGCAATGCCCCTCTGCTATGTACATCGGCCAAACTGGACAGTCTCTACGGAAAAGGATAAATGGACACAAATCAGACATTAGGAATGGCAATATACAAAAACCTGTAGGAGAGCACTTCAACCTCCCTGGCCACACTATAGCAGACCTTAAGGTGGCCATCCTGCAGCAAAAAAAACTTCAGGACCAGACTTCAAAGAGAAACTGCTGAGCTTCAGTTCATCTGCAAATTTGACACCATCAGCTCAGGATTGAACAAAGACTGTGAATGGCTTGTCAATTACAGAACCAGTTTCTCCTCTCTTGGTTTTCACACCTCAACTGCTAGAACAGGGCCTCATCCTCCCTGATTGAACTGACCTCGTTATCTCTAGCTTGCTTGCTAGCATATATATACCTGCCCCTGGATATTTCCATTACATGCATCTGAGGAAGTGGGTATTCACCCACGAAAGCTCATGCTCCAAAACGTCTGTTAGTCTATAAGGTGCCACAGGATTCTTTGCTGCTTTTAGAAAATCACTGAGATTCACAAAGCCTGAGTCAGGCATTGAGGCTCCTGTACACTAAATGAGGAAAGGAAGGCACCTTAGAATGCAGTCCACAATGGCCAGTATGCAAGCAGGGAGCTGCCTAAACTAGTCAAAGGCAGGTGCTGACTAGAGGGCTAACCCCGACCTCTCCAATGGAGATGGTCTCAGTTAACAATTCTCAGCTGTGAACCGTCTCTTTGGCTGCCTAGACTTTTGCAGCAGCGTCACTTCCCTCATGATTTTTATCCCAGTGGTCAGGGTACTCATCTGAGGGGGAAGAAGGGATCTACCACCTTTGGGGTGAGGGCTCTAATACCTGAACTAGAGGATAGTCTGATGTGGAGCTACCTCAGTCTCTCCTGTTGAAGTTGCTGCACTGTGAATAAACACATGAAGAACCATTTGGAAAAGAGAGATGGGATGGGATGGGACAGACAGAGCAGAAACATAACAATATCTATAGCCTGGTAATTAGAGCACTCACTCTGGGTACGAAAGACCCAGGATCTAGTACCCTGGCTCCAATAACTCTTTAATTATTTATCCACAGTGCAACAGCTTCAACAGAAGAAACTGAGAGAGCCCCACATCAGAATATCCCATAGCCTAGTGATGAGGGCACTCACTTGAGAGGCAGCATCTCAAGTGAAGGTAGGGATGCGAATTCTGAGGTACAAAACAAAATCCAGGACAGCTGAACCATTTTGTGCAAAGCATGAAACAACAAATAAACATTATCTACTCTGATGTAACCAATAACAAGCTATCTACATTATTCACGTAGTCCTAAGCAAGCTTTACCACAACACTCCCAGTTCACTTTACCTATATAGTGGATATATTGACTGATGCTTTCAGACAGCCTTTGTTCCTAACATATATAATGCACAATTCTGCATATCTGAACAATTTTTATAAAGATATGACGTACCTGTAAAAATAAAACTACTACTCAACCAAGACCCTTTCCCCATTTTAAAAAAATTCTACATTATATTTTATTTATATTCAGCCCACTAAATGGTATGTCTTTTGACTATGACCAGGGGCGGCTCCAGGCCCCAGCACGACAAGCGCGTGATTGGGGCGGCAAGCCGCGAGGGGCGCTCTGCCAGTGCCGCGAGGGCAGCAGGCTGGCTGCCTCCAGCGGCTTGCCTGCGGAGGGTCCACTGGTCCCACGGCTTCAGTGGACATCCCGCAGGCGTGCCTGCCGTGCTTGGGGCGGCAAAATCCCTAGAGATGTCCCTGGTTATGACAAATGAAATCATTTGTTATATACATTTCATAATGTGTGCATGAAGTTGCCTATTCATCCCAGTTTCCAGTAGTATCATTTTTTTTAGTGGAAGCACAAAGGTCTTTCTCTCCTTTTGATAAATGTTTTAAATTCAACACATGATAGTTTTTCAAAATGCAAACAGACCTGAAGCTCTGTCTTCATCAAAGCAGCTGACAACCTGTTCCTTTTATTTGACCATACACCTTCACTGTGACTAAAGACAATTTTTGGAAAATGTATTGCTGATGGGAACTAAGAAAACAAAAGAAACTATTTTAAATAATTCTGTTGCTTGTGTTTCCTTGCCAAAAAAAAGAAAAAGAAAAAAAAAAAGCCCACTTTCAGTCTGGCGTCAGATCTTGAGGTATGCTGCTAAGTGAATTTTTCAGTATGGCAAAATCTTTACACAATATGTCTTCAGCAGAGCTCAGCCGTAGCTTGTCCACCAATGCTTCTAGGTCTCTCCATTCTAATTCACTTTCATTATCCAAATGTAAACAGGCTATCCAAGACAAAACTGAATTGTCAACATCCCAATTGGTTTCCAAGTATCGAATGGCTTTTCCAAAGAACTTGTCAATAAGTGTTCTGAATTAAGCTTGCTCATTTGGATCAAGTCCTGTTAAAGTTTGTTTAGCTTTGTTATCTCAAAAAAAGGGATGACTGGGAAAACCTGAACAGGTGGCAACCCTAGGTAGAGGGCAGAGGGAGGACTTGAACCAGGTGTGTACCCTAATCACTGTGATAAAAGTTACGAGGGAGGTTGTCCTGTCCCATCCCCCAACTTTTTTCTATGAACTTGCATGAGGAGCCCGATCCAGTAGACATACTCAGAGGTGCCAACGGATTGGGTCCCATATGTGATTTAGCAGGCCGAGCAGCTGTTTGCCGTCAAGCTGTGAATTGCTATGGGGCTTAGGTAGGAGATAGGTGTCCAGATGTTTAGGATGAAGCAGCAATGTGCATTTTCAAAGGCAGAAACATAGGTGCCTAGGGGACTCTTACTGCCAAAATATATGTGCCGAGTGAGTTTAGGTGCCTACAGGGTTCAGCAAGAGTTTTTTGTGCATCCAGTTGTCCCAAAAGTAGGACTTAGGTGCCTAACGCCTTTTGTGCATCCAGGCTTGAGTGACTTGGCCAAGGTAAACCAAGAAGTCTGTGACAGAGCTAGGAACTGAACCAAGATTTCATGAAGTTCCAGTCTAGTGCCTTAATAACCAGACCATCCTTCTAATGTAGTTGCTGTGAAACATAATTAAAATACATTGAATTTCTGTAATATTTTTCATCCATCAATCCCAAAGCATTTTGATAAATTGAGTAAGCATTATTTATTCCCATTGCACACATGTGGAAAGGGAAGTGGATAGAGGTTAAGTTAATTACTCTAGGTTACAATGAGACAGTTATAGGTCTGGGAATAGATGCCAGATCGGCTGCCTACCAAACCTGAATTCCATCCACCAGCCCCACCTGCCTCATAAATTAACCAATAGTCATCTGAGAAGAAGAAATCTATATGTCACAAAAGAGGATGGAGCAAAAGGTTGCAGGGTAAATTGTACTTGCTGCCAAACATCTCCTTCAGATGAGTCTTATCCACACACAACCTGTAGCACTCATGCTGACAATGCAAAGAGATTAGAAAAGTGAGCTTCTATCAAGAGTAAGATCTTTGAAACAAGTTACCAAAACAATCACACATATATCACTGGTGAAACTGTGTTCCATGCAAGGGTGGTGTTTATTTTTATTTATATGCAAATGAAAAAAAAATGGGAGTTTTATCATTTACTTTAGTGAAACATTAAAACTTGGCCAATTATTCAGCTGGTTCACTGGGCAAGGACACTGCATGTATGAAGAACTAAAAAAATAGCATAGACGCTAGTTACTGTGCAGAATTTATAAGGGAATTCCACACAATTACCTGTGCCCTGTCTCTTTAAGGATTGAAAGTCTGCTGAGGAGCTCAAAGGGGAGTAGGGGACAGCTCTGGGGAGTAGGGTGTGGTTGGAACAAGAGTTTGGTGTGCTCAGTGGCAATGGGGCTTGTTTGTCTGTTTTGGATATGAACTTAATCTAATCAAGTTAATCTAATCTAGTTTTAAAACTGTTCTGGCTTTAGGGCATGTAACAACAGCAGATACCAAGCGCAGTGCATCTGACTTCCCAAACTAAGTCCTAATAAGGCTCCAGACTTACTTTCTATAGATTCAGCATATGGAGCCCCAGCATGCTTCCCATACCTTGGGGATTACTTCTCAGCTTATATATTCTCTCTTCCACAGCCAAGGATTTATCAGTTCACTTCCATTCATGTTGCACGATCAATCTTTGGCCAACAGCATAATTTTAGAAGTTGGTAACTTTGGGGATGGAGGGCTGGGGAGGGGGAGATTGTCTGCCTACATCAATGTGAAAGTAAATGTAACTCTCTCATTTATGGATCTCTTCTCAGATAATGCACCTAACCATACAAAACGTTCAACGAGGGCACTTCATACTTTGCATAGCCCTTGTGAAAACCCAGTGGACTCCATTAATAATAATATAGATCTCAAAGTGCTTTTCAAACAAGATCTATCATTACTCCTATCTTTCAGATGGAGAAACTGAGGCACAAAGTGACTTGCCAAGGTCAGCCAGCAGGAGAACCAGCAATAGAACCCAAGTCTCTTGAATCTCAGTCAAGTGCTTGTAGCTTCTAAGCACCGTTACCTTATGTGATACATCTTCATCTGGTCTTTAAGGCCCCAGCAAGGTACTTAAACACCTACCTAATCTTAAATATACAAGTACTTCCATTTAAGTCTATGCTGAACCTTGCTGAACAGAAGCCTATCGACAAAATCACAGCTACACTGAAGTGACCGGGAATTTTGCCATTGACTTCAGTGGGGCCAGTATTTCATCCTTTGGGTTCCTGCCAGTTACTCTTGGTTTCTAATTAAAAGGGAGAGGGCAGGGGATTCTGAAACAAAAAATGTATTCTAACAACAAACTCTTGTGGGAAAAATTCTTGAAAAGACAGAAAAAATACCATATGATGCCAAATTCATGAACTTTGATTAAACTGAACTGGGTTTTACATGGAACAAAACATTTCCAGAAATGGTCAAGAAAAGGTCCAGAAACAAATCCAGACATTGTGCCAGGCTCAACAAGCAACTAATATTTTAGTGCACCCAGGAATGCAACAGAGCTAAGCTTACTAGAAAGAGTAGAATGGTCTGTCAAACTGAAGCAAAAAATTGCAAAAACAGTGTAGCTAGTACATTAGGACAACAGGCTAATGTTACACAGATACATTTGTCAAGCTTTGTAATCTTGGTTCAAAGAAGTTCTAAGCTCCCCAGGCTCTCTGGAAACTTTTAGAGATAAAATTGTGCTTTTTTCCTCCTTAGAAGGTAAGGGTTTGATTTTGAGGTGTCATATTAGTGCATTTGAAATAGTTTCCTTCAAGTATCTGATTCAGCATCTTTAACTATTTAGGGTTGCTATAAAGATTCGAGCTTCCATGCTTTTCACCCTTCTGTTATTAAAATAAAACATGAAGCAAGAATGTGGAATTCTCAAACTAGTAAGAAGATAAATTTTGCATAAGGTATTTACATACAATGGGAGATACAGAGAAGGAATACAGTAAATAATACGTACTGTGCAGTATGAACAAACTCAACATGCATGTTTATTCTGCAATATGTTAACTATTCACTATTATTCTTTTTCTTTAGTATTTGGACAGTGTCCAAAATTGGTAGGTGCTTTTACAAAACATACAGGGATACAGTTCTGGTCTTGAAGGGCTTGCAACTAGAGTTTGCTGAAATTTTCCAAAATTACAACTCACAATGAAATTTTTGGACAGAAATAATCAATGACATGTTTTGCATGTTTTTCACCCAGTGATATAACCAGAAAATAGCAAACTTTTGAAAAATATGTGGACAACATTTTAGTAAAACATATTTTTATTTTTTCTACTAGCTCGGCTTACAAGCTAATTGTGCATGTGATGTGATAAGCAATGATAGCAAAGAACAATGCAATGAGGAAGGGAATGGCCAACAATAATAAGATCCTGGGATTACAAGGTTTAGATACGTTCCCTTTGTGCAATATTTTATAACTGATTCAATTCCAGTGGGTATCATGGGGGAAGTGACTCTTAAGGATAGGTTTGAATGAAAAGGCAGAAGTGGCTCATGGAACAGAAGAGTGTTCAGTGCATAAGGGAAAGTGAAGGAAATACTTGGAACATTCCTCACAAGGATGAAAGATTCAGTTGATAGTGCTAGGATTGGAACCTGAGGCTTTTTACATGGTGCACAAATCTGACACTAAGAAACCTCATGTCTTATTTTTGAAAAGAGGAACTATTTGTACATCTGCTGTGGTTTCAGTGCTTTTTTTCCCCGAGTCATACAAAATTTGCCAGAAACAGAGGTATTTTATCATATGGTCTCTCCAAGCAACTTATACATGCATATTAATAATAGGGCTGTGTAACGAGGAGGTGTGGCCTCCATAGACACCAACTTTGTGGGTGCTCTGGGGCTGGAGCACCCATGGGGGGGGAAATGATGGGTGCTAAGCACCCACTGGCAGCCCTCCATAAGCTCCCCTCCATCCCCCCAGTGTCTCCCGCCCATCGGCAGGCCCCATGGATCAGCACCTCCCCGTCCCTCCCCACGCCTCCTTCACACAAGGAGAAGCAAGGATGTGGTGCGCTTGGGAGAGAGGGTGGGGCAGGGAGGGGAGGGGGCTGAACTGATGGGAAGAGATGGAGTGGGGCCCTTGGGGGCAGGGGTGGAGTGGGGACAGGGTCTGGCTCGGAGCCAGGGGATCGACCATCCCCTGGCACTTTGGAAAGTCGGCGCCTGTAGTGGCCTCCTCAGAGAGTGACAGGGAGGGACCACAACATGCCCCTTGGTGGACTGAACCAGGAGAGCCACATCCACCCTGTCAGAAGCGGAAAGGCGGGACAGGAAGGGTATATACAAAAGGTGGGCCCTGCAGCTCAGTTGGGCTGGAGCCACCACAGGAGATGGATGCATGCATGCATCCATCCATCCTTCTGGAGCCTGCAGAGGAGCTACCAGGGCTGCCTCTTGAGGACTGGCCAGAGCACCCAGGACTGCTGGCTGACCAAGATGCTGAAGAGTTGCCAGGGCTGTCGCCTGAGGACTGGCTGGACAACCCCAGGCTGCCGGCCCCCCGAGATGCTGAGGAGATGCTGCCTGCAGACTGGCCAGAGCTCCCTGAGATGACAGATGCAGGTACACCTGAGGTGAAGAGTAGAAAGCAGCCCGGGGAAACCAGGCAACAGTCTGCTTGGGAGCTGACCTGATACAAGGTCAGCGTGTTGTGGGCAGATTCTTGCTAACCCAGTGGCAGACCACTGAGCCACTGTTAGGGCACTAGATGGGGATGTGGTGATGTTGGGCAGGCCAGTGTCCCCCCTCCCACCTCACCCAGGGATGGCACTACTCCTCCTCCTTTGGCTAGGAAGCCTGCACTCCTCAGGCAACCCTACCTGAGCCCCATAGACTTATTGGTGCTCACCCTTACCAAGGGCTCATAGACTGTCTTGGTCCTCCTCATCCTTACCTGAGGCTCATAGACTGCTTCACTGCTCTGCCTTAATTGCAGGCCAGAGCCTACCCATTGCTTTGCTGCCCCACTCTGACTGGGCCTGGGGCTCATAGCCTGCCCTACTGTTCTGCCTGGCCAGAGGACCGTAGCACTAGGTGAAGCTAATTCCCCCCTTTGAGCTCACCTTTACAGGTAAGTGACAGCAAGGAGGCATGGCCTTCCTCAGATACTGACAAGGATGGACCGCCACGCAGCCTACAGGCTGGCATGTTGTTTTTTCCCCATAGATCCAGATTCAGGTAATCAGTGGCACTGGAACACTTTTAATAGTGGGAGTGCTGAAAGCCAGACTCCTTGCCCCTGTCCTCACCTTCCCCACCCACAGCTGGGGCTGGGAGCAGAGCTGTACCTCCAGGAGGTGGGGACCCATAGAAGGGTAAGGGGCTAAGGCTAGGGCCACAGCTGGGGGTGAGCCCGGGCGTAGGGCCGGTAGGTTAGGAGAATGGGCACGGAGCCAGGGAGTTGGGAGCCCAGGCATGGGGCTGGTGGGTCAGGAGCCCAGGTCCGGGGCCAGGAAACCAGGCGGGGGGGGGGGGGCAGTACCACAGCTCTGCATAAATCCTGGGGGTGCCGCAGCACACTCCACATCCCATGTTCCCGCACCTATGCGGGTAATGCATTTTGCCATATGTCAGAAATTAATAGCCATGTGTATGCAGTGTGTCTCATTAGTAACTTTTTTGGATCTCTAAATACAGTGATATTATTTACAAAGGTGCTTCACAGACTTTACAAAGGGGTGCCTATCTCAAAGATTTTATGGTACAAATATACAATATACAGGAATGGAGGATACCTTACAGACCAAAGTAATTGAACAGAGTTGTCATGGTATAATTCCCCACTCTGAACCTTGGCGTCCAAAAGATGGGGTACCAGCATGAATTCCTCTAAGCTCAATTACCCGCTTAGAGCCTGTAGTGCTGCCACCAACCAGGAATTCCAGTGCCTGGTACATTCTGGTCCCCCCAAAACCTTGCCCGGGGACCCCCAAGACCCAGACCCTCTGGATCTTAACACAAGGAAAGTAAACCCTTTCCCTCACCGTTGCCTCTTCCAGGCTTCCCCTCCCTGGGTTACCCTGGAAGATCACTGTGATTCAAACTGCTTGAATCTAAAACAGAGAGGAAAATGCACCTTCCCCCCTCCTTTTCTCTTCCCCTCCCAGATTTTCCCTGAGAGAGACAGTAATTCTAACACAGAGAGAAATTAGCCTCTCTCCCCCTTCCCTCCTTTCTCCCCATCAATTCCCTGGTGAATCCAGACCCCGTCCCCTGGGGTCTCACACCAGAATAAAAAACAATCAGGCTCTTAAACAAGAAACTCATAATTAAAGAGAGAAAAACAGTAAAAAATAGCTTTGTAAATTTAAAATGGAATAGGTACAGGGTCTTTTAGCTATAAACACTGGGAATACCCTCCCAGCCTAAGTATTCAAGTACAAATTAAAATCTTTTCAGCAAAATACCAATTTGAACTCCTTTCAGCCAAATACACATTTGAACTCCTCCCAGCCAAATACACATTTGCAAATAAAGAAAACAACCATAAGCCTAACTCGCTTTATCTACCTAGTACTCACTAGTCTGAACTTATAGGAGCCTGTATTGGAGAGATTGGAGAGAAACCTGGTTGCACGTCTGGTCCCTCTGAGCCCCCAGAGTGAACAACAACCAAAAACTAACAGCACACACAAAAACTTCCCTCCCTCAAGATTTGAAAGTATCCTGTCCTCTGACTGGTCCTCTGGTCAGGTGACAACCAGGCTCACTGTTCTTGTTAACCCTTTCCAGGCAAAAGAGATATGAATCACTTTTGTTCTATTAACTCTTACTTATCTGTTTATGACAAGAGTAGTTTATCACACATCTGCTTAGTGCCACGAATTATGTTTAGAATGTAAAATACTTATTCTCTCAGCTATTGTGTTAACACTTTTTCTTGTGAGACAGAACAAGAGTTTATCAGTCTCATGGAAGAAGAGTATTTTAAAGGGAAGGGTGGAGGCAAAGTAGATTGGAGAAAGAAATGATGCTGATTGCACATACTGAATTGGGGGGAGGGGCAAGTCTCCTCATTGAAATCAATGGGAGTTGTAATATTATTTTCAATGGGAGAGCAGTGTTATGTGCAGCATGATGCTCATTTACTAGGGCACCTATAAAAATTAGGGATATTTATTTTTTATAATAAAAGAATCCATGAGCCAGATTCTCAACTGGTGTAAAATGGCATAGTTCCATTTAAATGAAGCTACTCTGATTTACACCAGCTGAGGAGCTGGCTTCATATGTTCATAGTATTCTGATCATCTCAGGCTGCGACCTCGGTTGTGTTTTGGGTACTCCAAATCTCCATTTGATCTAATTGACAATGACAACCTGAAGTAAGAATTTACAAAGAGCTAGACTTGATTAAATCAGTTCTTGCTGGCAGATACAGCAGCTATAAGAGCCAATAGTTCTTTTCACTACAGTAATAATTAAAAAAATATACCTAGCCATTGATTTACTGTATTTAAATGAGTTATGCTTTAGAGAGGATCTCACCTAGGTTTGTGACAGTCATTCCTCATTTATATGAGATGAGGTTGGCAATTGTTCTATACTCCTATGATTTAGCTATCCTGGAGCTATCTTAAAAATTAAATCATGCTTATACATAATTTAAAAATATTATGAAATACAGTGATTTAAAAAGTAATACTGTGGTACCAGG
Organism: Gopherus flavomarginatus; assembly: GCF_025201925.1. Classification (NCBI taxonomy): domain Eukaryota; kingdom Metazoa; phylum Chordata; order Testudines; family Testudinidae; genus Gopherus; species Gopherus flavomarginatus. Next base: position 194,324,991 of record NC_066620.1, on the reverse strand, counting down.
AGTGTGTTTTAAAAATAAATAAATAAATAAAGCCTAAACCACAATTAAAGGTGATAAATCTTTTGCAATATATATAGCAAACTAGCAGCATCTAGTAGAATAAAATCCAGGGCTTTCACTTGAAATCCACAATGAAGGGGGAGTCAGAGGCCTTACCGTGCAGTTGAAGCAGTGGTCAATCATGCTATAGCTCAGAAGGAAATCTATGTAGCAGCATTTGATCTGTTTCAGCATCAAAGGATTATACAGAGAGAGGCCCCTGCTCCTGTTCCACTGACGTCAATAACAAAATTGACTATTGATACTGTTGAAAATTGACTACACAGGATGGACCACAAACTGTCCCTAAGGTACTCACTGGGAGCATATGCGGCAGAATCGGACCTTGTCTGATGATCTCAGCACTCTCTGTAACAGTCCAGCCAATCAATAATGACTTGAGCAGTATGACTGTTCCATCTTAATATCATGTGGCAAATTAATTTTCTTTTAGGATTTCAGTTCAAATGCTATCTCTGCATCAGCCCTTGGCAACTCTTATTCCTCATTAGTCTCAGTAAGTATATTATCTTTTTTAATTAAGAACTCTTAAACTTTTCAGCCATGGGAATTCGAGGATAACAGAAGACAAAGAAATATAGCACCATTAGTTCTAGTGTAAATTTATGCTGTGGGGGGGGAGGGTTGGAGCAGGAGACTTGGAGACACGGTTCTATTTTTGTAGCCATGTTGGTCCCAGGATATTAGAGAGATATTCTTCAACCTGAAGAAGAGCTCTGAGTAAGCTCGAAAGTTTTTCTCTCTCACCAACAGGAGTTGATTCAATAAAAGATTTTACCTCTCCCATCTTGTCTCTCTATGGCTCTAAAGCAATAAGCCACCAGGGGTGTGTGCATTACCAAGGTATTTATTCATGCATTGCATGCCATCCAAGATCAAAAATTGCCCACTAATTCACACTAAGACAAGATTTATGGCTATTTGACAATGGATAACTAATTGTCCAATCAGGGATCATGCAACATGGATTCATGAAGTGAATGAGGGTGCTAGGCCGCTCAGAGGATTCAGGGGGCCTGGGGCAAAGCAATTTTGGGGGCTCCCTCCATAAAAAAAAGTTGCAATATTATATTTTTTACATTTCTAAATACATGATACTAACCACTGAAATACATTCAAAAATTAATATTTAATAATTTGAAAATACACAAAATATATTATTTAAAAACATTAAATGCTTTAATGATATATATACATTTGCAATTACATAATGGGCTGTCGCTGGGTGATGGTGATGGTTGGTGCCAATGGGCTGTTGGTGCCTGGGGGTGGCACTGCTGTTGCCCAGGGCTGGGTGGGGAGCTGGGCTCTGAGTTGGGGGGTGCCTGGTTCACAGGGGGTGGGCTCAGAGCTGGGGGTCAGGGCTGGGGAGGATCGGGGGGTGTCCAGCTAAGAGGAGCTGGGCTTGGAGCTGGGGGTCAGGGCTGTGGGAAATCGGGGGGGTCCGGCTCAGAGGGGCTGGGCTCAGAGCCGGGGGTCAGGGCTGTGAGTGGGGGGGAAGGTCAGGGGTGTGCCTGGCTCAGAGGGTCTGGGCTCAGAGTAGGGGGTCCGGGCTGTGGGAGGGGTCAGGGGGGTGTCCGGCTCAGACTGCTTACTCATGCTGCTTACTGCCGCCTCCCCCCTCTCCTGGAGCCTCAGAGCACCGTGTCCAGAAGTGGCCCTGGACAGAGCTAAAGCAGCGTGGCTCCACGGGACTTGAGCTCCCACCACTCGGCTGTAGCTCAGAGCCCCGCTCCCTTACCACATGGCTCTGAGTGGTAGGAGCCACGCTGCTTTAGTTCTGTCCAGGGCCGCTCCTGGAAGTGGCGTGCTGAGGCGCCGGGGGATGGGGGAAGGCGGAGGAAGAGGGGAGCCTCCTACATTCTCGTCAGAGCCTGGAGCAAATTGCCCCTCTTGCCTCCCCCGGGAGGCCCTATGAGGGTGTGACCAAATGCACCCTTTATTCACACCCTACACATTATTGTAATAATCTTTGTGCAAAATCTGCCATGTGAGGTACAATTTGAAAACTGATAACTTTCTGGTCAATAATACTATGGTGAAATATATTGTGACAGACTCAGGCCAGAAGGATATAAGAAGGTAGTGGAAGGCAAGTATATCAGCCTCAGAATGAGCAGGTCCCTATTCCCTGGATAGCCAAACAAGGGCTACTCCAGGCCAATCAAGACGCCTGACACCAGTTTAACCAGTTAAGGTCGTTAGGCTAATGCTGGCATCTGACCTCAATTAACTGACAAAGGGTCAGTTAAGGCTGTTAGGCTAATGGAGACAGCTGGAACCAATTATGGTCCCACTTATGCTGCTTTAAAAGCTCTCCTTGCCAGCTCTCTCAAGAGGAGCCCAGGTGAAAGGAGCTGGAGGAGAGGAAGCATTACTGAACTCTGAAGTAAGGGTGAAGCTTGGAAAAGGGGAGCATGGGGAAGTGGCCCGGGGAATCAAAGCAGTGTTCAGTGGAGGAGGGAAGCCACCAACAGCTGCTGTCATTAGGGTCCCTGGGCTGGAACCCGGAGTAGAAGGTGGGCCTGGGTTCCCACCTTCCCCGCTCCCTCAGTGCTCTACAGAGATCCCTTTGAGAGGGGAAACAGACTTTGGTCCAGGCAGGAGACCAAACTGTACCTACTGAGCTCTAAGATGCAACAGAGACTGTGGGTATTCCACCTTCCCACCTCCCATACTGGCCTGTGATGAAAGTAGCTCAATAAGCTGTAACCTTTGCCACCATACTGGGAAAGAGATGGCCTTTGCGAGCTTCTGAGGCCACTGAATCCACCAGGAAGCATGGGACCCATCAATACAGTCTTGGAGCTTTGTCACAGTATGTACAAAATATGTATTAAGAATTATGAACATAAGCTGGCAACCACTTGTCAAGTGGCTATTCTTTGTCAGCAAAGGAGGATAGGAACAGATTGATCTACATTTAGCAAGCAACAACATGGAACCTCTTTTACCAGGAGATTCCATGCCTCCGCCCTCACAGTGGAAAGGAACTTTATCTAGGGATAACCCTCAGGAAAATGCATTTCAAAGGGTGACTAGATTATAAAAGTGAGAAGAAAAAACATTCCCGGTGCTCGCTCTCTCACACACACACACACCTAAGAAGTCAAAGGAACCAGCCCTTTGTCTTTGGCTGTGGATCCTGGCTGCAGAATTTGGGAAGCCCTGTTGCTGGGAACATATGGTAAGAATGTTTTCTTCAAACAAGTCTAGCTTGTTAATTTTTAGTTACCAGAAAGTGTTTTATCTTTATTTTCCTTGTAACTATTTCTGACTTCAATGCCTTATACTTGTACTTACTTAAAATCTTTGTAGTTAAATAAACATATAATATGTTTAATCAAAACTAATCCAGTGCTGTGTTTAAACTGATGGGTTTTGTAACTCCAGTTAAAGTAGCAAACTCTTGTATATTTACCCGTGATAGGGGCAACAGAACTCTAATGTCTGAACTATCCAGGAGAGGGCTGGACAGTGCAGAACACACATTTATGGGGAAATTCAGGACTGGGCATGTGTTTGGGACACCCTGCAGGTAGTAACCAAGGCTGCTGGAAGACAGAGTGTGGCTGGTATGTTGCTGGCAGGCTGCTGGGCTCAGAGTTGCTGGACCAGGACTGCAGCTATACACAGACATTCAGGGTGTGACCTGCACGCTGGTTGGGCTGTTTGTGAGCTGCCCAGGTTGGGAGCTACAAGCACAATTCATTGTAAGGCACCCAAGGTTGTAGGTGACGGGTGGTGACACAACCCCTCACTGGTCTGGATTACACTTCAGAATATGAGTCTTTCCATAACTTCAATGGGCTTTAGATCAGGACCTAAAGCCTTCCATTATGAGAGTGGTGGAAATGGTAACTGTCAGGGAGAGATGGGGCAAAAGCTATAAGCTCCATGGGACATGGACTACAGGCGAAATCCTGGCCCCATTAAAGTAAATAACAAAACTTCCATTGACTTCAGTAGGGTTAGGATTTCACCCTATGTCTTCTGAGACCATGCAGGGCAAAATCTTGGCTCTAGTGAAATCAATGGGAGTTTTCCCATTGTCTTCAGTGGAGCCAGGGTTTCACCCACTGTTAGCCCTTAACAATAATGCTAGACTTTCCATTCTCACTCCCTCTAAGAATATGTAAGATGAGAGAGAGAGAGATACTTGCTATATATATCAAGTAAAAGTGAGGAAGTAATAAAAATATAATTGTCTTATTGTTTTCCCACAATCTCCACAGTATTTGTTTTAACATAATGGGCAAAGGGATCTTCTTTTTCAGTGTTGAGATCCTCGCATTATTTTTTTGGATTTCCACAGGTATAACATAGTCCAAAAGCCCCAATCAGACAATCAAACTGTGGCCTCAGACAATCTGTGTCCAAACCATATCCTAATACCAGCTGTGCTACTGATTCAGTAAATTGCCTGGGATATGTCACTGAGACTCATACAAAATTGCATGCTTTTTTTGCAAATGTAATTGCTGCTATAGTGTGTACAGAGAAAGCAATTGTCCACAGCTAGATGATGTATAAAGGTTACTTATGTAACTGCATTTCCATGTGCAATTACCCTATTTGTATGTGGACTTGCAGTGTTTCCATATACAAATTAGGCATGCAACTGCATAAATTTTTAGAGCATTTATTGTATGGGGCCAATATCGTAAGTCAGACATTTAAATTCTCTGTGCTCAAAGTAACAATCTCTCTGTTTTGCACTGTAAACACTTTTCTAATTATGCTTATATCTCCTCCATTACTACCTTTACAAAAAAAATATCAGATTCATTATGAATGGTTTCCTATTTCTAAGTCTATGCTATCACATGGAAATGTATGCTCCATTATTCTTGCCTTCAAGTTAAAGAAGTATGGGCTGGATAAATGGACTATAAGGTGGATAGAAAGCTGGCTAAATCGTCAGGCTCAACGGGTTGTGATCAATGGCTCCATGTCTAGTTGGTAGCTGGTATCAAGCAGCGTGCCCCAAGGGTCGGTCCTGAGACCAGTTTTGTTCAATATCTTCATTAATGATCTAGAGGATGGTGTGGACTGCACCCTCAGCAAGTTTGCAGGTGACACTAAACTGGGAGGAGTGGTAGATAAGCTGGAGGGTACGGATGGGATACAGCGGGACCTAGACAAATTAGAGGATTGGGCCAAAAGAAATCTGATGAGGTTCAACAAGGACAAGTGCAGAGTCCTGCACTTAGGACAGAAGAATCCCATGCACTGCTACAGACTAGGGACCGAATGGCTAGGCAGTAGTTCTGCAGAAAAGGACCTTGGGGTTACAGTGGACGAGAAGCTGGATATGTGTCAACAGTGTGCCCTTGTGCCAAGAAGGCTAATGGCATTTTGGGCTATATAAGTAGGGGCATTGCCAGCAGATCGAGGGATGTGATCATTCCCCTCTATTCGACATTGGTGAGGCCTCATCTGGAGTACTGTGTCCAGTTTTGGGCCCCACACTACACAAAGGATGTGGAAAAATTGGAAAGAGTCCAGTGGAGGGCAACAAAAATGATTATGGGGCTGGAGCACATGACTTATAAGGAGAGGCTGAGGGAAGTGAGATTGTTTAGTCTGCAGAAGAGAAGAATGAAGGGAGATTTGATAGCTGCTTTCAACTACCTGAAAGGGGATTCCAGAGAGGATGGATCTAGACTGTTCTCACTGGTAGCAGATGACAGAAGTAGTAATGGTCTCAAGTTGCAGTGGGGGAGGTTCAGGTTGGATATTAGGAAAAACTTTTTCACTAGGAGGGTGGTGAAGCACTGGAATGGGTTACCTCGGGAGGTGGTGGAATCTCCTTCCTTAGAGGTTTTTAAGGTCAGGCTTGATAAAGCTCTGGCTGGGATGATTTAGTTGGGAATTGGTCCTGCTTTGAGCAGGGGTTGGACTAGATGACCTCCTGAGGTCCCTTCCAACCCTGATATTCTATAATTAAGAAAGAGAGTCGGCGTGGGTGTAACAGCATGATTAGCCTTCTTGACACTCTTCAGAGAAGCTGAATAGTTTATATCTATAAAAGCAACAGAAAAAACACAGTTCTGTGTTCAAATTTCAGTCCACTTAATGTCTTTCATCAACTTCTATTGTCTTAGTTTAACAAATGGGATAATAAATAATTCAATCTACATCAATTGCATTTATTTGCAATTAGAATTTTTTTCAGTACTCTATTTTATGAATATTTAATGAACAATATAACTTTGATGGAAGGAGTGCAGTTTAGAGGGCCATAATGAATATTTAGAAAGTCTTCCTTTGCCATCTCAACTTCTGAATTTAATTTAACATCCAGTAAATCTGCACAATGTTCAGCAAGTCTGCAGTTTTCCGGATACAGAAATATGATGTAGGACATTTCAAATTTTCTCTATGCTTTCCTCCTTCAAAATAAATAGATGCCATTGGAACTTCTTATAACCATGGCCTAGAATGCCAAAAATGGGAGCGTAAAGTTAGTCTCCTTAAATCCATATTAAAGCTGTGAACTGAAAAAGAAAAAAAAGGCTTCTGGGTGAACATTTAAGCTGTGAGGTGAAAAAGCATAAAAGATTATCTAAATAAGATTCATACCAAAAGACATTAAAATAAAAATGTTCTCAAGCATTTAATAAGGATCAAAGCAGAATGGTGGTTTTGCTTTCTGGTGCATAGCAGCTACTAGCAAAAGTTTAGTTTGTCTTTGTTTTTCTTGTTGGCCATGATAATTTAATGTTACAATACAAGACTGTGCTGGGAATAGACTTCCATAGTTATGGATATTTCATATTCATATTTATCATTCAGCCAAAATACATTGAAGGGGAAAGTGCAGCAAGAAAATAGACAACAGAGAGAATAAAAAGAGAGGTGCAAGCCTGAAGGAATAAGCAACGCTGGCATTATATACAGTGTAGGTTATTCAGTGGGAAGGGCCCAGATTTTTGAAATGTAGTTTAACAGACACAAAGGAAAGCCAGAACTGGATGAATCTCTTCTTTGAGACAATTATATATAAATATATATAAAACACAATAGCGCCTCTACTAAGAACTTTTGATCTGGCTTTAAAAAGCAAAAGACATCTTGTAAATTGTGCCCCTGAGTGCATGGCCTGGTTGCAAGGTCGTGGAATATGAGACAGGGGTGCTGGAACAATTTTTATAGTGTGAGCGCTGAGAGCCATTGAACCAAACTGTAAACTCTGTATATAATGGAATCTACTTCAAGCCAGTGGGTGCAGGAGCACCCCCAGTACGTATGGTATGTGAGTTCCATCCCTCCAGCTTACCCTTGGGGATTAGTCTAACTAGATCCCAGAGAGACAATAATATTGCACTGGACCCCTGGAAAATCTATTACAACCACGTTGAGTTTCACAGCCCATAGGTACATATGAGGCAGATGCTTGAGCAGAAAATGGAGATAGCAATTCAGCTAAAGCACAAATGGAGTCTAATAAATATCTCCTTTAGAGACAGGATAATGTTGTATGTTTGGTTGTCGTGGTAATAGAATCTTGTGTTGCTATGGCAACTGAGTCAGATTATTAGGGGATAGCCTAGCCTGTTTGGCTGGCTGTTGGTTAGTTCTGTGTGTAGCAATAAATGGCTGCTCCAAGGTTTACAGCTCTGTGTCTCCAGTGATTTCTTCCTAAAACTGTTGCCCCGAAGGATATAACAACGTGGCGACGAGGATGGGATCTCTGTGCTGCCTCAGCAACAGAAGGAAGTAGAAGTTAAGGTACAAAATAAACAAATAAACCTTGTTTGCTGCTGGAAGGGGGTGAGAACTGGCTTGTTTGCTCTGACTGTGAAACTGAAACTAAAACCTTGGCTACTCTTACAGGGCCACTGGAACCTTTTGAGGAGACTATAGTGCAATGGCATGTGTATACTGAGCCTTTCGAGCTTTTTGTTATTGCAAATGACATTATAGAAGAGAAGAAGGTGCCAAAATAAAAGTGTTGTAGGGGCTACTAAGACCTACTCCCTGCTACGCAGCTTACTACACCCCGTTAAGCCAGAGACCAAATCTTACAGTGACATTGTGCAAATCCTGGGGTCCCATTTTTCTCCAAAACCACTGGTAACTGCTGAAAGATATAGGTTCCGCAAAAGAGACCAGAAAGAAGACGAAACAGTTGTACAATTTGTAGCAACTTTGAGAAAGCTTGCAAAACAATGTGAATTTAAGGAGATTTTAAATGAGGCTCTACGTGACAGTTTAGTGTGTGCCCTGCACAGTGAAGCTACGTGGAAGCGCCTATTGACAGAGGCTCAGCTTACCTTACAGAAGGCCATTGAAAATGCTGTCTCCATGGAACTGGCTACAAAGGAGGCACAATCCATCAGTGTATCCCCTAGAGTGCATAAGGTGGCACAAGAACCTACCCACAAAACTGAGGGGAGTCAGGAATGTTACCGCTGTGGTAAGCCAGGTCACCCTGAATCAGAATGCTGGTGTAAGGACCTGGTGTGTCGACACCATGGCAAAAAGGGACACATTGAGTGTGCCTGTAAACAAAAGAAAGAGGCCTGTGATCTGGCCGACCAAAAAGGGAAATCTGCATATCCTAGAGCAGACCCAGGATGACCAAGGAAATACCTCCTCACAAGAAGAAGAGGCACTTCACATTTTGTCTTTGGCAGTGGGCTCACATGAATACTGGGTAACCCAGTTGTTGGACGGAAAACCTATATGCATGGAACGGGACACTGGTGCAGCTGTTTTGCTGGTCTCAGACTGTGTATAAAGAGAACCTCAGCATCTTCCACTTAAAGCGACAAAAACAGTGGTGAAGACCTATACGGGAGAAGCTGTGCCCATGTTGGGCACTACTGATGTTAAGGTGGAGCTCAATGGACACACTGCTAAATTACCACTGTTTGTGATGAGAGGTAATTACCTAGCCTTAATAGGCAGCAGGTTTAAAACAAATAAAAAGAAGTTCTTCACGCAGCGCACAGTCAACTTGTGGAACTCCTTACCTGAGGAGGTTGTGAAGGCTAGGACTATAACAGCGTTTAAAAGAGAACTGGATAAATTCATGGTGGTGAAGTCCATAAATGGCTATTAGCCAGGATAGGTAAGGAATAGTGTCCCTAGACTCTGTTTGTCAGAGGGTGGAGATGGATGGCAGGAGAGAGATCACTTGATCATTACCTGTTAGGTTCACTCCCTCTGGGCACCTGGCATTGGCCACTGTCGGTAGACAGATGCTGGGCTAGATGGACCTTTGGTCTGACCCGGTACGGCCATTCTTATGTTCTTATGGGTAAGTCTTGGCTTAGGAAGATCCAGCTGAATTGGGCAGAAGTGCACCGACTGACTAAAGAAAAAACTGGTCTGACCACTATACTAAGGAAACATGCTGCTGTTTTTGGAGAGGATCTGGGAAGTATGAAGGGAATCACTGTGACATTGAACATTAAACCTGGCAGTCAACCAAAATATCTGAAAGCCAGAACTGTGCCATATGCCATCAGGCCGAAAGTTGAAACAGACCTGGAGTGCCTGGTCACAAATGGAGTCCTAATATCAGTTACCCATAGCCTATGGGCAACTCGTATTGTTCCAATAGTGAAGAAAGATGGCTCCCTCCGGATTTGCAGTGATTTTAAAGTCACTGTCAACCCAGTGTTATGTGCAGAGCAATACCCACTTCCCCGCATTGATGACCTCTTCACAGGTCTGGCTGGGGGACAAAAGTTCAGTAAGATTGATCTAAGTCAAGCATATTTACAGTCCCAAGAGCTGTTGACTATTGTGACACATAAGGGGCTTTATCGATACTGTCGCCTACCCTTCAGAATAACATCTGCTCCCGCCCTGTTCAGAGGGCTATGGACCAGATCTTGTGTGGCTTGTCAGGAGTCCAGTGCTATCTGGATGACATCCTGGTCACTGGAAGGAATGAAGAGGATCACTTAAATAATTTAAAGGCTACCCTACAAAGACTGGAAGAGTATGGATTGCGAGTCTGCAAAGACAAGTGTGAATTCTTCCAGCCCTCTGTTGAATATTTGGGACACATCATTGATGCTACAGGTCTTTGTAAGGCCCCTGCCAAAGTTAAGGCTATTGTGGAGGCTCCTCCTCCTCGAAATGTTAGCCAGCTTCTTTCATTTCTAGGACTATTGAACTATTATGGAAAGTTTCTCACAGTTAGCCCCCTGCTAAAACCACTTCATGAACTCCTTGGGCAGAACAAGGCCCGGAAGTGGACGGAAGCCTGTGATGTTGCATTTAACAAAGCTAAGGATGCATTGCTAAATTCTGAAGCTCTGACGCACCTTGATCAATCCTTACCCCTACAGTTGGCCTGTGATGCGTCCCCTTATGGAGTGGGAGCAGTCATGTCACACATTATACCTTCGGGAGAAGAGAGACCTATTGCTTTTGCTTCACGCACTCTAAGCAAAGTGGAAACTAACTATGCCCAAATTGAACGTGAGGCACTGGGAATCATTTTCGGAATTTGGAAGTTTCATCAGTACCTGTTCAGATGGAAGTTTACTCTTCTCACTGACCATCGACTTCAATTTTTTAACCCCACGCAGGCATTCCTCCATTAGCCGCTAGTCGTATGCAATGGTGGGCATTGTTGCTTTCTGCACACACATATGAAATCAAATATAGGAAATCCAATCTGCACGGCAATGCGGATGGTCTCTCAAGGCTGCCGTTGCCAGTCAACAGTCGAGATATTGCCCAGAAGGAAATCTTTTACTTTGAACAAGTAGAGAATACACCTATCACCACTATTCAGGTAAAGAAGGCAATTCGAGTTGACCCAATATTGTCCCAAGTTATGGACCTGGTGATGCATGGAACATCTCGGTGAACCTCTCTGGTCTCACCTGACCTTGTTACCTACATGTCCAGGAGGACAGTTATCAATCCAATCAGGTTGTTTGTTGTAGGGGAGACGTGTCATTATCCCACAACCACTGAGATCACAGATGTTAGAACATCTCCATTCTGGTCACTGTGGAATAGTGCGCATGAAGGAAATTGCACGAAGCTATTTTTGGTGGCATGGGTTGGACAGTGCTATTGAAGAGAAGGCAAGAGCTTATATGTCATGTCAGGGTGTGAGGAATGCATCCCAGTGGGCACCACTACATCCATGGGACTGGCCTGAAAAACCGTGGCAACGTATTCACATTGACTTCGCTGGCCCCCTTGAAGGAAGCATGTTCTTGGTGGTGGTAGATGCCCATTCTAAGTGGCCAGAAGTCTCTATAATGCAGCCTATTACTGCAGAGAGTACTATTCAAAAACTCCAAGGGCTCTTTAGTCGTTTTGGTCTGCCAGAACAACTTGTGAGTGACAACAGACTGCAGTTTGTCTCTCAGGAGTTTCAAAAGTTTATGAAGGCAAATGGGATACACCACATCACTTCAGCACCATATCATCCATCCACCAATGGATTAGCTGAAAGATTTATGCAGACAACGAAACAAGCTTTGAAATCAGCAAGGGGACTGTCATAAACAGATAGTTAAAGGTTAATGCCTCTTTTACCTGTAAAGGGTTAAGAAGCTCAGTAAACCTGGCTGGCACCTGACCAGAGGACCAATAAGGAGACAAGATACTTTCAAATCTTAGTGGAGGGAAGCCTTTGTCTGTGCTCTTTGTTTTGGATGTTGTTCACTCTTGGGACTAAGAGGGACCAGACCTCAATCCAGGCTCTCCAAATCTTTCTAAATCAGTCTCTCATGTTTCAAAATTGTAAGTAATAGCCAGACAAGGCGGATTAGTTTTATTTTTGTTTTCTCAACTTGTAAATGTCCCTTTTTTGCTGAGAGGATTTTACCTCTGCTTGCTGTAACTTTGAACCTAAGGCTAGAGGGGGTTCCTCTGGGCTATATGAATCTGATTATCCTGCAAAGTATTTTCCATCCTGATTTTACAGAGATGATTTTTATCTTTCTTCTTTAATTAAAAGCTTTTTTTTAAGAACCTGATTGATTTTTCCTTGTTTTAAGATCCAAGGGGATTGGATCTGGACTCACCAGGGATTGGTGGAGGAAAGGAGGGGATGGTTAATTTCTCCTTGTTTTAAGATCCAAGGGGTTTGGATCTGTGTTCACCAGGGAATTTGTGAAGTCTCTCAAGGCCACCCAGGGAGAGGAGAGTTTTGGGGCAACAGGAAGTGCTCCAGACCCTGACTTCTGGATGGTGGCAGTATACCAAATCTAAGCTAGTAATTAAGCTTAGAAGTGTCCATGCACGTCCCCACATTTGTACCCTAAAGTTCAGAGTGGGGAAGGAACCTTGACAGAGACAATTATCCATTCAAAAGCGTCTGGACACCTTCTTACTATCCTACAGAAACACACCTCATGCTACGACCAAGGCATCCCCAGCCTTCCTAATGATGGGATGACAGCTGCGCACTTGCTTTGATCTGCTGAAACCTTCTGAACCCCGACAAATTGCTCAACGTCAGCAGCAAGATCAAGTCATCAGGCGTGCACCAAGAGCAAAAGACCAAACCTTTAGCCCAGGACAGCCGGTTTTGGATCCGAATTATACTTCTGGAGCTAAATGGGTCCCTGCCACTGTCATCGCTCAAACAGAGCCTGTTTCCTACACAGTCCAGACTGCAGAGGATCTCACCTGGCAGCAACATGTAGATCAGCTGCTGCCAGGTCATACCAGTCCTCAGGACACATCTTCAGTTGAGTTGCCTGACTTCACCACTTATGACAAGACACCGAATCAAGAGTCACCTGTTCCTGTCTTTTCCCCTCCATTACTGCCAGTGGCAGAGATACCCCTCTGCCCGGCATGAGCTGATTCCCCATCCGCCCTACAAACCCTGAGCCCATTGTCAGGGCCACACCCAAGACACTTTTGGGTGCAACAACACCAGAAGTTAGCCATAATCCACCTAGAGACAGAAGGCCTCCTCATCAGCTGGATCTTTAGCTAGGGCAAACCCACGGTTACGGGGCAAAGTAATCCCCGGGGTTTAGCTGGGAATGGAGGCAGTCTACCCTCCTTCTCTAATTAGTGTTTGTTTTATTTTGGGGACATTCTTATTAAGGGGGGAGGAATATGTTGTGTATTTGGTTGTCGTGGTAATAGAATCTTGTGTTGCTATGGCAACTGAGTCAGATTATTAGGAGATAGCCCAGCCTGTTTGGCTGGCTGTTGGTTAATTCTGTATGTAGCAATAAATGGCTGCTCCAAGGTTTACAGCTCTCTGTATCTCCAGTGATTTCTTCCTAAAGATGTTGCCCCCAACGATATAACAGATAATACTGATTTTGTGCACACCGTTGTCCTGGGAACTAATTTAACACAGAGTAGAACAGGAGCAATTCCCATTAATCTTCGTGAGAGTGGCACATTACATATCTGTAGGCAGAATCTGTCCCTTATTAAGGCACTGAAGTCAGAAATACTTACAAGAAAAATAAAGATAAAACACTTTCTAGTAACTAAAACTTTACAAGCTAGACTCCATGGGTCCCTTATACTTGTACCCAAGGGGCATGGATTGACTGATAGGTCACACCCGAGGAAAGTGTGTTGAGGTAGGATCCTCACTGACTGGGTGGTGACCACACTCACTGCCAACAGGGCCCTGGGTCAGGACCTGGTGAAGAGGGAGGAGCTAGGCCCCCCTACCCACTCCCTTCCACCACCCACCCCGAGGCCGCACGGCCCTGACTTCCAGGGCAGCTGTGCTGACTCTGGCCCCTAGGCCACATGGCCCTGAACCCAAGGGCTGCCCTTTTGAATCTGACCATTATGCCTTATGGTGAGGCCTGAGACAGTATGGTAAACTGTAACCGTGGTGTCAAAACACCCATCGTCCTTTTCAACAGGAGACGGGGTATGCATACACCGCCACATGTAGATTTTAAGTTCTTCCTGAGCCAGCTATTATACTGTTTATCTTTTGAGTGAACATCTAGATTATTAAAAAGAATGAGGAGTACTTGTGGCACCTTAGAGACTAACAAATTTATTTGAGCATAAGCTTTCATGGGCTAAAGCCCACTTCATCAGATGCATGCAGTGGAAAATACAGTAGGAATATATATATATACACAGAGAACATGAATAAATGGGTGTTGCCATACCAACTCTAATTAGACTAATCAATTAAGGTGGGCTATTATCAGCAGAAGGAAAAAAAACTTTTGTAGTGATAATCAGGATGGCCCATTTCAGACAGTTGACAAATAGGTGGGAGTAACAGTTGAGGCATAAACAGAACTGAGCACTTCTCCATGAAGCTAGACCATTACAATGTTTCTAAGAATGTCCTGACTGCAAATATGTCAACAAGAAATTATTCTATAACTTACATTCTTGTGACTGATATTTGATCTAAAAGAAAAAAAAATCCCATCAATCTACTTAATGCTTTATACAGCTAAGAAGATTTATCCAGAAGAGAAATTCACAAGAAAAAATGTTAAAGAGTAAATTTCCTTTTTAAAAGCAGCAAAGAATCCTGTGGCACCTTATAGACTAACAGACGTTTTGGAGCATGAGCTTTCGTGGGTGAATACCCACTTCGTCAGATTTCCATGTCAGGAATATTATCCTTAAAAGACCAGGTGTCTGAGACACTGTTTTTCCATAAAACTAAAGAACCTCTGCAGCAAATTGTTTAAAGCTCTGTGGAACTTCTTTGCTTAGACATAATTAGACAATTTATATATTTATTGTCTGTAAACTTTGTTCAGGAAACTCCCCTCCATGTGCCTAATATTACATTGGATATTATAACTGAAGAACCATTTAATGATTTTCATTATATCTGTTACGATGATTAGAAAACTTCTAAAAGGTAAACACAATTTTTAAATTACTTCTTTGGAAGCTTAAATTAATTTTATTGAAATTAACCATTCAAAATGACCAAAGTAATTAAGGAACACAAGTAAATTCAATAAAGGAAAATACTTGAAATAAGGCAAAGGATTTTCTACTTAGTGTTAGCAAAAAGATTCATTTAAATTGTCACTCCTAATACTGCTCCTGTTGAAGACTATTGCAAAACTGCCTTAACTTCCATAGGAACAGGACCAGGTATGATATCCTGGCCCCACTGACGTGAATGGCAAAATTCCCACTGATGTTAAATGGGGCCAGGACATCATCCCAAGCCCAGAAGCTGTGTGGTAAGTGCCTGCAAGGTGATGAATGCCCATAACCTCCACTAAATTCAGCTCTCAGGGCAGCTGAAGAAGCACATCTTGCAAGAGGCATAAACAACACCATGTAGAATGAGGATCTTAGCATTAAATACATCCCTGCGAGGAGTCCTCAAAACAAGGCTCATACTTAAATGCATAGGCTTGGCCATCAGCATCAGGGTAAATTTCAGCTGTAACTAGTATGCAGTTGATCTTGCAGGGACTAGTGCAATATGCACAAAGATTTGTTTCTCAGCAGCTGCTCAGAGTGTGGTTGTGCTTCTTGCTACACCATGGTGAACAAGGGTTGCTTTGTCTTCCTTCAGTATAAAAAGCCAGAGGAAAGCTGAGTGGCCAAAATGTATGTCTGGGGGGCAAGCTGAAACAAGGTTAGAAGCTTAGTACTTCATTATAGTTCCATGCAGGGCCGGATTAAGGCCAGGGCTTTAGGGCTGCAGCCCAGGGCCCCTGCTCAAGGGGGGCCCTGCAACAATAAATCATAGGCAATGATCTCCAACTCTGGGCTGCTAAAAGTCCCGTGGTGCAGCAGGGTGCTCAGGCAGGCTGCCTGCATGCCGTGGCCCCACACCGTTCCCAGAAGTGGCCAGCTGCTAGCACATCTCTCTGGCCTCTGGCAGGGGGTGGGGGAGGTGGCTCCATGTGCTGCCCCCACCCCCAGCACCGTCCCCGCAGCTCCCATTGGCTGGGATCCCAGCCAATGGGAGGTACGGGGGCGGCGCTTACAGGTGCAGGCCGAGAACGAAGACACGCTGTCTCCCTCCCTCCGGGGCCACAGAGATGTGTTAGCATCCAACCACTTCTGGGAGCAGCATGCAGGCAGCCTGCCCGAGCCCTGTTGCGCCGCTGGCTGGGAGCTTCCTGTGGTAAGCGCTTCCCAGCCAGAGCCTGCACCTTGCACCCCCTCCTCCACCCCAGATCAGAATCCCCTGCACCTTGCACCCTTGCCCCAGATCAGAATCCTCCTCCTGCACGCAAACTCCCTCCCAGACCACACACCCCCTCCTGCACCCCAAGCCCCTGTCCCAGCCCTCTCCTGCACCAGATGCCTTAACTGAGCAGAATGACTGAAGTCCAGAGAAGTTAAAAGTCTGAGCACCTTTGAGGATCTAGGCCAGTGTTTCTCAACCTGGGATCACCGCTTGTGTAGGGAAAGCTCCTGGCAGGCCAGGCCGGTTTGTTTACCTGCCCCGTCTGCAGGTCCGGCCGATCGCGTCTCCCACTGGCTGCGGTTTGCTGCTCCATGCCAATGGGAGCTGCTGGAAGCAGCGTCCAGTAAGTCCCTCGGCCTGTGCCACTTCCAGCAGCTCCCATTGGCCTGGAGCAGCGAACCGCAGCCAGTGGGAGCCGCGATCGGCCAGACCTGCAGACGGGGCAGGTAAACAAACCGGCCTGGCACACCAGCGGCTTTCCCTACATGGTTCGAGTGATCATGAGCTGATTCAGTTCAAACTAGATGGAAGGATAAACAAATGTAGATCTGGGATTAGGGTTTTTGACTTCTCGAGGGCTAATTTTAAAGAGTTAAGGAAATTAGTTAGGGAAGTGGATTGGATGGAGGAATTAGTGGATTTAAATGTGGAGGAGGCCTGGAATTACTTTAAGTCACAGCTGCGGAGACTGTCAGAAGCCTGCATCCCGAGAAAGGGGAAAAAAACCATGGGCAAGAGTTGTAGGCCAAACTGGATGAGCAAACAACTCAGAGAGGGGATTAGACAAAAGCAGAAAGCTTACAGAGAGTGGAAGGAAGGCAGGATCAGTAAGGAAAGCTACCTTGCTGAGGTCAGAACATGTAGGGATAAAGTGAGGAAGGCTAAAAGCCGCATTGAACTGGAACTTGCAAAGGGAATCAAAACCAATAGTAAAAGGTTCTACAGCCACATAAATAAGAAGAAAACAAAGAAAGAAGAAGTGGGGCCACTATACACTGAGGATGGAATGGAGGTTAAGGATAACCTAGGCATGGCCCAACATCTAAACAAGTACTTTGCCTCAGTTTTTAATAAGACTAGTGAGGAACCTTGCGATGATGGAGGGATGATAAACGGGAATGTGGATATGGAAGTGGATATTACGGCAACTGAGGTAGAGGCCGTACTTGAACAGCTCGATGGGACGAAGTCGGAGGGCCCGGACAATCTCCATCCGAGGATATTAAAGGAACTGGCGCGTGAAATTGCGAGCCCGTTAGCGATAATTTTTAAGCAATCGATAAACTCGGGGGTTGTGCCGTATGACTGGAGGATTGCTAATGTAGTTCCTATTTTTAAGAAAGGGAATAAGAGCGATCCGGGTAATTATAGGCCTGTTAGCTTGACGTCTGTAGTATGTAAGGTCTTGGAAAAAATTTTAAGGGAG
The DNA here is from genome assembly GCF_025201925.1 of Gopherus flavomarginatus. NCBI lineage: Eukaryota > Metazoa > Chordata > Testudines > Testudinidae > Gopherus > Gopherus flavomarginatus. Next base: position 194,307,397 of record NC_066620.1, on the reverse strand, counting down.
AAAGTAGTTAAGGACATAGAGGTCAATGGTAATTGTGACGAATTGCAACACGGATTTACTAAAGGTAGATCGTGCCAAACCAATCTGATCTCCTTCTTTGAGAAGGTGACGGATTACTTAGATAAAGGAAATGCGGTAGATATAATTTACCTAGATTTCAGTAAGGCGTTCGACACAGTTCCGCACGGGCAGCTGTTAGTTAAATTGGAAAAGATGGGAGTGAATATGAAAGTTGTAAGGTGGATAAGGAACTGGTTAAAGGGGAGACTCCAGAGGGTCGTATTGAAAGGTGAACTGTCGGGCTGGAAGGAGGTCACCAGTGGAGTCCCTCAAGGATCGGTTTTGGGACCGATCTTATTTAACCTTTTTATTACTGACCTTGGCACAAAGAGCGGGAATGTGCTACTAAAGTTTGCGGATGACACGAAGCTGGGGGGTATTGCTAACATGGAGAAGGACAGGGATACTATTCAGGAAGATCTGAACCATCTTGTAAACTGGAGTAATAGAAATAGGATGAAATACAACAGTGAAAAGTGCAAGGTCATGCATTTAGGAATTAATAATAAGAATTTTGGATATACGTTGGGAGCGCATCAGTTGGAAGCGACGGAGGAGGAGAAGGACCTTGGGGTACTGGTTGATAGCAGGATGACTATGAGTCGCCAATGTGATACGGCTGTTAAAAAAGCAAATGCGATTTTGGGATGCATCAGGCGGGGTATTTCCTGCAAGGACAAGGAGGTGTTAGTACCGTTATATAAGGCGTTGGTGAGACCCCATCTGGAATACTGTGTGCAGTTCTGGTGTCCCGTGTTCAAGAAGGATGAATTCAAACTGGAACAGGTTCAGAGACGGGCTACGAGGATGATCCGAGGAATGGAAAAACTGCCTTATGAAAGGAGACTCAAAGAGCTTGGCTTGTTTAGCCTGGCCAAAAGAAGGCTGAGGGGGGATATGCTCACTCTATATAAATATATCAAGGGGGTTAACGTTAGGGAGGGAGAGGAATTATTTAAGTTTAGTACTAATGTAGGCACGAGGACGAATGGGTATAAACTGGATATTAGGAAGTTTAGACTTGAAATTAGACGAAGGTTTCTGACCATTAGGGGAGTGAAGTTCTGGAATAGCCTTCCGAGGGAAGTAGTAGGGGCAAAAGACTTTCCTGGCTTTAAGACAAAGCTTGATAAGTATATGGAGGGGATGTTATGATAGGATCGTTAATTTGGGCAATTGATCTTGAATTACCACCAGACAGGTCTGCTCAATGGTCTGCGGGGAGATGTTGGATGCGATGGGTACTGAGTTGCTGCGGAGAATTCCTTCTTGGGTGCTGGCTGGTGACTCTTGCCCACATGCTCAGGGTTTAGCTGATCGCCATATTTGGGGTCGGGAAGGAATTTTCCTCCAGGGCGGATTGGCAGGTGCCCTGGAGGTTTTTCGCCTTCCCCTGCAGCGTGGGGCACGGGTCGCTTGCTGGTGGTTTCCCTGCAGCTTGAGGTCTTCAAACCATTTTTGAGGATTTCAATAACTCGGTCCTGGGATAGGGGTTGTTATAAAATTGGATGGGTGGGGTTCTGTGGCCTGCCTTGTGCAGGAGGTCAGACTAGATGATCAGATTGGTCCCTTCTGACCTATGAGTCTATGAGTCTATGAGAAGCAGTGACCCCAGTTTGAGCAACACTGATATAGGCCATAGTCTCTCTGTACCTTGAGTCTCTCTGTGAACTGGAGATAGTAATACTTTTCCATCTCACAGGGCTGTTGCCAGAACACATACACGAAGGATAATAAGAGTCTTGAATACTACAGTAAGAAGGCCCAATAAGTACCTAAGACAGAACTCTGTTTTGTTTATTTCTTTTATATCTAGCTAGCTCTCTGGTACCTTCATTAACTGCTTATGGAAGAAAACAACCGGTACTCTGGTTACTGGGGGTGTGTGTTGGGGGGTAAATTAAAAGTAGATTCACCAGGCATAGGAAAAGTGAAGTTGCAAAAGCCCATGTGGAGGTGGGAGAGGGTAGCTTGGTTATAAATTCCTGCTGACAACTGGACTTAAGAGCTCCAATCCCAGAGTGTAAAGTCAGGAGTAGTAGCCAGTCCTAATTATATCATTCACTCCTGTTCTTTACTACTAACACAAACTCTTACAAGATCAGAAACAGCTCCTGGAATTTTTTCTTATTAGAAACCATTTTAAAATCACATCACTTGATTCAAATTTACCTCAGACTGTCCTCTCCACAACATCTGGTCTCAGTACATCCTTCCTTAGTATATTTATACTTCTAGCAGCCATGGAATGCACTGAACAAATGTAACGGAACAGTCTCACCTACTTGAACACATCTGAAATGTTACTGATGGTGTTAAAGCAGCATTTGACATTCATTAGACCAGATATTTAAATGATCCATGGTCTTCTGCATCATGATAAGGTAGGCTCCAAAAGATTAGAAACTCTTCCAAGGCCTTCAGCCCAGAAAAATAAATGAAAAGAGGATTTGTAACGACAGAGTCATATCATGGTGTTGCAAAATGAAAATTGCAGGAAAGATGCAGGTGAATAAAAATGAGGCTGCTCTCTCATTTGCATCACAAATTGAGTTCAGAGCAGTTTATTGTATGGGTCTTTTGCAACGGCATGAACACTTGGAGAGACACTTTCTGTGCCCTGCAGGGAGAGGAGCTGCCTCTCCTTCCCCTCCCTCACAGCTGGAGAAGCTCCCTCTCCCCATTGTGGGCCTCATTGCCAATGGAGCTCTCTCTTCCTCCCTCTCCCCATGCCCAAGGGGCCAGAGGAGGTGTCATCTCCCAGCACGGGCCGAGGAGCTGACTCTCTCCATTAGGACAGGTGGAGCTGGCTCTCCCCTGGCAGCCTGAGGAGCTGCCTCTCCTCACCAAGGTCCCAGTGCCAGTGGACCTGGCTCTCCCTCTGTCCCTCCACAGCCCTGGGGCCAAAGGAGTTTGCTCTCCCCATCCCAGCCCCAGAGGAGTTCTGTGCCTCCACTGATTGGGGGGGCCTGTGCTTCTGCTTGCCCCCCCTTGCACATGCCCCTTGTTTTTTGGAAGAAAAATTTATAATTTTGCTGTTATCTGCGCTGCAAGGACTTTAACAAGCCCACAATGCTTGCTGTTGCTGGCATTTGTCCCAATGCCCTCGACAAAGTTTTCCTCCCCAACATCACACTGCTGTCAAGCATGCTGCTTGCCAGCTATCTGCTTCACTGTAATGCTCCACCCCAGAGGTAGCTGTATGTCAGTAGTGTTGTATGCACATAGTTTTATGAAGTGAACTTGGATCTTTTTGGTGAAAGCTATTTAAATATAAAGTGTTATTTATTATTATGTATATTGTAGTTGTACTCAGAGGCTCCATTGTGCTAGGAGCACACATCATAAAACAACAATCCATGCCCCAAACAGTTCACTATTTAGGATAAGATGAGAGAGAACAGGTGGATCAAACAAACAAGTATTGGAAGAACGAGGTAAAAGTCAAACAACTATGATGAATGTAATACGCAGGAGTCTCAGCACAACAGCTGCCTAGCCACTCTCAAGTGCTAGGTCTTCATGGGTTAGGAACTTCGCAGGATTACTACATGTAGCACACTCTTTTTACACTTTTTGGACTATTTTGTTAACGTAAGCAGCTGTGAAGACAAAATCAAATTCATTCTTGGCAGAAGTGTGTGTAACTCTGTGTGTGTAACTCCAAGGAGCACTGACTGCTTACCCCAGCTCTGATTTTGTTCTGAAGCTTAACAGGCTGATATCCTGCTGCTTTTAACAGTCTCGGTGTCAGCCTTGGTGAAAGGTAGCTAGTGATGGGCCTAAACGCCATACTGCCAAAATAACCTAGTTGAATGGAGGCAGATAGCTCAGCTTTAAACCACAAAAGTTTTGATTTGATATACGCAAGTTTCCTTAGATTTAGGACCAAATATGGTCTATTGAGGATTTGGTAGCATTACCTTGAAACAAAGAGCAATGCCAAAAGGGGGTGAGAAAGATGAACATTTAAGGAAAAATTATATTGTGGATTGTCTGTATTTCCCATCCAGCAACCCAGAATAAACCAACTAAAATATGATGTGCTACAGTACATGTAAGCTATGCCTACTTGGTATGAGACTCTGTCCCCCTCTAGTAGTGGTTAGGACAGCTACAGATTGATGAGCCTGCTACAGCCTTGATTAAGAGAATGCAGTCTTTCCATTCAGGCAGTAAAGACTCATCCATTAAGATCCAGAGGTCCCAATCCCCTCCACTACAGCAGACCCACCGAGGGGCATCAGTGTTACCCAAATAAATGCCTTAGCTAGTAGAGCTGTTCAAATTTCAACGAGAATCTTTTAAGCTTAGAAATTATTTGAATTACAATATTGGTAACAATGGGGTTAATTAATAGCAAGTTAGCCACTTTATTCATAGCTTTCTAAACAATGCCTGTTAGATGGGGTTTAAATATTCTGTCATAGGGCCAATCTTGCAAACATGTTCAAATGAAGGTGCACTACAAGGCTAGACCCACAGAAATAGTTCTTAAAGCATTTTCCATGACATAGTGCAAATGGTTGACCAAATACAAAACACCTGGCTGATCTCACCAATTTTTTGTTGTTTCTTTCTCCGAAATAATTTGTAAGTATCCAAAGTCACAGGCTTTGAGAAGACTATTTTATTATTATTATTATTCATGTTGCAATAGCACCTTGTGGCCATTGTCAGGGAGCAGCGTACTGTACAAACACATAACAAAAAGATGGTTCCTGTCCTGAAGAGCAAGAAAGAGAGGCAAAAGCTAAGAATAAGAGGATTATGAACAGCCCAAACAGCAATCACAGCCCATCATCTGTTTAACTGTTATCAAGATTTTGCAGGCACTGTGGCAGAGGGGACTTTTAAGAAAGTATTTGAAGGAGGACAATGCAGGCTTGTCTAATCAAAAAAGTTGCATCTGTTAATTTAAAATGTGAATATAAACCAATTTAGTTAAACTTAATTCCTGTGCAAATTCCTGTGCAAATTCCTGTGTGGACGTTCTTATTTTAGGTTAATTTAAATCAGTCAGATTTTAACTAAACCAAAATAAAATACTCTTGATCCAAAATAAAAGCATCCACACAGGGTCTGTACTGATTTAACTAAATCAGTTTAAGAATTATTTAATTTAAACCAGTGTAACTATCTCATTTCACGGTGGCCTTAGGTGACTTTGTGGATGTTTCCAGGGAGCTCCTCCCATGCATAGGCAGTGGAATCACCTCTCAACTAGACTACAGAATTCCTGGGAGTTAGCAGAGGAGAATTTGGCCTGTTGCCTTTTAATCTGCTTCTCAAATGCCATGCAAGCCTATGTACTAAATAAATGATGAAGTTCTCAAAAGTAAGATATGCATCTGAATGTCAAAAGTGACTTTTATTTCCCCCAGGATCTTGCATAGTTTTCCTATACAGTACTCTGCCGGAGAATAAACTTACAGCAGTGCTGGAATTTTCCTAGCGGGAGGATCCAAGCTGTATCTCTGCATTTAAATATGTTTTATAATGAGAAACACAGCTCAAGTGGAGATAAGAGCTCATCATACTTTTCCGTCCTCATGTGAGTTTAAAATTCACCTCCTCGTCTCAGGTGTTGTAGATAAGCAACACCACAGTTAAAAAATGAGCACTACGCCATTGATAGGAACTACATTTTCCACAGAAGAATTAACTAGAAAAAAATAACTATTGGGATGTGGATGGTATAGGAGTTGCACTGAAACGCTTACATCCAACAACTAGAAAGAAAGAAAATCTGGTGATGGACAATGCCTAGTAACTCAAATGTCTAGGAGACATTATTGACTGAGACCTGCACATCCATAGTGGCAAACATGAAATTAAAAAATACAATGAAGAAACACACTAGTGTGAAGGACTTCTGTTGTGCTCATCACTGTAGTATCTAAGTGCAACTGGGTGGAATGTCAAGACCTATTCAAGCCTGTGAGGTTATGTCACTCCCTGGTAGCAGGCACAGCATGGTGGATATACTCTAATGCTAAAACAGCTCTTAGGGTTTCTCCTTTAGCTCACATGTTCAGGAACTCTGTTGCTTGGAATACAAGGTTCTGTATTCTATTTCTGTTGAATATCATATCCAGGCTGTCTCAGTGTGTCTTGTAGCTGATGTTTACAGTCTATATTATGCTGTCACAGAATTATTTTACAACTCAAATAAAAAAGGGGCCAGATCTTCCACTGATGTAATTCACTGTAAGTCCTGGATTTAATGGAGCTACATCAAGTTACAACAGTTGAGGTTCTGGTCCATATGGTTTAACAAAGAGGCATAGCCATCCTATATGAAATAGGAGAGTGACTTATGTCAACACTAGTTTAAAAACCTTGTGTGTATATTCAACCTGAAACTGATGTGGTGGCTAAAAATAATGTTTAATAATTGATCAATGTTTTTTTGAGTTAGTGAATATGGGAGCAATTAGTAGAATATTTTTAAAGAATAAAATAGAAAAAAAGATGACTCTTGCTCAAGCTTTATGAAGAGAAATGTGCGGCAGGATCAGCTGCTTTTGAGTCATGCTACTGATTTTTCTTATATACAATGTCCTAATTAAATGGCAGTGTTATAGTTTTATTTTCATAGAGATTTTTTTATAGAGAGGACTCTATGTTTAAATTTATAATTCAAAACAGCTGACAGCACTGCAACATTCCAATAAAGTAGTGCTCATTTAGCTGATTCAGTGTGCATTAATATTCATTATAAACTATAATGAAGTGACACTACACTGATTTAGAGCACTGACAGTGTACTGGTGCCAACAGACAAAGCAATGCTATGATCCCCTATCTCACTCACACTTGTGCATACTATCGCTTGCCTCATTAAATCCTCACATTAGCCTAGTCTCAGGGTATTATCCAATTGATAATGATGAAGTTAGCATGAATTTTCATTTAATTCCCACTGCATCTCATCCCAGGATGTGTAAATCCTGGTTGTGGCAATGAATAATAATAATTATTGATTTGAATAGGTTGAAATATAATGTCATGCAAAATTGATCTATTGGTTACCCTTTGAACAAAAGCTGGGGCTTGAGTTCAGTTGAAAGTATATCTAATTATTCCAATGGACTTAAAGGAACTGAAAAATGGAAAGAAACAAAAAGAGGTTGAGACTGGGAATGCTTCAGAGACAGCTCAGAAGTCACAGTAATCAGCATGTTATAAATTCCTAAATTAGCCTAGGCTAGATAGAGGTGACATCTTTACTTCTGGAGGAGCAAGGAACAGCATTTCAAGACAAAAATCACTGGCACATTTCTCTCTCCCCTCTCAATTGATACGAGCTGGAGAGAGACTATTCTAGCCTCCTCGCCTGACTCCTCTAAGGTGGTTACTAGAGGTAGACCATGTGGAAGATAGATCTTACTGTGTTTAGTTAAAGGTGCTATAATTACAAACAAAGTTGATGGCTGAGTCTTTTGACTAATCCTCATTTAATGTCAGCCTTATGCAAGGTGGTCTGTTAAGCACAATGCTTTGAAGAGACAACATACATGAAGTCAGTTGTTTTCAACCTTTTTTCATTTGCAGGTCTCGAAAAAATTTCTAAGAGTTGCAGTCACCTTTTGGAAATCTTAGACATAGTCTGCAGATCCCCAGGAATCTGTGAACCACAAGTTGAAAACCACTCCATTAAACTATGTACTACAGTTTTGACCAGTCAGTCAAGTACTGGTCTAAGCAGGAGCTAGACTAGTGTTTGATTTCTTTTATTCCTTGTGAAAATGTCTCTCTTTTAATTAGAGAGACAAGGTTGGTGAGGTAATATCTTCTATCAGACCAACTTCTGTTGGGGAGAGAAAAGCTTCAAGCTTACACTAGTTCTTCAGATCTGGGAAAAATACTGAGGGCATGGCTACACTTGCAAATTAGAGCACATTAAAGCAGCCCAGTGTGCTCTAACTCACAATGCATTCACACTAGCAAAGCACATAGAGCGCTCTGACTCCGTGGCTAGAGTGCTTCTGTTACTCCACTTCGGTGAGTGGAATAATGTTTGATGTGCCCCCCGCTGGAGCACCGCAACACCAGAGTGGACACCCTGGTTTGTTAATGGGCTCTGATCGGCCTCCAGAAGTGTCTCACAGTGTCTGTTCTAGCCACTCTGGTCATCAGTTTGAACTCTACTGCCCTGCCCTCAGGTGACCATCCATCAGACCCACCCTTTAAATTCTCTGGGAATTTTGAAAATCCCCTTTCTGTTTGCTCAGCCAGGTGTGGAGTGCTCTCAGGAAATCTTTCCAGGTGACCATGCCTCCATGCAGCGTGGGGCACGGGTCGCTTGCTGGTGGATTCTCTGCAGCTTGAGGTCTTCAAACCAATTTTGAGGATTTCAATAACTCAGTCCTGGGTTAGGAGTTGTTATAAAATTGGATGGGTGGGGTTCTGTGGCCTGCCTTGTGCAGGAGGTCAGACTAGATGATCATATTGGTCCCTTCTGACCTACGAGTCTATGAGTCTATGAAGCAATGGTGAGGTGCTGGACCTTATCAGTGTTTGTGGGAAGGAAGCTGTCCAGTCCCAGCTGCGCTCCAGCCATAGGAATTATGATACCTTCAGGCAGTTATCAAGGGACTTGATGGAAAGGGGCCATGACCGAGACATGCTGAAGTGCAGGGTTAAAGTGAAGTAGCCGCAGAATGCCTACCGCAAAGCCCGCAAGGCAAACCACTGCTCCGGAGCTGCCCCTGCGACCTGCTGTTTCTACAAAGAGTTGGATGCGACACTTGGAGGCAACCCCACCTCCACTCCAAGTACCACCATGGACACTTCAGAGCCCAGTTCAACAAGGCAGGAGGAGGAGAAGGAGGAGGAAAGCGGGAGAGAAGGTGCTGAGGAGGTTGGAGGCACGCAGCCAGGAGCTGTTCTCAAGCCAGGAGGAAGGTAGCCAGTCACGGTAACCAGTGCTTGGGAAGGACAAACACCAGAGGAGGTTCCCAGTAAGCAGCTTTTATTTTGGGAAGGAAGTTATTCGGTGCAGGCTCTTGGGGCAAGGAAGGTTAGGGCTGCATGCATGCCTAGATGTAGAATAGGGTGTTGATGTGCCCTCTCACATCGTGGTAATCGGCCTCAGTGATCTCTTCAAAGGTCTCAGCCAGAACTTGTGCAATGCGCTTGCGCAGGTTTCTTGGGAGAGCCACTGTGGCTCTTGTCCCAGTCAGGCTAACATGCCTGCCCTACTGTGCCATGAGGGGCGGGGGGACCATTGCTGCTCACAGGCAAGCTGCATATGGGCCAGGGCAGAAGACACATTGCAGTAGAATACCCTCCTTTGCTTCCCAGGTCACCCTCAGCAGCGAGATATCTTCCAGGACGAACACCTGTGGAAAATGTGGGAACAGTGTTCAGTATAGGGGCCCCCTGCAGCTGTTGACTCTCCCCAAGGCACAGAAATCCAGAAGACAGTACAGCCATGAAACAATCATTCCCCCTGGACCCTGTGCTTACTCACCATTTTGGGGCTCCTGTGGGTTATGTGCGCTCACTTTGGGACAGGCAAATTATGCTATTGTGTAGACTGTGCTTGCCCTCCTTAAGTATGGGGGAATTATTGCTCTATCTGGTGTGAACAATGCTGCCTCTGTTAAGTGTTGCATTTTGCCTTTACAGATGCAACCTTGAGATCTCCACCGTCCATGCTATCACTGGCTGAGAGACTGCAAAGACTCAGGAAGAGGCCACATAGAAGCAAAGAAGACATGCTGCATGAAGTAATGCAGCAGTCACTTAATGAAAATCTAAAAGCGCAGGAGTGGAGGATGAGTGAAAGGAGGATCTGCCAGCAGAATGCAGATCACTGGCACAAAAGCGCAGAGCTCCGGCAGCAAAGTATGGATCAGCTGATAAGCATCATGGAGCACCAAGCAGACTCAATCCAGGTGCTAGTAGCCATGCAGGTGGAGCACTACCGCGCCTCCCCCCGCCGCAGCCCTCATCCCAAAACTCTTTCCTTTGTGCCCCCTTGTCACCTCCAACCCACTTTCCCCAACATCCGGGTTCTTATCACCACCAGCTGCCTCCAACACCTGTAGCTTCGCCATCTAGCCCTGAAAATTACCCACAGCACTTAGCCCCCACCACCATGCAGTATAGCCATCCTGAAGTGCAGCACACATTGCACAGCACTCCAGACAGGAAGACTGAGTATAACAGCAGCAAAGAGTCCCGTGGCACCTTATAGACTAACAGATGTATTGGAGCATGAGCTTTCATGGGTGAATACTTTGCATCCGACGAAGTGGGTATTCACCCATGAAAGCTCATGCTCCAATGCATCTGTTAGTCTATAAGGTGCCACAGGACTCTTTGCTGCTTTTACCGATCCAGACTAACACGGCTACCCCTCTGATACTTGAGTATAACAGGACATATGCAAATCTGTGATTGTACTGTTCCCCATCCCATCCCCTGGCCCTGTCTGTTTCCCAAGCAGTTGTGTTTCTTTTCAATAAATGAATTTTCCGTTCAGTAAATGGATTTTTGGCTTTGAAAACATTTTTTATTATTGCATAAAGTAAAAGATACCTTAGCCCAGGAAAGCAACAGGCACTGCAAGTCAGCGTAGCAAACACAGATCCCTACTAACATTGGAACCACTGCACTTCACTCCCGTGCAGGGCACCAGACATTACTGGTGGCTTTCAGCCTCAAATTGCTCCCTCAAGGCATCCCGAATCCTTGCAGCCACACGCTGGGCCCCTCCAATAGCCGTGTCAAACCTTAGTCCCAGATTTGGACCTTAGCGTCCAAAATATGGGGGTTAGCATGAAAACCTCCAAGCTTAGTTACCAGCTTGGACCTGGTACTTGCTGCCACCACCCAAAAAATTAGAGTGTTTTGGGGCACTCTGGTCCCCCCTGAAAAACCTTCCCTGGGGACCCCAAGACCCAAATCCCTTGAGTCTCACAACAAAGGGAAATAATTCTTTTTCCCTTCCCCCCTCCAGGTGCTCCTGGAGAGATACACAGACACAAGCTCTGTGAATCCAAACAGAGTGACTCCCCCTCTCCGTTCCCAGTCCTGGAAACAAAAGCACTTTCCTCTTCACCCAGAGGGAATGCAAAATCAGGCTAGCAAATCCAACACACACAGATCTCCCCCTGATTTCTTCCTCCCACCAATTCCCTGGTGAGTACAGACTCAATTTCCCTGAAATTTCCCAGAAAAGAAAACTCCAACAGGTCTTAAAAGAAAGCTTTATATAAAAAAGAAAGAAAAATACATACAAATGGTCTCTCTGTATTAAGGTGACAAAATACAGGGTCAATTGCTTAAAAGAATATTGAATAAACAGCCTTATTCAAAAAGAATACAAATCAAAGCACTCCAGCACTTATATTCATGCAAATACCAAAGAAAAGAAACCATATAACTTACTATCTGATCTCTTTGTCCTTACACTTAGAAACAGAAGATTAGAAAGCAGAAACTACTTCTCCAAAGCTCAGAGAAAGCAGGCAGACAGACAAAAGACTCAGACACAAACTTCCCTCCACCCAGAGTTGAAAAAAATCCGGTTTCCTGATTGGTCCTCTGGTCAGGTGCTTCAGGTGAAAGAGACATTAATCCTTAGCTATCTGTTTATGACAAGCCGTGCTCTCTGGCTCCAGGTGTTGAACTGCCGAGGGCCACGTCTGAGTGAAGCTTTCACCCTTCCCTTCACAAATGTTATGGAGGGTACAGCACATGGATATAACCACAGGGATTCTGTCCCATACAGAGAGCTCCAGCGGCCAGCTCCCATTCAGGTCCAGCTTCCCATACAGAAAGCTCCAGCGGCCCTTTAAAAGTCCAAAAGCACACTCCACAATCATTTGGCACTGCTCAGCTGTTGTTGAACCACTCCTTGCTGCTGTCAAGGCTTCCTGTGTAGGGTTTCATGAGCCACGGCATTAAAGGGTAAGCGGGGTCTCCCAGGATCACAATGGGCATTTCGACTTCACCTATGGTGATCTTCTGGTCTGGGAAAAATGTCTCGGCTTGCAGCTTCCTGAACAGGCCAGTGTTCTGAAAGATGAATGCGTCATGCACCTTTCTGGGCCAGCCTGCATTAATGTCAATTAAATGCCCATGATGATACACAAGCAACTGGAGAACCATAGAGAAATATCCCTTCTGATTAACGTACTTGGAGACTAGGTGGGCTGATGCCAAAATTGGAATATGTGTCCCATCCATCACCCCTCTGCAGTTAGAGAAACCCATTTGTGCAAAGCCAGCCACAGTGCCATGCATGTTACACAGAGGCACAGTTCTTCTAAGCAGGATGCAATTAATGGCCCTGCAAACTTGCATGAACACGATTCCAATGATCGACTTTCCCACTCCAACCTGATTAGTGACTGATCGGTAGCTGTCTGGAGTTGCCAGCTTCCAGACTGCAATAGCCACCCACTTCTCCACCAGCAGGGCAGTGCTCAATCTCGTGTCCTTGTGCCGCAGGGTGGGGGCGAGTTCCTCACACAGTCCCATGAAAGTGGCTTTTCTCATCTGAAAGTTCTGCAGCCACTGCTCATCATCCCAGACTTGCATGACGATGTGATCCCACTATTCAGTGCTTGTTTCCTGAGCCCAAAAGCAGCGTTCCATGGTGCTGAGCATGTCCGTGAATGCCACAAGCAATCTCGTGTCATATGCATAACTCGAGTTGACATCATCGTCTGAGGCCTCACTGTCAGTTTGGATCTTAAGGAGTAACTTGACTGCCAAACGTGATGTGTTGGTGAGACTCATCAGCATATTCCTCAGCACTTCGGGCTCCATTCCTGCAGACTGAAAGGGAAGACAGAGTGCTCAGCACAAAAAATGTTGAAAGATGGTGCCAAATGTGGACTGAAGCAGAGGGATTGCTGGGATGCGAACTGATGCACCACAGGGCATTGGGACAAGACCCAGAATGCCCCCACACCCCCTTCCCGCAAGCCACAGCACCAGAATTGGAAGAGGTGCTCTGTGGGATAGCTGCCCATAATACAGCCCCCCAATGCCACTGCAAGTGCCCCAAATGTGGCCATGCCAGTGCGCTTGCAGCTGTCAGTGTGGACAGATTGCAGTGCTTTCCCTACTGCGCTCTCCGAAGGCTGGTTTAACTCAAAGCTCTCTACATCTGCAAGTGTAGCCATGCTCTCAGCGTCACAGCTAAATATAAGGTGGAACAGATTGCCTGGCATAAGTAGTTAACGCATATTTCAAGGGACCATTCCAGGTAAAGTGGCCCGTTAACATTCCTCCAGTCATCAGGGAAAGGAAGGATGGGGGAAGGCAGCTTGGAGGGGGGTTGTTAGTGAGTTGTGATAAGCCATAAATCCAGTATATCTGTTCAGTCCTTGATATTTAGTATCTAGCAAAGTTATGGATTTAAGCTTTACCTGGAATGGATGCTTGAAATATTGTATGTGTTAAGTACTTATGCTAAACTATCTGTTCCACTTATATTTGTACTGTATTTAGCTGTGACACTTTACTATGTTTCCCTGACCTGGAGAAGAGCTCTGTGTAAGCTTGAACACTTGTCCCGCTCACCAACAGTTGGTCCAATAAAAGATATTAATTACCACCTTGTCTCCCTAATATCTTGGGACCAACATGTCTACAACAACACTCTCTTTTATTGGAAGTTTTGCCTTGCTAAGGAATTACAGTGTTGGTGCTTTGGGATTCTTCAACACACCTTAAATAAATACTGCACAGTAAGAGACATCCTGAGCCCTAAATGGGCATTACATCTTCCATTAAAAGGGTTAAAATTGGACTAGATGGTTCTATTTTGGGCAAGACATCTGTTTCTCTTAGTTAAATTCAGACTTTTTTCTTTGAGAAAAGCTGTAAGCGAATTGGCCTGATTTTAACTTATTTTGCCATGAATTTCTGCCATATTTTGGACATGCTCCAAATGGACATTGGAATATAAACAGCAGAAGAAACAACACTAAGAGAACAAAGTTGAAAAGCCAAAGGCCAGCAAATGTTTTGATTTTAACTGTGTTTGACTGGAATTATAGGTTGACCATGTAGTACATCGAGCCATCAAAAATATATAATTAAATTGCAGTGCTATGTGTTATACTATAAACTCTTCATCCCAAACTAGGGACATTTTGGGTTGGTTTTTGGTTGTTTTTTCTTCACCCCAAACCTGAAGGCAGGCCCTGAAACAAAATTAAAGACACCAACAAAGAATGCACAGCATCTGAGAAGCAAAAGCCTAATTCAGTGTTTCCCATTAGTGGTTTGAAGGAAGGTTCTAGGTTGGTCCCATGCCAGAGATTGCAGAGGGATTGGAGAGGGAAGCCCAGGTTCTAGGTCGGGCCAAGGCCAGTGAAGGTCTTGCGGGCAGGGATTGCAGAGGGAGCCCTGTCCTCTGGGGTGGGACCCAGATCTCTGGTGCGCAGCATATCAACATCACTCACTTAAATTTGGCCCAGCCACCTCACCGTCATAACAGTGTTTGGCCGAAACCTGAGTGGCATTGTGACTCCATGCACCAGGTCGCAAGTGCAATACCTGGAGTTGGAAGCCAGGCCCAGCCCTGCGGGACAGGAGCCACTGCTGTGGGGTGAGTAAGAAGTGAGCTCAACCTCCAACCAGGCCCTCCCCTCTGTACCAGGATGGGATTAGGGTTGCAGTGCCATGGTAGAGGATGCTGCTCCAGGAGGTCAGTGCTCCCTTGGCAGGGGAAGAAGGAGGAGGCAGCAGCAGAGGAGGAGAAAGACTCTGATCTATGATTTTGTGTCCCCCACACAAATATGGAACCTGAGTAGGTTGCAAAAAAAGACAAAAAGGCAGTTGGTGGGTCATCTCAGTAAAAAGTACAAACAATGTGTGCCATTGTTCTCCCAAGACTTCTTTTTAAACACGCTCCTGATGTCAAGAGGTAGTTGAACTGCTTCAGAGAAAGCTAAGCTCCTCCATCTCCAAGACTCTGAGCACTTTTAGAACCCCACCCTTGTTTGAGTTCTGAAACAGGAGGCTGTATTTTTGCTGTTAATTTGTTTGTACATAAAAAATATTCATAGTAAATTATGGTCAGAAGGAGGACAAAAATCAAATATGGGCATCAGAGACTAGGACTGTATGTACATCATCCATTTGGCTCTCTTTCCTGATTATTTGTGAAAATAATTATTCAGTCCTGCATGATGAATACCAATTGAATAAGAATAATTACAAATGCTGTTAAACTGCCGTTCTTGCAATATTTCCTCTGCAAATGCAAATATGCAGCAGTGCATTTCCTTGGTAAAATTGCTGAATAAATATCTATGTTGCTATGGTTTAGATTTGAGGCACTGTTTCCCAGAACGTAGGAGTCTGGGATTTTATTGAACTGTGAACTGAATGTTTTTGTATGTTTTTTTGTATATGTGACCAAAATACTTATATCTGTGGGCAGTTCCAGAACACTTGTGTGCATAGTGATTTATTATACTGTACTTGCTCTCATCCTCTCCAGCAGCGTGAAATCTGAGAGAGTTGATCTAGGAGAGTTTATTCTGCTGCCATCCAGTTGTGGTCTTATGGCAGAAGCCAGGCATCAAGCCTAGCATGTCAAAAATATTATTGGACAGGGAGGTTTTGACCTCAAGTCTTCTTTTTATGTCTTTCCAAATAGTTAAGGTGTTTAGTCCATACATCAGTCTGGATTTGTGTTTTGATTATTGGAGTACAGTATCTTTCAAAGCTGGAGAGGTAATAGAGGAAGAAGGAGAGTCTGTGGATAAAGAACAGAAATGAATCTGGATCTACTTGCAAATAATATTCATTCATTACTCCATCTGGAAAAGGGGCATAATAATACTTCCCTGCTACACAGAGGTGTTGTGAATTTTAATTTATAAGTGTTTGTAAAGTGCTCCAAGATCTTCAGATGAAAAGCACTATATAAGTGCATAGCATCATTGCCATTTTAGTGGTGTAGTAAGAAGGACTGTATATCTAAATAGCGTGTATGGCATCTGATATCCAGTCCATTGTTTCCTTGTGCCCTGTCCCCGCCCCCCCCGTCTGAACCCAGCTGTTGCCTCTTAAATGACGTGTAATGAGACTATTGTTCTACCATGCCATTTAACCACTGTCAAGAGTTTGGCAGGCATCCTGGAGGAGGCAAGTGTTAAGGAAGGACTTGCCTCTTTTATGATGCTTAGATTGTAAGGTCCTTGGGGCAAGGACCATCTTTTGTTGTTGTTCAGTGTCTGCACAGAGCCTAGCAAAATAGAGTTCTGGTCTATGACTAGGGCTTCTAGGTGCTTCTGCAAATCAAATAAAATAATTGTATTTGATTCTGAATTTTTTTCTCCCCATATTATGGCAAAAGTTTGGAGAAAGCTTGTGGGGCACATCAAGTTAGATACTAGCAGAAGATCAAAAATCCTAATAAGATATTCATTTCAATAGTACCTGCTGTATTTGCTAGGTGGAATATTTCACTAATGGCCAAGGCAGCTATTGGAATACCTCATTTATTTAATTAATAGCCTGTGACCTATACAAAGAAAACAGTATTGATGCTGTTAAAACCTAACCCAGCTGTTTTCTCTGTCTCAGTCTCTGCAACTGTTCTCTGTCTTGGTGTGAGAATTTTTTAGATTAATAAGAAGTGTGGCAACTTCAAATTTACTGCTGAGATGTAACTCTTTACAGAAAGTTAGTGGTAGAATTAAAGAGATATTCACTTCTAGTCTAACATTCTCAAACTGCTATTATTCATCATATATACTGATGTTCACTCTATCATTCCAAGATATGCTTTTTATTTCATTTCTAGGAGTCTCGATTCCAGATTCTTCAGGAATGTGCATCTAATAACAGCACTTTTCATTAGTAGATCTCAAAGTGCTTTACCAAGAAGGTCAGTGTCATTAACCCCATTTTAGAGATGGGGAAACTGAGCCAGAAAGAGGTGAAGTGACTTTTCCAAGGTCACCCAGCAGCCCTATGGCAGAGCCAGGAACAGAACCTAGGTCTCAGTCCAGTGCTCTTATCCCCTATTCCACACTGCCTTCCTAACAGCCAGAAGCCATGATGATGGGACTGGGATGTGAGCAGCTGAGCCTAGTGGTCAGAGCAAGAGTGTGTAGCCAGATGCCAGAGCCAAGGGTCTCAGGTGGAGTCAGGAACCAGGAGTAAATAAATAAATGTTATTTACTCCTTCTCAAGAGATAGGGGGTCACCAAATTAAATTAATAGGCAGCAGATTTAAAACAAACAAAAGGAAGTATTTTTCACACAATGAACAGTCAACCTGTGGAACTCCTTGCCAGAGGATGTTGTGAAGGTCAAGAATGTAACAGAGTTCAAAACAGAACTAGATAAGTTCATGGAAGATTGGTCCATCAATGGCTATTAGCCAGAATGGTCAGGGATGGTGTCCCTAGCCTCTGTTTACAAGAAGTTGGGAATGGGTAATGAGATGGATCACTTGATGATTACCTGTTCTGTTCATTCCCTCTGGGACAGCCAGCATGGGTGACTGTCAGAAGACAGGAGACTGGGCTAGATGGACCTTTGGTGTGACCCAGTATGGCCATTCTTATGAGTCAGTGCCTAGGGTTAGAGGCCAGGAGTCAGAGCCAACGGCCAGAGCCAAAGCCAGGAGTCAGAGCCAGGGTAACCGGAGTGAAGCAAAGCAGGTCCAATACAGAAGAAAGGCTAGGGACAAGCAGGCACAGTAGCTATCATAGCCATAGATTGAGCATCCAGCACTCTACTGCTGCTGCTGACTTTCAGAGCAGGTCTGCTGATCCCCTCTGTCAGCTGGGCAGCTTGGCCAATTGGGTAGCTCAAATGGGCCCAGCTGCACTCATTAGACTCCTTGGGGTTAAACTAGCAAGTAAGCAGGCTAGCAGTGGGTCCTTATTCCTGATACTGTCTCACAATTGTTTATTAGGCTGAATTCCTCTATTAGGTTAAAGTTTGTGGATCTAGAGGTGTTTTGTTTTATGCTGTATAGCCAGGACATGAATACATAGGTGCTGGAATTAGGGGAGCTTGAAGTGTTTTCCATCATATACAGGGCTTACAGTTTGGTTCAATGTCTCTCAGCTCCCCAGCTCCCTCACTATGCAAATTGTTCCAGCACCCCTGCAGAAATATAGAAGAAAAGCAGATAACCATCTTTTCTGTAAGGGACACATTCTTCTTTGCAACAGAAAAATTAAAAAAGGAGGAAACCAAATGATGACAGTCAGCTTGCTGTAATGAAGTCATCATTCTGTACCAAAACAAGGAAGAAAAATATCCCTAGCATTTCTCTGAAGACTTAAATCTGGTTATACAAGTTTCTTACTGATTAATTTATTACACAGAGAAATGCATGGAGAATCTGACACCTAGTGTAGGCTTTTAATTTTTCAGGTAGGAGTGAAGTGACTGGAGTTGCTATTATCAACTGAAAATCAGCAAGTATCTCTAGATTGCCCATTATTTATGGTATAACCTTTTGTTATCTCTCAAAGCTGTTTGACATTCACATATGTGAGAGACACTTGGTGTTGTGTCTTGTGGGAAAAAATGAAGCTAAACATTTTGCTCAACATGGAAATATTTCACATCTGGGAAAAGGCATTTAAGAATCACTCTGTTCACCCTGTAATGTCTTAACATCCACAATAATGAGCCACTTTCAATGGGCCTTCAATTACATTAGATAAGTGGAGATTTTATGCCTAACATGACTCTTGTGCCATTGAGATCTTTATTATCTCTTCACATCAGATGCAAATCACTAACCATGTTATGATTTTTCTGTCTTATTTTTTTTAATTGTAATAAATCCTGGAGACATTTTAAGGAAACAGTATTATTTTTTGTAGATCTTATTGGTTTTTTTTCATTAATTTTGCTGCAGAAATTCAATCCAACTTAAATCAAGCACCCCAATGATCACCCTGGTTCGGATGTTCAATTACAGTGGTCAGTTATAGACTGAATGTTAAGCAAAAGCAGAATCTCATACCTGTAAAATTGTTATTGTTATTACATTGCAGTAGTGGCCAGGGACCCTGATCATGGGTGCCAGGTGCTGCACAAACAAGATAATCATGCGGGGGGAGGGATAGCTCAGTTGTTTGAGCATTGGCCTGCTAAACCCAAGGTTGTGAGTTCAATCCTGGAGGGGGCCATTTAGGGAACTGCGGTAAAGATCTATCTGGGGATTGGTCTATGCTTTGAGCAGGGGATTGGACTAGATGACCCCCTGAGGTCCATTCTAACCCTGATACTTTATGGAACCTGCCCCAAGAGCTTACAGTCTAACAAAAAACAGACTGTGTATGTAACAAACAAGAGAATGAAGAAAGAGGCAATAGTTAATACAATCATGCAGTTACATAAACTTTCAAATGTCACCATGTGTACCAATGCCAATAAATAGATTAGCAGTATGATGAATATTACTTCTTCATAGACACTTATGAATTCACAAGCAGAATTTAACTCTTACCCTGCTATAGGCTCAAACAAACCCAAAATCTCAAACTGAAGGTCATCCTAAAGCATGGAGTCCCATCTGGTTTCATGTCTGTCAAGGCTGATACTCCACTCTAGCACTTCAAGTACAGAAGGTGAGGGCTTGCAATGACTCTAAAAAATAATACTGACCACTCCAGGCTTGTATTAAACTCCTAAGATTACAGTTTTTCTCTGACCTTGGCTGGGTAGATGCTGCCAACACCCAAATGCAAAACCCCTAGGGACTCAGGAAGGTGCACTTGGAAATTCCTTCCTGTGGGGTACCCTCAAGCCCTTTCACCCCCACCTCCGGGGCAGAGCTGAGAAAGAAAAACAGAGAAATCAGCTGTTGCCACCAGCTAATTAAAAAAACATATGCACAAACCTCTTAGGACACCAAAAATCCAATCCTGTTCCTAAAAGAGGTAAATTTTATTAAAAACAAAAAGAAAGAAAATACGTCTGGATCTTAGGCTTTTGCTAGATTTAAAAATCCCACTTACAAAAAGTAAACATCAAGAATAACTTTCTTGAGCTCTAGCTTAAAAGTTACAAGCAAAACAAAAGCATTTGGGGTTAGCACAGAGCAGTCCACAAGCCAGTAAGAAATAAAAGAAATAACCCTAATCACCCTTCCTAGACCTTTCCTGACTTACTTACATAGCTGGAGCTTCAGATAAGCAATCTCTAGGTACGATCTGATGGTTTTCCATACCTGGCTTAAAGCATAGTTCAGCCCTTCCTGTTCTGCTTCTCCTGTCTCCGGAGAGCAATAAAAAATAGCCAAAGTTTGTTCCCAATTTTAAAAAGTTCTACCCTCCCACTGGCTCTTTTGGTCAGTTGCCCACTCCCTTCCTTTTTCCTGTGGACTTGTTAACCCTTTACAGGTAAAGCAAGTAGAGAACAATTACCAAGAGGGATTCTATAGCTAACTGGCTGGCTGGGTGTCCAAAAAAGGGAGCTACCCCTCCTCCTCCATCTATCACAATGTCAAACCACACATTTTACATATAAAACAACAAAAAGTCCTGTGGTACCTTATAGACATGTAAGCAGAGTCAGGATAAGCACTACCCTGACATCTGGTGGAAAGAATGTCAGAGAGTGTATTTGCATAGGCACGCCTACCCTATCCCAGACTGCTGAGCGGTGGGACTGCTTGGTGACAAATGACTCACCCTCAGTTGGGTGGTACTTGCTAGACAAGGGACATGGGTTCCAAAACCCAGTGAAGTAGAGAGGCTGGGGACAGGTATCTGTGCCTGGTGGTTCAGTCTCCTTGTGGAGCCAGAAGCACCAGTTGCACCCCCTCCTCTCTCCACTGTGGAATGTCAGAGTTGATTTTTTTTTATTCCCTCAAGAATCTAAATACAGGTTACTGAGATGAATGCACTTTGGGCTAATAGTGCACTAGTGCTGGGGCTCCCTCACTAAGAGCTGAGATCACTAAGAGTTGAAATCACAAAAAAGCTGAAATGACTGAGCTGAGAGCACTGAGCATTGTGCTAACTAGTGGGGGAGCCTGAAGATATGCTGTGGAACAGAGCAGCTGGCGGAGTGGAGCAGTTGCGGGGACGGCTGGAGCGGATCACGGGACAGCTGGTGGCAGCAGAGCGGAGTAGCTGTGGGACAGGTGGAGCGGCCCACAGAGTGAGCAGAGCCGAGCAGTTTTGCAGAGCAGCTCATGGAGCAGAGCAGCTGGTGGAGCGGAGCAGTTCCTGAGGACGGCTGGAGGAGCAGAGTGGAGCAGCTGGTAAAGCGAAGCAGTTCGTGGAGAAGGCGGAAGCAGAACCCACGGAGAGGCAGGGCAGTTGGCCCTGGACCACGTAAGGTGCCCCTTTCTACCCAGGCTGGGGGGAGGGACCTCTACAGATAGACTCTCGAACTCTGGGGTGGCATTGACCAGAAACTTTTGGGTTGTTGGACTTTGGGGTGATTGGACTTAAAACCCTAAGCGGAAAAAGGACAGTGCCAAACGTACTTGGAGGTGGGTTTTTGTTTATGGTTTGTGTTATAATCCTGTTTGTGGTGTTTCTCCAATGGGATGCCGTATTGATTCCTTCCTTCATTAAAAAAGATTTTGCTACACTCAGACTCCGTGCTTGCGAGAGGGGAAGTATTGCCTCCTAGAGGCGCCCAGGGGGATGTGGTATGTGAGTGTCCCAGGTCACTGGGTGGGGGCTCGAGCCGGTTATGCATTGTGTTACTGAAACGGAACCCCTGGATACTGAACCCGGCCCTTGTTGCTGCCAACTAGAGGGGCAGAAGGGTTACAGACTAACAGAAGTATTGGAGCATAAGCTTTCGTGGGTGAATATCCACTTTGTAAACTTATGCTCCAATACTTCTGTTAGTCTATAAGGTGCCACAGGCCTCTTTGTTGCTTTTTACAGATCCAGACTGACACGGCTACCCCTCTGATACATTTTACATACAGTAACTCCTCACTTAACATTGTAGTTATGTTCCTGAAAAATACAACTTTAAGTGAAACAATGTTAAAGGAACCCAACTGTCCCATTAGATTTAATGTAAATGCAGGGGGATTAGGTTTCAAGGAAATTTTTGGGGGGCAGACAAAAGGCATTATACTGTATACTGTACAGTACAGTACTGTACTGTGGTTGGGAAGTGCCTCTGGCTTACCACACACAGGCACAGCCTGCTGCAGGCAAGGATGCTAGGAAGCACCTTTGCAGCAGCAGCGGCAGCTTCCCCAGGGAACAGGCTTGGATTTTGCTGGGAATGCTCCAGGGCTGCCTCTACCTGTCACTGCTCCACTCCAGGCCCACCTCTTCCCACTCCCACTCCACCTCCTCTCCGGAAAGCCACATCCCTTCCCCCTCCCCTCTAACAGGGGCAGCTCTAGTTTTTTTGCTGCCCCAAGCACGGCAGTCAGGATGCCTTCGGCAACTTGCCTGAGGGAGGTCCCCAGTCCCACGGATTCGGCGTACCTGCCACCGAATTGCCACAAATCCATGGGAACAGAGGACCTCCCGCAGACAAACCACCGAAGGCCTGGAACAGCGAATCGCGGCCAGTGAGAGCTGCAATCGGCCGAACCTGTTGACATTGCAGGCAAACAAACTGTCCTAGCCCACCAGTGTATTTTCCTGATGGGCCGCATGCCAAAGGTTGCCGATCCCTGATATACAGTAATCATACCTTCCCTTTGGCTCATAACCTCAAGTATTAACATGTTCATAAAGTTCCTCCTAAGACACAACATATCTCTCCAAGATATGGCACCTATTCTAGTGTAGTTCAGTTAAGTGTTTCCTTTAGGTCTCTGAACATCTTTCAATAAAGAATACTCCTGCGCACAGTTAGGAAGTGTAGATGTAATACTTTGCCTTCCATCTGTCTGTATGAGCACAAAACACAATTAAAGAATAACTATAAAGTAGGGGAATCGAGCATCAGTACATAAAAATATTATTAATAAAAACAACAACTGTTTTATTTTTTGTAAAAAAAAATGGGTTGGGCATGACAAGTATATAATGTGAAGTGAGCCAGATGAAATAAATATTTATTATTGACCAGCCCAGAGCAAATTCAAAATGAAAAGCAATTTTCAATTAACTAGTCATGCTACATTTACCTGAGGTTATGCTGCATAATCAATCAGGAAGAAGTGTTATTTGCTTACTGTTTATAAGCCAGATGGTTCTAAAGCTCTTTTTTAAAATAAAAACTCTGTTAAAAGCCAAAAGAGAAAATGAGCTTCCCATTGGTGATAGAAGTCAGCTAAATCTGTTGACATGATAATTTTAAGCCCATTTAGTTGATGGATTATAACTGATGGGCTGTGAAGTCATCCTTAAGCTATGGTATGGTCCCTTTAAAGTGCTCCAGTGGTTTTTATAGTCACAAGCTACATTCAACTCTCCTTATATTACTGCAGAAAGTGTAAGCATGCTGTTGTATAACTAAAATGCTGGATTTGAGATTTTCAAAAGTGACTAGTGATTTTGGATGTCTCCATTTTGAATGTGCAACTTGAAACACCAGCTGAAAGTGCTGATCAACTAATATGTAAATTAATGGGTGAGATCATGACGCCACTGAAGTTAATAAACCCCCTATGACTTCAATGGAGCCAGGATGTTACTAAAGATTTCTTTATGGTATCTCAAACAAAGAAGCCAGATTCAGTAGTTACTTTTGAAAATGTAACCTTTGATTATACCTCATTGTTTGTGCCTGTTATTGTTTACATTATCTTTTATTCATTTGTTTGATATGTGTCCAAACCAAGCTACTGATCCAAACACCTCTGTAATTTTCAAAAATACATTGCCTACATGATAGCTAGATGCAAATGATGACTCATGTATTAAAAATACATAGAGGGATAAATGATAAACAGACACGGTCAACTACAATTGAATAAGCTGTTCACATGACTTCCATAAGTGAAGCCAATTGCTTTTAAATAATTAGACTAACTTTAAATGGATTTAAAAATATAAACATTAATATTGTAGCTATATAGAATAAATGATAGCATTTGCAGGGTATAATGCTTTTATTGGAAGGAGAGCTACATTGTGCATAAGTATTGAAACTAGGGTGACCAAATGTCTCAATTTTATTGGGACAGTCCTGACATTTGGGGCTTTTTCTTATATAGGCACCTATTATCCCCCACCCCCATCCCAATTTTTCACACTTGCTATGTGGTCACCCTAATTGGTGAGTTATGTAAGTCATCTCCAGGCAGTACCTATAAAATCTCTATACCATCACTTACCATGCTATTTTACTTTGGTGTTTAACAATATTTATTGAAACAGTTTTCCATATCCCTCCTCTTCTAACTCCAGGTTGTTTTAATGACCACCTACAGGCTTCACATTCACAGAAATATTTGGATGCAGATATTTAAAATAGGTTTTCTGTATATTAAAGAGTTTTGATTTTAGGTTCCAATGTCCTGCAAAAGGCTAGATATAAATTGTTCTCTCTCACTCTCTCTCTCTCTCACACACAGACACACACACACAGTTTTTCCACTATATTTTTTCTAATACTCGGCCCCCAAATATAGAATCCCAATTGTCTAAGCTGACATAGCTGGTTTCTCTAACTCTTATGTTCATGAAATAATGAAACTTAAAATTGTCACTGGTTGAGAACTGCTTTTTCCTGATGCAGAAAAAAATGAAAGAATTTTCTGTCAGGTTCTCCTTCAAAATAAAGAAAACAGTAGCTGTTTGAAAGATGCACAGACGTTTTGGATTTTATAAGTGGTTCTGGCAGATATGGGTTAATTTGCAGAGTATAAGAAAGGAGGTTAAGGTACAAAATTAGGCCCCAGTTTTGCAATCTGATCCTTACAGGTCTCTGGGGGACCACTGTAGACATGGAGTAGTTAGATCAGATGTTACAGTTGCTGTAACTTACTTTGAGGGGTCAAACCATCTCTTGGCAGTCCCAGAAACTGGGAGGTGCAGAAATGGCATAAATTCAGCATTTATGCGCTCAGTTCAGCCCAGAACCAGGACTCTAACTATTTAAGCACTAGTAGGAACAATTCTGTTCAGATTTCCTGATAAACTCTAGGCTTGGTGGATGGCAACACACACACACACACACACACGCGTACACAAAATCTGCGTATCTGGTGATTTTAATTTATGTTATCTTAATTATGTTACCTCATGAATGACACATAGTTCACAATTATTTTAAGTGCCCTTCTCAGCTGATTTTGTGTCTTGAGCAGTGTTTCTTATGAAGAGGTTAGATATGTGCAGCTACTACATTTCAGAGCTACATTATAATGGAATTTGCAACGTGTCTGGAGGGAACCAGGGACCTCCTTGCGCTCAATCTGGTTCAAGGTTCAATACATTTTTAGGGGAGAAAATTGATAAATGATGGAAGTGGTAAATAATGAATAGGACAGCCATTGATACAGAGTGATCTGGATCCCTTGGTCAGCTGGGCTAAATCAAACAATACGTTTTTTAATATGGCTGAACGTAAATGTGTATATCTAGGAACAAAGAATGTAGGCCATGCTTACAGGATGAGGGACTCTACCCTGGGAAACAGTGACCCTTGAAAAAGATTTGGGGGTCATGGTGGATAATCAGATTAAACTGAGCCCCCCAGTGCGAAGCTATGGCCAAAGGGCTAATTCAGACCTTGGATTCATAAACAGGAGAATCTTGAGTAGGAGTAGAGACTGCTGCTGGAAACTGTATCCTGTTCTGGTGCCCAGTGTTCAAGAAGTATGTTAAGAAAAAAGAGAATGTTCAAAGAAGAGCCACAACTATGTTTAAAAGATTAGGAAATATGCCTTATAGTGATAGACTCAAGAAACTCAATCTATTTATCTTAATGAACGGAAGGTAAAGGGGTAACTTGATTAGTCAATAATTACCTATACGGGGAACAAAAATGTAATAATGGCCTCTTCAATGTGGCAGAGAAAAGTATAACATGATCCAATGACTGGACATTGAAGCTAAACAAGTTTCAACTGGAAATAAAGCATATGTTTTTCACAGTGAGAGTTATTAACCACTGGAATGACTTACCAAAAGTGATGGCGAATCAATAATGATGAAGTATTTTGAAATCAAGATTGCATTTTTTCCTAAAAGATCTGCTCTAAGAAATAGTTTGGAAAAGTTCCGTGGCCTGTGTTATACAGCAGGCCAGACTAAATGATCTCTTCTGGCCTTGGAATCTACATAGCAGGCTCATATGCCAACTCTGCCCCCTGCCTTCTTCAGCCTCCCTCTCACAATATTGCCAATCCCAAGTGTACAGAAATCATTTGTCAGGGTCCAACAATCAGGAGACTGATTTAAAAATCACAAACTATTGTTCTTTTTATTTACCTTAGGATTTGGAGCCTTTGGGGTTCACATTTTCAAACTTCTCTGAAGTCTGAGGGCTAAAAACTTACTTTTAAAAAAATGAAAGCTAAGATTCTCACAATCAAATCACTGCAAGAGCTGGTGATGTATGAGGCACACCAAATACTGCAAGGATCACAATAAAGTTTCAAAGGGTGGTAACACTGCACACCTCTCCTTAGCTGCCCGCTTGCGCCTAACCAACCCTCAGACCCATTTTATGTGTTGTTGGCCTCTTTGGCAAAGTGGTGAATGCTAGTTGGCTACTCGCTCATATTGGGTTTCCAGGCCATTGCCAGAGCCTCTCCTACATATTTTCATTAGGAAAAGAGTAGAAACGACCGCTGAACATACAACAGCAAGTTAAGAGAATACACGCTTTCCTGCTGCAGCAACCATTACACTGCCCAGAGGCAGGAAACATCCTCTAAGACGGGAGTCCCCAGTGTGGTGTCCACAGGTGCCATGGTGCCCACCGGGGCATCTAAGTGCGCCCGCGTACTGGCCGGCGGATGAGCATCTGCTGATATGCCACCAACAAGCTGTATTACCCAGAAGTGTTGCCGCCAAAATACCGCCAAAAATCGGTGGCGACGCCTCTGGATGACGCTGCTTGGCGGCATTTTGGCGGTGATGCCAGTTGATGTTGCTGCTTGTCATTGGAATTTCGGTGGATGCTCGTCCGCCACCACGGTCCTCTGTGACTCGTTGTCTGGCAGTTGCCAGACGGAAAAGGTTAGGGACCACTGCTCTAAGTGTAAATAAAGAGTCAGTTTGAGGCAGTGAGGGGAGGAACATGAGCAAGAGAATAACTTTCTAGCCTGGTGACTAGAGCACCCACCTAGGAAGTGGGAGACCCAGAATCCAGTCCTTCTATTCCCATGACTCTTTAATTCTTTATACAAAGTGGAACACCTTGAACAAGAGAGACTGAGGAAGGCCCACATCAGAATAATCCATAGATCAGTGGTGGGGGCACTCCAATGAGAAACAGTACTCCCTGTTTAAAACCCTTCTATCCCTCAGACAGAAAGGGAGACTTGAACCAGAAAAGCCCTGTCAGGAATGAACAGCGGTATACCCTTGTTAGCATTTTTGTCACACAGGAATACCACATCACAGGAGTGCCAAAGAAGTCCAGAACAGGCACTGATCAGTGGAAGGACCATACCTGTGAGGGAAGACCTGTTGCAGCCAGAAGGCAAGAGAGACCACTGAGAGGAGATGAAAGAAAACAGAGAAGACAGTCACTATAATATGACAGGCACTCCTGTGAGGATCCAGCCATTAGAGAGACACCAGAAGGTGTGGATGAAAGGAATCATGAGGGATAGAGTTGCACTCAGGTCACATAACATGACTACATGAGACCCAAGAGATCCAAATGAACAGGAGGCACTAACTAGCCAGCAGACAACACCCTGAGACAGCCTACAGAAATATAGAGATCTGAACAGAAAGACAGAGAACCAACCCCACAGGGAGGGATTTGAGACTCTGCAAAGAACTAGTTTACTAGACTCAAAGACAGGTAACAGATAGACAGTGATAAGTCACTCCAGGTGTGGTTGCCTGTTGATGAGACCAAAGTATGTAACTAGCAGAGTATGTGGTAAAGACAGGACTCCAGCTCAGCTACGGCTTAGCAACTTCTGGCTGAAGGGACATGGGGTAGCATCTGGGCATCAGTTATGTGTTTTTAAGGTTTACATTAAAATGTTTGTAAACAAGGGAGATGTAGCATGATCAATGAAACTAGAGTCAGAGGGCCCATGATCCCTGGAGGGGAAGTCACTGAATGATGGGACACCATGAGAACAGGAAACACAGGAAGCTGGAAGCAACTCAGCAATATGGACAGAGCAATACACAGAATTTAATGAAGGTTTGTTTGTTCAATGTAACCTGTATTCAGCTTCATTCACAGTGAATGAAACAATATCTAAGAAGTGGGCCAGTTGCACCCATAGCCTCAGCCTGTCTTGCTACTCCTTCCCAGGGCTTCTTCCTGAAATACTATTCTTCTGAGCTGCCCTCCCACTCTTTTTACTGAAGAAAGGGCTGGCATTCCTCTAGGCTGGACTCCTAAACATCTTCACCTCCCCCATTTTTCTCTCTCAGTTCTGTTCTTTACCTCCCAGCAGTCCTGGCTCTCATCACCTGACCCTTTGTCAAATGACTTCACTCATTGCCTTGGGGAGGCAAGCCAAATCTGGCAAAAACATAGTTAATCTCCACCTCCTCCCTCCTTTAGGATCAGTTTGCCCAGTGACAGCCAGTCTTTGAGTACCCAGTCAAGAGTGTGTCAAATGTGCTTCATAGCTTTACTGAAATTCTAGCTGGCCAGATAACTATGGCATATCTAGAGACTTAGGCTGATATTTTCAACATTGTATAGGGCATTCAGATATCAAATTGTCATTCATTGTCTTCCAAGTCCCTTAGGCAACTTTATAAACCTCAGCCTTTGCGTGAACACAGTTGAGTTAAATGGGGTTGTACTTCACAAAGTGTCGGTTTAAAAATAATTTAGATTTTTATTTTATTTATTTCAATTTAAAATAATAAATAGGCACTGATCCAATGCTGTAGGCTTGCTGACATTATTAATAACATAATATAAATTAAAGAATGTAGTAAATTGTTTATTATTGTAAGCTTTTCGAGGCAGGAACTGCCTCTTACTATATGGGTATGTGCAGTGTCTACCATAATGGGAATATGATTTCAGCTGGGGAATCTAGATGCTACTGCAAAACTTATAATTAATAATAATAGTGCTAAAACCACTTTATCCCACATGGCAAGAATACTATGTCTATTATACAGACCTCCCCACTTCATGGATGACACAAAGCAAAAAAAGGTTCCTTGTAACATAAAAAAACCTTTGAGTTTTATTCCTTTGCTGAGCATTTTCATCCGCAAGAGTAAATACTTCTTTGCTGTTTCCACTGTAGCTGCGGCTTCCCAAGTGGCATATGAGTAAGCATCCAGCATATTCCTAATATTTGTCCAGTAGAGAGTGCAAATAGAGTAATACAGAGAATAAAAATTGTTCAACTGCCTTTGAAGGCCAATGTATAATGAAGAGCTATTCTGATGAAGCAGTGTTTATTTCTGATGTGGCTGGTAACTTGGATAGATCCTTCAGAAACTGACATTTCTTATGTATTTCCCTTTTTTTGGCTTGCACGCTACTGATTTATAATATAGGCAGGTAGTTTTGAATTAACCAAATGGCTTGGTTATCAGCAATTTATTAAAAAGTGATGGAAAACCATCATGGATGAGTAACTCAAAAAATTCATTTGTGGAAAGAAAATTAGATTTGTGTCATCTCATCATTCAACCCTATTGCAACCTGAGTTGGAAAAGACAAAGGCCTGGATCCTATGATGCTGTAAACTAGTTTAGCTCCACTGAAACCAAATGGCCCCATGCCGATTTACACCAGGAAGGGATCTGGTCCAAATAGCACTACTATAGAAGAGTGAAGAGGGAATGTGCCTACTATAATCTAAAAAGTGGCTTTATTCGTTTTTTTTTTAAAGCCTTTATTGAATTTCATGTTCACTGTTTCTCAATCCAGATCACATTATGTCAATGTGTAAGTGAAAAAGGTGGGGTATGTTTTGTTTTTGTTCTGGTTTGGTTTTGGTTTTGTTTGTTTCTAAGGGCTTGTCTTCATGGAAGTTTCGCTAGTTATATGAGTATTATTGTACCAGTATAATTAAACCACTATTGTTGTATTGGTATAACTTCTTGTACGGAAACTCTTATTCCAGAATAAAAGCATCCACACAGGGAGTTATACCAGTTAACTATAGTGGTTTAAATTCACACCATAGTTTATACAATGATGAGTTCCAAATTATTGTCATCTAAGAAAGATCTTTGAGTCATCATGGATAGTTCTCTGAAAACTTCCACTCAATGCACAGCAGCAGCAAAAAATGCTAACCGTATGCTAGGAAATAATAGGAAAGGGATAAAAAATAAGTCAGTGTAACTTTAGTGGCCCAGATGGAGTCTCCTCTGCAAGGAGCTCTGGTGAAGAAAAGACATGCGCAGGAACACAGCCGGGAAAGTCCCTTCTGCCTCAGTGGCACTTGTTCCAAACTCCCCAGAGTGAACACACGCACCCACAGGAAAAGTACAATGGATAGAAGAAAGGGAAATATTTAATCATTGAGGCATGACTGGAGAAAAACAACACGGGGAAAGATAGGGGGAGCAGTAAAACAGGGTTACATTCAACACAAGGCCCTGCAGGGCCAATGGTACTTCAGTCTGCAAGGGCAGACACGAAGCAAAGCATCTGCACTCAGAGTTCAGGAGTCCTGGGCAGAGTTCCAGTCTGGCAATGAGTCTTGGGTGCTCCTGGTCATCCTCAGTGCCAGTAAACTTCCTCAACAAACCCATCTGGTGCCTTCTTCTGATGCTCTCTGCAAACCCACACAAAGAAACAATCTCCCCACTTAACTAGCTACAGCCTCCCTCCTTATTCCAAATACAAAGTCATAAGCCCCAGTACTCACAGCCCCATATGGCTCTGGGCAGCAGTGATACTTTGTCAAGCTTCAGTTTGTCCTTCTCGGGTGATTCCTTCTTGGCACAGTGCTCTTCCTGGCCCCTGTCCTGGGGCATCCCAGGTTGGTTGCTCTGTCTCTGCAGGCTTCAGGCAGGTTCTCAGCTGCTTCCCTATGTGAGGGCCTGCTTGCTGTAGGTCTTCTGCCTGGAGCTCCAGACACACACACACACCTTCTCATTCCCACTCTATCTACACTCCCACCACCCACCAAACAGAAGTTCCTCTTCCTGGAAAAATCAGACTTCCACTCCTGAATGCAAAGATTTAAAGGGGCCATGCTCCCTAAACCCCAAAGGGGTTATACCAGAAAAGGACCATAATTCCACTATATAAATCTGTAATGTAGCCATACCTTGAATACCATGTCCAGTTCTGGTTGCCTCATCTCAAAAAGAATACAACGGAATTGGAAAGGGCAACAAAAATGCTCCCATATGAGGAGAGAGTAAAAAAATTACGGCTGTTCAACTTAGAAACTAAGAGGGAATACGCTAGAGGTCTATAAAATCATGAATAGTGTGGAAAAAGTGACTAGAGAAGAGTTATTTACTCTGTCATGCAATACAAAAACCAGGGGTCATCCAATGAAATTAATAGGCAGCATGTTTAATACAAACGAGAGGAAATACTTCTTCACTCAGTGCACAACTAGCCTGTCGAGCTCATTGCTATGGGCTGTTGTGATTGTGCAAAGTATTACTGGATTTAAAAACAAAAATAATAATAATAAAGAACTGGATAAGTTCATGGAGGCTAGGTTTGTCAATGACTATTAGCCAAGATGGTCAGGGATGCAAGCCCATGGTTGCAGCAACCCTAAACCTCTGATTATCAGAAGCCAGGAGTGAAAGACAGGGATAGATCACTTCAAAATTGCCCTGGTCTGTACAGTCCCCCTGAAGCTCTGATATGGGCCACTATAAGAGATAAGGATACTGGGAAAGATGGACCATGGTAGCTCTTATGTTCTTATGCCAGTATAATTTTCCCATGTTGACTAGCCCTAATTCTTCCAATGCTGCCAATTCACCCAAAGTCAAGCTGTTCTCTCTGCCTCATTATCACCAGAGATAAATATTCTGCAGCTGGAACATATCAATTCTGTTGATGACACATGAGTCGGAATAGAAGTCACTTTACTCTCTTATAGCTGGGCTGGCTCTGCAGTGCTTACAAGTGTAACACATAGTTAAAATGTAACTGTCACTAAGTTAAACAGAGGGGACACTGTCCATACATATAGAAGAGCTCTGTTGAATAAGTAAGGTACTCCTATGCTTTCTGATCATAGCCACACAATCTAAATTGTGAACTTTCTCTCCTATGTCTCCTCACTGCACACACACACCCTCACCTACAGTAAGTATAATTGTCAGGTGTTTCAATATGTCTTTGCCAATGAGCAGACAGATTTTAGGTGGAGAGGAATTATCCACTGTTAATGAGGAAGATGGAGAGCTCTTTCATCAATCATTCTTCCTAAAAAGCTAAGAACAGAGTTTTTCAAAGTTTAATATTATGCACTCAAATAATATTTCCGTACCTAAATGAATGGCCTAATTATCAGAAGCGCTGAGCTCCATTCAAGTAAATGGGTATTACAGGTAATCAGCACCTCTGAAAATCCAGCAACTTATTTACATGCCTATATATAGATTCAGAAGCTTGACTTTAAGCATCTCAATTGGAAAATTTTACCATGAAGGCTTAAGACACAACACACAATGGTTAACTTAAATGAGTTGTAGTAACTTTCTTCTTCTAATTCAAATAAAAGAACATGAAGAGAATGAGAGGCACCCAATGAAGTGGTCGTGAACAATATCCTTATCATAAGTCAAACACTGACATCTTTACTCAATTTTTACTGAGATCATATTCAGGCATTTGACTGCATAAGGTTCTCAGCATTTGGCCCTGCTGGTATATTGCTATCTTATCTGTTGCATTTTTTAGACCAGCCACAGTTGACTGTAGCCTACGTCAGCGGGTTGAAAAAATGAGACTTCCCTGCAAAACAGAAAAAAACACTCCAAAGTATGTAGTGTCAAAGTTTTATTAGTGTTGAGGTAGCCTGCCTTTTCATGAGCTAGTCAGCTAAGATATTTACACAGCTTGCCTAGTGAGAACTTTTATTTTTATTGAGGTTTTACAACATATGAGCAATGGAACAGCAAGCAATGTTAATTACATGTCACAATATATTGTTATTATACAATAGCAGCACTAAATGTTGACGATTACTAAATGAAACACCCTGCAGAGTTACACAGAATCCAAGTGCTTGATCACATGATTGGTGGATCATAACAAGTACATAAGAGAAGGACAGAAAAAACGGCAGACAAAGAAGACATAATGGGTGTGTGTGGTTTTATGTAAGTATCTTCCTGACAAATAAGTAATTATATCAGTACTGAATGGCAGATTATTAGGTGGAATGGGTTTTGATATTAGTGAATGCATAATGGAATCAAATCTGTCAGTTCAACCCCATTTATGCCACTTACTGATTGTGATTTTTCTCCATTAGAGCTGTGTTAGTTCTTTTAACCATTCTGAAAAGCTGGGTGCTGCTTTCTCTCCTCAGTGTCTAAGGAACATTCTTTTTGGCTCTGTTTAGGACCAACAGTAACCAGCAGAATACAGGTCCAGTCACGGATGGATCTTCGAAGAAATTAAGGATTCACGTTCTATATAAGGGAGACAAACATACTTTTAATATTGAGGCTAGAGTTCTACAAATTAAATCCCAATGTTTCTCACAGCTCCCCAGTGTATTGGGGAAGGGGACTTAAAACTAACAAAAGACAACAAACAAATTTTAGTTTCCTCTGTATTTTGTGTAAAGAAGATGGTGCAGTCACTGCAGCTCATGCTAATTTAGTCAAATTAGCACCCAAAGTGTCTTAAGCAGAAAGACAAGAGTACAGAATTGTATCTGGCAGCCAAACAAGAACACACAATTGTTTTTCATATTTTTTTTGTGTTAAAGAAACAGCTGCAGCTTTTTTGCTACCAGTGCATTTTGTTACTGGAAATCTGAAATAAATTGTGTCAAATAAGCCATAACAGAACTTTCAAAACAACTTTTAAACTAAGTTACAGGGCAGACATATTTAAAGATTCCTTCACTTATGGGTGAAAGCCACAGATAAGCCCCAATGGGCCAAATGTTGATGGCAAAGCTGAGCCCATAAAGTCTCCATCCAAATGCATATTCCTGTACAAAACCATGTGCAAGCACTTTTACACATGTGTACATCTAAATAGCCCATTTGTACCTGCAACCACAGATATTTGCACATAAAATAGTTGCAAGCACAAATTTTGCAGGCATAGCTAACAGGCCTCATTTTGTAAATTTAGCTTTATATTTGTATAGATACAATAATGGTTAGCATGCAGCCTGCATTGCTTCTAAAACAATCAAGTAAAATGATAAGAAATGAGCAAATTTCCAAAGGTTAAGCAGTTTGGATACTTCTTCACACTTACTCAAAAAAAAGCTTTAGAAGCTGGAAAGGACATCATACCAAATTTGCAGCATTTACTGATTGTTCTCAGACTGGAACTAACACAAAAAGAGCCTTTTGTGATATTTCAGTACATCTGCTGCTGGCCCCCATCAGAATGAGGAAATGCTGAAGTGGGATATATGTCTAGGGGGAGAGATGGCATGACCAAACTTTCAAATCTCATAACTTTGGGTGGGGGTTAGAATCATAGATTATTAGAGTTGGAAGGGATCTCAGGAGATCATCCAGTCCAGCCCCCTGCTCAAAGCAGGACCAATCCAAAAATGGCCCCCTCAGAGATTGAACTCACAACTCTAGGTTTAGCAGGCCAATGCTCAAACCACTGAGCTTTCGCCCCCCCCCCCCTTTAGTTTGGAGCAAAGAATGATCACAGATCTTCTTTTCTCTGATTCATTCCCCCATTCTCTAGTAATTGTCATCTTGTTATTCCGCTTTGCTCAGGTCCTTGAAAATTACCCTGACACTACAAGATAATTACTATGGGACACATTTTAAGCCTTCACCCTTGGCAAACAGGCTGTGCACAGGGATTATCTGAAGGCACCCGAGAGATGAGATCTTTCATAAGACCAAATTTTCAAATGTACCTATGTACGTTTCAACCGGGAGAAAATGCCCGTGGACTCAGTGAATATGTAAAATCCTATAACTGCCTGAACAGATCACATTTTCATTTGGGTGAGTAGCTGTTTACCTGAGAAGTTAAATGGTTTACATGACCAAATGTAGGGTTTATAGACACATCAGCGGTAGATGCATTTTATTTGGCTGGTGCCACTTAATGTGTCATGTTTAAAAATGAGGCTTAAATAGCATTCCTTCCAAAACTGACAAAAGAAGCTAATGCACAGATTCACTGCCAATTTGGAGGGAATCTATGTAACTATGCATTCAGATCAGCTAGTGCCACAACTCACAGAATGCAATTTTTACCTGCTGTACACACAGAGAGACTGAACACCAGAAACCCATTTTTGGTTAAGGTTTGTGCCTCCTTGCTTTGTTCAGGAACCTAAATACTATAGCGCTCAACACGCTATAACTATGACTAATAGATAGCTCAAACTTTTGAGATAAATACCTCTTCAGATCAAAGAGGAAAAGACAGAATCATGGCACATTATTTTTCATACAAAGAATTGTTGTATCTAGATGATTAGAAACAATTGCAACTGATGACAATGAAAGTGCTGCTACTATCAAGTTAGCGTAGGAAAACATGGAAATGGCTGTGGGCACTTTTGCATAGTATAGGACATTGTTATGACAGCAATTTGAGATGTATTAGTGTAATATGATCTATAGCTAACCTTCGAACGGTTAAAGAGGGGCTTTTGGTTTGTTTGTGTGTGTATGTACATGTGTTTGTTGGCATTAAGGATACACACTGCCTTCACAGAACTATTCTGAAGCAGATTGTAAATGATCTGATTCACAATAACATCCATCTTCCATGTCCAGAGAGAACTGGAGGAAATTAAATACCATACAAGTATTTTGCGGTAAAACTCATATTTGATGGAGCTAGTAAGAACCCAGATGCTGCAGAGAAAAAGAAAACACTCATAATATTTGTTTTTTTAAATGATTCATTCCTCTTTCATGAGCTTCTCTAAGCAGCTAGTTGCTTAAAACCTTTTAGAGAAAGAACACAGATTCTTAGAGTTTTAAGACCAATATGATCATCTAGTTTGACATCCTGCATTATACAGGCCATAGAATTTTACCCAATGATTCCTGCAATGGGGTAAGTTATTCCTCCCTACTATACGAGTGTGCATTATCACGCCCAATTACGTGTGGGTGAACCAGAGCATCTCTTTCCTTCAATCTCAATTTAAAGACCCCATGTGATTATGAATGTATTACTGCAGCTGGCAAGCCATTCCATGGTTAGTTGCTCTCAGTCATACCCTGAGCCCAACATAAATTCATTATTGTGTAGTTAACATATAATCACTGTCGTTAAAAGGCAATTATTTGATTTTCTATATCTGTGCTGCTTCTTTCTCTCTTTTATCCCTCCTGAAACAGGCTGGCACTATGTCAGATTGTGGAGTTCTTTTGAACAGGGTTTCACACCGGTCAGTGTTTGTAGCCCAGGATTTGATATCTACAATAATAAACTACTCCTGGGCCTGTTTCTCAGTCAATGTGTCCAGTACACAAAGGGATTGCCATTGCTGAAAAGGATTTAAATGCAAGCATTGCAGTACTGGATGCTTTCAGCTGCATCTTCTCTTCTGGGCCTGAGGTGCAGCGGGACAGCTCTTCTTGCTGACAGTTCTGATGAGTATGGAGCATGGCAAGAGAAGAGAAAGCAGAAAGGTTCACAGGTTCCTTCATTTCCATCACCTTGTGTCGCAGCTCAGATTGTGCGATTAATACAGAATGTGGCTTTCAGATACTATACTGATGCATGAAACCAGCTCTTCATTCTGAGTCCCTTTCAACTCCTATCAGAGCCTCTGACGCCAAAGAACTTGGCTTGGGTCCACTGGGCATTGCATAACATGGGCCAAATTCACCACTATTGTCAGTGGGCAAAAGTTCATTGTAATCAATTAAGCTACAGTAATGGTGACTGGTAAATCTGGCTCAATGACTTTAAAATTGGTTTAAACCGGTGTTCTTCACCATTTTTGAAGTGGGGGCCACTTTGGCAAAAAACCCTCAATGTGAGGGTGGGGTTGTGGGGTTTGGAGTGTGGGAGGTGGCCCAGGGTAGGGTTGAGGGTGGGGTGCGGGGGTGAGGACTCTGGCTGGGGGTGACAGCTCTAGGGTGGAGCTGGGATGAGGGGTTCAGGGAGCAGAAAGGGGCTCAGGGCTGGGGCAGAGGGTTGAGATGCAAGGGTGGGGGCAGCAGGGTGGGGCCGGGGATGAGGAGTTTGGAGTGCAGGAGGGGGCTCAGGGCTGGGGCAGAGGGTTGGGATGGGGGGGGAGGGGCAGGGCTCTACCTGGGGGTGCGGGCTCTAGGGTGGGGCTGAGGATGAGGAGTTTGGTGTGCAGGCAGGTTGCCCTGGAGCTGTGGCCAGAGGACTCCCCCCAGCCCTCTCCCTGCTGGCTCAGAGCTCCGGGAAAAGGGGTCCTCTCTCCCTCCTGCAGGCAGGTAGCATGGGAGCTCCGGGGAAGGGGCCTCTCTGCCCCCTGCTGGCAGCAGGGAGCTCCAGGGCCGGGGGAGAGACCCACAGCAGCCCTGGAAGCCCCAACTTGCTTCCCTCCCCAGTTCCCACTCACCCCTACCTCCCCCATCTCCAGGTCCCTGCTGCAAGACCCTTTAGAGCTGCTGTGCAGCTATTTATAGCCTGCTGTATGACTGCACAGTTTAGAGGGAACTTAGGGAGCCACATTTAGGGTCGACGGGAGCCACCACTAGCTCAAACGCCTTGCAATGAAGAATACTGGTTGAAACCCTTCATTGCCATACATCTCAGTAGTTTGCAGTGCTCTCCAGACTCTGGTAACTCCAGATCTCAGTTTAGCTCTTCATAGGAATTTATGGAATGTTTAAAAATGTGAAGCTGAAGGCAACATGTTTAAATGGCTGCCAGATCCAAACCGCAAACACTCTAAAATACCTCCTCATACTTATATTATCTCCCAG
Source organism: Gopherus flavomarginatus (assembly GCF_025201925.1). Lineage (NCBI taxonomy): Eukaryota > Metazoa > Chordata > Testudines > Testudinidae > Gopherus > Gopherus flavomarginatus. Next base: position 194,269,253 of record NC_066620.1, on the reverse strand, counting down.
TTAAAAGGATGGGGCAAACAAAGACAATTACACTGCTCTACAGCCAAAATGCTTCTGAAATAAATGTAGTCCAACTTTACTAATTCTGGGTCACTGAGAACGAAAATGATGCTTAAAATTGTTGATTGGCTCTAGTTTTCAAGATATGCTATTGGGTCAGTATATACAACCCTTGACTTGGGAATGGCAGAGGATAAATGAGTTATAAAGGGAAGGGATCTCAATTTAAACCAGAAATGACTAAAATACATCTTTGACTGGAGCTATGAATAAATCTATGACTGGGTTTGGGCAGTACTTGCTTTTGAGGTAAAACAATGAATGATGCAATCTGAAGCTGGTATTGCATCATACATGATATGAATTGCATCATGTTATTCCTAGAAGTCATGGATGATGCAATCATAACGAAGCTTACATCACTCTGCTGAACAAATTGCCCTATATCAGCTCTAGAAATCATACAGTGTCGTGCTCTCTTATTTGTCAGTGTTTGATTTTGCAAAGGGACACATTTCTGTTTAGCCAAAGTGAGCAGAGATGCCTCGTACTTGTGTGAACAGTGCAAATAACTTCTGCTATGTTTGTGGTGAAGTGACTTTTGCATCACAAAAGCGCAGTATAACCACTATGGTTAAGAAAGCCTATCACCTTTCTTTTGGCTGCAAAATTGGAGATCAGGACAAGAGGTGGGCCCCACACATATGCTGCAACACTTGTGCAACAAATCTTCGCCAATGGTTGAACAGGAAAAGGAAATCTATGCCTTTTGCAGTGCCAATGATTTGGAGAGAGCCAACAGATCATCCCAGCAACTGTTACTTCTGCATGGTGCCGCCAGTTGGGAAAGGTGTGTCAAAGAAGAAAAAGTGGACTGTGCATTATCCAAACATTCCATCAGCTATACGCCCAGTACCCCACGGAGAAGGACTGCCGGTTCCTGATGCACCAGAATCATTCTCACTTGAGTCACACAAGGAAGAGGAAGAGGATGAAACTTCTGGTCCTGAACCATCAATGTCACAGGACCCACATTTTCTCCCATCCTCCTCCTCTGAACCACACCTCCTAACACAAGGTGAACTGAATGACCTCATCAGGGATTTGGAACTACTCAAGAGTAAGGCAGAGCTGTTGGGCTCCAGACTACAGCAGTGGAATCTCCTGGCAGGCTATCAGGGCAAATGGAGCCCATCAATGCTTGCAGACTATTGCTGGACAGTGACAAGAGATGCTCCATTTAATGAATACAAGAGACAAGCCAAGAAGCGCCGAGTAGACACTGAATAGGACTAAACTATGTACATAATAGTTTTTTGCCTTTTGTTTCATAATAAATTTTATTTATATAACCCTTTTGCTGATTTTTAAAGTGTTACATAAACAGGACAGGTGAAATATTATCATGTAAAGCAACCATAAACACATGAAAAGATCTAGGTTTACAGTTTATGATTAAAACTCTACTATCTACACAATATACATAGACATAAAATGTAAAAACTTAAATATCTTAGAAACAGTAGCCAATCAGTTGTTTTAATTGTCATATTTGAATTCAGCACATCAAAATACATAATAAATATCACATTTTATCTCTGAAGCAGACGACTTCTCAAAAATTGTAGACCAGTGTTACCAGATATACAAAGAGATTCGCTGACAACATCAGTGAGCTTCTGCAGCTATGGGGCTTCCAAGTGCCATAACATCCACAGCCACAGATAACTTGTCCTGAGCAGCAAGACAGAATGGTCTGTGGGTATGTCTACCCTGCAATGTAAGTGCAGGGTTAGTGGGACTCGATCAGTGGACCCTATGTTAGAGAACCCAATGCTTGAGCATCTACATGGCTGGGCAACCCCAGGTTAAGAATTTTCTAGCCTGAGCTCGGAACACAGGGCTCTGGCGTTCATATTGCAATAAGCAGCCACAAGTCAAACTAGCTATTTCCCAGATTCCCTAATGCCTCCTGAAATGTGACTGCTCTAGCCCTTTGATCATGATGCAATGTGGGAAAACTCAACTGCTTCCCCTGAACATTACAGGAAGTTTGAACAGCCTGCCATCACATCCTGCCTTGAGGTCATTTTGGTTTCTGTCCTGCCAGCAATCAGAGATGACAGTATGGAGGTGGTGCCATATGAATGGAGGAGACCTTCATAAATCATCTAGTCCAGTCTCCTGCACTGAGGCAGGATTAAGAATAATCTTCTAGAACATCCCTGACAGGCATTTGTCTAACTTGTTCTTAAAAACCTCCAACAATGGAAATTCCACAGCCTCCCTAGGTAATTTGTTCCAGTGTTTAACTGCACCTACTGTTAGGAAGTTTTTCCCTAATGTCTAACCTAAATTTCCCTTGATTCAGTCCATTACTTCTTAATCCTATTTTCAGTGGTTAAGTGAACAGTTTATTATTCTCCTCTTTATAACAACCTTTTATGTACTTGAAGACTATCAAGTCCCCCATCAGTCTTTCATTCTCTAGGCTAAACAAACCCATTTTTTTCAAGCTTTCTTTGTAGGTCACGTATTCTAGAGGTTTAATCATTTTTTGTTGCTCTCTTTGTGACTTTCTTCAATTTTTCTACAGTGTGGTGCCCAGAAGTGGACATAGTACTCCAGATGAAGCTTTATCAGTACCAAACAGTATGGAAGAATTACTTCTCATAGCTTGCTTACAACAATCCTAATAATACATCCCAGAATGATGTTTTCTTTCTTTGTACCTCTATTTCATCACTGAATCACATTTAGTTTGTAATCCACTACAACCACCAGATTCTTTTCTGCAATACTCTTCCCTAGGCAGACATTTCCCATTTTGTATTTGTGCAACTGATTATTCCTTCCTAAGCACAATATCTTGCATTTCTCCTTATTGAATTTCATCATATTTATTTAAGACACTTTCTCCAGTTTGTCAAGACCATTTTGAATGATAAGCCTGTTCTCCAAAGCGCTTGCCTGCAAACTTTATAAATGTACTCTGTGCCATTATCCAAATCATTTATGAAGATGTTGAATAGAACTAGATCCCTGCAGGACTCTGCTCTGAGTTCACTTTTACAATCAGTTGTGTACCCCGCTTACAGTAGGTTCATCTAGGCTATATTTGTCTCGTTTGTTTATGAGATGGTCAAGCAAGACAGTCACAAAAGCTTTGCTAAAGGTGAGATATACCACATCTACTCCTCCCTCCCCACAATCACAAAGCTTGTTACCCTGTTTCTGGATTGTGCTTTCACTCCTGTTTTAGGAAATGGGCAGAGCTTCCAAGAGATGATGCTGGACATTTTGGCAACATTTTCTGACTCACCAGAGGCACCCGACAGAGCTTACGATGGAGCAGGAGGAGGACACAGACATAGAAGATTCAGACTGGCTGATGCTGGTCATAACATTCAGTAGCCATTGATACCCCCTATGTAGACTGGTGCTTCTGGAGTTGGGTCAAAGGCACACACTGGTGGGACCACATCATCCTGAAGACCTGGGATGACCAGCAGTGAGACCAGAACTTTTGTATGAAGAAAGCTACCTTTCTAGAAGTTTGTGAGCAGCTTCCTCTGACTCTCCAATGTAAAGACACACACATGGAGGCAGCCGTGCCAGTCCTGAAGCAAGTTGCTATAGCGATCTGGAAGCCCGCTATACCAGACTGCTACACTTCTGTGGCCAACCTGTTTGGTGTTCGAATGTTGACTGTGGGAAAAGTGGTGGCAGAGGTTTCTGAGGCAATGAAGTCTGTGGTTTGCCCCAAGATGGCAGGTTTAGAATACTGCTGAAGTAATTGCTTGCCTTGAGAGAATGGGATTGCCAAACTGTGCAGGGACCTTAATGGGACCTGTGCCCATAGTTTGCCCTCCTCTAGGAGCATGAGTACATCAACCACAGAGGGTACTACACTGTTTATGTAGGCCCTCGTGGGCCACAGAGTTTGATTTATAAATATCAACATGGTTTGCACTGGGAAAGGTCATGATGCCAGGGTTTTTAGCCAATCAGGAGCCTACATTCATGGACAGGCTAGAACATTATTCCCACCAAATGACATTGGTATTTCTCTCCCCACTGCCATTCCAGGGATCCTGCATATCTCCTTTTGCCTTGGCGTATGAAACCTTACCCTGATATCAGAGGCCCTGGCAAAAGATGGTTTAATTACACTCTCAGCAGCTGTGGAATGGTTGTTGAATGTGGTTGTGGCAGACTGAAATTCCATTGGAGATGTCTACAGACCCATTTGGATTCCAGTGTCATTAATATAGTGCACATTACTGTGGCTTGCTGTGTTCTTCACAATATTTGTGAAGCCGGAGGTGAGCCATTTCCCCCTGAATGGACCTATGACAGCGAGTGGCCACTGAATTGGTACCCTCAGCCAGAAAGGGCATCTATCACAGCTGAAGCTGGATGCATTCAGGCAACAGAAGTCAGGGCTGCTTTGTGCTCACAATAAGGACAAATGCAAAGTACTCCACTTAGGAAGGAACAATCAGTTGCACGCATGCAAAATGGGAAATGACTGCCTACGAAGGAGTACTGCGGAAAGGGATCTGGGGGTCATAGTGGCTAAATATGAGTCAACAGTTGCAAAACACTGTGGCAAAAAATGCAAACATCATTCCGGGATGTATTAGCAGGAGTGTTGTAAGCAAGACACAATAAGTAATTCTTCCGCTCTACTCCATGCTGAGTATTGTGTCCAGTTCTGAGTGCCACATTTCAGAAAAGATGTGGACAAATTGGAGCAAATCCAGAGAAGAATGACAAAAATAATTAAAAATCTAGAAAACATGACCCATGAGAGAAGATTGAAAAAAATGGGTTTGTTAAGTCTGGAAAAGAGGAGACTGAGCAGGAACATGATAACAGTTTTCAAGTACATAAAAGGTTGTTACAAGGAGGAGGGAGAAAAATTGTTTTTCTTAACCTCTGAGGATATGCCAAGCAATGGGCTTAAATTGCAGCAAGGGAGGTTTAGGTTGGACATTAGGAAAAACTTTCTAACTGTCAGGGTGGTTAAGCAGTGGAATAAATTGCTTAGGGAGGCTGTGGAATCTGCACATAAGAAATTTTTAAGAGCAGGTTAGACAAACACCTGTCAGAGATAGTCTAGATGAGGGGTTCTCAACCTTTTTCTTTCTGAGCCCCCCAACATGCTATAAAAATTCCACAGCCAAGCTGTGCCACAACTATTTTCTGCATATAAAAGCCAGGGCTGGTGTTAGGGGGTACCAAGGAGGGCAATTGCCTGATGCCCCATACCACAGGGGGCAACATGAAGCTAAGTTGCTCAGGCTTCGGCTTCAGCCGCAGGTGGCAGGGCTCGGGGCCCCAGGCTGCAGTCCCGCCTGGTGAGACTCCGACTTTCTGCCCTGGGCCCAAGCAAATCTAATGCCAGCCATGCTTGGTGACCCCCTGAAATCTGCTTGCAGCCCCCGACAGTTGAGAACCACTAGTCTAGATAATACTTAGTCCTGCCATGAGTGCAGGGGACTGGACTAGATGACTTCTTGAGGTCTCTTCCAGTTCTATGATTCTATGATTATGGACTTGGACTTGGATGGACCAATGGAAGAGGGAAAATAGTACCTTTGTGAGTGTGGGGGGCGGGGGAAGGGACTGATTTATTGTGGATTGTTGGGGGGTTGATTGCCATTCAATGTATTTATGAATGACCTCATCACTTATCAAATGGGATGCTGGGGGGGCTTGATTCACAGTATGGGTTGATGTAAGGAAGCAGTTGCTCAGACAACTCAGAGGGGCTGACTGCATGAGTCGATGAGCCATGGAATGGCCCAAGCTGTTTCTGGACTTCAGCACAGGGGATCACAGAGGGGACTCAGGCTGTGGTGTGGGTAATGCAGCAGAAGCCAGTACTCTTGTGGACATTATTGATAGCACCTGCTCAGACTATTCTTTCTGATGACCTCTGTCAGCCTCCCTTAGCTGCCACTCCTGTTCCAGGAACTGCGAAACAAGTGCTTGCTCCTGTGCTGAAACCCTGTCCTCAATCTGTGCAGCCATTCTGAGCCTCTCCTCTTGCCATAACTTTCCTCTAGCCACAAGTCCCTCTGTTTTTGGAACTGGACCTGCCTCTAGGCCCTGTCCAGAACTTCAGCCATAAGTTCATCAGAGAAACGCTTCATCTTGGAATTGTATGTGAAAGTTCATTGATCAAGGCTCCTGCTGCAGTGTGGTGGCTGTGGAGGTGCTGCAGGCTGTAGAGATCAAGAAGCCTGGAACAGGACAAGACACAGAGGGTTATTGTCTCAAAGAGCTCCATGCAGGAGCACAGAAAAAATCCTTGTGGAATTTCAAGGACATAAAATGTTACTTTCCCAGACTGAACTTCAGTATATTGTGAGAGGGATGCTTCAGACCACAGAAGCTCCCTGGACACACCTGGGTTACTGGCAGCAAAAGAAGTGCAAAGACAATGGCAAGTTAAAAAAAAAAAAAAGCCCCTCCACCCCCTATAAATAAATAAATAAATTGCAGAACAACTTGGGTCTGTGGGGCAGTCTGACCATGCTACAAAAGTATTTTGCTATCATTTTAGGCCTTCTGCATTTTAGAGGACATTCTTGTGGTGCCGTGCAAACAGAGATGTTATTCCAAGCTGACAGTAGGAAACCAGCAGTATATGCAACCAAAGTATTCAAATGTACAGTGACTAATCAGCACATCTACAAGTGGAGTGGGCTGGGCAGCTACCAAACTGGCCCAGCAAAATATGCCCTTCCCCAAAATGTGACTACGTATCTGGAGTTCCTGCTACAGGAACGGTTTGCAGCTATCAGTACCCAGGATTGGGTCAGAATTCATGAGAGAATCAATAGAATGCTGCATTAGCTTCCACATGCTCATCCTATTATGACTTCATGTAAACACAGACCTTCACTGTCACCCTCCTTACCCTCTTCCCCCCATCTTCCAGCACATAACTGGACAACATTTAAAACCCAAATCATACTTGGGACAAATGTTTTTGTCAGCTATGGACTGCAGTTAACTGAAATGGGCTAGATTGTAAATGGAACACATTTCCTCCTCACCCTACCCCTACACCACCATCAACAGTTCACTGTTTCCAGCAGGTTCCTTACACCGTTGTTGGGTGATTACAGAGAAACGTGCTTAAAGGCATGGTAAAGTAAGGTTATCACTTTTAAGAAACAGGAATGCCCTAGCAAAACTCTGCACCTTTCCAGCAAAAATTCACTTTCAAGGTTTTTTTTTATTATTATTTTTTAAACCATTTGCATTTCCCAGTCCCCATTCTGATGCTGGGGGAGAGAGGGTGGAAAACAAGCCACTGGCATATTGCTCCAACAATTTTTGCATTGGTTCATAGAATAGAAATCCCTTCTATTCCTATATTAATAAACATTAAAATAGAGCCACGAACTTACCAGGCTCTGAGGCAGCTTCTATCCATTTCACATCCACTGCCAGTTCCACTGCAGGCCATTCCTCAAGTGGGGCATCAAGAAGCTCCTCCAAATATGGCCCCAGGATATGCTGCTCCTACAATAAAGCTTCCTTTGGGACTGGTTTCAACAACAGAGTCACAGTGCTGTCCTCACTTGGCATCTGCTGCAGGCTCCTATCAGTCCCCAAGCTGGATCCTGGGGCCAGCAGGGCCCCATCATGGCTGACCAGGTCATAATACACCATGACTGGCTCTGTATCCAGCACCCAGTCAAGCTCCTCATAAAACAGGCATGATGTCAGTGAGTCGCCCAAGGTGCAGTTCTGGTCCCTGGTTTTCCAGTACTTGGTCTTGAGCTGCTTAATCCACTCCCTCCACTGATCACCATTCCGGTAGATTTCCGATACTGCTAACTTCTTCACTATTTGTTGGTCTGCATGGTCACTCCTGGTACTTTTACTAAAGTCCACTGTTTTGCTGGCCTCACACCAAAGATTAATCAAAATCTAGGTGTGCTCCCATGACCATGAAGCAGCTCACTTTGCAAAGGATTCTTCTGGTCATCCTCCACTATAAACAGAGAAGGTTCTCCGAAGGTGTGTTTGCAGCCCAGAGGTAATAAAATAATGGAAGGGTAAAATGCTAATTTGCCGAGCTCCTGCTTTAGAACAAAGGGGGCTGCTTCCACTTCCCTGGAGTCAATTGGTGATGCTTGTGATAGAGAACAAAGGTTGTCAGTGCATGAGATTGTGAGATACTTTTGGTGGACTCCCAGGACCCAAATCAGGAGGCTGCATCTACACTGTAAAGCAACAGATCTTGAACCTTGGGTCCTGTCTTGACTCAAACTCAAGCTCTCCACCCATGCAGAGTCCTAGGACCCTGGGTCTGAGCCAAGTCTGAGAGCTTTGTGTGAAAATGGAGACAGGTTTTGGCCTCAAACCTGAGTCTGAGTCCAGGCTTACAATGCAATGTAGACATATTCCTGGAAGGAGAGACCCACAGGGTATGTTATATCTCAAGGCAATTGGGATCTTGAAATGTCAGGGTCTCCACTAAAAAAATATAGACTCTCAAGTAAGCAGCACACAATGGATCTGATTTTTCAGACTGGATTTAAGGAACAGAACACCTATCACCTCTTGGAACAACCACCATTTTGTGCAGGCTGAGATCAGAACCCTCCTCCATCTTCAGACAAGAAGTAGCAACCATAACAATCTAGCCCGGCTATTGAGACTCTGGCATCTTCTCTTCCTATAGTCCCTACAGATCTCCAAAGTTCCCTGATGACTATGCCCAACAAAAGAAGCAGCAAAAATGTTTCTTGTGTCAGTGGTGGAAAACAACAGCAGTTGCTGACAGGCTCCAGCACAAGGAATTCTTGCAAGTTTATATCCTCGCCATGAAAGTTAATCCAGAATTCACCACTCCGCTCCAGAATACACCACCTCCCACTGCAAAGATCCAATTCTCAGAGAACAATCACTTACATCCAATGTGGCCTCTTGAGGCAGCTGAGAATAGTGCATGGACAGGCTGGGAAGGATCAGGATACAGAATCCACTGCTATGAGAGCCTTCAGTCCTCCCCCATGTAAGAGACTGAACAATCTATGTCAGCCATTGAAAGCAATAGCCTCCCTAGAACAACCCCGCAGCTATTCTGCAGCCTCTGGTATGTGGATTCTTCACCCATCTCCTGCACATCAGTCTAGCTACTCAAGCTGGATGCCAGACTCTGCATTTTCTCCTAGCTGAGTGTGTTTGAGGCCTTTAGGCTCTCACAGCACTATTAGTAAATGCCGTTCAACATCATTATGCAGCAAAGAAAGTCATTAAGAACAACCATCAAAGTACTTTTGTAATGTCTTGTAGCTAATTATTAAAGTTCTCTACATCTTACAGCTGTCTTGGATTACCTGGAATTTCTTGCCCTCATTCCTTGAAGAAATAGTTTAAACATAGAAAAAGATACTAATGATTCTTCTCTCTTCCACTGTTTTCACAACAATGTAACTACATTGACTTCAGTAAACATATGATCTGAGAGCAGAAGCAGGCCCTAACAATCTCAGTTTAGTTAAGCCGACTTCAGGGTCTTTGGTCTTTAATGTTTTTCTAGTGTTTTCCAAAGTATATAAGCAAATAATCTTGATAAAAGGATGAGATCATAACTGTAGTGTTCCCTGAACTATTGCTCTACCTCAGCTTTATCCTCTTTGTACTGTTTAGCACAACAGGACTTTCTGTAGGAAGCAACAGCATTAACTTCACCCAAAAGAGCTGGACAGTGTGGGAGAAGGAAGGGGTGAAAACAGGGGTCTAATCCTGCTTCTCTCTACTTTGACTAACAGAGCTCCCCATAGGCAGAAGGGAGTGTATGCTGCATCCTATCCAAATCATAGTGTGGAATTCCTCCAGGGGCCTTCCACTGCAGCACAACCCCTGCATGTCCCCTTTGCCAAGAGCAGTGGTCTTAAGACTCCACCAAGGCCAAAGTAAATAATAGCTGTATGAAGTATAGTTTGAAATACCTAATCATCCACTATCTATCATGAGGATATGTGAAAAAGAGATTCTGGAAGGCCTCATCATAGCAGGAATGGAGAATGGTCAGAGATTAATGTCATTAATTCCAAGCATGTGGAAATCAGACCATGTAATAGTAGGAAGAGAACAAAACAATTCTAGACTAGATTATAGGATTATTACTAATAATTGTGAATAATTAAAATCCACTACCATCCTACCTGTCACCAGGCCCATAAGCTGGATGTGATGCTTGACTCAGAATGCTCTCTAGGTCTTCACATCCACACTATACCTAAGTCTTGCTGATTCTTTCCACATAACATCTCTAGGGTATGGTCTTTTTTATCCATCCACACAGTTAAAACTCTTGTCCAAGCTCTCCTTATCCCATGTCTCGACTGCTGCAACAGCCTTCTCTCTGGCCTTAACAAATGCAATTTTGCCCTGTTCATATCCATTCAGAATTCCATTTCAGAGGCCCTTTTCATAGCCCGTCAGTCTGACCATGTCACCTCTATCTTTGCATCCCTCCACTGGCTCCCCTTTCTCTAGTACATCAAACATAAGCTGCTTCTATTCACTTTCAAGGCCATAGGAACTGACTCCGTGGGTGCTCTGGGGCTGGAGCACCCACAGAAAAAAATAGTGGGTGCTCAGCACCCACCAGTGGGCCCTGCCAATCAGTTTCTGTCCCCTCCCTGCAGCACCTCCCCCCCACCCCCGATCAGCCGTTCAGGAACTGGTGGGGCAGGAACTGGTGGGGGAAGGGGTGGAGTAAGGGCAGTGCCGGGGGCCTAGCAGGGTTCGAACACCCCCCGTGAAATCAGAGAATCACAGCCTCTGTTCAAGGCCCTTCATGATCTAGCTAGCCCCATTCTGCCTATCATCTCTCATTCACTATCGAGCGGTCAATGCACTTCCAGCTGGCCCATGATGCCTCCAATTCCCACTTGTTGAAACAAGCACTTTCCTGGTTTTTCCCCACAGTGCCTCTGGAGTTGCTCCCCATAAATATCTGCAAAGCTAATTCAAGTCATTATCCACCTTCAAAACCCTCCTCAAAACTCTCTGGTGCTGTGATATCTATAAAAAACTGGACAACAGTAAGACTGTTGATCTGCTGAGACCACTACTTAACAAGCTGGCCAATTTTGTCTCATTGTTTCCTTGTAGTCCTCCATCAGCTGTCTCGTGTCTTAGATTGCAAGCTCCTTGGGGAAGGGACCATTTTTTATTTTGTTCTGGGTTTCTACAGAACCTAGCACAATGACTCATAGGTGCTTCAGTCAGACCAATACAATAAATAATAGGTCCCATGCATCTTTCACATCCAGATTATGTATTCAGAGTGATGGTTATCATTCCATACTTTGTGAAATGACCCATGTGAAACTGAACATGCCAAGACACACATCTAAACCTGAATTTCAAAAGAACGAAGTATTCTTTCTTCAGAGAGAGAGTATCAGAAATATAATTATAGAATCCAGAATTACCTCCTTTAGATTGTATCCGTAGTTTCTTTGAGAGTGTGTGGCACAATCTGTTAGCATAGTCTGTGTGGTATGTAGATTATAATGGATTTTTTACTTTCAGTCCTTTTGGTATGATGTCCATCTGTTTGCATTTGGAAAGAAAGATGATGTCGGTCTGTATCTGTCTGAGTTTTTTCATGAAGTTGATGGATTTCCATTCCATACAGCTAAATTCAGTGCCTTGCATAATGACAGGTTTCAGAGTAGTAGCCGTACAGACTAACACAGCTACTACTCTGAAACCTCCTTTAGTTTGCTTCCCCAGATAAGCCATTTGGAATTAAAACAACCTTATTGAAGAATCTATCTTTTCTGGATTGTTCCAAGATTGGAAGAATTGAAAATAATCCTTCTTGTGAATTAACATGGACATGTTGAATTTCAAGGAAGAATTACATGTTGTGCCTTCTGACAGTTTCCCAATTCTTAAGGAATCCTCCTTAGCTTCATTACATATATTTGTGAGACAAGGTGGGCAAGGTAATATCTTTTATTGGACCAATTTCTATTGGTGAGAGAGATGAGCTTTTGATCTTATACAGAGCTCTTCATCTATTTGGCTATTTCGCTCTTCTTGGTTTTAAGTTGTCTCGGTATTATTATTCTTTTGGATGGGTTACTAAAGCCCTTTGACATTCCATGAACAGATGCATATGATACCCATTATCTCATAATTTATTTGACTGAATATGGCCGAGCATGGCTTATTGGAAAGAAGGTGCTCAGAAACACCGGTGATTTAGAACCATAAGTACACAGATTGATAAAAGTCCTAGATCTGTTTTACTTCTCTGCACATAGCATGACTATACTGAGTAGAAGTGAGTAAGTCCTGGATAAATAAAACCCGATGCTGAACACCCAGCAGGTCCTACTGACTTCAAATTTAGCCATGTACAATTTTTGGTGAACCTTTTTGGTGGTCCCATGCAGTTAAATTATGCAATCTTTACTCATGTTGGTGAGCACATATTTGAGCAGTCAGTGAGCCCAACAGGACTAATTGTGTGAAGAAATGCTTACCAATATGAGAATGGGATGTACAGCCATAATGAATAACTTCAAGGATCATTATTTGTTTTTCATAGTAAAACTATTATTTCTAATTTTTGTTCTGTATTTGTACAGCTCCTAGCTCAGCAGCATCCTAGAGTGATTGGGTCTCCCAGGAATCACCATAATACAAATAAACAGTAATAATAATAATAATGCTTTGTAGAAAAATTTAGAAAATTAAAAGTGAAATACCTACAGTTAAGTTCAGATCATGAATGACCTACACTTATCTCTGCATTCACAAACTCATCCAGAGTGACAAGTAATAATTCACATTAATCTAAAAATTAAACTACAAGATGAGAAGTATTAAAAATTAAATGACAGAACTGAATGTTCTGCAGGCCCAATCCTAAGAAAAAGAAGAAAATGAGAAATGAAAACATATACCTGGTTGTAAGTGATCTTAGCTAATATGCTACTCTGTATTATTGATTTGCTTCATTTTAAAACATTGTAAGTAATCAAATCCCCACATTAACAATACATAGTGTATAAATCAACTGAAAAAGAAAGTAAAATATTCAGTAGTTGTATTATTGTACTGAATCTAAACTACATCTTAATCTGATATACAGGGGATCATGTCCCAAAGCATGAAAAGAGCCTTTGTTATTGATAAAAGACAAAGACAGCTTTGGAGAGATCAATCTGCAGGTTCAGTTCTGCAAACACCTTCAAGGATGGACCTCACTGACTTATGTGGTCTCATTGGGTATGTCTATACTGTACATTAGACCCGGGCTCTGACTCAGATTTGAGCCCTAGCCTCCCTTCCATCCACACATACATCAATCTGATTTGAGTGAACAAGCAGGCAGGACCTAGGTCCTAAGACCCTGCTAGAAGGGTGGGTTGGAGCCCAAGTCCTGCTATGATTCGAGTCCAAACTCAGTCATTTTGCAATGTGGACACAGCTGAAGCCACAGCCCTGAATTAGAAGGGCTGTATAGTGTAGTATGGACATGTTAGAATGTTTGTAAGACCCAAGTCCAGCACCAGTAAACCCAGGTTTACAGTATAGTGTGGACGCTCAAGCACGGGCTTGGAAAAACTGAATCCACAAGTCCGGGTCCCACAGACCCAGGTTTACAATGCAATGTTGACATACCCATTGGCTTCAATGGGAGCACACAATAAGGACTGCAGTATCAAGCCCTATATTTACAAATACTGACTATAAAATTAAAGCTAAGATTCAAACATGTTTAAAGGATATTATGCAAACAATTATTCATGAAGATTAGGTAGGATTTGCATATAGGAGTGTCACTGTCAACTACTCTGGAAAAAACTTTCACTTGATCCCAGTTTCTAGATATATCTGCCATTTGTCATTAGATGTGAAGAAAGCATTTTTAGGGAATCAGATGGCTCTATCTATTATCAGTATGCAGGAAATTTGGTCAAACTTCCTCATTATTATATACTTCTCTCCTTGCATAAAAATTAACTCTCAAGCACCCACTCTCTGAAAGTTAGGCCCTTTAAAGAGTCTAAAGATGGAAAACTATGGCACCCAAATCATGTCACTTTTGAAAACGTAAACAATATATTTGCAGACTCTTACCTATGAGTTTTATATGGAAAGTTCCTCTTTAAATTCATTCATTCAATTGTCCTTTATGGCATGAACTTTTTGGAGATGCTGGGTTAAATGTTGAAAAGCAAGACTGTTTCACTGTGACCACAAACTTCAGAAAAGGAGATCTGAAAGGTCTGCTGGGGTACAAAGTTTCATGTGAACCTGGACTAACCTATGGAGCTCAAAATGGACAAAAATGTTTGCAAAATCTTCTGCAAAGTGAAACCATTGAGTTTCACCCCATCCCTCTTTTCCTGAGTGATTACGTTGTATTTCAGAACAGCCAAAAGAGCAGCTTCAGATGACCTTCAGAAATAGCTAAGTCTACAAGGAGATAAAATCTGAGATAAAAATACAGTCTCCAAATTATTCATTTTGAAGCAAAACAATTATCAAATCAGCCAGTGTAACTCCCTGCAAAGTGAAGTGACATGCTGAGTCATCTTGGAGCACATTAAGATCTGACGGCAGCATTTCTCGCAAGTCAGCACCCAGGCAATATTTTCTTTGGTGATCCATAGAAGCAAAGCATTACAATAATGTGACCTAGAGATTCTGAAAGCACACGAGTGTCAGCAATGGACAAAGTCAGGCTAGATTCCATTAATGGTAAAAGGACAGTGCTTACCCTAGTGTTAATATGACCCCCAACAGGAGTACAGAGTCCAAATTAACCTCCCAGATCTGAATATCAGCAGAGAGCACAATTCTATCAGCATCAGCAGAAAACTCATATTATATAAATATCTATTAATTAATATGAGTACCAATCAGAGGCATGTCAATTCACTGAGCTATAAAAGAACACCAAACATAAAGAGCTTACATCGTACCAGACAGTTGCTAGACAGGACAGGAAACCTGCAGGTGAGTTGGAAGTTTAATCTTATCAAACCTTTAAGAGGTTAAATTGGTCTTTGCCAACAGAAAATACTCAGCAGGGCTCAGGAACAGCTCATAGTACCCTAAGCCAGTCTGACACCTCTGGGAAGCTATTTGCTTCATTGTTCCCTGTGATCTCAGCTTTTTTTTAGTAAGTCTCTAGTTACTATGATTGTGAAGAAAAGTTCAAAATTGAGACTGATACAGAGATGTCTATCTAAAGGCAGGTCTACACTTAAAATGCTGCAGTGGCATAATCTGCAGCGGTGAAGCTGCACCCCTGCAGCATAGATGCTACTATGCTGACAGGAGAGCGTCTCCCATTGGCATAGTTAATCCAACTCTGCAAGAGGCGGTAGCTATGCTGAAAGGAGAAGCCCTCCCATCGACAAAGCATAGTCTACACTGGTTGGTATAACTGTGTCATTCAGGGGTTTGAAAAATCCACACCCGAGTAACACAGTTATACCTATGTATGTTTATAGTGTAGACTTGGCCTGAGTCTACAGAGAGTGGAGAACAATAGCTTTGAGAGATGTGAACTGCCTCAGTCATTGCATAGTGTTAATTCAGATCCCCTGTGACGATAATTTAAATGCCAACATTATTAACTATTTCATTCCATGTGTATGAAAGGAGAGGGAGAATCACATATCTGCACAGTTTACTCATTTTGGTACCACAAATGGGTAGTGCTTGGAAGATACCATCAGTTGCTCCCCATTCCCCCAATCAGAAAGAGTCCAGTCCCAGGAGCATAGCAGAGCTTAGTATGCGCATATTCAAGCCCTACTTGGGGGTAGCTAAGCTCAAGGAGCCCAGTGGCACTTTCTATCATATTTTCAATTATTATTATTATTATTTGTATCATGACAAGAAGCCCCAGTCATGGACAAGGACCCCACTGTGCTAGGAGCTACACAAGCACAGAACAAATAGACAGTCCCTTCCCCGAAGAGTTACTATCTAAGTATAAAATGAGACAACAATTGGATACAGACAGACTGACAGGGAAGCAATGAGACACTATTGATTAGCAGTGATCTCAACTCACCAGCAGCCTAGCCTTTGTCACATTTTTTGTAGGCTTCACTGCAAAGGAGAGTTTGAAGGAGAGTTTGGGTGGAGTCTCATTTTGACAGATCACATGGATGGAGCTTCTTTTGTGGGGCGAGCAAGGGAGCGTACTGATATCTTTTCATCACAGTCTGATTCCTGATTTTCAACCCCAAACTCAAACCATCACATTTTCCAGTTAGAGTTAATAGGTTAATAGAACTGGAACCTCCTTATCTTGACACGTTATAAATTTGATGATAAATCAAACTGTTGCAGAGACAGATTACACTTTTGTGGAGCCCTGAGCCTGAGCAAGTGGCCCACATTCCCCCGGCACTCCTGCTGGGGAGCGAGGTCAGAGTGTGGAGGCTTGCCCCACTCTGCTTGCCTGGTGTCATTGTCAGGGGAAGGGTTGGGGTGTGGGGGCTTGCAGGAGACCAGACAGGCAGAGTGGGTCGGAGTGCGCGGGCGCCCTGTTGGCCGAGTGGCTAATCCACCACTGAGCACAGGTGAGGATGGTGCTAAATACAATGGGAATTCATGGTTCACACAAACTGATAGAGCTACAGGAGTTAGAAATCTGGTTACAATGAATAAGTAGTCTGAGGGTATGTCTACACTACGGGATTATTCCGATTTTACATAAACCATTTTTGTAAAACAGATTGTATAAAGTCGAGTGTATGTGGCCACACCAAGCACATAAATTCTGTGGTGTGCATCCATGTACCAAGGCTAGCGTCGATTTCTGGAGCATTGTACTGTGGGTAGCTATCCTGTACCTATCCCATAGATCCCGCAGTCTCCCCCGCCCATTGGAATTCTGGGTTGAGATCCCAATGCATGATGGTGCAAAAACAGTGTCGCGGGTGATTCTGGGTAAATGCCGTCACTCATTCCTTCCTCCGTGAAAGCAATGGCAGACAATCATTTCACGCCCTTTTTCCCTGGATTGCCCTGGCAGACGCCATAGCATGGCAACCATGGAGCCCGTTTTGCCTTTTGTCACTGTCACCGTATGTGTACTGGATGCCGCTGACAGAGGTGGTACTGCAGCACTACACAGCAGCATTCATTTGCCTTTGCAAGATAGCAGAGACGGTTATCAGTTGTTCTGTACCGTCTGCCATGCCATTGTAAATTGGCGATGAGATGATGGTTATCAGTCATTCTGTACCGTTTGCTGCTGTCATGGGTGCTCCTCGTTGACCTTCGCTGAGGTCATCCGGGGGCACAAAGACAAAAATGAGAATGACTCCCCGGGTCATTCCCTCCTTTATGTTGTATCTAAAAATAGAATCAGTCCTGCCTAGAATATGGGGCAACTGTACTGGAGAACCAGTGTACCAGAGAACCAGAGAGCACAGCCGTTCCATGTCAGATCCTGCAGAAATGATGAGCTGCATGCCATTCTAGGGGGTGCCCCTACAACAACCCCACCCGTTGATTCCCTGATCCCCCAACCTTCCTGGGCTACCATTGCAGTGTCCCCCTCATTTGTGTGATGAAGTAATAAAGAATGCAGGAATAAGAAACACTGACTTTTTAGTTACATAAAATGAGGGGGAGGCAGCTTCCAGCTGCTATGATAGCCCAGGCAGGACATTAAACAGTGCGGGGGAGAGGAGCCCAGCATCCCACTGCTATGATAATCCAGGAAGTACAGAATCTTTCTTTAGACATGAAAGGGGGGAGGGGCTGATGGAGCTCAGCCCCCAGTTGCTATGATGAAGATAGTTACCAGCCATTCTGTACCATCTGCCAGGAATGACCGGGAGTCATTCCTATTTTTACCCAGGCACCCCCAGCCGACCTCACCTGAGGCCAGCCAGAGCACTCACGGGCTGATGATGAGGACGGCTACCAGTCCTTCTGCACTGTACCATCTGCTACCGGGGAAGGGAGGGGAGAGGATGCTGCTGTTCGGTGCCGCAGCACCGCGTCTACCAGCAGCATGCAGTAGCCATACGGTGACATTGAAAAAAGTCAACAAACGATTTTTTTCCCTTTTCTTTCATGGGGGGAGAGGAGGGGTAAATTGACGAGATATAGCCTGAACCACCCTGGACAATGTGTTTGACCCTACAGGCATTGGGAGCTCAGCCAAGAATGCAAATGCTTTTCAGAGACTGCGGGGACTGTGGGATAGCTGGAGTCCTCGGTACCCCCTCTCTCCCTTCATGAGCATCCATTTGATTCTTTGGATTTCCATTATGCTTGTCACACAGCACTGTGCTGTGGACTCTGTATCATAGCCTGGAGATTTTTTCAAATGCTTTGTCATTTCATCTTCTGTAACGGAGCTCTGATAGAATAGATTTGTCTCCTCATACAGCGATCAGATCCAGTATCTCCCGTATGGTCCATGCTGGAGCTCTTTTTGGATTTGGGACTGCATGGCCACCCGTGCTGATCAGAGCTCCACGCTGGCCAAACAGGAAATGAAATTCAAATGTTCACGGGGCTTTTCCTGTCTACCTGGCCAGTGCATCCAAGTTCAGAGCGGTCACAGTGGTGCACTGTGGGATATTGCCCGGAGGCCAATACCGTCTATTTGCGGCCACACTAACCCTAATCCAATATGGTAATACCGATTTCAGCGCTACTCCTCTTGTCGAGGAGGAGTACAGAAACCGGTTTAAAGAGCCCTTTATATCGATATAAAGGGCCTCGTTGTGTGGATGGGTGCAGCGTTAAATTGGTTTAACGCTGATAAATTCGGTGTAAACGCGTAGTGTAGACCAGGCCTGAAATAGTTCACAAAAAGAACAGGAGTACTTGTGGCACCTTAGAGACTAACAAATTTACTTCAGCACGAGCTTTCGTGAGCTACAGCTCACTTCTTCGGATGCATAGAATGGAACACACAGACAGGAGATATTTATACATACAGAGAACATGAAAAGATGGAAGTTTGCTTACCAACAGGAAGAGTCTAATCAATTGAGATGAGCTATCATCAGCAGGAGAAAAATACTTTTGAAGTGAAAATTAAGATGACCCATAGAAGGTGTGAAGAGAACTTAACATAGGGAAATAGATTCAATTACTGTAATGACTCAACCATTCCCAGCCTCTGTTTAGGCCTGAGTTAATTGTATCTAATTTGCACATTAATTCGAGTTCAGCAGTCCCTCTCTGGAGTCTGTTTCTGAAGTTTTTTTGTTGCAAAATTGCCACCTTCAAGTCTGTCACTGAGTGGGTAGAGTGTTCTCGCACTGGTTTTTGAATGTTATGATTCCTGATGTTTTTTTTCTCCTGCTGATGATAGCTCATCTCAATTGATTAGATTTTTCCTGTTGGTATGCAAACTTCCACCTTTTCATGTTCTCTGTATGTATAAATATCTCCTGTCTGTGTGTTCCATTCTATGCATCCGAAGAAGTGAGCTGTAGCTCACGAAAGCTCATGCTGAAATAAATTTGCTAGTCTCTAAGGTGCCACAAGTACTCCTGTTCTTTTTGCGGATACAGACTAACACGGCTGCTACTCAGAAACCTGAAATAGTTCGATTTCATGAATAGCAAGAGTAAAATTTATTTGTTATTTATTAATTATATTATGAATTTATAAAGCAATCAATCACATTGGTCTGGGTGCTGGATGTTCTGATCAAGAGTAAAAATACACACCATGTTCAATAACAGAAAACTAGAGAAGTGAGCGATTTGAGATGTCTGACTTTAAAAACACTACAGGAATCACTAGAAAGAAGATTATATTCCATAACCTTGGAACAAGGTTTGAAAAAGCCCTGTACTTAAAATTGTACAAAGCACAGATGCCATAACAAGGAAGGAACCGGACCCAGAATGTAAGGCTTAAATGTGAACAAAATCCTGAAATTATCATCAAGAACATGAATCAAAATACACCTGAAAGAGTAAGAGAATAAATGCCTAATTCTCCTCTCCAGTGAAAAACAAAATTAGCTCCATTGAAGTAAGTGGAGCTCCACGGTTGTGATATTGGCGTTCAAGTACGTCAGAAATAAAAATGCTGATTGAAGTCTTCAAAGAAGCATTTTTGGTGGAAAACTGTTAAGTCTAACATTTTTTGACCAGCTCTATCTGTGAGATGTTGGCACCCAACTTCTTTAGGGCTTGTCTACAGGAGCATTTAGTTTGCAGCAAGCTGGGGTGTGAATCTACTCCATGCTAGCCTGCCGAGGACTAACTGTCCACATGGATCCTGCTGACGTGCATCTAGTCCTGTTTCAAAGAGGACTAGATCAAACCACATTAATAAACTATTAATGTATATCAGAAGGGTCCAAGTGGATAGTTAGTCCTTGGCAGGCTAGTCCTGAGTAGATTCACAACCCAGCTTGCTGTGAGCTAAATTTTCCTATAGATAAGCCCTTAGTTTCCTTTGAAAATGTCTCCCATCTATTTTTACTCCAGTTTAAGAAGCAGTCAGTGAAACTCTCTGATTAATAGTGAATAGTCACAAGGTGTAGAAAAAAATCAAAAGTTTCCACACATTCTACCTGGATTTACAATAGCAGAAGGGAAATGGGGATAACAATACTTCCTCACTTCACACAGGTGCTATGAGGATATAATTTTGTTTGTGAGGTGCTCAGACACTAAAGAGTTTGAGGCCAAAGAAATAGGCAGATAGGGTGACCGTAACGCTGACAGACCAGGGTCGACAGCAAGCAGGATTGAACTGGGGACCTCTGGACTTTGTACATGAGCCTCTATCGCTTGAGCTAAAAGCCAATGGCTGTTAACTAAGACTGTAGAGCAGACTCATTTTATTTCTCTCTCTCAGTGGTCTTGGTGTCATTACATGGGACAGAACACCACACCCAGAAGGTGTATGGGTTACAACTGCACCAAGAGCAGTTGACACTTCTTCACAGCAGATCACCACTATAGGTCAACTATGACATACAATGATATCAGAAGATACTTTGCTCTTCGTTCACATTCATTCTTTGGGGTTTTGTGTTTGTTTCTGTCTGCTCTAAAGGTCATTTCTGTGATGTGGATGTCTGTCCAATAGATACAGGATGGGAACAACCAGCTCATCTCAGGTAGGCCATCAAACACCCGTATTGCCTTGCACTAGATTCAAACCATTGATCTATATGTAAAAGGTGTATCCCATTATCCATTTCTTGTTTCTCATCATATACTTACGTTGTAAACTCTGGGGGAACAGAGAAAGTCAGTTTGTTAGGTGTGTTCAGTGCTTAGCACAATGAGGCCCTGATCCTTTGAGGCATCTGGGGCAGAGCCTCAGTAGTGTAAATTGTAATAGCTCTATTGAATTCTATGGAGCTATGACAATTTATACCAATTGAGGCTCTACCCTTCTAGATGTTACCACTCTATCTCCTAAGAGTACTTGTCCACTTTAGTACTCTATTCATGTTCCCCAAATTACTAGTTAATTAGCGATTGATGATAACTCCATCTACAACAGGGATCAGCAAACTTTGGCATGTGGCCTGCCAGGGAAATCCGCTGGTGGGCTTGGACAGTTTGTTTATCTGCAACATCCACAGGTTTGGCCAATCACAGCTCCCACTGGCTGTGGGTCACTGTTCCAGGCAAATGGGGATTGTGGGAAGCACTGGCCAGCACATCCCTCCGCCCACACTGCTTCCTGCAGCGCCCATTGTCCTGGAACGGCAAACGATGGCCAGTGGGAGCTGCGATCAGCCGAACCTGCAGACGCTGCAGGTAAACAAACCATCGCAGCCCAACAACAGATTTCCTTGACGAGTCACATGCCAAAGGTTGCCGATCCCTGATTTACAACATACTCACCACTCTTTTTTAAGAAAGAAAATATCCATTAGTATCTACCATTTCAAAGCAGCAGCAATGGCACTTCCTCAGTAAGATTATAGTTCCATCTGATCAGCTTCTTTTATATCCTGCAACATTCCATATAATCTATCTTAAACCTCAGAACATGTTTCAGAATTAGATTTTTCAGAATTTACATTAGTCAAGTACATAGGTCACAGCAGTTAACCAATCATTTTAATAGTCAGAGAAAAGCTACCCTTATCCATCAGCTTTAACTGTCAGATTAGTTTAAAAAAGACTCTCATGAACAAAATAGGTTTTTTTTGGGGGGGGGGGTTGCCACAAGCAGTTCGTGAGTTTAAGTATCCTACATAATGAAGGTCTCACTCATAAGCTTGTTAAGAAGTGATGTGATTTTCTTCGCAATGTGTTTCTAGACCCTTGTCTAAGCTATTACACCATTTTTTTCTTCACCATGTTCTTTTTTGGAACCAAGTCTCATACACTACCTGAGTTTCATGCACAATGAGGAATTTCAGCCAGTTGGTTATAGAGACCATGGACAGACTCACTTATTCACTGCTAATACTCAGGAATATAAACTGTTTCTATAACAGGAAAGCATAGGACAGTGATTTTTCTTGCTTTTGCTAATAAGTCTCATCTTTCCATTTTTAACTCAGATATTTCATCATCGATGGCTCATTGTCATCATAAATACTTGGGCCAAAATTAAATTCGTAATCATTCCTCCCCGTTCTCCACAGCTTATAGCATTCGCATCCTCCCTGACATCTAGGCCTGTAACCCGGTTCTTCAACTCCTCTCTCTCATTCTAACCCATCAGGGCCACACCATGCTACGTACTGTAAAAAATACATAGAGACAGCCCTTGCCCTGAAGAGCTTAAAAACTGAATAGACAAGACAGACCAAGGATATGAGGAAATTCAGAGACAGAGACAGGAGGAATGACTGGCTCGGGGTCAGTAGTAGGGCCAACAATAGAACCCAGTTTGCCTGAGTCCATGACTAATGTTCCTCACCCCAAGCACAACTAAACATGAGCCAGACCAAATTTTTCCCTATGAATCCAATTCTGCTCTCATCAAAGTCAATAGGATTTTTTCCCTTAACATAAATGAAAGTAGGACTGAACCTTATTATGTGATGTCATTCCATGTCTCAGCAAAAAGCTTAGGTGTGCACATCCCTGACATTTGAACTTCCTTCGTATCTACAGAATGCTACCAAACATGTCCTTTAATTATGAAGTAGAACTGTGATAATACTGATTAACAGTGCTTTTGATTCTCTGCATTGAGCTTACTCAGATCCTGAACTCCTTTTTTTGATTGCTTAATGAAAAACTTGTTCATAATCTCACTGCCAGGAGAAAAGTTTGAGGCATCACAGTCTCCATGACAGCAAAGAGAGAGAATAATGAGTCCGCAATTTTTCTTTCCTTGGTTATTTATTATTATTATACTATTATTTTAGCGTACTTTTGGCAAGGTAGTCTAACAGAAATCACTCTCAAAATTATGGGAAATATTTGGCCAGCAATATTATTGCCCTCCTGTTGCAATTAATTTTTCTTCTGAATTTCAAAAATAAAAATGAGAAAAAACACACTTGTCATTTCCTCCTCTTCCCCCATCATTAAAAACAAACAAACAAACACCTCAGTCATTTGGTAACTAGCTAGGCACATTGCTGGGGATACATGGCCTAAGAAAAGAGAAAGCAAACTCTGCAGTTGGGGTGAACACACACACACACACTTGGAGATACACATACAGAATTATAAGGATCCAAAAGACCTTAAAAGTGACCTAGTCTATCCCCTGCCATTCTAAGATTGTCTCATTTACTACATTCTTCAGTGCTTTGTCCAGACCAGTTTTCCATAATCCAAGTGAAGGGGGTTCCACCCTTGGCAGGCTGTGCCTCCGTCCAATCCCTTTTCTTGTACGGATTTTTTCCCTAATAGGCTACTCAAGGCTGCAGCCAGGTTTTTAGGGTCTGGGACAAGATTTCAAAATAGAGGCATCCTGCAGTCTCTTGCAATGTGCCCATTCTCAAATCATTGCACTCACACCATTCCTGCAGCCTTCCCCCATTTACATCCCTTCCTCTCTATCCCACTTCAAATATCCCCATTGCTGTTTTAGGCTCCCCTTCGCTCAGTCACCCATATAGGCACCCACATTCGGCAGGCTCCCGTCACCAGGCCCATACATACACCCACCTCCCTGCTCTTGTTCATAACCCCATGCTTTGAAGCTCAGGAGTCCTAAGGAGGATCTGCGAGTAGAGGTATGGTAATGAGTGGTCCAGAACCCTAAAGCATGACTAGCTGTACAGCGTATGGATCAGACTCCCTGCAACAGAGATGCACTCAAGTGCAGTTCCCGCCAGCAACCAGGAGGGTGCAGTGGGCTACCGCTGAATAGCTCAGCACACTAGCACTAGAGGTGAGTGAAGCACCCAAAGGACATCACCACAGATCTGGCAAAAGAGGCATTGCCTGGCCTGTGTCCCCAACTAGAGCCCAATCCCTGCCCAGATGCCGTGGCTGTCCCCCCACCACTGGCAGCCCAGAGGACAATACAGCCCCAAAGTTAAACCTCAGGAAAAATCAAGGGTTTTAAATGATGCTGGGGCAAGAAGAGCTGTAGTAGCTCCTGAAACTCCTACACCTCAGCTCTGCAGCAGGGAAGAGCCAGTGATCTGCACAGAGGCAGATCCAGTGGCTGCACTCCCATGTCTCCCTGGGATACCCTTTCCCCATCCCCCACCCCCCATAAACTATGGCTCAGGGTGCACTGCCAAGGCATATGGTAGCTCTGTGGTATGTGCAGGGTGCACATTCCCTACCTGGGATCCCAGAATAGCTTTCCCTGCCTTACAGTTGCTCTCATAATGACTCTAATGGGACTCTCACATCACTGCCCAGCAGATTCGAGTCCCACTCCCTCCATCCCTGACACGGGCATAGGGCAGAAGAGGTGATAAAAGACCAGCTATGCTGGATCTACACCCACCAGGATTTCTCCCAGAAAGGGTGAATTCCTAGCTGCCTATTTATGGCACCTTTACAGTCCATTTGCAGCACTGCCACATCAGAGGCCAGAATCCGACCTTGGCTTTTTAAACCACTCTTTTTTATTTTTTTTTGGTACCAATTTTCTATATCCCAATAAGCCTTTATACATGTCTTCTGTTTTCCAAAACCACTTAAGCCACATTAATTATTATTATTATTATTATTATTATTATTATTAACATAATTTCTTTAAGCATTAACCAATGTTCAAAGCTTTCAGCAGGCAACAAAATGGAAAAAAACAAGCTAGCAAAGATGGAAACTTTCAGCATTCTGCTCAAAGCTCTCCCAGCAAACAGCCCTGCATTCACAACCTAGCGCTCATACTACATTTTATAATAGAACGACTTTGCATGCATTGCAAACTCCTGTAGTGCAGCAATCCCTGTATGAATGCCAGCAGAGTACATTAGCAGAGGTTATCTTTGGTGCCAGAATTTTTAAAGTTATACAGTAATGTTTTGACAGCCATCCAATCAGTATATGTAGTAATATCAGAGACAGTAGCATTTCCATAAGGAGACAACGTTAATCCAGAAAGAAACCTGAACAAACTTGAAACTATAACCAGAATAGAACTAAATTCAAGCCTGAATTTTTTGGTATTGACTATTCACTATCCTGCGCTCAGCCAGAACCACCTGTAAACTACCCTCATCTTACCCTCATCCACAACAAACAGCTATCAAACTGGACTCATCTACAATGAATTCTACAAACTCTAAACCAGTGGTGGGCAACCTATGGCCCCAGCGCCGCATGTTGCCCACCACTGCTCTACACCAATCCAAATCAATTCAGAACCATGTCCAAGCAGCCAAAAACAAAGCAGAATAATGCTGCTTACACTAGAAAGAAAATGTAATTGATTTTGAGAAGAGAACATGAGTTGAAGCTAAATGCTATGAGAGTATCAAGTTCATGCAATAGGCAAGAAAAAAAGGGTGAGGGAGTAAATGAAAATCATTACTGCTATTGGGAATAGTTCAGGCTTTATTCCAGTAGCAGGGGAAATATCCCAAGCTGAAGAAGGTAGTTCTTGCATAGTGGGGATAGATATATCTTCTTTAGGGTTGGTGAGTGTGGTCTGCAGTAATGGAAGGTGAATCTGGGTTATTCTGCAAGGTTAGGGAGGGGGATCCTCATTCTTATCTATTAAGGAATGGCTTCAGATGGTGCAGGCTGGCTCTGACATGTTTATAGAAAGTTTCTGGGGTGTTTTCAGAATTTTCAAGGTGTTCCTGGCTTGTTCAGGAGGTTGAATGAGGTTTTCATTAGATTCTAGCATGCTGGGTTGGCTCCAGATGGATCATGGCATACTGAAGATGCTTTTGTCTAAAAAAGATTGTAGTAAGAGCACAATCTCAAAATAGTCTGAGGAGGTGAACAGTCTATCTCGCTGATGACCAGTTGGAAGAGTCTCTTGGAGCTCTAGAATGCGCTCCTCAGTACAGTCCTGATCAATATGTACAATCAATAATTACAGCTATTATAGGAGAAGCTACAATAGCAATTCTTCACTCTCCCAAAACATCTCATCTCAATCATGGAAAGATTCCCAATCTCATTTGACTATTTCCAAAGATATTGCATGCATGCTCAAAAAACGTATACTTCGTTAATTCATTGTTGTCAGTGAACTTTTCATTTTGTCTAGATTTTGGGGTCACCAGATCTTTTTTGTACCTGAGGTTTGTAAATACATGTAATTTCTATAGATAGCCTTTGGACACAGCCAGCTAACACAGACACAACCCAGTAGGTTTTGCAAAAACAATTATTGCAGCTTATTTGGGGATTAAGGTGCATGCACCACACTTGCACTGAGACAGTAGCACTTCCTGGCAATTGCCACTTCTGGGTCTCTTAAGGGATTGTCCCCTACACTACATATCAAGAGCAGGCATTAACCACTAATGTTTTTATAAGCATATGCGGTACTGCTTTGGATGGCCACAGTTGACTCAGTGTTTGTATTATTACATGACAAAGTATACCATGTTTGTAACTTTTGTGGTCTGGAAAGCATTTCAGACACAGTGTCTAGCCATGCAATCCTGACCAACATATGATAATCTAACAGCAGCTACATGTTTCAGCACTCGTTGGTTTAACAGAGCATGATCTCTTTCTCAGGTGGATGAACTCACTCAACTATTGTCTCCCATGAAAGAAACTATGAAGACTACATCCACACTGCATATGGGAACAAGTCTAGATTCAGTCCTCCAAGAGTGCAATCTTTAGGACACCATATTAAGCTTTACAATAGATATGCTGCATCAGACCAATGGTCTATCTAGCCCAGTGTCCTGTCTTCTGACAGAGGCTAGTGCCAGATGCTTCAAAGGGAATGAACAGAGCAGGGCAGATATTGAGTGATCCATCCCCCATTGTCCAGTCCCAGGTTGGGGCAGTCAGTGGTTTGGGGACACCCAGAGCATGGGGTTGCATCCCTGACTATCTTGGATAATTGCCTTTTATGGACCTATCCTCCTGAACTTATCTAGTTGTTTTTTGAATCCAGTTATAGTTTTGGCCTGACGACGAGTTCCCCAGGCTGATTGTGTGTGGTGTGAAGAAGTACTTCTTTATCATTGTTTTAAATTTGCTGACTATTAATTTAATTGGGTGACTCCTGGTTCTCGTGTTATGTGAAGGGGTACATAACACTTCCCTATTCACTTTCTCTACACCATTCATAACTGTATAGATCTTTATCATATGCCCCCTTAGTTGTCTCTTTTCTAAGCTATGCAGACTCACTCTATTTAATTTCTTCCTGTATGGAAGCTGTTCTATATCCCTAATCATTTTTATTGCTGTCATAAACAGATAGCTAAGGGTTAATGTCTCTTTCACCTGAAGCACCTGACCAGAGGACCAATCAGGAAACCGGATTTTTTTCAACTCTGGGTGGAAGGAAGTTTGTGTCTAAGTTTTTTTTTTCTGTCTGCCTGCTTTCTCTGAGCTTTGGAGAAGTAGTTTCTACTTTCTAATCTTCTGTTTCTAAGTGTATGGACAAAGAGATCAGATAGCTAAGGGTTAATGTCTTTTTTACCTGAAGCACCTGACTAGAGGACCAATCAGGAAACCGGATTTTTTTCAACTCTGGGTGGAAGGAAGTTTGTGTCTAAGTTTTTTTTTTCTGTCTGCCTGCTTTCTCTGAGCTTTGGAGAAGTAGTTTTTACTTTTTAATCTTTTGTTTCTAAGTGTATGGACAAAGAGATCAGATAGTAAGTTATATGGTTTCTTTTTTTTGGTATTTGCATGAATATAAGTGCTGGAGTGCTTTAATTTGTATTCTTTTTGAATAAGGCTGTTTATTCAATATTCTTTTAAGCAATTGACCCTGTATTTTGTCACCTTAATACAGAGAGACCATTTGTATGTATTTTTTTTTTTATATAAAGCTTTCTTTTAAGACCTGTTGGAGTTTTCTTTTCTGGGAAATTTTAGGGAAATTGAGTCTGTACTCACCAGGGAATTGGTGGGAGGAAGAAATCAGGGGGAAATCTGTGTGTGTTGAATTTGCTAGCCTGATTTTGCATTTCCTCTGGGTGAAGAGGAAAGTACTTTTTGTTTCCAGGACTGGGAACAGAAAGGGGGAGTCACTCTGTGTAGTTTCACAGAGCTTGTGTCTGTGTATCTCTCCAGGAGCACCTGGAGGGGGGAAGGGAAAAAGGATTATTTCCCTTTGTTGTGAGACTCAAGGGATTTGGGTCTTGGGGTCCCCAGGGAAGGTTTTTCAGGGGGACCAGAGTGCCCCAAAACACTCTAATTTTTTGGGTGGTGGCAGCAAGTACCAGGTCCAAGCTGGTAACTAAGCTTGGAGGTTTTCATGCTAACCCCCATATTTTGGACGCTAAGGTCCAAATCTGGGACTAAGGTTATGACATGAGTAGCAGCGGTTGGGATGATAGACAGAATCCAGAAGCCAGTGGGAATATTATATTTTTCTTTTCTCTGCTAAGGGCTTTTTAGCAGAGAGAAACAGTTTGGTTTTAAAAGGGAACCAGAGAGAATTTTATTTTCTGCTCTCTCTGGCAGTTTGTGGCTTGCATGTTAAGCAAGAAGCCATTAAGGAGCTGTTACAGGTCTTTTGTCATGCAATAGCACTCCCATTAGGAGTCATTACCAGCACTATATACATGCAAATAAAGTGGTTTTTCTGGTTTCCTTTCATTGAACATTAGCTAGAGAGAGAAAGGGAAAAAAGCATTGTTGCTAGGCAGACTTCAGGAGGCAACAGAGAACCTTCAGTTCTGAAAATAAACACCAGAGGGCACCCCAACACAAGAAAACAGGAATCATGACTTCTAAGGCAAAAATTGAGGCCGAAGAGCAATTCAAAGAAGCTGAACACAGGCGACAAATGGAGATGAAAGAAAGAGAAGAACAAATAAAAGCAGGCAGACAAAAAAAAAACTTAGACACAAACTTCCTTCCACCTAGAGTTGAAAAAAATCTGGTTTCCTGATTGGTCCTCTGGTCAGGTGCTTCAGGTGAAAGAGACATTAACCCTTAGCTATCTGTTTATGACAATTGCCTTTTCTGTACCTTTTCCAATTGTTATGTATCTTTTTTGAGATGCGGGACCAGAATCAAGCATTTAAGTTGTGGATGTACCAAGGATTTATATAGTGCCATGATATCTTCTCTTATTATTTATCCCATTTCTAATGGTTCCTAACATTCTATTAGGTTTTTTTTGATTACCGCTGCACACTGAGCAAATTTTTTTTTAGAAAACTGTACACCATGTCTCCAAGATCCTACTCCAATGGTAATAGCTAATTCACAACCCATCATCTTGTATGTATAGTTGGAATTATTCTTTCCAATGTGTATTACTTTGCATTTATCAATACTGAATTTTATCTGCCATTTTGTCACCCAGTCCTTCAGCTTCATGAGATCCCTTTATAAACTTTTCAGTCAGCTTTAGACTTAACTATCTTGAGGAATTTTTCATCTGCAAACTTGGACATCTTACAGTTTACCCTCTTTTCCATATCATTTACGAATATGTTGAACAACACAGGCTCCAGTACACAGACTCAGGGGACCCTGGTATTTGCCTGTTTCCATTATAAAAACTGACCGTTTAGTCTTACCCTTTGTTTCCTGTCTTTTAACCAGTTACTGATCCATGAGAGGACCTTTCCTCTTATCCTAGAACTGCTTTTTTGCTTAAAAGCCTTTGTCTGGGAGCTTGTCCAAGGCTTTCTGAAAGTCCAAGTACATTATATCGACTAGATCAGCCTTGTGCCACTCCCCATCAGCATGACCTACTCTGTCATTCCTGTATATTTTGTACTCTGGTATTACCATATACTAGTGACTATCATCATTCCACCAAGCTTCTGTGAGGCCTATTATATCAATATCCTCATTTAATACCAGGTACTCAAGTTCATCCATCACAGTATTTAGACTTCTAGGATGTGTATAGAAGCACTTATAAAATGTGTCAATATTTAGCAGTCTGCCTTCATGTGATATAATTGAATGGGACTCTTTTTCATTTGACTGTTTTTCTTCAGTTCCTGCCTTTATCCATGTCTATCCTCTCCTATTTACTAGGATATAGAATATTCCCTTTAATAAATCCTCCACTAAGGGAAGCCTCTGTCTGAACCAGGTGCTCCTGCCCACTGGTCAGCTTCCCACGCCACTTTTAGTTTAAAAATTCCTCTATGACCTTTTCAATTTTACAGGAGGAGGGAGAAAACTTGTTCACCTTAGCCTCCAATGATAGAACAAGAAACAATGGGCTTAAACTGCAGCAAGGGAGATTTAGGTTGGACATTAGGAAAAAGTTCCTAACTGTCAGGGTAGTTAAACACTGGAATAGATTGCCTAGGGAAGTTGTGGAATCTCCATCTCTGGAGATATTTAAGAGTAGGTTAGAGAAATGTCTATCAGGGATGGTCTAGACAGTATTGGTCCTGCCATGAGGGCAGGGGACTGGACTCGATGACCTCTCGAGGTCCCTTCCAGTCCTAGAGTCTATGAGTCTATGCCAGCAATCTGGTTCCATTTTGATTTTTGTAGAACTCATCCTTCCTGTACAGGCTCCTCCTTTCCCAAAAGGTTCCCCAGTTCCCAATAAACCTAAATCCCTCCTCCCAGCACAGTTGTCTCATCCATGCATTGAAACCCTGAATTTCTGTCTAACTGGCCCTGCACATGGAACTGAAAGCATTTGAGAGAATGCAACTATGGAGATCCTGGACTTTAATATCTTACCTAGCAGCATAAAATTGGCCTCCAGGACATCCTACCTTCCTCTATGTCACTGTTACCTACATGCATCATGAGCACTGGTTCCTCCCAAGACAGTATGAGAGAGAGAGAGAGAGAGAGAGAGAGAGCTGTCTCAAGAGATTGCAAACTTTGCACCCAGGAGGCAATTCACCATGTGGTTCTCTTGGTCGTCAGAAACTCAACTATCTATATTTCAAATAATTGAATCCCCCTTTACTATTACTTGTCTCTTCCTGATAACTGGGGACCCTTCCCTGCAAGGATATTCCCAGTGTCAGAGGATACCATGACATCATCTGGAAGGAAGGTCTCAACTATGGGATTGTTAACCTCTGCTCCAACTTAATGTTCTCTGTAGCAGGGTGGTCCTCTGCTCCTGCCCTGAAGGGCTTAAAACAGCTCAGGAGAGGGCTGGGGCTGGGGCAAGAAGCCTGGGCTGATTGGGGAAAGTAGGCTCAGCTGTGGCCATGCCCCAATCAGGCCCAGCTGGCCCCTATAAGAGGCTGGCAGCCAAAAGCCCAGGAAGTCTCTCTCTAGCTGTAGAAGGAGATGGGCCTGGCTGCAGGGAGCTGGACACAGGGTACCTGAGTGAAGCAGAGCTGGGGAAAGGTTGAGGAGCTGGGGAGCTCCAGCCTGGAAAGTCCCAGGCTGTGGCCTAGCATTGGGCTAACAGGTACTGGAGGTTGCAGGGAGCAGCCCAGGGATAGGCCATGGCAGCAGGTCCAAACCCAACCTTGCCAGTGATGAGTAGGCTGATGATGCAGTCTGCCCCAGGGCATGGGGGCTAGACAATGACTGGCAGTAGCCTGGTACTGAGGCAAAGTGGGAATAGTGGGTGGGGGTTCCCTGGGGAGGGGAGACCCTAAGACTGAGGGGTTACTGCCAGGGGCAACACCCCAGGTAAAAGGGCACTGGGTCCAGGGAGGGACACAGGGGCCAGAGGACAGGCAGATCACTGCCCTGCAGAGGGCACTCTGGATCTGGAATTGAGCTAATTCCCAGAAGTCACCAACAGGAGGCGCAATGGGGGTGAGTCCGCTTGTCTACATTCTCCTTCCCAGAAACTTTCATCCTCCTCAACAGCATATAGGATGTCAGACTGTGAAAGGATCACTCTAGTATGTCTCAGAAAGTCTTTTCTATGTACCTATCTTCCTTAGGTCCTCCAGTTCAACCACTGTGGCTCAAGGGCCTGTACTGGGTCTCTGAAGGCCACAAGTTGCTTATACTGAATGCACTTATATGGCACCTGTCCACAAGGCAGGTAATCATACATGCTGCATTCAGTACAATAAACTTTATAGCCCCCCACTCTGCTGCTGGACTTCTGGGTGCATTATTTTTACTCTTGGGGGAGGGGAGGCATTTGCTTGCTTGTTTTCTGGAGCCGATAATAGGCCTACATTTAGAATATGCTTGTTAAATGCATCTGGCTCTCATGCTCCCTCTCTAAACTCCATCGAAAACTCCTGTTTGCTGGCTTCACAGAACATCTATGGGCTGTCTTTTAAAACCCCTGTTCCCCAGGAGTTAGCCCCATCCTTTTGCCAAGGGATCCTAAAGAGATTAATGATTGAAGTAAGGCCACTTGACTAGCAGGCTGCTGGGCTCAGCACACAACCCCCACACGATAATATTCGGACAAGCAAGCATACGGCAAACAAACTAACGGACAAACTAACAGACAAATGCTCCCCAAGGATCACATAGTCTCTCCAGTTTTACGTTTATTGTAAACTGGAAAAAAAAAACATATTAGAGAGCTGTCTACAATAGAAGCCTGGGTTCAAATGATTCTGTTTCAACTGACAATGAAGCTGCTAACATTTAAAAAGATTCTCTGGAGATTTATTCCCAGGACAGCAGCCTGAATTTCATAGCTCCTGGCGAATTCTGCAAAATATCCCACAGGACTGTGAAACTATTAAAGTGATGACACTGAATATGTGACATCACTCCACACTTTTTATGTTCCTGTTTTTCTTTCTGATTCAATTGTCCAAGGAACTTTTTCTGTGAAATAATGTTTTTATATCATTTATTTTTATTTGTAAACCAACATATAAAAATCACCCAGGCAAATGCTGTGGGTTCCCTAGTGGCAAATGAAATATGCAATATTACAAACTTCATTGTAATAAAATCCTACCACATGGCATCAATATTTCACCAATCTTAACTAGAGCTGGGGGGGGAGTATTTGGTTGACAAAAAATGTTTTGTTTACCAAATCAACCTTTTCCAGCATGAAAAAAATTGAAAAAGCAGAGGTGGGAAAACTATTAAAAAAAAAAAATACCTGAAAGACTGAAGCTAATACTCTTTTACTGAAAATTGACAAAATTAATGAACAATTTTAACAAAATGAAAAGTTTTTGTTTCTTTCTAATTTTTCTTTGTAATGTCATCCTATTTATTTATATCAGCCTTAACTTGGGAAACAAGCAGGGAGAACTGGAAGTCCTGGCAGTCAAGGAATTATGATGTGAGACTTGGTGGGATAACTCACACGACTGGAGTACTGTCATGGATGGATATAAACTGTTCAGGAAGGCTAGGCAGGGCAGAAAAGGTGGGGGAGTTGCATTGTATGTAAGAGAACAGTATGACTGCTCAGAGCTCCAGTATGAAACTGCAGAAAATCCTGAGAGTCTCTGGATTAAGTTTAGAGGTGTGAGCAACTAGGGTGATGTCATGGTGGGAGTCTGCCATAGACCACCAGACCAGGGGGATGAGGTGGATGAGGCTTTCTTCAAGCAACTAACAGAAGTTACTAGATCACAGGCCCTGGTTCTCATGGGAGACTTTAATCACCCTGATATCTGCTGGGAGAGCAATACAGCTGTTCACAGACAATCCAGGAAGTTTTTGGAAAGTGTAGGGGACAATTTCCTGGTGCAAGTGCTGGAGGAACCAACCAGGGGCAGAGCTCTTCTTGACCTGCTGCTCACAAATGGGGAAGAAATAGTAGGGGAAGCAAAAGCGGATGGGAACCTGGGAGGCAGTGACCATGAGATGGTCGAGTTCAGGATCCTGACACAAGGAAGAAAGGAGAGCAGCAGAATACAGACCCTGGACTTCAGAAAAGCAGACTCTGACTCCCTCAGGTAACCGATGGGCAGGATCCCCTGAGAGAATAACATGATGGGGAAAGGAGTCCAGGAGAGGTGGCTGTACTTTAAAGAATCCTTATCGAGGTTGCAGGAAAAAAAACATCCTGTGTAGAAAGAATAGTAAATATTGCAGGCAACCAGCTTGGCTTAACAGTGAAATTCTTGCTGATCTTAAAGACAAAAAAGAAGCTTACAAGAAGTGGAAGATTGGACAGATGACCAGGGAAGAGTATAAAAATATTGCTCAGGTATGCAGGAGTGAAATCAGGAAGGCCAAATTACACTTGGAGTTGCAGCTAGCAAGAGATGTTAACAGTAACAAGAAGGGTTTCTTCAGGTATGTCAGCAACAAGAAGGAAGCCAAAGAAAGTATGGGCCCCTTACTGAACAAGGGAGGCAACCTACTGACAGAGGATGTGGAAAAAGCTAATGTACTCAATGCTTTTTTGCCTCTGTTTTCATGAACAAGGTCAACTCCCAGATTACTGCACTGGGCAGCACAGCATGGGAAGGAGGAGACTAGCCCTCTGTGGAGAAAGAAGTGGTTCAGCATTATTTAGAAAAGCTGGACGAGCACAAGTCCATGGGGCTGGATGTGCTGCATCTGAGGCTGCTAAAGGAGTTGGTGGATGTGATTGCAGAGCCATTGGCCATTAACTTTGAAAACTCATGGCGATCGGGGAAGGTCCCGGATGACTGGAAAAAGGCTAATGTAGTGCCCATATTTTAAAAAGGGAAGGAGGATCCGGGGAACTACAGGCCAGGCAGCCTCACCTCAGTCACTGGAAAAATCATGGAGCAGGTCCTCAAGGAATCAATTCTGAAGCACTTAGGGGAGAGGAAAGTGATCAGGAACAGTCAGCATGGATTCACCAAGGGCAAGTCATGCCTGACTAACCTAATTGCCTTCTATGACGAGAACTGTCTTTGTGGATAAGGGGAAAGCAGCGGACGTGTTATTCCTTGACTTTAGCAAAGCTTTTGATACGGTCTCCCACAGTATTCTTGCCAGCAAGTTAAATAAGTATGGGCTGGGTGAATGGACTATAAGGTGGACAGGAAGCTGGCTAGATTGTTGGACTCAATGCGTAGTGATCAATGGCGCCATGTCTAGTTGGCAGCCAGTATCAAGTGGACTGCCCAAAGATCGGCCCTGGGGCCAGTTTTGTTCAATATCTTCATTAATGATCTAGAGGATGGTGTGGACTGCACCCTCATTAAGTTTGCAGATGACATTAAACTGGGAGGAGTGGTACATACGCTGGAGGGCAGGGATAGGATACAGAGGGACCTAGACAAATTAGAGCAGGGGTCCCCAACGCGGTGCCCATGGGCACCATGGTGCCTGCCGGGGCATCTATGTGCACCCACGTACTGGCTGCTGGACAGCCGCCAAAATGCCACCAAGAAGCAGCAACGTCAAGAAGCGCTACCGCCGAAATCTCGCCGAATTTCAGCGGCATTTTGGCGGTGATGCCTCTTGACTGCTTGTCCGGCGGCTAGTCGTCCAGTACCCGCCCCATGGAAAAGGTTGGGGACCACTTAATTATAGGATTGGGCCAAAAGAAATCTGATGAGGTTCAACAAGGACAAGTGCAGAGTCCTGCACTTATGACAGAAGAATCCCATGCACTGCTACAGACTAGGGACCAAATGGCTAGGCGGCAGTTCTGCAGAAAAGGACGTAGGCATTACAGGAGACGAGAAGCTGGATATGTGTCAACAGTGTGCCCTTGTTGCCAAGAAGGCTAACAGCATTTTGGGCTGTATAAGTATGAGGGACGTGATCATTCCCTTCTATTCAACACTTGAGAGTACTGGAGTACTGTGTCCAGTTTTGGGCCCCACACTACACAAAGGATGTGGAAAAATTGGAAAGAGTCCAGCGGAGGGCAACAAAAATGATTGGGGGGCTGGAGCACATGACTTATGAGGAGAAGCTGAGGGAACTGGGATTGTTTAGTCTGCAGAAGAGAAGAATGAGGAGAGATTTGATAGCTGCTTTCAACTACGTGAAAGGGGGTTCCAAAGAGGATGGATCTAGACTGTTCTCAATGGTAGCAGATGACAGAACAAGGGGCAATGTTCTCAAGATGCAGAGGGGGAGGTTTAGGTTGGATATTAGGAAAAACTTTTTCACTAGGAGGGTGGTGAAGCACTGGGATGGGTTACTTCGGGAGGTGGTGGAATCTCCTTCCTTAGAGATTTTTAAGGTCAGGCTTGACAAAGCCCTGGCTGGGATGATTTAGTTGGGGATTGGTCCTGCTTTGAGCAGGGGGTTGGACTAGATGACCTCCCGAGGTCCCTTCCAACCCTGATATTCTATGATACTTCAACATACCCTGCGCATCTCATCAGACCCCCAATCCCTATTTACACCCTCGGTCCCAGTACCCAAACAAGACCATTACCCCACCTCCTTCTCCATTCCCTGTGAAGGAGCTAGGGGGAAAGGATGAGGTGCCATGCATCTAGGCTAACAAATCGCGAGTGTGGTGGGCCAAGCAGAGGAGCAAATTCCAAAGCTGAGGGCCTTCATGGAAAACATGCTGCCAAAAGCTTCCTCTCTTTTATACTGAGTACCAATATTTTTGTTAATAATTATTTAATGTTTATCATAGGTCACACTTTTCAAAGCCAATCTACCTACCACCTGGTTTTACTGAAGTTCCATAGTCCAGACATGCAGAATTAGCACCTCATCTTCTGGAAAACAAAACCAAAAAGGCATGCTTCAGGGCACTATCTCATTGTCAAAAGATATTATGAAAAAAATTTCCCTATGGTACAATAGTGCATCAGGAGGGCCACCATCCTCTGGAAGAAATGGGCATTAGACACGGTCAGAAACAGGATACTGCACTAGTTGGACCATTGAACTGTTTCACAGAGGCAGTTCCTATGCTCCTAGCTACTGGGGTAAGCAGCTAGAAAGATCATGCATTGTTTGGTTTTGTTTTTTCCCTAAACATAGATAGGAAAGCCACCTAAACTTGGCTTCTAGCATTCTAGGGACCGCAAAACTTCAGAAAATGTGAAACAAGAATACATCATCATCACTTTCCAACAGGCTCACTTAGAAAGCAAGACCTAGTGTCAGGAGGGAGGGAGGGAGATAAATGCTTTATACTAGTGAATGGGTTTGGGCTAATGTTATTTACTAATCGCTAATTATGGTTCGATAAAAGCATTTTGACTCAGACACACAATTACATGTGGCAAATGGCTGTACTTATGCATCTGAAATATGAACAACTTCTTCCTTTGTTCTTGTAGTATTTCTTGATGCCATTCTAGCTCAAAGTCTTTTGGCTAATGTCATGATCCTCTCTCCACCCATCCCCATCCTACCTGGACAGTGGAAAGGCCTGGCCACAATAGAACAAGTGCAGCTCTACTTCCCAAGGGCAGGATTTGTGGTCCTCACACAGGGTTCAGTATTCTTGTCCCTTATGCACCACCGAGAATAGTTCTACCATGGTTCACTGTGCTGTAGCATGCAAGAGAGAGGAGAGGGTTGGCCTATGCAGTTGCAACCATGCAGAGACACTTGTCATCACTCATCCCTACTGGAGTTGGTCGCTTCTGTGGCCTTTAGGCTGCAGTAGCAGCCAAAAAGTGATTGCACTGCTGTGGAGGATCAATCTTCCTACCCACAGCCTGTGAACTGATGCCAGGATCTGGCCTCAATGTATTATTCCTGCAATAAACATACAGCACACACCACACTCTATGAATACTTCACATGGACTTTAATGAAGCAAAGAAATCATGGCAATTTAAAATGGAAAATAACTAACTGTCAGGGTACCTTGTCTAACTCCTTGCCAACACAGGATTGTTCCCTCCAGTAATTTACAGTATGTAGGTTTAAATGCATGAGTAGACTGGGTTTTAGTTGAGAGGTTATTCCAAACTCCCAATGAGTTTCACTGTTGGGATGGGGTTATTGTGGTATTTGGCCTAAATTTTGCTTTGCATAACTACTGCTAGTTATACCACATTGGACTAACATAAGCAATTCCTCCCCAGCCCGACAGTTATCACTTACACAGCCTGATTTCTTCAGGTACTACAACATACTTCTAATGCAGAGACCACATGTGAATTTCAACAACCCCAATAAAAAGCCAGTGTTTCTAGATTTTAAAGTGGTTGCCATTAAAGATTAGACTGTAGTGATGTACTCTACATGGCATGGGGCTATACCATGAAAACATTTGGAGGAAGGAGTCGGAGCGGAATGGTTCCAATAGGCTACCAGATGGAACTCAAGGTGTGGTTTTAATCCCTAAATCAATAAATAGGCTGGGCTTTGGTTTTCTGAAAGATCACCTCCCTCCCTGTACCATGCTGCAGCAGCTGAGATCAGTACTATCCCCTTTAGCATAGACAAGAGGCAAGATGTTCTCCATGAGGGTTCCTTTACTTTGGAATGCACTCTCCTCTGGGACCATCAACATCCAGGTTTATTAACCTTCTATGCAGGCTGCAAAGCCTTTTTTCCCCTAGGTTTCTGGGGAGTGAGGGGGCTGATGGGTTTGGTAGAAATTCATGTATGTATGGAAAGTCCTTTCATAACGTGTATCTGAATTTATGCCAAGAACACTGGATTGCCCCAACAGAGATTTTTATAAATCTAATCAATAATAAGGACTAGATGGTACCTCAAAGACTCAGGCCATAGTAATGCATGGGTGCTGGTAGTCACACCACTCCACGAGCATCCCTCTCTGCTCTTCCCTAATTTACTATTAGCCTTTATCAGAGTAAATTACTACCACACTCTGCACTGGCTCAGTTGTGCTGGATAGCAAGTGGGAGGATGATGCCGAGGGAGGCAGGAAGCAGTCACTTACCCAAATCCCAGTAGCCCATTCAGGGCTTGCTTACACTGGTAATTTACAGCGCTGCAACTTTCTCGCTCAGGGGTGTGAAAAAACACCCTCTGAGTGCAGCAAGTTTCAGCGCTGTAAAGCACCAATATAGACAGTGCACCAGCACTGGGAGCTGTGCTCCCAGCACTGGAAGCTACGCCTCTCATGGAGGTGGGTTATTTAGAGCGCTGGGAACTCTCTCCCAGTGCTGTGCGTGACCACACAAGCCACGACAAAGCGCTGCCGCGGCAGCGCTTTAGCGTTGCCAGTGCAGACTAGCCCTCAGAGGCATATGGGTCAAATCTTACACTCTCTTGGCCCCGAGTGGGCCTGCAGTTCAAATCACACCATAGCTCTAACTAAATGGAAATTCAAAACTCAACATTCTCTGTCCTACGTACCTCTGCTAGCCATGACATCTTTCTGTACTTAGAAGATACTCCATAGCTCGACAATTATTGTGGAGCAAAAAAATGTTGAGTTCTTAATGACATCTGCTGTAGATTGATTAACTGGAGTCTAAACGTTCAGGAAATGTATGCATTAGCGGCCACGGCCAAAGCTAAAATGCTAGATAACTATATACATGGGATACAGTTACTGGTATCACAGACCAACTGGATATCCAGGATGTGGTTATTTTGGTTTTGTTTTCAAGACATCTGCTTTTTGTGTGAAGAGACACTAATGGGCTCACAAATGCTGTCAGTTAATCAAGGACATTAGAGAATCTCTCCAGCTCTTAACAGTTTTCTGTCACTTGCTCGAGCTATTAGGGGATGAATATATGCATTAGTGAACAGCATCATGTCAAGCAGTCTAAGAACGGTGCAGGCAGCTAAACTGCTCTTACCAGACAAATCTCTCTAATACTTTTTGCATTCCCAGACAGGAGTCCATTCATATGGAAATCAGCGTAGAGCTTGTTTTCTGTGAAGAGATAATGTATGCTTCTAATTTCCAGCTAACCGGTCAGTAGTATTGTATTTACAAGTTTAAGATGACTAGGATGTGCCATTTATTAGGCCCATAATGTTTACTTTCAGACTGCCTCTCTTAGTGCTGCATTTTGGCCACTCTTACAATAAGCAAATAGGGATATTACTTTAAAAGCATTAAACACACCTCAACACGACGGCAAGATTACACATTGATAGCATCTCCATTAAGTCGTACTTGCACCTCAGTCAACTAGTTAGCAGCAACTCCAATTTCAGGCAGAAACTCCTCCTGGAATAAGGACTACACTATTTCTTTTGTGACTGTCAAAAGAAACAAAATATAGATATTAAGGGTGGTGAGAGGAGGTAATAAAAGAAAAGTAGTGAGGGAGAAAGCAAAAGAGAGGAAAGAGAAAACTCCCTCCCCCTTATGTTTCCTCTTTTGCTTTCTTCTAATTCCATTGCCCCCTTTCCCATCTTCCTTTTCTATTTTTTTCCCTACACTTCCCATCTTTTCCTGCTTTCTTCACTCTTTTCTTGATCTCTCCCACTTTCTTCTTTGCTTCCCGTTCTCCCGACATAAAAAATGGCAGCAACAATGTTGATCTCCCACTGGTATTCACTGAAACTGGGAAATACAGACCACTGCATTGGTATATCTGTCTATTACACTTGGGCATAATTCCACAGAGCTGGATGGTATTGTGTATCAATGTTCAATAGTGAATATAAAAAGAAAAAGCTCCTGCAAGCAAGACACAGAAACTAACATGCTGAGAAACTGTTTTGTATAACGGAAGACAATCTAAGCCGGAATGCACATCCTAACAAAGCTCTTATATTTCAGATACCACAGTAGATAACAGATGGATGAATATTCCTTAAGCAACATCTTCAAAGGGAAAAATGTGTGAAGCCAGGAAATAGAAAAGCAAAGCAAGGAGGAAATATGATGCACTTTCTATTAGCGATAATGTATGTCTGTAAGTCAAGACCAAATGCAAGGAAGACACAAAACAACACAAGAAAAAAACCTCTTGGTACACGAGACACCACTAATTGAAGCAGTGCTGATTAAAGGGAGGAGTGCACAAGTGAGCATCAGAATCAGTAAAAGTGGGGGAATCACACATCACCCTGGTCCTGCTCTGGGGCTCGGTGAATGCCAGGCATGGTTTCAGGGCTTCAGTGCAGGCAATAAAGCTAGTCTCACTGCTCTGCCTTCTAGGACACCTGGAAAGCTGTTTTCAGTATGGATTTGGGGCCAAATTCTGCTCTTGGTTAAACCTGAGTAATCCAGAGTTATCTCCACAGACGCTAGTGGAGTTGCTCTGGACTTACACCAACATGCAGCACCTC
Organism: Gopherus flavomarginatus; assembly: GCF_025201925.1. Taxonomy (NCBI): domain Eukaryota; kingdom Metazoa; phylum Chordata; order Testudines; family Testudinidae; genus Gopherus; species Gopherus flavomarginatus. The sequence goes on along the minus strand of NC_066620.1, from coordinate 194,227,722 downwards.
AGGACAGAATTTGGCAAGTTGTAGTTTACTGAAGCACGTCAGTAAGGTGCCACTGTGACAAGAGAAAGATGAAAGAAGCACAAGCAGAATCCCATACAAGAGCACCACCAAATCCACACCTCTTCAGAAGGAGTAGAGGTGAAACTGTAGCTACACCGGGCAAGCTACCCATGCTCCCTGCCTATGAATAATTAATCAGGGCAGCAGGCAGGGAGTAGTAAGAGTAGGAGCCTTGCTTATTATTTCTCCTTCACACAGAATACAAAATCCAAATAAAAATCAGATATATTTCGTTCAGAAAATATCAAGGGTGAAATCCTGGCTCCATTTAAGTCAATGGAACTTTTGACTTCAGTGGAGCCAGAATTTCACTTGGACAGTCGATGGAATGTAAATGCATGTGTATTTCGGTTTTCTGGAGCATAGCTGTGGAAATGAGCTGCTGAGTTTAAAATCTATCCATGTGTTTAAAAAAAAGCTCAAAGGATGTTAGAGTTAACTAAAGCGCACCTTAAGAAGGTTTCATGGGACAGACCAAGGTTGTTATAGCACTTTAGTGAGCAGTATTTGCAATGCTTTAGATGTAGTTCCTTCTGCTGAAATGCAATCTAGGCTACAGAGAGTTTCTTCAGACACTCAGTAATTTCTTTGCTGTTGCATTATTCTGTGTGGTTTGTGTTAAATATCCTTGCCTATGAAAATAGTATTGTATATTATGGCATTTTTGTAACACTAATCACCCAGTAAGAATGAGGCATATTTAAGGCTAAGCTCTGCTCTTGGTGGGATAACCAAGAGAACTGGTCTTCTTGCCTTAACTGTCAGTGAAGCATCATGCACATTTATGGCATTATATAAAGAATAGGCCAAATTCTGAAGTCCCTACACAGCTTAAAATACTCTCCACAAGTCCTGCATAGCTAGTCTAGGCTTAGTGTGAAGGGGCTCTGAAGGAGCTAAGGCGAAGAAATCCTCCTCTCCACATACAGTGTGACAGATGATCCACTCTGCTGTCTTGCAGCCTATGATGTGGGGTGGAAGCAGAATCAATGGATCTGTGTGTCATCAAATCTATCAGCTCATCTGCTGGCCTGCCTTGTTCAGCCTCCCTGAAGCTGGGTTATGCAGCTCCAGAAATCCTGAGATATGTATGAACACCACCAGTTGCACTGCATTCTAGGGCACTCTGCAGGTGCTGAATAAGATCTAGCTTTCAGTTTTTATTTCATCCGTAGGTAAAACTCCCACTGACTTCAGTGAGCATTCTGCCTGGGTAGAGACAAAAGGCTTCAGGATTTGGTCCACAATTAATAATAAACAAAGTATTCCTTTAAGGGGGAGGGAAAAACAGAACAGAAAAATCCAAGGGGTCTGAATCTCCATAGGCCTGCACCTTGTGTAGTCATTTAAGGACAAAGAGTACAAAATGGGTGTATAATACTCCCAAATCATAATCATACAGTGAAATCCTGGCTCCACTGAAGCCAATTGCAAAACTCCCAGGGGATTCAACAGGGCCAGGATTTCACTCATAGGCTAAAGGTCTGACGTGGTATATAGTAGCCCTAAACATCCTGTATTCGGCTGGGGAAGGATTACCGCAGTGCCATCACCATGGAAGACTGCATTAAGTCTGACTTTTGAGGACCTCCCTCACAAATCCTGGTGTTAGAAACATGCTACAGGCATGCTGGTGGCTGCAGCAAGCAGTATGGCAGCGATTCTGGTCAATGCTGTAGCCCTTAGGACAGTCCAGGGAGGCTGGCATAAAACTCAGAGGACCAGAGCCATCTAAGGGTACAGCTACATCATGCAATCATGACGTGTGACTGCAGCACAAGCAGACATACCTGAGCTAGCTTTAATCTAGCCAGCTCATGTGTTGAAGCAATAAAGCTGCAGTCGTGTGTGCCTCCAGGAAGATTTATACCACCCACACTGAAGCACACCCCGTCTCAGCTTCATTGCTCTGGGACCCAAGCTAGTTAGCTCAGGTACATCTACTCGAGAACCAGTCACACCCTGTGATTGCAGTATAGTCATACCCAAAGTTATGCCAAGGGCCTCTCCTGCCCCTAGCCCAGGACCAGAACAGCGCAAAGGTGGCTTAAAGACATTGTAGTGGGGTGGTGGGGTTGGTCACTAGGTCTAGGCCTGCCACCTCAGTCTCTCTTTCAGTTCAGTGTGTTCCTGGCACTCTGCCTGAGGTCCTGCTGGACTAGCTTGGAGATGGGAGTCAGGGATCCCGACCCAGGGTCCTGAAATTGTACTGGTGTGGGATGGCCTGGGTTCAGCCTACCTGCTGCTCACAATCCCCCAGGCCACTTCCCAATACACCCAATGCCTCAGTTCAGGGTGTGGCTACAATTGTGTTAAAGTCTTTGCCTCAAACCCCTAGTCTAGGGCCAATGCCTGTAACTCTCTGGTGCCCTTGACCCTGTTTCCACCAGCCTTTTGGGTAGCATCGGGACAGGGGGAAATCACAGCCAGACACCCTCAGTAGCAGTTTCTACTTCTGCTGCTGCAGAGCAGTGCTCCTCTACAAAAAACTTCTTTTCTCTTCCCACACTTTTGCTTGGAGCTTCCTTTACGCCGCTCCTCAGGGAAAGAACCATACTCAGCCATGGCCAAGGAGCGGGACCTTCCAGGCCCAGTACTGCTTCAGCCCTAGTCCTGTCTCAGCCTTAATGTGGGGTTTGAAGACCGCATCACAGGCACCTTACCCCTCCATCCCTGGGCTATAAATTCTGTGCTGGGCCTTTAAGAAGTTCACACAGGATCTCCTCCATAGTGTTTTGTCCCCTTTTTCCACTCACCTTATACAGGTGTAACTGATTACACAAGGAACAGAACCATATAGAGAAACATGCTCCATGTGTACAATTTCTTTTTTAAATCTAAAATGTGTTCTGACTCTGGAAGGAAATTCATAAATATTATGCTTTCCTGGAGTAACACCACAATGTGCCAATGAATTCCCCATCCTGAATCAGGAAATGTATTAGATTCCTATTCTCCATGTCTACTTAGTGAATGTAGTTTTACATGTATTTTAATGGCTTTTTTTTTTTTGGCAAGTATATTTGCATGTAGAAACTTCATTTAATTGTGCTATATTTCCTAATATGAGCAATCTGCAGTTACCTAAACAGCAGTAAATTACAAAAACACATTCTGTATAAATCATCAGACTGCTGCAGGAACAAACATTAGACTTGAATTTAATTTATGTCATTTTTCAGCTTTTTCCACCCTACCATCCCAAAACGCATAGCACTAGTCATGTGAAAACTAAATTGCCATGTGAGGTATATTTTTAAGCCTCATCTAAACAATAAAGCTTGTGTGACAACATAAGAGCAAAGAATGTCCAAATATGGCTGAGAGTTAAGTACCCTGAGAATTAAGTGCTCTTAAATTCACTGGAGTTTATAAATCCACATTGACCAAATATCTGAAAACAGAAATAAAGGAGAGAGTGATTCAACTCATTTTCCAGTACCATTCTCTACGGATGTCATGTTATAAACATCCTCAATATCTTGGATGCTGGAGGCGTCTGTTGAATCTTGATCGCTGGCTATAATCCCTACTGAAGAAAGGCTAGAAATGAAGGAGTGCATCCTTTTTGCATAAATATCCCTAACGTTAAAATAAGGTAGCTCATTACATTTCTCTTTGTGATCATTGTTGGACTGGTCTATATCAATATCCTTTTGCTTTTGATAGTATTTAGAAAACTTGTTGAAAATTATAGTGATTGGAAGGGCCACCACTAATATTCCACAGAGAATACAAATGCTACCAATGAACTTTCCCAGCACGGTGACTGGGAAAGTGTCTCCATAGCCGACAGTGGTCATGCTGATAGTTGCCCACCACCAGCAGACCGGGATGCTGTGCAGTTCTGATTCATTGTCGTCTTTTTCCACTGAGTAGACCAAAACAGAGAATATAGAAATCCCGACAGACAGAAACAGAAGCAAAAGTCCAACTTCACGGTAACTATGTCTCAAAGTGGCACCTAAAGACCGCAGTCCTACAGAGTGCCTTGCCAGTTTCAGGATGCGAAATATCCTCATTAGCCGTAGGATCTGAACCACTTTCCCCATATTCTCAATGTCTTCGCTTTCTTCTTTCTTTGTGTCCACAGCCAAGGTAGCATAAAATGGAATAATAGAGACAAGATCTATGACATTCAGAGGGTTTTTCCAGAACTTCTTTAGACTTGGAGCTGCGGCGAGCCTTATCACTAACTCAACGGTGAACCAGACGATGCATGCTATCTCCACAGCTTCCAAAACAGGGTCCTCAATCTCTCTGTCATTGGCATCCCGCCTTTGGAACTCTGGCATGCTGTGGATGCACATGGCTACAATTGATGCTAGCACTACGCTCAGGGAGGAAATTGCAACTAACTTTGCTGATAAGCAGTACCCAGGGTTTTCCATTCTGATCCATACTTTCTTTCGTATTTCACCAAGCCACAGTTTATCAAATTTCTCCAGCTCTTTATCAAATATGGATGATTCTTCACTGGAAGAGTCTATACTTCTGTCATTGCTTTTCTTATCCCAGTCCTTATCTTGACCTTCTTCTTTTCTTTCTTGATACCTATTGCTACAGCAAGAATCAATGAACAGCTCGTTGATCCCCCAGTACTCTATTTCCTGACAGAAGGAGAAGATACAAAGTTCCTCCATGACATGCAGTTTACCTGTATAGTAAAAATTCAAAACATATCTAAACAAAGAGGGGTTCCTATCAAAGTAATATTCCTTGTCTGCATCACTGTAATCATCACACAGTTCCAGGATAGCCTCTTCAGAATGGCATTTGAGCAGTTTTCCAAGTCTGGTCTGGGGAAATCGGAGCAAAGTACTTTGATCAACTGATTGCTTAAAGCCACCCACATTCAAGTGGATAAGTTCCTCATCTTTCCCAGGTCTATGGAAAAATCCACCATAAACCATTTTGAACACAGTAGTTCTGTTGCTGGTTTCCAAGGCACTAATCCATAAGATTACATTGCACCTCAAAGAACATAAGATATTATTAGACAATTTAATTCAGCTTTGTTCTTGCTGCAATTATTTTCCAATCTCCATTTACTGTGGAAATCCTACACTGAAAAACAAAGAAATGAAGTGACAAATACATTGTTAACATTTCCGCTAAAGTAGACTTAAATAAGTCTGGTGATTTATCAAATCAGACTTAGCAAACTTGAATAAAATAGTTTCTGGTTCAGCATGCAACTTTATTTTTTTCTTCATTTATTATTGCTCTTTTCCTCTAGTACTATCACATTTAAATTAATATTCATTCTGAAAAATACAGTGAACTTACAAATGTCGGGACTGAAGGGAAAACATACTCAGACTACTAAACATTTAGGGCCAGATCCTGAGCAGGAGTTAATCAGTTTTGAAATCAAAGGAGCTACATCAATTTAAACCAGCTGAAAATCTGGCCCTTAGTATTCCATTCTCTATTATACTATTTGCACCAAGGGGGCATGCTATTATTTCTTACATGATGCCAACACACCTTAATCTATACCCTTCCCTAGAAGAGCATTCTATATTCCTGTCACTCTGGTTGAAAACATTTCAAGAATCTGTTTTAAACAGCTTATTTTCATTTTCCTTTCCTGCCCTTGCAGACATCTCTCGCCCATATTTGGATATCTGCGTTCATGAAGATTCCACCAAAGGTATTTTGCAACCTGCCTTGCTACTCACCTGTAGTGATGCAAAGTTCCTCCTTAAGATCTACATCAGTTCCAGAAACACTTCCTACTCTGCCACAGCAGGTGCACTGGTTATGCTGATAAACTGGCATTGAAATGTCATTTCTGGAAAGAGCAGCTTCCAGAGAAGGCACTTCCAGAAATATTTTGTCTCACCAAGTAAGAAGGGGTACCTGTAGGTAAACAAAAGTAAAGGGAATTTTAATATCTATATGCCTTCATCATAAATATATTATTCAGGCTAAATTGGATACAAAAGGCAGATAATATTATACCATATAAAATGTCTGTTGACATTTTTAGGAGTCATTACCTTTGACTTTCCTTTGTTAGTTATAAATCTTCACTTCAAAGTCAAAATTGGCTGGCCTGATACTTTCCATGTGATTATGACTTCTGACCTGTGTGACAGCAGAAATCGCTATGAGCTCATGATCTAGGATACTTAGAAGTTCTCTTCCTGTATGTCAATTTAATTTACATCAACTTAGAATGGCAATCAATTTTGAATGCCACAAGAGAGAAGGTATTCTAGCTCTCCTATGTTAGTGTGCTAATTTATTATTATGCAGATCATATCTTTTAACTGAATTGTTTGGGGTTTCTTTAGTGGTCCAGTTTGCATGCAGTCATCCAAGGATGCAGATTTTTCACACCTATGAACAACGAAGTTATATCAACCTAATTTCCTAGTGTAGACCAGGCCTGAGGATTTGTATTGTGCACATGCAGGTATTTTCAGTGAGCACTAACGTGAGTTGGAATGAACTAAATCCCCCACACAGCCAAGCCCCAACAATTTTCAGTTATTACCTGCTAAACTGGATCAGAGTAGATACAATTTGATTATTTAAAAAAGATCATTTAAATTTAATATAATTAAAAAAAATAAACCTATTAAAACTAAATTTGAAATTGTGACAACTTATATTAAGGACTAAATCAATTATAACCTAGTAAATGGTTTTAAAATTAAAATAAAATCTAATATTCAAACAGTATATATTTGCTGCCAAAGTTTTAAAGTTCAGTAACTAGTTCATTTAAAGTTGAGAAGCTGACTAGAAGTTGAAAGAGCAGAGCATATTTTCCCTCTTCCAATCTAGGGATAAAAATGAGTTGTGAGAGGATGAGATCTATTACTTCTAAAATCATGAAAGACATGGTGATCAGAAACAATCAATTCAATTCAATTCAATCTATTCCCTTTATTTAATAAATCAGTTAGTTTAAACGCAAAACATGTTTTCTTTTAACTTTTTTTCCGTATGCATCTGCCATATTTAAGGTAGTCTTATTTAAATAAAAAAAAATTATAATGCTAGTTTTGTGCATTTTTAATTGAATTCCAATTTCCATCCAAGTGCAGCTTGAGACAAGACAACAGGTTAAAAAAAAATCACCCTCATCTAATAAATAAGACATGATAGTAACCATTTTTTAACTTTAAATAAAAGGTACAACATAGAAATCTAAATAAATGCATGTTCAGCTACATAATTGCTTAATAAGGATGTATAGATATAGTATATCCTCCTGGTTAACAAAAAGTACCAAATTTTAGTGTAAAAGCTATTTTTGGTTACGAAGCAACATGTGTTAATTGTTACCACCCAATGACAAATCATCCTTTCTTTAGAAAAAGTATAAATGCAAAACAAGATTAAATCACTAATTTAAATCAAGGGTTCCAGCTTGAATTAAACTATGATTAATTCCCCTGAGCCATCCAAGCCCTCCTAGCTGAATTTAAGATAGAGAAATGCATTTTATTTCTATAATTCCATTTAAATGGATGGGAGCTAAGGACATTGAAGTAACAATTCCATGAGAGATCGAGCAAATTCTCAGACCCATTTTGGGGAGATACAGGCTGAGATTTGGATGGAATTTAGATAGCGGAGTATCCTGTGAGCATTAAGAATACAGTTAATCCCCTTTCCCCCGTCGCCACAACACCGGCTCCCTGGGTCACTTGCAACACTTGTATGTGGGTTACAATCCCCATTCTGAAGCATCTCTGGATTCTACTTGTCTAATCCAGAGTTGAATTCCTAGTGACTGCTAAACCTGACATAACCAAAGCTCTACACTGATTCTGCCATCATGGGGTTGAGATGTTTGTCCCTTGCTCCCAAAATTTGCTCTTCCCTAATGGAAGAATCCTGCCCTGCGGCTTACCAGGGGTTCAACTTTTCACTCAAAGTAGAGTTCTGACGGAGAGAATCAGTTCTAGTCCACAGCTCCCACCAGCTCTTACTGGCACTCACGGTAGCGGCTCTGTGTGAGGCATGGAGGAAGCTAAACTTGCTGCACTAAAACTGCAGTTCTACCTCCGCAGCATGAGGGAATGGGACAAGGCAGCAACTTCAGAGCCCCTATCGCAAAAGGTTTGCAGAAATACAGCCTGCAGAGAGGGGATTCCACTGTGTGCAAGGTGCGGTATTCAAGCTAATGAGGCCAGCCACTGGCAGTACGGGGGGGGGAGGGGAGAGGAGCAGTTTGAGAGAATTTCCCCCTTCCCCAGCTACTGTGCATCTGAGAGAGGAAAGGGAGCAAGATGGGAGCACAGGGGGGACTCACAGGGCAGGGGAGAAATAAAGGGGCACAGAAGGAAGGAGAGCAATGGCAGAAGAGTGCAGCAAGATGGAAGACAACATGAGAACAGGGATGAAGAGGAAGTAACAAGGGGACACACAGAGGGAACCCCAAGAGTAAAGGGGAGTGTTACCTATCAGCTCTGTGTTCTTGGGGAACCAGCCCTGTCTGACTCACGAAAAACCTTCCCCAGCCCCTATCCCCCGCCTCTGCTTGAACCAAAGTAGATCAGAAGAAAGACTTAGGCCATGGCTACATTGGCGCTTTACGCGCTGCAACTTTCGCGCTCAGGGGTGTGAAAAAAACACCCCCCTGAGCACTGCAAGATACAGCGCTGTAAAGCCTCAGTGTAAACAGTGCCGCAGCGCTGGGAAAGCGGCTCCCAGTGCTGCAAGCTACACCCGTAGAGGATGTGGAGTACGTGCAGCGCTGGGAGAGAGCTCTCCCAGCGCTGGCGCTGCGACCACACTCGAAACTTCGAAGCACTGCCGCAGCAGCGCTTTGAAGTGCAAGTGTAGCCATACCCTTACAAAAAGCAATGAAAAGGCAGGGAGAAACACAGCTAAACCCCTCTGGGCAGGGTTGACTGGATTAAGGAAACTCCTCTAGTCTCATTTGCATCAAAGATAGGACAAGGAGGCATCTCCATTAGCATACAGAACGGAGAACAGAGATTCCAAGGCAAGAACCACACTGAACTCTGGGACCAGAAAAGCAGGGAAGCATTGCATGATGGGGTATCTCTGCTCTAGATGTTAATGAACCCACAGCTGCACACACTCAGCTCTGTAGTTATCAGACCAATTCTAGTAATAAATCCTTTATTGATACTCAAAATACTGATGCTGCCTAACTGCACTGTGAGCTCCCTGGAAGGAATTCTGCCCAGAGCCAGGAATGATCAGCTCCCATTGTCTAGCCTGAACAAAACAACTTTGGTATACTCCCTTGAGCCATCAGTTTACCCATAAACAAATCTAGTGTTCTCCCTTGAACCATTGTTCTTTGCCTACAAAAACCCCCTTAACTATACTCAAGTAAGTGTTCTGATGCCTGGATCCAAAATCTGCATCAGTTCCACTGGGACTTCATCTTCTCCTGACTGATTGTGCTGGGGGCTCTGCCTGTCTCCAGCACTTCGGACCCTCAGCTACCACCACCACCTGGGACCCCCGATGGATTCAAACTTCACAGAGTGGTGAGAACCCAGCTCTTTCTCTCTCTCTCTAGGCATAGCCTTCTGACCCTGACTTGTGGGATCAGTTACAGTTTTCTAAACCTGACTTTTATAATCAAATTTAAGTTAGTTTTAATATTATAATATTTAATATTATGTATATTTAATATTATAGCTGTTTTGTTTGTTTGGCTCCCCTTGTATGGTTATTACCTGGCAATAAATAAATTTCATGGTTAAGCTGGTTGCTTCTCTCTTCTCTTCACCTCCCCCGTGGGTGTTTTTTGGCTTCCTCACTCGCTCTGCAGCAACGCTCCTCGTACCTAAGCTAAAGATCCCTGCAACACCCAAAAATCCCGTGGCGTTTCCTCATCAAGTAGGTTACTACCAGAACAATTGTAACATGATAGTGGAGATAGAGATGTGCTGATCCTGGAACATATGAGGTGGCAGCTTGGAAGTGCTGCTTGACCCAGCCTGCTCAGGCTTACTCTATTTCAGTGCGGTGCCCAGGGCATATGAGGGTGACAGATTGGAAGTGCTGCTCGACCCAGCCTACTGAGTCCAAGGGCATATAAGGGGTCAGCTTGGGAGTGCCGATTAACCCAGTCCTCTCAAGCGTGCTCTGTTCATGTGTGTGTGTTCGTTTGATTATGGGGCTGGAAGAACCCAGCCCTGGGGAACCTAGGTCCTGTAGGATAGCTCCATTGGTAGGGAACTTGCAGAAGTAGAGCTCACAAGTGACACAAGCAGTACATTGATAGAATTACAGAAATCCCCCCTGCAGAAGAGTAACCCTAGTGAATGAGCATATCCCAAAGTAATGGGCAAATCTGGTAACAGGAGGCAGAGGCCAGCCAGGGAGAAGCAGAGACTGGAAATGTAATCTCATCTGGCAGACGGGGACCTAGAGTACTCCAAGACAGGGAAAGAGATTGAGAGAAAAGGAAACACAAAAGCAAAACAGCTAAGCTCCCACCTGGTAATTGTATCAGAGTCTCTTTCAGTTACCAGTCCAATTGGTAGGGGCAGCGACAGGAAGCTTAGAAAGAACAGCCTCCCTCTCCCCTCCGCCCCACCCCCACCAAATTTTTGAACCTCTCACCCTGTTCATTTTTTTAATTTTCCCAGCTGAAAATGTTGGGCGGGGTGGGAGAGGAGGAGTAAAACCTTGTCAGGGCTGAATCCCCACTCTGGCACTCCGAGTGCAGGAAGTGGGGGCCCGCGAGGATTTTAAAAATTAATACTTGCCACTCCAGACTTGTATTACACTCCTAAGGTTACAGCTTCTCTCTGACCTTGGCTTGATAAACGCTCCCACCACCCAAATGCAAAAAACCCCTTTGAACCCAGGAAGAAGAACTTGTGAATTCCTCCCAGTGGGGTACTCTCAAGCCCTTTCACCCCCTCCAGGGAAGAGCTGAGAAAGAAAACAAAGGAAATTAGCTATGGCTATCAGTTAATCAAACAACATGCACAAACTTCCTAGGACACCAAAAATCCAATCCTGTTCTTAAAAAAGGTAAATTTTCTTAAAAACAAAAAGGAAAAAATAAATCTGCAACTTAGGCTTTTTGCTAGATCTCAAAAGAAACAATTACAAAAATTAAGCACCCAAAATAGCTTTCTTGGGGCTTCAGCTAAAGGTTACAAGTAAACAAGCATCTGGGGTTAGCACAGAGGAAATCCACAAGCCAAAATAAAAAATAAACCTGATTGTGTCTAACTAAACATTCCATATCCAAATAATTTCTTCTAAGTATGGAAGATGAAGTTTCATACCTGGTTCAAGCCTTACACAGCATTTCTGCTTATAGCATTGCTGCTCCATCCCTGCAGCCCAGAGAACAACAGACAAAAGGGAAAGTTTAGTTCCCATTTTTAAAATTAGCCTTCCCATTGGCTCTTTTGGTCAGGTGCCCACTCCTTTTCTTTTACCTGTGGGCTTGTTAACCCTTTACAGGTAAAGCAAGCAGAGAACTGACACCAAGAGGGATTTTACAGCTAACTGCCTGGCAGGGTGTCCATCAAAGGGAGCTACTTCCCCCCGCTTCATGTATCACAAGCCCCTACATAAGGCACAGGTCACCACAGTCATGTGCCACACCAGACTGTAGACCAGATCCTCCACTGACGTAAATCAATTCAGCTCCATTGATTTTTAATTGAGCTCTGCTGATTTACACCAGCTGAGGGTCTGGCCCCATATGTTGAATTTTTAATAGTATCAGTGACAATGATTTAATTTTCTTTGTGACAGAGAAGCTCCTACTGTTTAGAGCAGCAGCAATTTCCCCTAGCGGACATGGAGTTAAGCCGTTCTTGGTCTTCTGTTTGAGTACATTTGTATCACTTTGATGCTTTTATTATATCCTGGAGAGTTAGGAAAGAAGAAAATAAAACATCCGCAGCACGTGGCTTTGTTGTTTTTTGTTTTTTTTTACAACACTCCGTTCTGCATATACTGACTTGACAAAGTGTTTTCAGCACCATTAACCTTTTGCTTCCATCCCCTCCAGTTCAGCGCTGTCAGATGCACTGGTAGAGAGCTATACAACTCTGCTCTACCTTTTCATATTTTCTTTTAAATGTTACTTTCCCACAGCACATCACATAAGTAGAAACAGAGGATCAGAAGCTAAAACCCTTATGTGCGTATAAATCCTTGCCTACATGACAGGTTACTTCAGTATAACTTACATTATTCATACCCCTGAGTGACGTAAATTATACCAACCTAAGAGCTGGTGTAGACAGCACTATATCGGCAGGAGAGCTTCTCCCACTGATATAGGTACCGTATCTCAGAGAGGCAGGAGTTAAGCCGATGGGAGAGCTCTCTTCCGTCAGCTTAAAGCGCCTCCATCACAAACACAGTAGCTGTGCTGCCGTAAGTGCTGTAGCGTAGATGTAATCTAACTAGCCCTGATTCATATGACTGGTGCCATCAGACCCAAAGGGAGGTCAACAAGACTTCTCACACCTATAACGGTTGTGGGATCAAGCCCAGAAGTTATTTACCAGAACTGGTAGTTTTAATTCTACAAAGGCAGATGTGTAGCCAGAGAGGGTTTTGTTTATTCATTTTGTACAGCGGACACCTCAGTCCATTCTTGTAATTAGAACTGAGGAAACTGACAGTCTTCAGTGGGAAAATAGCTCTTCATTTACGATAATACTGTAATGCCCTTTAAATGACTTCTTTCAAAATTAAATTGACATGTTTATTTTTAGCGATTGGATGAATTACTGTGCAACCAAGATCAGGGACCCATTGTACTAAAGCATTGGGCAAAGTAAGAGACAGATTGTAAACTGTTCAAGCCAAAGGCTAATTAGATAAGACCAAAAAGGAAGTACTATTATCTCCATTTTATATATGAGAATCCATGGTGCAGAGAGATTACATGATTTATCCACTTCATTTACAGCATAACTACAATCTTGCATGCATCTGCAAATAGGAGATTCCGAGATAATAAATTGATAACAGGAGTTACACTCACTCTGAGTATTTTCCAAAGTCGCATCCCTTTGCGGCCTCTTAGGCCTAATTCTGTCATGTGTATGTAACCCACACACCTCCTGGGTGTGATGTTCTGTCCCATCTAGTGGAACTGAGACCACTTGGAGAGAGAGATTAATGAGTTTGCTCTACAGCCTTTGTTAACAGCCAGTTGTCTTTTAGCTCATGCACTAAGCTCCAGAGGTCCCAGGTTCGATCCCGCCCGCCGATTAGCGGGGTCTGTCGGCATTAAATGTACACGGAGAAGCACCTTACTCAACTCCTGGAATAAGAGTGTCAGAATTCAATCCTTACGTGGTTTTCCACTTCATTCATGGTCCTGAAGCAAATTCTGGTTTCACACCCAGAATACCTTATCTGGAGTGACTCTAGATTTACATCGATGTCAATTCAAATACAACTTGGCTTTATTTGTTTATTAATTTCCAGTGGGTAATATTTACCTTTGTTCAAGTGATACTTTAGTGCCCTGACATTAATGCCCTCAGCTTCAATACCAATGCCACAGAAATACTGGGCCAAATTTTAGCTCTATGGACATCAAGAGGAGTTTTGCCATTGACTTCAGTGGGCCTGAACATGACTTAATGCCTGATCAAATCCATTTATTTTTATGCTGATCAAATCAAGAGAAAATTAAATTAAATTTGGGATAACTCAGTATACTAAAGAAATAAGATGAAAATTTTGCCCACTGCTGGCTTATTGAAGTCATTGTAACTAACAGAAGAATTTAGTGCTCAGCAATTCTTTAAAACACTGCACCATTGTTGAACTTGCAGTATATAACTCCTTATTGATTATGCAGATTATTATGCATATTTATAATGGTGCCTCCATTTGATTACGCATTTGAATAATTCCAGTAGCAAGCATCTGCCACTTTGGATAATAATCAACATTAATGCACAGTATACAGGGCAACTGACTCCTGCTTATAAAGGCCCTGATCCAGAGCCCACTGAAGTTCTTCCTTAGACAACAGTGGACTTTGAATTAGGCCCAGGTTGCAGGAGGATGTTTCAAGAGGCCTGGTCAGAGTTCTTTCATGGCACTTATTAAATTATTGCTATTTATTATTTGTATTACCATAGCACCAAGGTGCCCCAGTCATTGTGTGAACAAGAAAGGAATAATTAGGGAGGCTGCTGTAGACATCAGGAGAAAATACCAAAACTTAATTATTTCCAGTTTAGCAATTACATGGCTGCATAAGTGCTAGCCAGGGTCTGTGAGGGGGAGTACGAGGTCCTCTCCCTACCAACTGCATGGCCTGGTTAAGGCAGTATTATAGCTTTTTCAGTCTGAGGACCTCACAACTGTTTCAAAGGTGCTTCCCATGAGATCCTCTATCTCCAAGGGGGAGCAAAGAAGGGTGGGAATATAGGTGGCTTCACCATGTGAAGGCCAGCTACGGGAGGAGACCACGTGACTTAAAAGGAATGCCTCTGGTGCTCCCACTAGGATAATGTGGATCTGCAACACATTCAAGAATATCCTTTACAGATACAATCTAGAGCTTAAAGGGTGTCGTGCTGTTTTAATGGGATATTAGTGTTTGCCAAAAAGACCATGGTGGGACATGTAATTTTTTTTTTAAGCACTAATTAATCTGTCAGTCACAGGTAAGGAAAAGGAAGCACTACCATGCTAAAGATTAAATTGATTCATGGTTGGATTCATGTCACAGTGTTTTATTACTGTATTTTTTAAACACAGCAACCACCTATTGATTTTTAGTATTTTATCTTGTGGCCAGTTAGTCTGCAGCTACATACATCCTTGTGTGTGTACGTGTAGGCTCTTCAGACATCTGTCCAGAGCTGAGAAGAGATCTTCAAATTTCAAGGACTTTTCGGCTGAATTGAATAAGCAGAATTAACAAAGAGACAGATCCTGCTACCATGGAAGTCAAGAGCAATATCCTAACACTGTAAACTGACTGAAACATTTATATATAAGCCCAAGGACAAGATTTTCAAAAGTGACTAGTGATTTGGAGAGTTGCAGTTTTTGGGTTTCCAGTATGAAAAGTCTTAAAGGGGCCTGATTTTCAAAATATGGTGAGCACCCACCCTATACAATGTCTCAAGCTTGACACCCAAAAGCACTTAAATGGGCCAGATATCTAGAGATATTAGGCACTTAAAAATGCAGGTAGGCACCTAGTAAAATTATCTTAAGTCACTTATCTGCACCTTTAGGTACCTAGATTACTTTTAAAATCTTGACCTTCACCAGAAAGTTCACATCAGGATTGAAACTTTCCCCATATTTGGGGGCGTTTAGATCTGGGGAAATAAAAGAGAATAAGCAGTGTTTGACTGTTTCACTAAGGATATGGATACACAACAATCTGAAGTGTAATTGCAGCCTGGGTAGATAAACCTGCACTAGCTTTAACTGCGCTAGCATGGCTAAGGTTGCCAACTTTCTAATGCAGGAGTGAGCAAACTTTTTGGCCCGAGGGCCACATCTGGGTATGGAAATTGTATGATGGGCCATGAACGCTCACAAAATTGGGGGTTCGGGTGTGGGAGGGGATGAGTGCTCCAGCTGGAAATGAGGGGTTGGGGGTGCAGGAGGGTACTTTGGACTGGGACCAATGGGTTTGGAGGGCAGGAGGGGTATCAGAGCTGGAGCAGGGGGATAGGGCTCAGTAGGGGGTCAGGGGTGAAGGCTCCAGGAAGCACTTACCTCAAGCACTTACCTCCTGGAAGCAGCAGCATGTCCCCCATCCGGCTCCTATGCGGAGGCGTGGCCAGGCGGTACTGCGTGCTGCCCTATCCGCAGGCACCAGCCCTGCAGCTCTCATTGGTTCCTGGCCTATGGTAGCTGTGGGGTGGTGCTTAGGGTGCGGACAGCATCTGGAGCCTCCTGGCTGCCCCCATGCATAGGAGTTGGAGTAGGGACATGCCATTGTTTCTGGGAGCCACACGGAGCCATGGCACACACAAAGCGGGGCAAGCCCCTGACCCCTCTCCCCGGCGGGAGCTCTAGG
This sequence comes from Gopherus flavomarginatus, assembly GCF_025201925.1. NCBI lineage: Eukaryota > Metazoa > Chordata > Testudines > Testudinidae > Gopherus > Gopherus flavomarginatus. The sequence goes on along the minus strand of NC_066620.1, from coordinate 194,211,668 downwards.
GCTCAATTAAAATGTCTGAAGGACCAGATGCGGCCCCCACGCTGTAGTTTACCCACCTCAGAATCTGGGGTGGGGCCACGGATGAGGGGTTTGGGGTGCAGGATGGGGCCCAGGGTTGGGGAATTGAGGGATGTGGGAAGGGACTCTGGGATGGGGCCAGGGCAGGGGGTTGGGGTGCGGGGTCCCAGAGGTTCTTACTGAAGCTCCCAGGAAGCAGTCACCGGGTCCCTACAGCCCCTAGGTTCATGGGCATCCAAAGAGTTTCCACAGACTGCCCTCACGCCCGCAGGCACCGTCCGTGCAGCTACCATTGGTCACGGTTCCTGGCCAATGGAGCTGCAGAGCCACCACTTGGGACAGGGGCAGCATGTGGAGGCTCTCTGGCCACCCATGCACCTAGGGGCCACAACGACCTGGCAGCTGCTTCCGGGAGGCATGTGGAGTTAGGGCCGGCAGAGAGCCTGTCTTAGCCCCAGGGCCCCGCTGCACCGCCGACCAGACTTTTAACAGCCCAGTCAGTGGTGCTGATCAGAGCCACCAGGGTCCCTTTTAACTGGGTACCTGGCAACCCTAAGCATGGCTAAAAATAGCAGTATGGATGTGGCAGTGCAGGCCTCAGCACACGCTTTACAAGTATGCCAGAGGCTCTAGATACCTCTTCATGTTGCTGAAGCCCACACTGCTGCATCTACATTTCTATTCTTACCTCCTGTCAACTCCAGACAACAGGTGGCTAATGAATGGAGACGGCATAGTTGTTTGGGTAGCACGCACAAGTGAGAGCTACTAGGTTTGCTCCTCCATCCCCATGAAAACTTCCCAGGTATTTCTGAAATGCCTCTTCTTGAGAGGGAACTTATGGTCTCTCTGACCTCTGGGCAATGGAGTTTACAATTGTAAGCAGAGTGGTCACTGTCATATGGGATGGAGCATTGCTGGTGGTCTGTTAGGGTCAACATGGGTCATTCAAAGCTCCACGCCATTTGGCAAGGTGATTTTACTGCGTTCATGTAACCGGACACATACATCAGCCAGAGACAAAGTTGAGTGCGGACACATGCACAGGTAGGTTGACACAAAGCGACTTCTGTTGACCTAATTTTATAGCATAGGCCTGGCGTTAGCCATGCTTGCAAAGGTATGTCTACCTAAGCTGAAATCACACCTCAGATCGCAATGTAGACATACCATAAGACAAATATGATGAAGGTGAAATTTACCCTTACGCTTCAGGCTAGCAGAAGGCCAATGCATCAGTTACATCTCACTTAAACCTTCATATGTTCATCCAATCAGGAAACAAAAATTATACATGTAACTGATGTAACCAATCACAATTACCAACACAGCTCAGTTTTTGTATATCAAATATTGATTATTCATAGTAGAACGTCCACAAGAAATGGAGAGGGGGCAACTTGTTAAAAAATAAAAATAAAAAAATCAAATGTGAATAGTAAGAACATGTGAAGAAATTGCTCTTTGTTTATGGACATCTTGTAAGCAGAAAGAGAAGGTAAATCCACCAAATTATCTGCTCAGCCATAAAATATTTTATGCATTCCATTGGCAATGGTATTCTTTATCCAGTACACTGCATTGCTGTGATGAGTAAACAAAACAACTACTCCACTGTATTTCTCCTGAAATGGATTACATCCAACCTCCGAGGAGACTTTTTAGTAAATAAACTTTGGGATCAAATCCTGATATTTCATTTTTAATTATATTCTGTTTTCCTTATTCAGGTGAAATACATACTGAAGTGAGCAGGAGGTTTTACTTATATAAGGATTGCAGAATCTATGCAAATTATTTAAAGATGTATCTACTCATGCAGATTGCATATTTGCATTTATCTGCTAGTTTTTGGTTTGAGTTGGTTGACAGTTACAGGGTATATGACTAGATGTGGGTGAAGGGCATGCTGTCTCGTCAGAATGCTACCAGCTCTAGAGGCAGTATTAGAGAGGGTACATTGTGATTGTAGTCCATTATTTTAATTGCTTTCTCATGAACTTTAAACACTCAGGAATGTGATACAATACTACCTAGTTATCTGAATATCATTTATGTAATGATCAAAAAGATGTACTGTTAACAGTCTTCCTAACACAACAAGACACCCCGGAGAGAACATGCAGTATGCTAATTAATGAGAGACACACCTGATGCAATTTCTGATGGCTCCATCATTTGCATTCTGTTCAGAATACATACAGTGACTCAAAGGTTCAGCATTCAGATAGAAGATCACTATCAACCTGTACTACGTGGAACAGACAGGTTAAAAGAATCATGTTTGCTTTAAAGCCCACCTGTGATCCTTGCCAATTTAACAATAATACAGTGTTGCAAGGATGACACCTTTCACTTGCCTGAGGCAGTGGATCATGTCAAAAGTTTCCTTGAGCTACTTTGCCTCAATTACTAAACTTCAGAGTGATTTAGGAAAATGAGAAGAACCCGAGTGCATTGTTATGTTGAGGTCAACATCAGCATAGTTGATGATAAAGGAAAAATGTCTCTCTGCAGAGAGACAATAATCTTATTTGTCAGGTAGCTTTAATGATGCTCAGCTGCTATCAGGAGCACAATTTAAAAACAGGATACACTATTTGATGTGACTATTGTAAATTTTAGCTGAAAGAACTCTGTAAGGAGGAAACTTTCCACAGTATGTTGGAATGAGATGGATGTGCTGAATTTCATATTGGGCTCAGTCCTGTAGCATCTGTTCAGGAAATTCTTATTCACATGAGCAGTCCAACTGATGTGCAATGTTATTATGATTATCAATATTTATATTATAGTAATGTCTAGAACCATGGTTCTCAACTAGGGGCCTGGGGCAGAGGTGAAAGTGAGCCAGTCCGGTCCGGTACAGCATTCCGGCAGGAGCCAGTACACCATGCCAGACCGCACCGGCTTCCTCAGTGGGGACTTAAAGGGTTCTAGGCTCCCTGACGGGGCGCCCAGAGCCCTTTAAATTCCCCCCCGCAGTTCCGGCAGCCACGCTGGGGCTGGGATTTAAAGGGCTCAGAGCTCCCACTGCTGCGGGGAGGCCAGAGCCCTTTAAATCCCAGCCCCAGCCCAGCCGCCGGAGCTGCAGGGCGGGGGGTGTTAAAGGGCTCGGGGCTCCGCAGTGTTCGGAGCTCCGGGCCCTTTAATTTGCCGTGGAGCCTCCAGCCACCTTTGTAGCTGGGAGCCCCAGGTTGATTAAAAGGCCCTGAGGCACCCAGCTACAGCCGGTGTCCTAGGGCCTTTAAATCTTGAGAGGCCCCACCTCTTCTGGTTGAGGCCACGCCTCTTTCGGATGAGGCCACGCCCCCCTCAGGACTCCAGCAGTACCGGTAAGTCCTGTAAGTTACTTTCACCCCTGGCCTGGGGCCTCCTGGGAGGCTGCTAGGAGGTTTCAGGGGGGTCGCCTCTTTAGGGCCCAGAAAACCAAAGCCCTCCTGCCCAGGACTGCAGCCCGGGGCCTTGAGCCCCACCACACAGGGCTGAAGGCAAAGCCTGAGCAACTTAGTTTTGGGGTGCCCCCTCTGGTGTCAGCTCCTGAGTAACTGCCCTGCTTGCTACCTCCTAACGACAGCCCTGGCTTTCATATGCAGAAAAACAGTTGTGGCACAGCTGGACTGTGGAGTTTTTAATTGTATGTGGGGGGGAGTGTCAGAAAAACAAAAAAAGGTTGAGAACCCCTGGTCTACAGGCCCCAAATGAGATAAGGACCCCACTGTGCTAGGCAGTGTGAATTCACATAGTAAGAGGCAATTAAGCCATGAAGAATTAATCATTTAGATAAATGAGACCAATGGCACAGAGAGGTTAAGTGACTTGTCCAAGGTCACACGGCAGGTTTGTTGTAGATTTGGGAAACAGAACTCAAGTCTCCTGACTCTAAATCCAGTGTTCCGTCCACATTGTTTCCTCAAAGAAACTGGACATAAAGTTAACAGAATACTAGTGCAAGGGGTTTCAGGACTGGGCCTTTAGGCCCACCCGGCCGTTGAATCCATGCAGATGGATCCCTGACCTGCGAGAAGCCCAGAGAAGTCAAATGATCAAAACAATAATGTAAATGAATCCCTCACACAAGCAGAGGGTTCCACCCAAGTAGATCCAGGGCCTTATTATGCACAACACTGCTTTTACCACCCAAACTGACAAATTGTATTGTGATCAGTCCTATGAAGGTTTATATAATGTTTTTTGATGTATCTTATCCCAAACAAAGCCAAGTATTTAGCAACAGTGGAAGCTTTGAAATATTATTCACACACTCCAGGGTATAACAGATTTTTACGAGTTAGTATTTGGAGTGACAGATGGCAAAATTTTCTAATAAAGTGAGACTGCACAAATTACTCTTCCCCTAACCAGCACCCAGGCCTCATGTCAGGGCCGCCCAGGGGGCGGAGGGGGGGCCAAGAGGGGCAATTTGCCCTAGGCCCCCACGAGAGTTTTTCAGGGCCCCTGGAGCAAGGTCCTTCACTCGCATTGAGGGCCCCGGAAAACTCTCGCGGATCCCGGGCCCCGGAGCTTCTTCCGCTCCCGGTCTTTGCCGTCGGAAGGACCCCCCGCCGGCGAATTACCACCGAAGCAGGACCCACCACCGAAGTGCAGCCAGGTCTTTGGTGGTAATTTGGTGGCAGGGGGCCCCCGCCGTGGGTCTTCGGGGCACTTTGGCGGCGGATCCCGGAACGGAAGGGCCCCCCGCCGCCAAAGACCCCAGACCCCCGGAATCCTCTGAGCAGCCCTGCCTCATGTAAAGGAAAGGGATATGATCTATGAGGTGAAATTTAAGTGCAAGTCTGAGTGGACTGCGTCAATCAGCACTCTCAAGCTGACCCTTTATATGTCCCTGGACTCAATGGGCTGGGTCAAGCACGATTTCCAAGCTGCCGCCCTTATATGACCCTGGACTCAATAGACTAGGTCGAGCAGCACTTCCAAACTACCACGCTCGTATGTCGTAGGTTCAGCACGTTCCTATCCCCACCTTCATGTTACAATTGTTCTGGTAGTAACCCACTTGATGAGCAAACTCCACAGCATTTTTGAGCCCAATAGGGATTTTCAGCTTAGGTAAGAAGAGTGTTGCTGCAGAGTAAATGGGGAAGCCAAAAACACAAAAAATTAAAGTTCAGAGAGAGTGAGGGAGGGAAGCAACTAGTTTAACCAAGAGTTATGTATTGAATAATAGTGATAACCACACAAGGAGAACCTAAACAAACATAACAGTTACATTATTAAACATTACAAAAGTCAGATATAGAAAACTATATCTGATCAAACAACACAGGGTTAAAAGTTATACCTGAGGTAGAAGAGAGAGAGAGAGTGCAAGCACGTGAGCTGGGGTCTCCCCACTCCATGAAGCTTGAACTGGTTGGCATTCCTAGGTATGGTGGTAGGTCAGAGTCCTGGACACAGACAGAGCCTCCAGCACGATCAGTCAGGAGAAGATGGAGTCCCAGTGGAACTGATGCAGAGTTTGGATCCAGTCATCAGAACACTTTCTTGAGCGTGGGGAGGGGGTTTTTGTAGGGAAACAACAATGATTCAAGGGAGAACACTAGATTTGTTTATGTAAACTGATGACTCAAGGGTTTTCTTTAGGCTAGACAATAGGAACTGATTATTCCTGGCTATGGGCGGTGTTCCTTCAAGGGAGCTCACAATGCAATTAGGCAGCTTCAGTATTTTGGATATCAATCAAGGATTCATTACTAGAATTGGTCTGATACCTGCTGAGCTGCATGTATACAGGCATAGGTTTATTAACATCTGGAGCAGAGATTCCCCCATGATGCAGTGTTTCCCTGCTGTTCTGGTACCAGAGTTCAGTGTGGTTCTTGCCTTAGAATCTCTGTTCTCCATTGTGTATGCTAATAGAGATGCCTCCCTGTCCCATCTTTGATACAGATGAGGCTAGGGGAGTTGTCTTAACCTTGTCACCCTTGTCAGAAGGGGTTTAGGTCTCACACCTCCTTTTTATTGCTTTCTGTAAGTCTGTCTTCTGCTCGGTTTTGGTTCAAGCAGAGGCTGGGGGTGGGAGGGAGAGTGTCCTTCATGAGTCAGACAGGCTGGATACTGTGCTCCAGTTCCCCAAGAACACAGAGCTGACTGGTATCATTACGTTGTTGCTAGCACTGGAAAGTGAGTACCACATTCCAAGCATAGATGCAGCCACAGAAAACACATTAAACAGTGTTCGGGAATCTCAACTGGCTGCCAGTAAGTTTCCAGGTGGAGTTCAAAGAATTGGTTGGTTTTAGCCTGTAACGCCTGAGATGGCTTGGGACCTGGTTGTTTGAGAGATTACTTTTCATGTCATGCAATATTGCCACAACTGTTTGTGCTTCACTCATTAAAATCCTTCAAACTCAAGCATGTGTGTGCATGTGCACACGAGTAAAAAGAGAACATATTTAAAGACAGGTTTCAGAGTAGCAGCCATGTTAGTCTGTATCCGTAAAAAGAACAGGAGTACCTGTGGCACCTTAGAGACTAACAAATTAATTTCAGCATGAGCTTTCGCGGGCTACAGCTCACTTCTTTGGAGTACAGTGTAAATGTACAGGGATGGAATCACTGAGGATGCATGGTAAAAATCAGACTTGAAATTCTGCTTAACAATTCACTTCCTTCGCTATATATCTAATTGCACTTTGCAGACTCAGCACCTGAAGTTATATGGGATTTTTTGAATGTTTTGAAATATATTTACTGCTGAAAGTAATAGCGTTGTTTTGGTTTCTAAGCCAACTCCTAAATCTCCAAGACGTTTATAGAGGCTCTTGAGCAGCAAAAATACTAGTTTACAGTTGCTTCTGTAAATTGTTTCTGTGAAACCTAGGGCACGTCTACACTTGCAAAGTTACAGCGCCGCTCAGAGAGTGCTGAAGGAAAACCGTTGTTGTGTGTTCATACTGACAGCTGCCTGCACAATATCATGTTCACATTTGCAGCACTATTCGAAGCAGTGCACTCTGGGCAGCTATCCCACAGAGCACCTCTTTCTCTTTTGCCGCTAAGACTTGTGGGAAGGCGGAAGGGGTCACAGGGCATCCTGAGTCCTGTCCCAATTCCCCATGATACACTGCTTCGCATCCCAGCAATCCCTGTGCTTCAGTCCGCATTTGGCGCCATCTTTCAACAGTTTGTGTACGGTGCGCCCTGCCTTTTTGGTCTGCAGGACTGGCTCCCGAGCTGTTGACCAGTATGCTGCTCACACTGACCAATATGTCATGAGTGGCAGTGGAGTTATTCCTTAAACTACAAAGGCAAGAGGAGTGTGACATTGATCTCGCCACACATACTAGCTACGACAGGAGATTGCTTGTGGCGTTCACGGAGGTGCTGAGCACAGTGGAACTCTGCTTTTGGGTTTGGGAAACAAGCACTGAGTGGTGGGATCATATTGTTATGCATGTCAGGGATGATGAGCAGTGGCTGCAGAACTTTCACATGAGGAAAGAGACATTCCTGGGACTGTATGATGAGCTCGCCCCAGTCCTGCAGCGCAAGGACATGAGGGACATGAGAATGAGAACTGCCCTGTCACTGGAGAAGTGTGTGGTGATTGCACTGTGGAAGCTGGCTACACAAGACTGCTACCAATTGGTCTCTAACCAGTTCAGAGTAGGAAGGTCAACCATTGGATTCATGTTGATGGAAGTGTGCAGAGCCATTAATCGCATCCTGCTCCAAAAGACTGTGACTCTGGGCAACGTGTGTGACATTATGGATGGATTTGCACAAATGGGCTTCCCTAACTGCAGAGGGGCGATTGATGGCACGCACATTCCAATTCTGGCACCAGACCATCTAGCCACCAAGTACATTAGAGGGGCAGAGCGTGGGGCCACAAGGATGAGGGATGCTTTGAGGCAGCAACTTGAAGCTGAAAGCCACTGATATTTTTTGCTATTCTCAGGATTGCAGTGCTTGTAATGCTAGGAGGTGATTGATGCACATGATGCAAGAAGGGGCTTTAACATAATTGTATGTTGCTTTGCAGTGCTCTTTTTGCTTTCACTTAATAAGATAAACAAACAATTCTTTTATTGAAAGTCAACAACCAGAGGAGAGAGTCAGATGAAAAAATCATCAACAAGAAGGGGGATGGGGGAAGGGAAGGTCTCAAGAGGAGGAGGGGTCCCGTGACAGCTACAGATTTGTGTATGTCCAGGGATCATACTCAACCTTCTCCTTTGGAGTACAAGGCAGCGAGTGCTGTACTTCAGCCGGGTCAAACTGCAGAGGGCTGGGTTGAGTGCAGTGGGTAGTGGGAGTTCACACTGCTGGACTGTGAGGAGGGAGAGTGGAATACTGCAAGTAGAGAGTGGAGCCAGGAGGTTGGTAGTTTGTTGGCGGTGTAGGGGGAGCATATGGGAAAGAGTTTTGTTACAGCAGCTGCAGGGGAGAACGGGCATGGAGCTGCTCGGTTTGAAAAGCTAATATCGCTTGGAGAGTGACCACTTGGCACTCCATAACTGTTAAGAGTCACTCTGTGGCTTCTTTCTGGTGTGCTACATTCTCCTTTCGGTCCCTCTTCTCACTGTCCCGCAATTCCTTCAATTCTTTTTCTCAGCGGTGGAATGCATCATAACCTCATGCATAAAGTCCTCCTTAGTTCTTCCTGGATGCTTTCTAATTCTGCGCAGCCGTTCTACTGCTGATAAAGAGGGAGACTGTGCTCCCAAGGTCATCTCTGTGAAGTTTAAATGCAACATTTTACAGAAGCAGTATTGTTTGCAACACACACAACACTGTTTCAGTGCTTTGACACACAGCCAGTACTCACAGACCTATCACTAACTGGCTGATCCCAGGCAAGCACACATGAGCTGCAAGACCCCCAAAATGGTGAGCAGCTGCAGGGGCAGGGTAAATCACTGTTCCCAGACCCTGCTGTCCTGGGCACATGGATCTTGGGCACTTGGGTGGGCTTGATACTCATTCCTGTCCCCACACTTTCCACAGGATGTGATCATTATGGAAGAAATCTCGCTGCTGAGGGTGAGCAGGGAATCAAGGGAGGGTCTTTGCCAAGCCTGCAGCTTCTACCCTGGTACCTATGTAGCTCGTCTGTGTGCAGCAATGGTCCCCACCACCAGTCACAGCAAAGTGGCACAGGAAAGTTAACATTAATGGGGCAAGAAACAAAGCAGCTCTGCCGAGGAACCTGCAGCAGTGGATTGCCCAGTATCTCCTCAAGAGTTTCCTGGAGATCTCTGAGGGAGATTCCCATGAAGTGAGGGAGTGTATCAACAGCCTGTGCTGCCGCTCAAGCTCGGCACGAGGGGGAGACAAACCTGCTTTCTGCAAACCTCCTGCCCCCAAAAATTCAGTTCAGCAACTCCCAAAATCAGATCCACTTATCAGGGGCCTCCTCTCCTGTCTGTGCTTCACCAATATCTGACTGCTGTGACTGGCTAGGCTCCTCCGGGGTAGAGAAGAGCTCCTGATTGCAAGCATCTCTGGCCTCTGAGTCGTCCTCTGCCTCTGGGTCCCCCTCCCCCTTTCATCCAAGATTGCCTCTTCCTGGCTCGGTCCACTCTCGACTGGCACACAAGAAAACAAAGTATCCATAGGGCCCTTTGCACTGTAGGTGAGGTCGCCACAGAGTATCGCGTCCAGCTCTTTGTAGAACCATCAGGTCGTGGGCTCAGCACCGGAGTGGTAGGAGTTTCGCAGCTCCTTCTCTTTGACTCTGCACTGCAATGTGTTCCGGTCACAGCTGCTTTCTATCACGCATCTAGAAATCTGTCCATAGGTATCATAATTCTGATGGCTGGAGTGCAGCTGTAACTGCACTGCCTTCTCTCCTCAAATGCCGATGAGGTCCAGCAACTCGGCATTGCTCCAAGCGAGGTATCGCCTGGTGTGTGCAGAAGGACCGGTCACCTGGAAAGATGCACTGAGACTACAGCACGCATCACCGAGCAAACAGGAAGGGGACTTTCAAATTTGTAAAAGGAATGTATGGGGTGAGGCTGACAGTTGGTCACCTGAGAGCAATATAGTTCAAACTAATGGCCAGAGAGGTGAGAAAAGGCATTGTGGGACACCTCCTGGAGGCCAATTGCAGTGTTGTAATCACTACGGTGTCTACACTGGCATTGCAGCGCTGTAGCCCCGGCACAGAAAGCTGTACACCTCTCGTCTGGGTGGTTTTTTTAAAGCGCTGCATCTGCGCAGTTTCTGTGCACTAAGTGGCTTGGCAGTGTGTGCACCTCGGGAGTTACAGCGCTCAAAACTGCTTTACTGACCACAAACTTGTCAGTGTAGGCAGGGCCCTAATAAACATGTAAAACACTCCGCTTTAAGGAGTTTTTGACTAACTGAAGTGGGAAGCCTAGAGATGGGCCTGAACCACACTTTCAAGTCCAAATGACCTGAAATTTTGAATTCTGTTTAGATCCATAAAAATCCATGTTTCACTTCCAGGGTTCAGAAGCTAAGTGAAACCCATTCCCACCTCTACTTAGGATCCTCAATCTTTTTGGAGTGGAGAGCTTTGTGGAGCACCTATTCACCATTACTATTTATGAGGCCACCATCCTCCAACCCCCACCTTAGCTCTTCAGGAAGGCATTAGCCTTTTATATTCCTGCTGTTCATTTAAACTTCACTGTTTCCACAATCATTCAGATAGAAAAAGCATTTGCAAGAATATCTGTGGATCGCGAACACAGAAAGGATCTGAACACAGACACACCAACTGATTGTTCTATCCGGGTGAATATTCATAGAGACATGTTTGAGGCTTTATCCCAGCTCTAATCATAACTAATAATGAGAAGAAATTGCCTGCAAATAAGTAGTTTATTAAATACTACTAGAAAACATTGATGCAATACATCTCACCAGCTCCATTAGCATTATCATGTATCATCTTTGCAATTAAAATTAAGTAGCTATTAATACATTTTAATATGCAGGAAAATGCACACTGGCACAACACATTGTAATGATGCTTTTCTATCTATTCTAGGGAAAGGTTCTATACAAACAGGTAGTATTCTGGTAATGTCAATATGTATAAAATATACATGTACAGAAATACCAAACTAAATTTGGGGCTCAATGCTGCTCTCTTTGAAGTCAAGGTGAAGTTTGCCATTGACTTTAATGGGAGAAAGTCTGGGGCCTGAAAGGGACACAGAGTGAAACTTATACAGATTCAAAAATGAGTTCAAAGGAGCTGGTACTACAACCAGAGTCCATTTTTTTGGTTTACAACCACATTTTCCTAATTTTTATAAAGACGCATAGAAAACCATCAGAGAAAAATAATGAAGTCGCCATCCTCTGAACACCAAGGGCTTGTCTACACTGCCCCGCAGCTCAGACTACAAGGACATGAAGAGCACTGCACACCAAAGTGCTGCATGGTAACACCCCCATGTGGCCACAGCATCCAAAAGTAAAAGGTTCCCAGCAATGTTCCCTGTAATTTTTTCCATCCATGTGCAGACTGAATTTTGTTATGTGCACCATATCGTGGTAATGTGCAGCAGAAACAAAATACCTAGATATAATATTTTTTTTTAAAGTTACCATAGGGATAATTACATAGCCATGACAGGTTAGGCATTTTAGAACTCCCTACTCAAAGAATTAAATGTAAGTGTAAGAGAGAAATAAAAAAGATGAAATGCATAGACCAGTCAAAAAACTAAAATAGCAGAACTTTGAAAGAAGTATCAAGTAACACCACCACCACTACAAGTATGTGTGTGTGTGTGCGCATGAGAAAGAGAGAGACACACAAAGTGTGTGTGTGAGAGAGAGACAGACAGACAGACAGACACACACATAGCCCCTTTAAGTACGCTGCCCTTTTAAGTACAGACGCTCCCCGGGATACGCAAGACCCGACTTACACAAATGTGCACTTACGGAAAAAGTTCTATAAGCCAGAAATAGGATTTTTGAGTTGCGGAAATTTTTGCGTAACGTACAGGTATACATTTCTGACTTACACAAAATTCGAGTTACGCAAGGCTTTCCAGAATGGAACAATTGCGTAAGTCGGGAGGTGTCTGTAGACTGGCACTCACCAATCTGAAACCTGCTTGTTCAGACACAGCAGCAGCCACCAGCAAGCTCTGTCCTACGTTCCATTCCTGAGCCATTGTGTCCTCCCTCCCCTGCTCTGTGGAGATGGAGTTCAGAGGTAGGGTGGGGGGACACCCCGACATCAGGCCCCTCCCCCTACTCTGCACAGCAAGCAGAAGCCTTGCAGGAGCAGCTGGCCAGAGGCTCCAAGGCAGAGGGCAGAAGCAGCATGGCAGTGGGAGGAGGGGCACCTGAAGTGCATGGCACTTGATAGACTGCTGGACAGCCACACGGCTTAGAGGAAAGTTAGGTTTCCAGCTGCCATTATTATGTTTTCTTCAAACAGGTCCAATTCATGTGAAATAGGAACTTTTAATTTATGCCCACAGCATCCATGGTGGGGGGGAGGAGGGAGTTACAGCACAGCACTTTCGTGTGCACTGCTATTCACATGCCCATAGTCCAAACTGCAGAGCAATGTAGACATAACCTTAGTGTGAAAACCTGGCCCCATTCAGCCCCTTTGTCACTGACTTAAGTAGGGCCAGGATTTCCACCTATGCCTGTGCTTAACTTGAAATATGAATAGTCTGACTTCATTAAGACTACCATGTGCTTAAAGCTAAGCACACGCATTAGGTTTTGCCACAATCCTTCAGTCTAGTCCATATAGCCCTGCAAAATGGAGCCCTGTTGGCTTCAAGGGGACTTCACACAGTGAGAGGCGTCCAGGCTAGCAGATCCTGATGCAAGATGAGAGAGCCTGATTATAAAGGAAAGACAGTGCGGTCAAATGCAGAAAGGAACAAACAGAACAAGAAAATGGAGAACAATCTTCTCTAAATTCTTTCAGTTAATGTAATTTTTGGAATACAGTAAGCACGCTTTGGTCCCAACTAAAATGGACCATCTCCAATGTGTAAAGTTAAACACATGCATGAGTGTGCAGGGTAAGGGCCTTAATAAATTCAGTTTGACTTCAGAGAGATTCCCTGTACTTCAAAAATGGGGAACACTGTAGAACCAGAATAAGCTTTTAATTAAGCACACTCACTGCAACTGTGGGGGAAATTTTAAGAGGAATTTGTTTGTTTTTTATATTTATAAACAGCTGTTTAAAACAAAACAAAAATAGCACTAAATGCCAGTTCAAACAAAATACTATTTAGCTGCAAAAATTAAAGTGTACTTTTCTTTTTCCCCACTAGGACATGTTGAGGGGATAGGGAAGGGGGAGAGGCTGAAACCAACCAAAAATAGTTTTTTTATGGTTGGTTTTTGTTTTTGCTACATTCAAATGAGAACATGGCCAAATATATTTAAATAAAACCTTAGGAAGAGAAAATGCTGACAGGCTGAGAGCACTTTGCCAAGCTTCAACGTGGAGAGAATTAAAACATCCATGATCTAACAGTTCATTACAATATTCACCATACTAAGGGTTAGATTGTCCTTAATCCACACACAGAGGGCAGGGTACAGAGAGCTTCCCCTGGCTTGGATAAGCTGTATGAGAGCCTGCCACAACTGCAGTCCTTGCGCTTGTGGGAACCAGTAACTGCTCCCTTGGGCTCTGATCCTGTAAAGCTCTTAGGATTAGATCAGCGGTTCTCAAACCTTTTGCTGGCATGACCCCATTTTAATGAATTATTTCCTCCCAGGACACCAGACAGCATGGAGTAAGCCATTTTGAAGAGCAAAATGACATCCTTTGCACAATGTGACCTCCTCTCATGCACGTTAAATGGAAGGTCATGTCCCACAGATGCCATTTTGCTCTACAAAATGGCATCCTCTGTGGATCATGACCTTGCGCACACTGTACATGTGAGGTCATGCTGTGCTAGAGCAATATGGCATCTTCCACATACTAGAGATTGCCGCAGCGCCATCTGCTGATGGTCACAACACACTGTTTGAGAACCACTAGGCTAGATTCAGCTCCTCTTGAAGAAGCCAATGGGTGTTTAATCCAACTTCCACTGAAATCCACTTCACTGGGACTTGGATCAGGTCCTTGAAGTCTTTCCATTGATTTTAATCAGAGCTGGATGAGGCTCTTAAGCACATGCTTAATTCTAAGCTCATATGCAGTCCCTTTGCAGTCAATGGGAGCACTCCAAGCTTAAAGTTTAATATGTGCCTTAGTGCCAGGGGCAGCTCTATGTATTTTGTCGCGCCAAGCATGGCAGTCAGGCAGCTTTCGGCAGCATGCCTACAGGAGGTCCGCTGGTAACGCGGATTCGGCGTACCCGCTGCTGAATTGCCACCAAACCGATGGACCTCCCTATCATAACCTTAGTCCCAGATTTGGACCTTAGCGTCCAAAATATGGGGGTTAGCATGAAAACCTCCAAGCTTAGTTACCAGCTTGGACCTGGTACCTGCTGCCACCACCCAAAAAATTAGAGTGTTTTGGGGCACTCTGGTCCCCCTGAAAAACCTTCCCTGGGGACCCCAAGACCCAAATCCCTTGAGTCTCACAACAAAGGGAAATAATCCTTTTTCCCTTCCCCCCTCCAGGTGCTCCTGGAGAGATACACAGACACAAGCTCTGTGAAACTACACAGAGTGACTCCCCCTCTCTGTTTCCAATCCTGGAAACAAAAAGTACTTTCCTATTCCCCCAGAGGGAATGCAAAATCAGGCTAGCAATCCAACACACAGATCTCCCCTGATTTCTTCCTCCCACCAATTCCCTGGTGAGTACAGACTCAATTTCCCTGAAGTAAAGAAAAACTCCAACAGGTCTTAAAAGAAAGCTTTATATAAAAAGAAAGAAAAATACATACAAATGTTCTCTCTGTATTTAGATGATATAATACAGGGTCAATTGCTTAAAAGAATATTGAATAAACAGCCTTATTCAAAAAGAATACAAATCAAAGCACTCCAGCACTTATATTCATGCAAATACCAAAGAAAAGAAACCATAGAACTTACTATCTGATCTCTTTGTCCTTACACTTAGAAACAGAAGACTAGAAAGTAGAAACTGCTTCTCCAAAGCTCAGAGAAAGCAGGCAGGCAGACAAAAGACTCAGACACAAACTTCCCTCCACCCAGAGTTGAAAAAATCCGGTTTTCTGATTGGTCCTCTGGTCAGGTGCTTCAGGTGAAAGAGACATTAACCCTTAGCTATCTGTTTATGACACTCCCACAGGCATGCCGCCAAAGGCTCCCTGTCTGCAGCCCTCACGGCGACCAGCAGGCCGCCTCCCGCGGCTTGCCACCCCAGGCATGCGCTTGGTGTGCTGGTGCTTAGAGCCGCCCCTGCTTAGTGCCATGTAGGATCTCGGCCTTTGAGCAGCCCACCCCCACAGGGAGAGGGACAGTAAGGAGGCAGGGCCTTGATTCTAACCTCAACTACTTAACAACAGCCCTTAGAGGAGGCTGGCTCAATGAAATGACAGTAAGCACTCTGCCTAGTAATAAGTGTTTATTAGATTATTTATTTGTCAACTTCATGAACAAAAGTCAGACCTGCAGCGTTTCTGCTTTGAGCTGTTGACTACCCCAAGTATCTGAATGAGTCAATCACTTTTTTGTTTGGCACCTCTATATCAGTCAAACAACATTCTTACTAATTTGTAGGAAAAATATTTGCTCCTGGCCTGCCCTGCAGACATTAAGAGCAAGTTACAACCGCCTGAAAATAATGGTTTATAATGGAAATATTCACATGCCTTTAATTATGCCTTGCAAAGGGGGCTCTAGTAAAATATCATGGGACCCAACCCTACATTTTTTGTGCATCAACTCTCAATGACTTGAATGGGCGAGTGCCCATATTGGTGTTTACCCTGATGGGTTATGCAATGTTTTCCACTGCAAATATTAGGTGAGCTTTATCATGTATAAATATGTGAATTACAGAGCATTTTAGAGTGAGAGGATTCTACAAAGCAGTCTCTTTTATGTGTAGGTTATCCACAAAAAATCCTGCTGCTACAATAAAATGCTGAAACCCTTATTCAATACATGCCACTTCATTAAAAGTAAAACACTGAAAACTTACTTAAACAGATGTTACAATAATTAGATTTCCCCTTTTCAAAGTCAACCCCTATTTTATGGCCCTATTTGATTTTCTTTTAAGTCATAATAAACAACATTTAACAAAACGTAAAAACAGCTTCGGAATCATTAGCCAATTTGGTAGTTTATAGTTATTTTAACAACTGAAAAACAATTATGATTTTTTAATGATACAATAAAATCCCCAAATTAAAAGGAAAATGCTGTTGAGGAGAGTTCACGTGTTTTCTTTTTAAAATACTTGTGTACTCATTGGTAATAATCATATATTACATTAATAGAATGCATTTAATCTGAAAGCACATTTCAAATTATAGGCCCAATCCTGCTCCCAATGACAAAAGTCCCATTGCTTTATGCAACATGCTCTCCTCAGAAATCATTAGATTTCTGCACTGAAATCTGAATGGTAGCACTAGCTCTCATCATTGGGAAGAGAAGGGATAGTATAGAAGCATGAAGCAGAGAATTAATATTTTATATGCTGATCCCAATACCTGAACCACTTTGGATACAGGCTTTAGATTTGTGCTTAACCAGCAACTGAGGACTATTAAGCTATTAACCCAAGACCAGGAATGTTGCTAGCTGTAAAGATCCCCAGACTGTTAGTTTGCTGACAGCTTGTTCTGCAGCAGCGCTTGAAGGGACTGAGTTGCTGCAATTCTTCTGAAGCTCTGAAGAGTCTAGATGACACACTACATATCACCACACCATAAAGGCTAAGAAATCAGCTCTGAGGAGAGATCAGAGGAAGTGTGTTTAGTTATGTGTGCTGAAGTGTAGAATGTTATGTTGGAACCTTATATTTGAATGGATGAGAAATAAAGTGGAATAAGTCTATATAAGGAACACCAGTGATGTATTGCTTAACAGCCTACATTTAAAAGTTATGCATAGTATTTGGAATACTATTTATAATATATTTTATACTATTTATGTTTTACTGCATTAAATGTCTGTTTTACTAAGGCCAGGTCTACACTACAAACTTACACCGGGATAATTACATCGCACAGAGGTGTGATTTTTCAAACCTGAATGACGTAATTATACCAACCTCACCCCCATGTAGACAGCATTACCACCTCTCATGGAGATGGATTAACTATGCTGACGGGAGAAGCTCTCCCCTTGGTATAGTAGCATCTTCACTGAAGCACTGCAGCTGGACTACAACAGTATTTTAAGTATAGACCTGCCCTAAGGCTATGTCTATCCTACCACTGATGTCAGCAAAACGTACATCGCTCAGGGGTGTGAATATTCCACCCTCATGAGCAGTGTAAGTTACACCGACATAAGGGCCTGTGTGCACAGTACTACGTCTGCGGGAAAGCTTCTCCCACCAACATAGCTTCTGCAGTTTGCAGAGATGGTTTTATTATACCACTAGGAGAGCTCTCTCCCATCAGCATAGAGCATCTTTACCACATGTGTTGTATCGATACAGCTGCACTGCAGCAGTGCATACTGTACAGAAATGGCCTAAGAAACTGTATGGTCCCCTCTTTGAACTTGACTGGGAATCATTAACGCCTACTTCTCAGGATTTTATATACAATAGTCCTCATGTTTAACTCTGTGTACTGCAATCCGAAAAGTCCTGAAAAGACAGGGAGAAGGGGGGGGGCGTTTATCAGAGTTACACGTATTAGTGCCTTAGCGTCCCCCTTCCCTGTTACATAAGACCTAAAGTCAATGGAAGCTTACGGTACCTCCGCTGGTAAAATCAGAGGGAATCTGCCCCTCCAGCCCTGGCTAAAGTAAGCAGTGCTCCCCATGATGCTCCTGCTTAACTAGCAGGTGTAGTGAGAGTGCCCCTTCCTGCTTCAATCTACTTTAATCACAGCTTGGGAGAACTGAAGTACAAGGGTAACATTGCAATGGGCTGAAAATGGAGCTGCCAACCCTTCAGCAAGGGGAAAGAAGATGAGAGCCAGTAGGGTAACAAATTATGCAAGAGAAATCCACTCTGCAGCTTCAAGATCCATCCTGCAGATTGGAAAGGACTGTTTTCCTCTAGAGGAATTAGTATGTATTGGATGCAGGAGAAAACAACAATTCTTGTTGCTGATGCCAGAGAGGAACATTATCAGAGACTGTTCCATGGCAATTTATATTGAAGCTGCCGGATTCAGAGGTCAAGCAGCTCTCACTGCCTGAGTTCTCATTTTCAGATGCAAATCTACCTGGAGCTGTTTTGCTCCATGCCAGCTGCAATCAAAACCACTCTTATTTCCATAGCTGGGGTGTGTGTTTGTACAGGGTGGGCATACTCTCACTCCCACATTAGCAAGATCCTGTTATCCACTCTTACAGTGGGGGATCCCCGTCAGACGTGCCACTGCATGTAGTCCTAGGAGGTCAATCATATTGGATTTTCTATCCCTGAAGGGCATTCTTCTGCAGGCTGTCTCCCGGCTCCTCCTCCAGGAGGCAGAAGGTAAGGCAGGTAGAACAGAAGTTAGCGGGAGCCACATCTCCATTCATATTAACACTTCAGAGAATGGGAAGTAGGAGAGATAAATGGGATAAGCCACTGTGGTAGGAGTGGGGGAGCACAAGAAGATGGAGAACGGAAGGTCATTGCATGGCCATGGAACACTGGAAGGCCCTAAGAGAATACATGTGGGTGAATGGGATAGAGAGAACACGGAAGAAAGCCAAAGGGAACATACACCACCTTACTGGAGTAAGGGAGAGGCAGGAGAGCTCAGTAGAGGAGCAGACAGTATAATATGGGGGAGATAGAGAGAAGCGCTGAATAAGGAGAACCAACGGGGCTGAAGCTGTCAGCCCTTAGGAAACAGGAGCTACTACTAAATGCTGCAGCATACCACCTGAGCAACACAGGCTACCACAAGAGCGTCAAACCTGTCCTTGACTCTCTGCACTAGCCTCCCACAGAATATTGAGACCAGTTCAAGATTTTGGTCCTTAACTTCAAGGCACTTGATGGCCTGTGCCCAAGATATCTAAAAAGATCGCCTAAGGCCCCAGAATGAGAACCACAGTCAACAGCTCCACTCCTGAGGCACAATGGAACTCTTTGCCATAAGGATAAAGCTTGTCTGTGTGGGAGACAGAGCTTTCTTGGGGAGCAGTCTACACTGGAAGAAACTCTCCAGGAACTAAGGACTATCACAAACTTCACCACCTTCAGCTCCAAATGCAAGGCACACTCCCTTGACCGGCCATGCACAATTCCTTGACCTGCCTTCTCTAACACAAACCTAGATCAGTGTGTACAGATCTATTTTTTAAAAAATCCGTACCAAAACACTACACTGCACACAGTATTTCCTTGGCTGGGAGAGGCTGAGAGAGAAAATGAACCACATGTGACAGATACTAGTCACATTAACTTCTGAAAGTGCTCAGATATAACATTGACTAGGGTAGTATAAGAACTTACACAGCATAAAATAGAACAGAATAAATGAAAGAATGGGGGAGAATCAAAGGGGACAGAAAGATAAAAGCAGAGAGAATGATGAACATGGCAAAGAATAATGGAAAAGGACACAGAAGCCCGAAGGAGAGAATAAGAAAATGAACTATGGGCCAGATGCTCAACTAGCGTGAACTGGTGAAGCTCCACTGAAGTCAACAGATCTATGGTCCTAGTCTAGTAAAAAATGTGATTGATCTAGCTACATCATTCAGGACTGTGAAAAGTTTTAGACCCTGTACAATTTAATTAGGTCAACCTAATCCCTAGTGCAGGTAGGTCAACAAAATAATTATTCCATCAACATAGCTACAGCCTCCCAGAGAAAACAGAAAAAACCCTTCTATTGAAATAGAAAGTGTATACACTACAGCAGTACAGCTCTAGCAGCTGTAGTGTAGATACACCTTAAGACCATTTCTACCAGCTGAGAATTTGGCCGTTTAAAAAGAACCAGACTAGGATCTACATATTTTATAAAGAGGAAGCAAGAACAGCATGATTTTGTTTTGTTTTTGAAGAACAGAACAGAAAAGAATAGGGTGACTAAACACAAAAAAGGAAGAAGGGGAAAAAAAGGATAAGCCACTGAACAGAATTAGAAGTTAATGAAAATGGAAGATGGAAGGAGAGAAAGAAAAAGCAGCAAAAAGATGGAACGATGAGAAAAAATAAGCTAGAAAATACCCACGAACAGTAGGCTAGTGGAATAACTTATTCATTCATGAGCCTCCATTTTATTTTATTGTGTTTTCCTGGCAGACGTGCCACAACTCTAAAGTTTGAGAGCAAGGGAATGATGTTGCTTTGGGGATCTGAGTCTTGTATTTAATACTATTACAGTTGGGCAGGTCTTTTGAAATGTAAATGCCCTAGTGGCAGGTAATCACATTCTTCAAATGGCAAGACGAGGCACCGAAAGGATGTTGCAGAACAACTTAAAAGAATCTGAGAGGGATTCAGAGGAAGGTGAACAGGAGGAGCGGCCTGTTTATATATAGTCAGGATGGAGGGAGACCAGCTATTCCTCTCCTAAAGCTAGAGCAGTCAGAGCCCCAACAGAGCATACAGATTCTGAAGGGCAAAAGAAACAAAAACACGCAAATGCCCTTATTTTCTTGCTAACGGGCATTTAATTTACATTAGAAGGGCTGGGTATGTAGAGCTTGATTCACTTCTGTCAGCACTAAGGGGTATAAATAAAACTGGAGTGGAATGCAGGCAGCTACAAGTTAAGGGAGGATACTAATCCTGGGAGAGAGGGCAGGTTGTGTTTCCAACACTGATTTGATGCAGGGGCTCTGCCAGAACATTCCCATAGATAGGGAGAACCAGTGGCAGAGGCTATCAAGGGAATATGCTGCATCAGTATAACAGTAAGCCTGGCAAAGCCACCTCCCCAACCACTTGCAAGGTGCCTTGTACAGCTCCATCTCAACTCCAAGCAGACTTTTTGCACCCAGGAACAACGGTCCAGATCCTCAAACGTATTTAGGAAATCAGTAGAAGTTAACAGTCTACATATCCTTGAGGATTTGGGCCTCTGTGACATTCATTGTGTCAGGGCTGAATCAAGCCACCAGTGTTGATGTTAACTTCCTGACTTGATTGTTACCATTATTCTTCAAAGACTGTAATTAAATTATTAGGGTTATCTTGATTGCCTGATTTATTATTCACTCTGGCTTTTGATTGTTTTATTCTTCCCTTGGGAAATTTTGATATGCCTAGAGTAGTCACAAAAGCCAATGTTTCTTGGTGTAGGATTACCTTTTTTTTGGTGCAAAGGATATTTTAGGGCAAATTCTGATCTCACATAAATCTAGAATAAATATTGACTTCAATGGAGTTACTCTGGATTTACATCAGTGTAACTGAAAGGAGAATCTGATCCCTTCTCATTCCCCTTCTTCTGCTTGTATTTAAGGACATCTTGTTGAAGGACTGCTGACATTCTCGTCCTTGGCTTAGTGCTATGAATTATACACACATGCTTACTTTCTCCGGCAGGAGGAAATGAGGAACGATGCACTCACTGGCTCCTCTTAGAAAGCTGCTTTATATCCTAAATTATCAATATATTTAGTCAATTTTACTTAAATAAGTTTTCTTAAATTGTTCTTCACTTTCAGTTAAATCAAGTGGTGTTGCTCTCCTTTATGTTTGTTCAGCTATGAAAAATTTATTTTAACACCATATATTAAAGAAGTATTTTCAGGACATAACATCCTGCTTAACCCCCTGCTTTTACTATTAGTTTAAATACAGAATCTTGAAAATATTCAAAATTCAGATTTTCCCCCATTAACCAATATTCCCCCCTCTCTCTCCCCCATACAATTCAGTTCAAGAATGGGCTTTGGGGGACATTTTTTCCTAGATCTCTCTGCTCTTGTTATGAATAATTGCTTGGTGACAAACTGGCAACACCCCTAACTGATTCTGTAACCTACTAAGCAAAGTTGTAAAGCCAGCTGTTTCTTGCCAAACTTCTGGGAAACCTGGCCAGTTATTGCTAAAACCAATGATTCAACTCTAGTTGATTATAACAGGGATATATTTTCTTAAAATACTGTCCTCATGATCAAGGAAAATGGCTAAAATAAGAAACCATTGCCCAGAATGCCCACCCTCTGAAAAATCAGTCTCCTTTAATACATCTCATGCTGGACACCCAAAACCTCAGAATCACTAGTCACTTAAAAAACAAAAAAAGAATTGGTGCATGACTATATACAGAGAATTGTATCTATAGGTAAGCAACACTGTTTTTACTGCACTTATTTAGAAGTTACTCTAACTTATTCCATCTTTCCAACTCTTTTGACCTCTGTTAGTGATAGACGCTTAGATAAGAACTTTAATTCTGGGAAAGTAATTGTGGTAAAAGGATTTTTGGTAGCGCCATAAATTCTGGTAATGGAATCAATACACTCCTGCTGTTCAAATCTTGAGGTACACTCTCCTGCTAGATACATCATTGGTACTCTGTTTAAGACTATAGCTCACAGAGAGCAATCAGCAGTTGTACTTTGCATTAGGCAAGAATAAACTGTGCTGGAATGGGGCTGTCAGACTGTGATCCCTGGAAAAGAGTTCTGAAAGTGATCCATGAGGACTGTCATTGTCTCATTGAAACACAGATTTAAATTCTTCATTATAAGAGGAAGGCATTTTAAAAAAAAACACTACCTTGAGCCACAAGCTGGGAATTTACCTCCGGTTTAGCAAGTCTGATCTGAGCCTGCCATCCATGGGCACGGGAGCTGTTTCAGATCCACTTGGCCAGTCTCTTGTAGGACCGAAGGAAAGACTGAGCTCCGCAATGCGAAAGGGACTCAGCTATGTACCTATTCATCTGCCCTGGAGAAGCTACGAACGAGAGTGACCCTTCCCAGCGGCAGCAGTGAAACTAACTAGCTAAGCCCCCGCCTCCCGTCCAAGATCAGACGGGAGTAATCACCTTGCTGCCCACCGGCTCCACGCAGAAGCAGGCGTTTCTTCTAACAGAGGGAAGCCCAGGGCGCTACTAGCCCCAGATATAAGCCAGCGGCTTTCTCGTGTTCGGGGGGGCTTGATTCGTCTTAAGTGATCAGCGCTGGCCCCGGGGCAGAGCCAGTGGCGCTCCCTGCGCGCAGGGATGAACTGTCCCCAGGCACCCAGCAGCAGACGACCACCGAAGCAGCCCCTCAAGCTCCACGGAAACTTGGAGCCCCAGCTCCGCTAAAGGACTCGAGCGAGGAGCGGCGCGAGAAGGGGGGTGCCCGAGAGGCACGAACTAAGTTGCCCTGCTCCGTGGCGCGGGTCGGGAGCAGCCGCTGGAAGTTTGGGGCTCCCCGCCGTAAGGGGCGGGCGGGGTGAGTGGGGAGGAGCGGCCCGGCTGAAAGGCAAAGCCGCCGGCTAGACAAGACATACCTGGGGGAGGGTGCGGCTGGTCCCGGCGCGGAGCTGAGCTGCCCATCCACGCGTCTCTGCGGCTCCCGCAGCGAGCCCCCCGGCCCGGCTCGGATCGGCCCGGCCCGGCTCGGCGCGGCTGGGGGAAGATGCGCAGGCAGAGGTGGGCGGGCTTAGGCACGCAGAGGCGCCCTCCCCATTGGATTTCCCCAGCCCCTTGGCCGCCGCGTCCCAGCTCCGGCTGGGCTGTGCGCACCTCCACTGCGGACACAGCGCCGCCCCCCAGGACTTAGCCTCCCCCACCCCCCGGGGGGCTGTCCGAGGACACCAAGAGCGAGCGGTGCGAGACAGGAGGCTGCCAGAGACCTCAAGCACCAGCAAGTGAAGCCGCCGCTGGGATGGGACTGGGAACATCAACGATCCTGGGCGCTGGTACTCCAGCCAGCCCTGGCCTCAGATCAGACTTCGGGGCTGAGTACTTGCTCTGTTGCCGTGTGTGTGTATTTACCGCTGGGGACAATTAAAATAAATCACCTGACACAGATCCCTGGGAAGTGTTGGGATCTTTCGTGGGAGCCGTGCGCCCCACCCCAGCACGTGTTAGCCAGCGAGGGAAAGTCAAAAACCTCCCATCAGACGGGAAAAGGTAGGAAGCTGGATCCCGCCGATTTGGGGCTCTCCCCCTACCCTTAAAATCTGAACAGAGAGAGCCAATGTCTGTGCCGCTGGAACGCGAAGCACATTGCATCAGGGCACAGCAGCCCTGCAGAGCCCCGCATCCAGCTACATTTTTACCCCACTAACCCTAATTCTACCATATGAATAACGAGCATGTTTAGCTGTTCCTGTTGTACCCGCTCAAACGCCAGATCCTGATGCATCCTCCCAGCTCAACAGCGCCATTAAAACACAGATCTTGTTTCTGTCCACCCCAAAATAAACTGTGCCTCAAAACAGAGAGCGAGTCTTGCTTCTACTATTCCACCAAACTGGATCCCAACACATCCTGGTACAAGAAAGCTGCAAATTCAACTGGAACCTGGATCCTGCTAATTTTTTGGGTACATACCTTGTTCTGCTGTCTGAACTCAGGACACATGCAGCTTCTCCTGGTCCATCAGAATAATTTGGATCCCAGCATAAAAACTCACTGGATCAAACTGGATCAAGGTGCCAGATCAGAGTTTGAGATGCTGTTGTATTGGGATGCATTAAGGTTTGTTAGTTTGGTGCAGTTGGAGTAGCTGAATTTGTTGTGTATATGCCCAGTGGAATTTGAGGGCTGGGGACCAAAAAAACCAGGATCCAGATTTTACCTTTTTCCTCTTATTCAACAATAGTATTGAGCATCACATGTATAATGAAAACATTGATTTACAATAGCTTTCAACCTGCTGATTTACTAATGTGGAAAACAAATCGCTTCATTTGCAGAGGAGAGGGTGCGGAGTGCAAAGTAATTATGCTTATAGGGCACACAGTGTATAAGACATACATTAACATAAATGTGATTTGAATATCATTTAGAATACGATTACATTTGATTGTGATTGCCAGTATTTTAACAACTGCCATCCCTCAGAACACACCCACTGCACACTGACACTATACACACACACTACGTACATACTCTCTTTCTCACACATACAAACACTATACTGTCTCACACAGTATCCACATTACACATGCAAAATTACACATTACACATGCAAAAATTCTTTTTAGGAAATATAGATGTTTTCCTCCTTCTTATAAGCTGTGGAAAATGTATACTCTACCCACAGTACTGAACATTTGGAATGTGTGAGATTTTCCCCCACTCCAGAAACTCTTCTTATGCTTAGGATAATCTTCAAACCAGTACAAGCCTCTTTGTATTGATATAATTGGATCCACACTATAGTTTGCTACAACTTTCTACAGTAGACAAGGCCTTAGACATTCCTGAGCTCAGTGCTGCAACACTTAACTTTTAGACACCTAAGCCCAGATCCTCAGTGGAATTTAGGCACTTAAACCACAGATTTAGATGTGTAAATATTGGGTTTAGGTGCCTAAATCCCAGTTTTGAAAGCATTGTGATCCACAAAACTTCTGCTGAACCTCGTAGGCATGGCCAGCAGGTATAATAGACCTGCAGCCGCCCCCAACTGACACCTGGGCCACGGTGGCCCCACCCCTTCCCTGAGGCCCCCACTGTCTGCTGCTGCTGCTGCCTGCCAACCTGCACTCCACCACCCTGCCCTGGTCCTCACTTCTCACTGCGTCACTTCTCCTCAGGGGCGGGGAGGGACGCTGCAAGCAAGTAGCAGGCACGGGGGTCTAGTGAGGGAGTGAGGTGCTTCAGCTGGGCACTGGGGCTGCTGGCTTTGGGGGGGAGGGCATCACTGGCTCTGCCTGGCACTCGGTGGGGGCTGGCCCAGATTAAGCCTGGCTTGGCGGGTGTAGGGGAAACGGCCTGGCCTGGCGCTCAGACCAGCACTGGTGCTGGCCAGGGCTCCTCCTTTTATGGGGGGGGGGCAGGTTTCAGGGCTTCTGTATGTGAGGCGACAGGGCTTTGGACGGAAGGGGTGGGGCTGGTGGGCTAGCTTCTCCAAAGTAGGGGTTCACTCACCACCCATGCTGGTAGGTGTCTAAACATACTCAACGCCTAAGTTTTCAGGGTAAAAATTCCCTAGCCGCCTATGTTTCTGCTTCTGGGCATGCATGCTGTTGCCTTACTCTAGGCATGCGGATGCCTATCTCACATCACCTTTGGGTGAACACTTTTCACAAAGCAATCGCTCTGTAGCTGGCCTATCTGTCCTTATCCTCAAAGAAAACTTGCACAACATTTTCAAAAGACAAGCCTGGGACTTAAATTCATAACTTCCCTAGACACTAAAAATCATGGACTGCATAGAGACACTGGATTTATGGCTTATTATAACAATCTGTACACACACAATCCACACATACACACACCTGCTTTTCTCCCTCCTTCCTTCCTTTCCTCTCTATTACTGGAAGAGTGTTAATGGGCCACTTCACCTTGATATGTGTGAATTACTTATATTGTATATGTACTTGTATATAGTTACTTGTATTTAGCTGTGATGCTCTGAGTTAGGCCTTGTCTATACTACACAGTTTTGCCAACAAATGTCAGCTTTCGTCGACAAAACAATGGAGACGTACACACTGAAAAGCTCCTCCTGCCGCTTTAACTCCACTGCTATGCTGACAAAACTACCTTGACAAGCAGCATGTTTCCCAGACCTAAAGAAAGAGCTCTGTGTGACTCGAAAGCTTGTCCCTCTCACCAACAGAAGTTGGTCCAATAAAAGGTATAACCTTACCCGCCTTTCTGCCTAATATCCTGGGACCGACTTGGCCACAGCACTGTATATGACAATGGAAAAAGTTAACCAAGGGAAAATTTGGTTCAGACTATGGACTTTTCATTGCCATGTATCTTGTGCAGTCATTAACAATAGCACAAAATGGATCTAAAATGTTATCAAATCAAGATCGTAGCATTGTGCACCCACACAGAAACCTGGTGGAGTGAGGACAATCAATGGGACACAATCATTCCGAGGTACAAAATATATCGGAAGGACAGAACAGGTCATGTGGGGAGGGCAGGGGAGTGGCACCAGGGCCATCCCTAGCTATTTTGGTGCCCTACGCAGCTCCACCATGGCAGGGCGGGTTGTGGGGGCCCCAGGCCTCTGCGGGGGGAGATGGCCCCAGACCTCTGTGGGGGATGTGAGGGAAGAGGGGCTGGCCACTTCCTGCAGGAAGTGGAGTGACTTGGTCCCAGCCTGCTCTGCTTCCCTGGCTCCCAGGCTTGAAGGGAGGGGGGAACTGCCCCCAGCACTTGCCAGCAGTGCAGCTGGGAGCCAGGGGAGCAAAGCAGGCTGAAGCCTGGTCACTCTACTTACCAGTGACTGCAGGCCTGACCGCTTCTGGAGTCCTCAGGGGAGTGGGGGGGGGGGGGGGGGTAGGAAGAGGCAGGGCTGAGGCAGGGCGGAGCAGGAGTGGAGGCCCTGGGGAAGAACCGGAGCAGCAGGGACTGGAGCAGCACGCAGGTGTGCAGGGCACCAGGAAATTTGGTGCCCCAAATTTCCTGGTGCCATACACAGCTGCATACTTTGCGTATGGGTAAGGACGGCCCAGAGTGGCACTATATGTGAAAGAAAATGTAGAATCAAATGAAGTAAAAATCTTAAATGAATCCACATGTTCCATAGAATCTCTACGGATAGTAATTCCATGCTCTAATAAGAATATAACAGTAGGAATCTATTATCGACCACCTGACCAGGACAGTGATAGTAACTATGAAATGCTAATGGAGATTAGAGAGGCTATCAAAATAAAGAACTCAGTAATAGCGGGAGATTTCAATTATCCTCCTATTGGCTGGGTACATGTCACCTCAGGACAAAATGCAGAGACAAAATTTCTCGACACTTTAAATGACTGCTTGGAGCAGCTGGTACAGGAACCCACAAGGGGAGAGGCAATTCTCGATTTAGTCCTGAGTGGAATGCAGGATCTAGTCCAAGCGGTAACTGTAAGAGGACTGCTTGGAAATAGTGACCATAATGTAATAACATTTAACATTCCTGTGGGGGGAAGAACACCTCAACAGCATTTAACACTGTGGCATTTAATTTCAGAAAGGGGAACTATGCAAAAATGAGGAGGTCAGTTAAACGGAAATTAAAAAGGTACAGTGACTAGAGTAAAATCCCTGCAAGCTGCATGGACACTTTTCAAAGACACCAGAATAGAGGCCCAACTTAAATGTATATCCCAAATTAAAAAACACAGTAAAAGAACTAAAAAAGAGCCACTATGGCTTAACATATAAAAGAAGCAACCATGTAAAAGAAGCGGTGAGAGATAAAAAGGCATCTTTTAAAAAGTGGAAGTCAAATCCTAGTGAGGTAAATAGAAAGGAGCATAAACACTGCCAAATTAAGAATAAAAATGTAATAAGAAAAGCCAAAAAGGAGTTTGAAGAACAGCTAACCAAAAACTCAAAAGGTAATAAAATATTTTTTAAGTACATCAGAAGCAGGAAGCCTGATAAACAACCAGTGGTGCCCCTGGACGATCGAGATTAAAAAGGAGCACTTAAAGATGATAAAGTCATTGCAGAGAAACTAAATGAATTCTTTGCTTCAGTCTTCACGGGTGAGGATGTTAGAGAGATTCCCAAACCTGAGCTGTCCTTTGTAGGTGACAAATCTGAGGAATTGTTACAGATCGAAGTGTCATTAGAGGAGGTTTTGGACTTAATTGATAAACTTAGCAGTAACAAGTCACCAGGACCAGATGGCATTCACCCAAGAGTTCTGATAGAACTCAAATGTGAAAATGCGGAACTATTAACTATGGTTTGTAATCTGTCCTTTAAATCAGCTTCTGCACCCAATGACTGGAAGATAGCTAGTGGAACGCCAATATTTAAAAGGGGCTCTAGAGGTGACCCCAGCAATTGCAAACCAGTAAGTCTAACATCAGTACTTAGATTTCCAGAAAGCCTTTGACAATGTCCCTCACCAAAGGCTCTTACATAAATTAAGTTGTCATGGGATAAGAGGGAAGGTGCTATCATGGACTGGTAACTGGTTAAAAGACAGGGAACAAAGGGTAGGAATAAATGGTAAATTTTCAGAATAGAGAGGGGTAACTAGTGGTGTTCCCCAGGGGTCAGTCCTAGGACCAATCCTATTCAACTTATTCATAAATGATCTGGAGAAAGGGGTAAACAATGAGGTGGCAACATTTGCAGACGATACTACACTGCTCAAGATAGTTAAGACCAAAGCAGATTGTGAAGAACTTCATAAAGATCTCACAAAACTACTTGATTAGGCAACAAAATGGCAAATGAAATTTAATGTGGATAAATGTAAAGTAATGCACATTGGAAAAAATAACCCCAACTATACATACAATATGATGGGGGCTAATTTAGCTACAGCTAATCAGGAAAGAGATCTTGGAGTCATTGTGGATAGTTTTCTGAAGACATCCACGCAGTGTCCAGTGGCAGTCAAAAAAGCAAACAGGATTTTAGGAATCATTAAAAAACGGATATTGATGAAGATCAGACCCAGGACTGACTCCAGGATCCCGCTAGATACACACTCCCAGTTTAACAGCTTCCCTGGTTAACCTAAGATGTACACATCAGCGCACCCAAACACTGTTATGTCTGAGGGTTGCTGTGAGCTTCTCTTGTTTGTGAAATACCGTCATCCCTGCATGCTTGCCCCCCACATTTCCCTATTTGCTTTCTTTCCTAAACTGCCTTCATTCAACCAAATTCTGTCTCCGGAAATGCCAGTACAAACCACTGAAGGCAAATGGAATCAATGTTCTCCACTATTGAACATTCATAATTTAAACAGCACAGTTGAAGTATAAAGTGGGAATAAATATGCCTTGGGTGGTCAGATTTTTAACTGAAAACTAGAGCCAATGGGGATAGTTTGTGGTAACTGAGGTCTTTCATGTACTCTTACTATCCTGTACATTCTCCTCTAGCCTGTGAGCTGGCA
The DNA here is from genome assembly GCF_025201925.1 of Gopherus flavomarginatus. Lineage (NCBI taxonomy): Eukaryota > Metazoa > Chordata > Testudines > Testudinidae > Gopherus > Gopherus flavomarginatus. The sequence goes on along the minus strand of NC_066620.1, from coordinate 194,181,650 downwards.
CAACAAGCCACTCTTGCAGTCCTTGCACTAATAGTTACATGGATGCATTTGTTTCTATTACACTAAGAAACAAGCCACCTGAACACTCACCTGTCAGTTAATAAGTTGCACACAGCATTGATCATGCCTGCTGCTGACTGCAGAATCTCTGTTTGGATTCCCTCTCTGTCTGGATATAAATTGATTAATTTAAACCAGATTTACATCACTTTGCACTACAGAAAGAAGATGATTCTTCTTTCATTTACACCACAGGAACTCTATTGAAGTTACTTAATTTTTTTACATTGGTGTGTAAAAAGTGAGATAAAGTGCTCATCAACTTAACGATTGGCTGTCTACACACAACTTGCACTGAAATAACTAAATTGGTTCTAATTCACAATAGACTATTTCAGCACACTTGGACACTTATTTTGGAATAATAAAAAGGTTCTATTTCTACTTTGATTACAATGATAAAGAACAACTTGACCTAAGCACCTTCCATTCACTAATGAATTCATCCTCACAATATGGCAGGGAGATAGGGAAGTATTTATTACATTTGTTTCCTCTTCCTGTGATAAAGCGTTAACTTACCCTAAATCACTTAATCTTAGATGGGTTATCTCTACCATGAAGTAAAAGAGCCGAACTACCGTGGCTCACTGTGTCAGCTGACTTTGCCTTGCACGGTTTGGACTGCAGGGCTATAAAATTACAATGTAGATATTTGAGTTCAGGCTGGAGCTTGGGGTTTGAGACCCTGCAAGGGAGGGGGGTCCTAAAGCCTAGGCTCCAGCCCAAGCCTGAACATCTACCCAGCTATTTTTAGCCCTGCAGCCCACCGAGCATGAGTCAGCTGACCTCAGTTCTGAGGCTCGATGCCATGGGCATTTTAGACATACCTCTAGGGGCAAGGGCAGACAAGAAATCCATGACAGAACCAAGAATAGAACCTAAGGCTGCTGAGTCTCAGTCTAAAAACTTAACCACAAAAATCACCCTTCCTCCTTTCAAAGATGGTACAGTACTTACATTATGAATACTTAAAAGAGAACCCTTATGGTACTTGTACCTGAGAATATCCTCAAATAAGCTCTGTGGGCCAGCACCATACTGCCTCTCCAATTGAGTCTCTCTGTACCAGCTAATGCTTTATCACAGGAGAGAAGAAGACAAATGTACAGACACTCAAGGTATTTTATATTCTTTAGGGGTGGGCTATATTTTCTATTGATCTGAAAATAAACTCCAATTGCAGTCGTTTATATAACAAAGGAGGATGGATTGCAAGTGACAGAGATGCACAATATTGTCCACTGAGAGGTATCCCATGTTGGAAAGTGTTTCTCCTTTCAATGGCTGCTGCTAGGGCGGGAACAAAACATCTTATGCAAGGGTGGTAGCTGTGGGGCCTAGAAAATCCTAAATTCCTTTCTCTTTCCCTCTATAAATCTATGCTTTCTTTTCCGTCTTTTCCCTCTCTTTTTTCCTTGATTTTCTTCTTTATTTCTCTTTTACCAATGTTCTTTCCACTTTTTCATCTCTATTTCTCAATTATCACTATTTCCGTTGAGGTGGCCCCTAAGAACTACCATCAAGGATCAGAGTTTCATTGTGCTAGGCTCTGTACAGCCAAGAACTAAAGAAGACAGTCCATTCCCCTGAGATCTCACAATGGAGATATGAGGCAGGGTGCAGCTGGTGGAAGAGAGAGGAAAACGGATTGGATGCTGAGGTAGCAATAAAATGAACAGAGAGCAGCACAAAAGCAGTAGCCCTCAACTCTCCCCATTTGTTTATTCTCCCCTTTTCCTGTCTTTATTTCTTTTTCATTATTTCCCCTCTTTCCAGTTCCATTATTTTCATACAAACAATATTTTTTTAAATTTTATTCTCGCCCTCTTTTTTCTTCGTTTGTCTGCTCAGTTCTTAGCCCTTACAGCGGCTCCTCTGAGCACCTTGCAGCGGCTGGAGTCAGCCATCAGCTGTGAGGGAGGCAGAGAGAATTTTAAAGATTTCTTTCAGATCTTAAGAGGAAAGGAGGCAGTGGATCAATACTGCTGTATAGGCACGCAGCCCTGATTATTGAGATGCAAGCATATGTATATCTATCTGAGGGCATTCAGCCACATTCCCTTCCCACCCTGCTCTGCTTTCATGAATAATGGAAGGAGGAAGACAATTCTTGTGAGCCTAGGTGAGTCCAAATAAAAGCAGAAAGTACATCTTCTGCATTACTGTCTTGTATTCACTGTATATACCTGGGAAAAAAATAAGGCTAAACCTAGAAGTTTCATAAAAATTTTTGAGGATTATGAGGTGGTCTGGGACTGCATAAATTGCTAGATCATTTATTAGATTGCCAGATAAATCTCATATACCTCAAAGGAGCTGGGACTAGAACCTGAGTCACTCAGTTCCAAAACCACAGTTCCTTTAACTGACAGTAAGAATAGCTGCTATAACCTTTCTCTGTGGATCAGCACTGCAGGGCATCTCTCTCTCTCTTTCACTCTCTCTCACACACATACTGTCTATAATTGAATTTTGAGTTCTGATTTAGCACATATGAATTAAAACGTGTTAACTAGCAGGACTGCAAATCCTAGCACAAGTAGCTAAACACAATTAGGAACAACCTTTTGTGTGATGGCTACACTAAAATTTGTAATTGTGTTAATTAGCAGGTATTAAAACATAACTAAAAATTCAAGTTTAGAGAGGATGAATTAAAAGTGACTGAGATGCACAATATTGTCCATTGAGAGGTATCCCATGTTGAAAAGTGTTTCTCTTTTCAGTGGCTACCACTAGAGGGAAACAAAACATCTTATGTAAGGGTGGTAGCTTACCTTACCGATCAACTCTAATACAATATCAAGCCAGCAAAAAACCCACTTCGCCAAAGCCTTTACTGGCCATTAGTCCAATTTTCCCATATGCATCTATGTGTTCTCTTCCGTGATGCCCACTGTGCATGAGAATAGTTCCACAAAAATGCCATGAAGCCAACACGTTACCCTCTTTCAAATCCCTCCTTAAAATGCACTCCTGTTGTGATGCCTCAAAACACCTGACAATGTTTAGGTGGTTGGTATGATGTGACTGTGGGTAACATGACGTGATAATTTCAGTCTTAGCTTGTCTGACCTACACCCACCCCTTTTCATTGTATCCATCTTTTGTCGCTCATCATATGCTCAGCTATAAGCCCTTTTGGACATATACTAATTCTTTTTGTTATGTGTGTAGTGTACCTATCACAGTGAATCCTCAGTCCTTGAAAAGTGTTATGTTACCACAATTTGCCTCATTGTTTCCTTGTGTTTTTCTGTATCCACCTTGTGTGTCTTGCTGATATTTAGGCCAGGTCTACACTACAAATATGTATCGGTATAACTATGTTGCTCAGGGGTGTGAAAAATCCACACCCCTGAGCAATGTAGTTATATTGACCTAACCCCCAGTGCTACATCAATGGGATAGCTTCTGACACCGACATAACTACCACATCTTGAGGAGCTAGATTTGCTATGCTGATGGGAGAAACTCTCATGTTGGCATATTAGAGTGTTCACTAAAGTGCTACAGCAATGCAGCTGCGCCACTGTAGTGCTGTACATGGAGGCAAACCCTTAGATTGCAAGCTCTTTGGGGTAGGAACTATCTTTCTATTATGTATTTGTACAGCACCTAGCACAATGGGGTCCTGGTCCAGGACTGAGGCTCCTAGGTGCTACTGCAATAATAATAACTGACACTTGGGAGTTGATTATCTTTCCAGCTCGATTGAATCCTATTCCTGAAAGGGTTCTCTACTGCTGTGCAACTTCTACAGAGTGGCTGTAAGAAATTACCAGATCAGAATGGTAGCATCTGACACCCACATTGCACTCACTTTGAACAAAGAAACCTAGGAAGTGCCATACCGGGTCAGACCCAAAGTTCAGTATACTTTCTCCAACAGTGGCTTCAGAGGAAGACATGAGAATACTACAGAAGGTAACTATGGGATAATCTGCCTCTGTACATTAGGTATCATCCTACTCTTTAATAGTTAGAGACTGGTTTAAGTTCTGAAGTGTGTATCAGTGTAAAGAAGTACCTACAATGCAGGAGAATCAGGCACAAAGTGTGACAATTGTCTAAATGAGCATCAAGGATTCTGATACACAGCTTCTCCAGCTGTGCTCCTTGGCCCCAAGAGATGCATGGAAGATGTCTGGATGATCCCTCAAGCACCTGGATTTTCCCGGATACTGGTGTAAATCTTTGTAAAAGGGTCCATGAGTTTATTGTTCATTTGTTGTGCACAAAAAGCATGTTCAGTGCTGTAGAAGACAAAAATAACTAACTCACTGCCTTGAAGAATTTAATACATTCAGATCAGTGTGTCCAAGAAGAAAATCAACCTGACTAGCACCTGTTCTCCTTCTTTCTCAGAAAGTGTCCCCACTGTAATACAGTTCCATGCTATAAAGAGACTGCTATGGAGTTGAAAACAGAATCCTTTGCAACAATATAGGGTTCACTAGCATTGCACAAGAGCTCTAAAAGCAGTCTTGGGACTTCCGTTGGACTGCTATGAATATATCTGTAATATGATGAGGCTAGCAAAGAGTTTTAAGTGCTGTATCATCAGCCCCATTGGACTGCTGCCATTTAATCTAAAGTCACGCTGAAAAGGAATCCCTCTAACTTCTAGTGGAATGAAATTGTTCTACTCTTGCTTAATTTGTTTAGCACCAAGCTCTGATTAGCTTTCCTCTACTGTCTAGAGGCCTAGAACTATATATTGTTTTTGTGTATTACTTGTGCTGTAGGAACTGTACAATGTTACTTTATTGCTGCTAGACACTAGAGATCTTCCCTTAGCTCACACAGGAAAGTAGTTGGTTTTACATCCATCGTAGAGCTCAATAGATTGCTGAAAGTCATATTCTGATTCCCCAATCCCTGTTGCATAACACCTTAGGGTCCAATCCTGCAAACACATATGTACATGTTTAACTTTACTACAGTTAGTAGTCCCATGGCGAATAGGGGCATGTGGCACCCAATCCTACAACTCCCAACTCTACAGCTGACTTCTTTGAGAACCTCTAGTTTTGTATCCCTCTTGCGTCTTCATTAATGTAATTAGAGCCAAGAGCTATTTAGCATTTGAGTACCTGATTCTTGGCTCATGTACATCAGTTTTCTGCTAATATAACTTCACTGACTTCAAAGGAGCTACTTTCATCACAGCAAATCAACAGTAAGACCAGAATCAGCCCAAGTTATTCTCATAGGGGTTGGTTATATGTATTAGAGTCTGGGAGTCCTTCATAGAATGTTCAGTTACAATATTGGAGTAATTCCTTTCAGGTGGGTGATGGCACAATTTATATTTAATCTTACCACAACCAACTGCCAGCTTCAACTATGTGTTGATTCAACTTCGTCAGTGTTTGTGGAGGTAGCTTAATATCAGTGACAATAGAAATCCATACGGCGTATGATCTTTGTAGCATCAACAGGCATTCACCCCCAAGAGGTTATATCCTGAATCTTTGTAAATTCAGCAAGGATATTTCTCTATTCTACGTGGTGTTGTTAATGCTGAATTTCATTGTGAGGCACAAGTTGTACAATTAAAGAAATAGCTACGTATCAGTTTATTTCCTCTGATAGCAAGTGAATGTCAGGTCATCAGAAATTTCAGTGGAAATGTTTTTTTGATGGAAAATGCAGTTTCTCGTGGAAAATTTCAATTTTGCTGAAATGTTTCAGTTTTCCATTGGGAAAATCTAAATGAAATATTTTATTTCAGGTCAGGTCATCTCAAACCAAAATATTTTGGTTTCTTAAACTAAAGGGGAACATTTAATTTTGACATTAATCTGTGACTGCCTGAGCTGCTGCAGTGACTAGTCAGTGATGTAGTTTGATATTGTAATGTCCCCAGTCTCTTCCAGGGACTCGGCTTTCCAAGTAGACTACATCTTCCATGATGTATACAGTCTCTTCTCTGGTTAAACCACTCTGGTGTATGTGGCAGTCCCAAGATTACAGTGCATCATGGGTGATGTAGTCTGGCCAGGGAGCCTGGCCCATAAAGACCAAAGGGGACATGAAGCATCCAAACTACAACTCCCATAATTCATCATGGCAGCTCCAAAGGACACAGTTCAACATCAACAACATGAGCCAAAACAACATGTTTCAATTTAGTTTAACAAACCAAAACATTTCCAAATTCAATTTTTTCAGAACTTTCTGTTCCTCAAGATATTTTGATATTTACACTTTTCATTTCTATTCAGGATTAAAATAAATTTGAAATATTGGAATTTCCCTGAGACAAAATTAATTTTTGAACACCTCTCAGGAACATTTAGCCATATCCAAGGTCAAGGGAAATATGTACTAAAGGCAAAATGAGAAAAGAATTTTTCTTCTGTAATATATCTAACTTACTTTGTGGGCCAAATTCTTCTCTCCATTACACCAGAGCAGATTAAATCTAGAGCAGGGGTTGGCAACCTTTCAGAAGTGGTGTGCCAAGTCTTCATTTATTCACTCTAATTTAAGGTTTCGCGTGCCAGTAATACATTTTAATGTTTTTAGAAGGTCTCTTTCTATAAGTCTATAATATATAACTAAGCTATTGTTATATATAAAATAAATAAGATTTTTAAAATGTTTAAGAAGCTTCATTTAAAATTAAATTAAAATGCAGAACTCCCCGGACCAGTGGCCAGGACCTGGGCAGTGTGAATGCCACTGAAAATCAGCTCACATGCTGCCTTCGGCACACGTACCATAGGTTGCCTACCCCTGATCTAGAGTGACTCCATTTAAATTAGCAGAGTTACACTAAAGCACAATCTATCTTATATGGCCTCCATGGCCACACATTCTATCTTATGAACTTATATGGCCTCTAACTGAGTGCCTCATAATCTCTTAATATATCTACCTTCATAACATCCCAGTAAGGCAGGGTATTATTATTATCCCCACCATACTGACGGGGAACAGAGGGGCTGATACTAGGTGACTTTCCCACAATCACAGAGAAATTCTGAGGCAGGACAGGGAATTGAATCAACCCCAAGATAGCCCTCTAACCACTGGAATATCCTTCCTTTCCCTTCCCTGAGCTATCCTCAGATGTGTGGTGTGCAACCTACACTATTCTTTTGAATGACTTTCTCCACAGGCTGATATGGGGTAGGGTTGGAGGCAGAGCCATGCCTCTGTCCCTCCTATGCACATTAGGGTGCACTGAGGGAGCAGTCCCTGTATTCAGGGACTGGTGGGTCCTTACACCGGTCATCATGCCAGGCAGGAAGGTTCCCTGTGAGTGTCACTTCGCCCCCATGCACCTGAATAAAAGCCAGCCACAATCTGGCCCTTCAAGATGAGAACTTGTGTCAACAAGAAAAGAGTGTTGAGCAAAATGCCAGAGTGATCCCCTAATCATTATGAAAAGTGCTATGAGACATTTACCTTCCTTCTGGATGGCTAGCAGCTATGGGGAGAGGAGACCTCAATTTAACAAGTCATTTGAATTTGAATTTATCTTTTTCCCCATTGGCAACTTAGAGTCCCACCAAGAGATCGATGCTGACATATCCTGATGCAGTCAAGAACATTTCAGAATTTTTAAATAAATGAATCAGTAGAAAACATTTTTGAAGTTTCCACTGCACTGTAGATTGGCAACACCAAAGGACTGATCCTGCAATTCTTTGTGGCCTAATCCAAGACCAATTGACATGAAAGAGGATCAGAGCATGGGCAATTCAAGAATGCAGCATCAGACCCTTGGTGATTCTGTGGATTTTGATATCATGAACTAGCATAAAAGTGAATTTTAATAGTTAAAATTAGGCTTGGAAGTTGAGATTCATTAAAATGAACTGAGAACTACTTTGCTTCAGTCTGGATATTGATAAAACATTATCTTCTATTTTATTAGCAAATATTTTAATTCTGTTTACTTGTTTGGGTTGACACATTATTTTCACTTTCCATCTCTACTCCTGCCATTTTAAATCTGCTGTCAGTTGAGGGGTTGTAGACCTTTACACCAAGGAAAACTCCCAATATTAAATTATAGAAAACCATTTCTGTGGCAAACTGACTTTGTAGAATCAGATGTGATGCTATAAATCATCAGATGTGATGATTTGAAAGATTAAGATCCCAGAAAAACTGAAATAGAACATTAATATACAGCACTCAAGAAGAGAAATGTATTCTTTCTAATAAATTTGATATGCGAAATAAAAAGACTTTTAAAAATACATAAGCATGAACATAAGACATCTCTCTTCATATCCTTAGCAGGAAAAAGTAGATTAAATACATAAAATATGTTTAATCATATCTATGTTTTCTAGAATCTTCTACGTCCAGGTACAAGAGAGTGTATGCAATGAGTCTAGAGACTAAGGACAAGATTATCAAAACTGTGTGGTTAAATTAAGACTTCTATACTCATATTTAGATATATAAATAATTTTGCCTGATTTTCAAAAGTGCTGAGCACTCAGCAGTTCCCATTGACTTCAATGGGTGCTCGACATTTTTGAAAATCAGGCTATAAATTTAGGCCTTACATCCTCAATGGTATTTAAGAACCTAATTCTCATTGAAATCAATTGGAGATAGGCACCTAAATAGCTTTGAGAGTCTGGATCGAGGTGCCTAAATATGGATACAGAAAACTTAATTTAGGCACACTGTGTTTAAAATTTTGGCCCAAGTCCACAGATTATTAATTATTATTAAACATTTATATTGTGGTAATATCTAAAGGTCACTGAAAGGTTGGGCCCCATTTATACTAGCCTCTGTACAAGCTTCAAACACTTTGCAACCTGAAAGACAAGACAAGACTAACATGTGGCTGGCACAAACTGGCAGGCTGGAGTGGGAAAGGGGAGATGGGCTGACAAATAATTGTTACAAAGAGTGCACATTCTTAACTGGTCTCTGACAGGGATCACAGAAGACAAATCTGCATGCATGAAAAGAGGGACTTCCATAATGTTTCAGCGTGTGACTCTGGACAGGAAGAAGAAAAGAAGCTCAACTGCCTCTTAAAAAAAAAAAAAAAAAAAAAAAAAAAAGCAAGAGGATTCTGTGTATGTGATCTGATGGTCAGAACAATGAATGTGCATATTACGCCTGGTCGTCACTGGGGGGGCGGGATCGATCTAAGATACACAACTTCAGCTACGACAATAGCGTAGCTGAAGTCGACGTATCTTAGATCAACTTAGATTGTCTTATTTCGTGTCCTCGCGGTACAGGATTGACAGCCGCCACTCCTCCGTCGACTCCACTTCTGCCTTTCGCCCTGGTGGAGTTCCAGAATCGACGGGGAGCATGTTTGGGGATCGATGTATTGCGTCTAGACGAGACACGATACATCAATCTCTGATAGTGCGATCACTACCCGCTGATCCGGTGGGTAGTGTAGCCATACCCTTAGTCTGGAATTTATATTCAGGTAGGGGAAATAATGTGTCATTGTTCCCTGTGCTAGGGTCTTCTCTGTCTGGGTGGCCTAGTGGCTAGATCGCTGGTCTTGCAGTCTGTAAGGCCAGAGTGGGTGATAGGGGGGCCCGGGCCCTACCTCTGCATTGGGTCCCAGCCCAGGACCTTGTGTAGTTTAACTCCTAAACAGGGGAGATGAGTCTCCCTCCTGGGGATGAGGGGCAGGGATAGTAGTAAAGACCAGTTTCCCTGGACTAATTCCTACACATTTCTTTAGTTTGGGCCATGGCCCTGCTAATCCAGTTGCCCTCACAGTTGGGGCTTATTTGCAGGCTCCCCTTGGCAGGGGAAGCTTTACTTGCCTTAAGTGGTTGTGCTGGCTGGCAAGTCATTGATTCATCCCTACAGGCAGGCAGACAGAGAGCCCCTGCCTCCTCACCAGTCATCCCCCAACTGAACCAGGCTCCTTTCTTTTCTTCCCCCCACACCCCTCCAAGCCTGGCATTGGCTGAAGGTATAGCGAGGTGGGGATAGCTGTAGCCAAACGTTTTCTTTAACCACCATTGTGCCGGACAGCAGTTTCTTCTCCCTCTCACTCTCCCTAAAAAAAGCGAGAGAGAAGAATGGTATTTATATTCAAGATATAAAACCAGATTATACAGATTACCGTACATTTTAAGAGCAGGAAAGTCTTCACTTCTGTTCATTCTGAGTTTCAGATAGCCATCTATAACTACATATAGGCAGAGAGAAATTGGCTGTATACTGGCAGCAATAATTGAATGACATAACTGAATGGTAAATAAGAAGATAGCACATAAATATCATGCATTGCACACAAATGTCCCTGGACAGTAGGCAGTCTTTATATTTTGTCTACACATAAGTCTTCTATGTAATCACAACACACTACATTTCTTCTCCTTTGGTTCCAAACTGTACAAAACAGAGTTCTCTGCTGCAAACTAAACTTGAGGCCAAATTAATCCCTGGTGTAATTCCATCAGGTTCAATTTGTTGTGGGGACAGAACATCTACAGACTGATACAACAGCCTCATGAGGGAGCTGTCTCCATCATTCAGCAGCCAGCGCCAGTGGATAAAGAAGACAAGGGGCATATGTCCTAAAATTGTTGAAGTTACCAAGCAGGGATAGGAAGTTATGAGAACATTTCCCTACCTTGTGAGGCCCACATAAGGGCTGACCAGAATTGCAGTCCCTCCTCAGTGGACTGCAGATTCCTCCACTAGTCATGCCAGGGTGCTAAGGGTTCCCACACCTCAAAGGGAGCCAGGAAGAGTAAAAAGGAGGTGGTGTCATGGCTTTGTGCCCTGTATATTCTGGCTATATGTGGGGAGTAGGCTGCACTTCATGAGGTGGTATAACCTTAAGTGTGTGTAACCTGTTTGTTACAGGTACCCCTGCTGTGCCTGAGCCACAGAAAATATAAGTCTTTTACAGCTCCACCTAGGGAACTTCAACAAATGCTTTCAGTTCTGGAGATTCCCAGTTCAATTTCTGATGTGTCAGCCAAGATAGCAGCCATCCCACATGCTCCCCCTGTGCACTGAGGAGCCCCAGGAGTCATTCTGCATCTCTGAGACAGAGTCCCCCCTGGGGAATGTGGGCTCCACCCCACTCCCAAAGCAGGGTTGTGCCTGAATGTCCCTATCAAGCCCTAAATGATTTAGTAACTCATTAGCATCCCCCAAGGACTCATATTTGGCTGTGGAGGCAGTGCAGACCAGAAGGCTGAGTCCTAGTTAATAACCTTTCTAGCTAATGTGTCTGCTTTTGTAGGCAGCACTTACAGCTGAATTGCATATTTTTTGGCTTCACTTTTTTTACATGGGAAATGTTTGAATAAGATCAGTACACAAGCAAGCTGCCTGGGAACATCTTTCTTGGGTAGGAAACAGAACGAGAGATTCATAAGGCAGTTAGATGAACCTCCTAACACTACATTGTAAACCTCACTGAAGAAAATTATACTGAATTTCTTTTGGATGTATTACCAGTGTTTTTAGTCTGCTCTTGTTATCCAAGGGGGAGATTGTAAAATTCCTCCTGGTTTTAATTGTTTCCATTGCCATAAAGTAACTTATTTTCCAACTACAGGATAAAGGGGAAATATCATGTTTTTTGGCCATGAAGCTATGGCGTTAAAAAAACCCTTAAAGTTCCGGTTAACTGGTAGTCGCTTTAGAAAATTGTAGCCATTATGTCTCCTTTCTTAGTCCAAGGCTCTTGGGTTTCCTTGCCCTAAACCTACTTGCCAGTTGTGGGTTATTGGCTACTGATCCTGCTGTTATTAGTAGTGAGAGAATCATCTTTTACCCAAAAGGAGTGGGGGGGGAAGAAATAAGAAATGCCAATATTGACTGCTAATATAGCCACATGCTACCAGTTACAAAACCTGTGTGTGATACTATATCATTTCTCCTTCACTTTGTCCCATAATTGAAATGACGCTCATAGATTTTAAAGGCCAGAAGGGTCCACTGTGGTCATCTCTAAGCTGATCTGGGTAATGCAGGCCATAGAATTTCAGTATTCTTTAGAGATGGAGATTGTGATAGTCAGGCTCCTGCTGGGTTTGTATTGGAATCAGCTGATCGTTCTGGTCACATAGGACTCCTCAGCATCCTTCGCTTTGACTGATCACAAACTTCAACTTCCTTTCACACCACTGGCGGTTGGTTTGCTGCCAACTGCTGCGGTCTGAACATTGCAGGAGCAGCTCAGATAGCTCTAATAGATATGAGAAAGCACTAAAGAGAGGAACTCTACACTAGTAAGAAGCAGCTCTCAGATCTCACCGCACTGTTGGAGTGAGCTTCATTCTCTTATGACACTGCCCCTTAGACTCATTCCATACATGATAAAGGCAGAGTAGAGCTGTGACTGCTAATCACAAGTAGCTGACCACCTATAGCAAAGCACCACAGACACAAATGGCTCATGCAGGACTAATGGGAAGGGACTCACTACTTGCACAAAATTACTCTCAAAAAGTTGTTTCTCCTGCAAACTGGAGGCCCTGTACCAGCCCAAGGAAATTTCAACTATTGTTTTAGTGGGACCCAAAAGCAGGCTCTGGAAATTGTCTATTTGTTATATTGTAAGTATATACTGCAAACATAAATAAATCAATCTATATTTAAATAACTGGAGCACTATCCATATTAACAAGAGGATATGTTGTACTATTCAATAATTAAAAACTGATTGCTTGATTAGACTATTATTAATTTTTATAATTTATTATTTACATAGTTCCATTGGTCTGCATGGTCATTTGCAGCCAAAGTCCCTGCCCTAGAGAGTTAAAAGTCTGAACAGACACCGTTGTATGCAGTGTTGTGGTAGCTATGTTGGTCCCAGGATATTAGAGAGACAAGTTGGGTGAGGTAATACATTTGATTGGACAGGAAGTTGGTCCAGTAAAAGATATTACCTCACCTACCTTGTATCTGAACAGACACAGCTCAGACAAGGAAGCAATGAAGGGATGCAGAATAAAAGCAAAAAGACTGAGCAGCTTGGGTTTGTGACACACCTTGTTTCCTGGCTAAGGAAAATTCTAACCTGTTCTATTCCAAACTCTAAACAAATTCTGAAACAAGACATCGCTCTCTTCATATTGGTGCTGTTAGCTGAGGGAAAGAAGTGAGATACCAGATAGGAGGGTCTTAGGCTCCCTCATGAGGGCACCTTTGAAATGACAACCTAATATGGTCCAGCAATGTAGAAGCACCTCCTTAGGAGCCACTACTTCTGTGACCTTCACACATTTAAAGGAGGAAACAAAGCCCAGGGCAATGCATATGAAAAGTGGAAACAAAGTATTCTTGGTCAAGGGGATCCAGCTATGAAACAAACGTCCACAGGAGAGCAGGCCAGTCTGATCATCTTCAGGAAATGCTGCCATATCTTCCTCTTTGAAAAGGCCTTTCCAGCATAAGAATGACACTGACTTCATTGACACTCCCTTCCATCTCAACTCCCTACAAACAAACAAAAAGAGGAAATCAATAAAATCTAACAAGCTAAAACACACACACACACACACACATAAACTACACTATGCCAAGCAGAGTTTTGACCCTGAAAAGGGTCAATGGAAAGGGTGCATGGAATCCAGTAGGGACTTTACTGTTGCTAATTATTTTAACATGGAGGGTGCCTCAGACACAACAGTGATGGGCAGCAGACGAAACCTTTAGATTAGATTAGCTATGTAGACAGATATAATCTGAATTTCATTATCAGAAGCTGCCTGTCATCCAAGAGCTGTTCTATCTTTTGAAAACTACTATAGAATTTATTGAAGAAAGCAGTTTAAGGTAATATTATATAATACTCAAGGGCTCTGCATCCTAGCATGCCCAGTACATTTTCATCTCAGTGTACAAGCATAACTCCCATTACAATTATTAGAAATCACCTGGCAAGACTAGAATTTTACTTCTAAATGCTACAGAGTTTGTACACCTTCTTTACCTTAGGTGTCTGGGTTGAATTTCTCCCAGTGATTTCAGTGAGGTCAGGATTTTACCCTCAGTCTCTGTGACTTGCTCACTTGTTCAGAAGAAACTTTGCCATGCTGTGGAAGCTGGCACTAGGAAAATTGCTTAATACCCACTATAGCCATATCCCTGCAGGACTGGCAAAAACTGAGCTCTCCATCTGCTCAGTCAGTGACTGAGATGAGAGATCATTCATAAGCTTAGTCTGATACTGTGCCCTGCATGTACGGAGCCGGTACCTTCTATTTTTGTAATACTTGTATATAAAGATACTTTGGCTTTTGCATCTTATTATAATTTAATATTGTTTTTTTGTTGTCTAGAAGCTTCATGCATAAACAGTTTATTCTCTGGCAATTGTATGCTTGTGCATTTTGTAAACACTTCTTATTTTTACCTAAAACAGAAATTATTCCTAGATTATAAGGCCACAAGAGACCACCATGATTATCTAGTTTGACCTCTTGTTAAACAAAGGCCATTAGATTCCCCTGAATTAATTCCTGCTTGAACTACAGCATGTTTCGTAGAAAAACATTCAGTCTTGATTTAAAAATTGTCAGAGGTGGAGAATCCATCAGAACCTTTGTAAATTGTTCTGGCTTATTTAATACCCTCAATTTTAAAAATGTGTGCCTTATCTCCAGTCTGAGATACCTTCAAGTTCCAGTGATTGGATCTTGTTGCACTTTTGTCTAAAAGAACGAAGAGCCCGATATCAAATAATTGCTCCCTACTCAGATACTGTGATCAAGTCATCCCTTAATCTTCTCTCTGTTAAGCTAAATAGATTGAGTTCTATGAGCCTATCACTACAAGGTATGTTTTCTAATCCTTTAATCATTGCCATGGCTCTCTCTGAACCTTCTCCAATTTACCAGGATCCTTCTTGAATTGTGGTCACTAAGGCTATATCCACACTTGAAGCTAGGGGTGTGATTCCCAGCTGAAGTAGACATACTCACACTAGCTCTGGATTGCTTGGTAAGCTGGGCACCAGCAAACAATATGTGTAATATGGCCAAAATGTAAAGTCATACATCTGGAACAAAAAATCCAGACCATACTTACAGGATGTGGGATGCTGTCTTGGGAAGCAGTGACTTTGAAAAAGATTTGGGAGTCCTGGTGGATAATCAGCTGAACATGAGCTCCCAGTGTAATGCTATGGCCCAAAGGGTTAATGTGATCCTTGGATGTATAAACAAGGAGGTGTTGAGTAGGAGTCAGGAGGTTATACTACCTCTGTATTTGACACTGGTGTGAACACTACTGGAATACTGTGTCCAGTTTTAGGCTATGTCTACGCTTGGAGGTCGGGGTATGATTTCCCGCTCAAGTAGACCTACACGTTCTAGCTCTCTTCGAGCTAAGGTGCTAAAAATAGTAGTGAGCTGTAGTAACACAGGCATTGGGGACATGGGGTTAGCCCCTGAGTACATACCTGTGTGGTCCAGGAGGATTTCTACTTGGAGCACTTAGTCCATGCCACTGCCCATGCTACTGTGGTTACACTACTATTTTGCCTTAAGATTTTTTGGTTCCTGAGGACAGCATTATATCGGGGTAGAGGTGTAGATGGTTAAACTTGTTCTGTAAGGATGGAATGGCCAGAAAAGGGGCTGAGATGGCAATTTATATAAACGATGTTAATCATATACAATGCAGAACCTCAAATGCTTATGGATTAAACTTCTAACCAGTCAAACTAAAGGTGAGGTACTGGTGCAAATCTGTTACAGATCACCAAATCTCACTGGAGCCCAGGACAAACAGACCTAAAAAAATGGAATCTGGTGATCGTGGTCTGGTTACATCTACATTCTGCAACCAGAATGTGGTATCAACCAGCAATTTGCATGTTTGGGACTTTAAAGGGCCACGCTGCCAAAATGGGAAGCAATTATTAGAATAAGTGAGGCCAAGCAACAGGGAGAGATAGCTCAGTGGCTTAAGCATTGGCCTGCTAAACCCGGAGTTGTAAGCCCAATCCTTAAGGGGAACATCAAAGGAACTAGGGTGAAAATCTATCTGGGAATTAGTCCTGCTTTGAGCAGAGAGTTAGACTAGATGACCTCCTGAGGTCCCTTTTAACCCTGATATTCTTTAAAAAAATAATAATAATAATGAAGGAGTATTTCATGAAAACTGGGAATTGTTCAAGGATATCTCACTCAATAGCCACAAACACAACAAAGTTATGCCATCTTCTTTAGAAGGAGGTGTGGAAGCAGTGATTACAGTTATCAGATGTCCCAATTTTATAGGGACAGACCCAATATTCAGGGCTTTGTCTTATAGAGGTGCCCATTACCCCCCACCCCATCCTGATTTTTCATACTTACCATCTGGTCGCCCTAGCAGTGATTCAACATAAGTTCCTCCCCATGTGTCCCTCCCCCCACTCCTCTCCTTTATGGTCCAACTGCTGTGAATATTAAGTTTAATGTAAGTGAGAAGAGAAGCTAAGTGTTGTGTATGCTGCAACCAAAAATAAATAAAGTGCTGTGCATTTTAACAAGAAGGTATGCTGCGCTATTCAATGATTAAACATTGCTTGCTTGATTGGAGTATTATTTATATAGCACCATTGGTGTGCATGATGCTTTACAGGCAAATTCCTTGACTTGAAGAGGTAAAAATCGGAACAGACACAGCACAGGCAAAGGAGGGAAGAAGGGATGCAGCATAAAGAGATGCTGCAAAGAGATCGAACAACTTCAGTTTGGCCTAAGGAAAATTCTAACCTGATTTAGTGTGAGCGCTAACAAATTCTAAAACAAAGAGGTGCCCTCTTCATGCTGATGCTGGTAGGTGAGGAAAAGACACTAGATAAAATAGTCTTGGGCTCCCTCATGAGGATACCTTTGAAAATGACAACCTAATATACTTCAGCAATGCTCTTCACACATGTACAGGAAGAAACAAGCCCTGGAACCTGCACATGAGAGCTGGGAACAAAACGCCCTGTTCGAGGGGATCCAGCTATGGAACAAACTTCCAGAGGAGAGCAGGCCAATCTGATCCTCTTTAGGAATATGTTGCCAAACCTTCCTCTTCCTTTGCATCAAAAGAATGAGTGCCAATGTTGTGAATGGTTTCAGAGTAGTAGCAGTCTTCATCTGTATCCGCAAAAAGAACAGGAGTACCTGTGGCACCGTAGAGACTCACAAGTACTCCTGTTCTTAATGTTATGAATGTCTTCTATCCCAAACCCTGTTACCAGGCACAAAAATAACTTATCCCAAGCAGAGTGTTGATCCCTAAAAGGAAAAAGAGCCAGATACTCTAAGAAGTCTAGTAGGGAGTGTTACAGTTCAGAGCAAGTGCACCTGTATTCCCTCTCTGTGGTTCCTCAAGGGCACCCACTCTATGCTTTTGGCTCCTCAGCCACCACCTCTCTTGGACAGAAACCCATGTCTCTCCCCTCCTCACTGGGATTTTTCTAGGCTGCACAGTTCCCTGTCTATATTGTGATATCCCCAGCAAGCCAGACTGCTTAAACAGGACTGCCCCTTGTCCACTTTGCTTTATCTAGAGATTATGAACAGCTGTAATTACCAGTAGTTACAAGTTACCATACCACTATTTATAAGCAAGCACAGTTATTCTTAAGGTGAAAACACTACAGAGAAAGCATATTAAAAAAAAAAAAAAAGAATCTACATGCATACTAAAAAGCTTACCAAAGGCCACTCCAGCCTCAAACTCTGGTAGGTGTTAGTCCTTCAGAACCCAATAACTGGGTTTTCCTCATGGTTAAAAATTAATAACTCTCTCAGATTCAGAACTAGAACACCTGTGAATATGTTACTCTTTCTTTTCACAGTTCAAGGCTTTGATCTTAAAACCCTGGGAACAAATAATCAGCTAAAAATGGTCCTCTCCTCAAGGCATAGCTTCACAGGCTGGATTTTTGCATAACCAAAGGTGGGAATTTGCATTTGTTTTCCCCCAAGAGATTCCCCAGGAACACAACATGACTTTGTTTGTCCCAAGTCCACTTCTGACTGCCACATTGTTCAGTAAAGTCATCTGAAGTTTGTAACATATCCTGGGTTCACCTCCTCCCCTATACAGATATTGCATACAGTCCTGGCCCACAATAATACATAAACATTCATTTAATACAATGGACTCCAAAGATATTGCAGGAAAATGCCATATTTGTCACAGGCAGTTCATTCTGCCTATTGATTTCACATAAAAGCTGATCCGATACTGTGGTGATGATCCGATACTATGGTGATGGGCATCAATATAAAACCATAAGAGAGAGAGAAAATAAGATAAGCAATAATTTAAACTTCATAATCAGGAACTCCATGTCATCCAAGCGCTGTTCTGTCTTTTGAAAACTACTGTGAAATGTATTAGAGTAAGCAGTTTCTTCAGGCAACATTGCGTGCTATTCAAGGGTTCTGCATCCTAAGATTCCCAGAACATTTTCATCTTAATGTACAAGCATAACTCCCATTACAATTATTAGGATTCACATGCCGAGACTAGAATTGTGCTCCTTAATGCTACACAACATTTGTGCCTTCTGTGACGTACGCCAATGGGTAGAGCCCTGCAAATCTGCAGATATTCATCCACTATATATCCGTGTATATCCACAGAGCAGATGCTGATATCCACAGACCATGTTTGCAGATTTCGGATGGATGCAAATCAAAATTTTATATCTAGAGTCCTACAAATCTGTAGTTATTTGCTTTATATCCACGGATATCTGCATCCACACGTGGATATCTGTGGACTATGTTTGCAGATCACAGATTGGATGCAGATATAAATTTTATATCTGTGCAGAGCTCTACTTCTGGGGTGAATTCCTGGCTCAGAGACTCCTAGTCTCTATGAGACTTGCTCATCTGTTCAGAGGAAACTTTGTCAGGCTGTGAAAGCTGGCACTAGGTAAAATAATTGCTTAATACCCACTATGTCCCTATCCCTGCAGGACTGACAATGTTGAGCTTCTCATTTATCTAGGTAGAGAATAAGAGATTATCTACAAAATTGGCCTGATTCTGTGGTCTGCCTGGCCAGAGCTGGTAGCCTTCTATTCTTGTAACACTTGTATCTAAGGCAAGGATACACTTACAGCTGCAGGTGTGATTCCCAGCTCAGGTAGGCATACCCGGGCTAGCTCTCATCAAGCTAACACTAAAATGTGGAGACCTGGTAGCAGTGAGTGGAGGCATAGGCTAGCAGTTCCAAGTACATACCCAGGGGGTCCTGATGGGTTTGTACTCGGGGTTACTAGCCCATGTTGCTACTCAGCTACATTACTATTTTTAGCATACTACTTTGATGAGGGCTAGAGTGAGTATGTCTACCCGGGCTGGGAATCACACACCCTGTGCTAGCTGTAGACATAGCCAGAGTGCTGCAGAAGCAGGTCGTGGGATAGATTTTACCCTTGACAGTTTATATAGCAGCCATAATCCCTGAATATAGGGATTTTATAATGGAAATCTTGGAAGATAAGGCCCCAATTAGCTCTTTTATAATATGTTTATATTAAAAAATGGACTCACATTGTTATTGACTTGAATTTTATAGTGTCTTTCTCTCTTTAGCTACTCCAGAGTGCTTTGCTAAATAATGAGTTTGATCCTGATAGCACCGTGACTGTGTAACAAAAGTAGTCAGGGGTCATTGTGAACTCAGTAATATCTCAGACTGTGTGAGCTGACAGATCCTGCTTTTTGTACAAACCCTTTGAAAATATAGGTCACTGTCTCTATAGCAATTAGGGTAGGCTTAAAATTATTTGGCAAAAGTGTCTAAACCTGAACCTCTCTCCCCTCCCCACCCACGTCCCCAAAACAACTTTTTTGAAAGGGAAATATTTTTAAAATCCTGATTTAAAATAAACAAAGTTAACTGCAGCCTTTATGAGCTGTTTTCAGCTTCTATACTTTTTTTTCTGCAAATTGTAATGTCATGTTGTTCTCAGTACATTCAAAGGTAAGACAGACCTAATTCACAAAATGGAAAGCAGACAAACTAAGGAGGGTGTTAATAGAAATTCAGATCTTGCAAATACTAGGAGCAGAGCTGGGTGAATTTTTTTGCACGAATAGTTTATTTGCCAAAAAAAATTTAATTTCAGTCTACCTGGAACTATTTACATATTTGACCTGGATGCTATTCACAAAACAGGAGAAGGTAATAGTACCCTCTTTATAATTTTTAGGTTAAGGCACTCATCTGGAAGAGACCGATTTTATTCTCCCTTCTAGGGGAAAGGATTTGAACATAGGTCTCCAACTTCATAAGACAATGCCCCAAACCACTGAGCAATGAAATCTCCCACAACAGGACATTTTCATTCTCTCCTGTTTAAGCTGTTTCACTTTGTACAAGTGATGAAATACTCATTGGCCCAGGAACTCATCGGCACTCACCTGCTAAGTGAGTAGTCTAACCACTACACTATACAGTCATTCTCACTTGTCTGGCCACAGACTAGTCAAGTATTTATACAAAGTAGAACAGCTTCAGCAGGAGAGATTCTGGGAGCCCCTCACACACCTCCACGCCAGAATATCCTATAGACCAGCAGTTAAAGCACATACCTCTGATATGAGACTTTAGTTTCATCTGACTCAAAACAGGCATTGTTGATTCACTGAAAATTCTTCAAAATTTTCTTATTCTGTTTGACTCAAACTAATTTTTTTCCTGATATTTTGAAATTGCCAGCTCTAACTAGGAGATACACTTGGAGGAAAGGCTAGTGGTCTTCAAACCACCTCTATTTGGAGTTTACTAATTATCTCATTGTCTCTAACAGCCTCAGCAGTATTACTCAGGAACTGGCAAAAATCACCTCTGAAGGAATACAGAAAATAATATAATTAATTATTAAAGTGAATTACTAGGTGAATTGAATTATAGGTGTATGATTGGGGAAGCAGCTGCAAATGATTTGCATGAGCATAAAAATGGAGTCTTGGGTTTTTCTTTCTATTGTGAATCCAAAGCCTTGAAAACACAGTTTGGGGGTTTAACATTATAGGCTGGCTCAGGATTCTCAAACTTTTGGTCTGCTTGTCATTACAGGAGAAAAGAGGATACAGCTGGTAGCTGCTCTAAAGGGCAATGGTGCCAAACCTTGTGTTGAGGTGAGTGTTTGTGGTGTTTCTGTGGATTATGATTCTTCCTCTGGAGTGCAGGCTGTGGTAGTCTCATGACTGTCTCCCAAATTCTTAAAAATAAAGGAGAATGAGCCTGTGCCCCTAAGGAGGAGACTTGGACTTTCAAGGTCTAGCTATGTAATCACACCTCTATAAAAGCTTTAATTAGAATTAAGCAATGCTGAAATGGAACTTCTTCCAACTAAAGAAACTGCTACCAAGACAATTGTGTATCTGCACATACTTCTTTCTCTTGCAGGTTGTTCCTAATAGGTGTGTTAGCCTCTGAAATATGGACCCAAGACAGGCCAGGTAAATAATTTTGTGAACTGTCTTGAAATGCAAGCAAATAAGTTTCATCCTGCTCTGTAGCTTTCCAGTAAGTGGTGATCTGCTCCAGTGTGGTGCTAGGGAAGGCATGTGGCTGCTATAAGTACTGGCCAGGTGTGTGGTGGTTCTACTTCCTGCCTACTGAGACAGGAGACTCTTGCGCTCTAACCTGTGAACTTATGCTTTGTGATTAGAGTACTTAATACTGTCACATACACTTGTACACTCAAGAGAAGTGCACAGCCCAAATAACTCTTCTCAGGATATGGCTACACCTAGAGGTCTGTGAGGCCCAGCTCAAGACATACTTGCACTAGCTCTGATCAAACTACAGCACTAAACAATGTAGTTGCAGCAATGTGAGAAGTTAGATGCTGTAAGTATCTAGCCTCTCTGATCCAGTGTTTTCTCAAGCTGGGGATTGCATCTCAGCATGATCCTCAAAATTCCCTTCCCATTTGGGTTTGCTGTGGGGTCAAAGCAGTAGTCCTGCTCTGAGTATTCCTAATGGATCAGACTCCCTTTAACCTTAGAAATGGTGCCTCCCTCATTAGAGTCTTGAACATGGGAATTGAACCTGGGTCTTCTCCCTTTGCCCTGCGTGCCTCCCCCCCCCTCCCCCCCCATTGAGGAGTGGGTGAGAGGACTCAAACAGGGTCTCCACCTCTTAAGTACTCTAACAATTGGGTTATAAGAATCTCATGTGGAGCTTCCTCAGCTTCTCCAAGTGAAGCTGTTTCACTTTAGATAAAGTCGCCTACTCAGGTAACTTTAGATAAAGTGAAACAGCTCCACTTGGAGAAATTAAGAATCTTATAACCCAAGTGCCTGCATTACTAGGGTGTAGTCATTCTCTCTCTCTCTCTCTCTCTCTCTCTCTCTCGCATCACAATTCCTTGTGTCTTTCTGACAAGTGGTAAGACCACTCAGACAAGATTCTTCTAATGCCTCTGCCTTGGAAACACTTATTCCTGTAGCTCTGCATATGAATAGTCCCTGACTTTTGTGGAATTAACTTTTCCCTACTGTTACTCCCACCTTCTTGTCAAATGTCTGTAATGGGCCACTCTCTTGCCACTTCAAAAGTTACTTTTCTGTTAACTGATTTCTCATTAGTCTGACCTCACACTTGGTAAAGCAACCCCCATCCTTTCATGTATTTATATCTGCTTCTGTATTTTGTTTTGTCTTTGTTTCCCCACTTCATGCATCTGAAATGGGCTTTAGCCCACAAAAGCTTATGCCCAAATAAATTTGTTAGACTAAGGTGCCACAAGGACTAACATAGCAACCACTCTGAAACCTGTGTATGTAAAGTGATTCCCATGAAAGGACTCAGTCCCACAGACTCTAACTTACAATTGGGTTTGCTTCTAAAACTCCTGGAGAGCAGTGACTCTCTACATTAGATATTCAGCTCAAGGCAACAACTGAGAGCCTTCGGTTCTCAAACTGCTAGTGTGTTTGTTTGTTTTTGTTTCTCTCCCCCCCCCCCCAAGCTAGGATTGTTTACTAACTTGCAGGCTGATAATCACCCAAGTCACTTCAGAGTGTCCCCTGTGGTATTGAGCCCCTCATTACTGAATACCCGCTCCCCCAGAAATCCCAGATCCTCTATTCACAAAAGCAGTTTACCAGTCTTACTCTATATCACTGCTCCTGTACTATGCACAGCACTTGAGCTCAGCATTTTTAAAAAAAGAAATCTAAGAGTAGAGTCAAATGTTATGACTTTGCATGGTTAAATATAAAAACATTCTTGCACCTGAACTTAACTGACAAGTTCTCACACAGGTTTCAGAGTAGCAGCTGTATTAGTCTGTATCCCCAAAAAGAACTTGAGTACTTGTGGCACCTTTAGACTAACAAATTTTCAGCATAAGCTTTCATGGGCTACAGCTCACTTTGTTCGGATGCATAGCTTCAAAGTAGCGAGCTGTAGCCCATGAAAGCTTATGCTGAAAATCTGTTAGTCTAAAGGTGCCACAAGTACTCAAGTTCTCACAAACTAGTCTAGTGTAGGTGACAGGACTGGTTCCAGCTTTTTTTTGCCACCTCAGACAGGGCTGGCTTTATGAACTGTGGGGCCCAATTCAAATACCTGGCAGTGGTGTGGGGCTTTGGTAGCACTTTGGGGTGGGGGGTTACCACTCTAGGTGTTCTGAAGGACTCCTCACTGCCAAAATGCTGCTGAAGATCTGGATCTCCGCTCCCCGCTCCTCCATACACAGGTGCTGGGTGAATGTTTGTTTTCTTTTTTTAAAGAAGACAAAGTGCCTAAAGTGTGGGGCTTGGTTCCTGGGAATTGGCCTAAAGCTGGCCCTGGTCTCAAATGGCCTGCCCTCCTTCCCTCCCCCCTCTCCCAAAAAAAGCCATGATCAGCAGCTCTACTGCACTGCTTCATTCTTTGGCAGCAATTCAGCAGCTGGTCCTTCCCTCCAAGAGGGACTGAGGGACCCACTGCCAAAGACCTGGACATGCCACCCCTTTCTGTTGGCTGCCCCAAGCACCTGCTTCTGGGGCTGGTGCCTGGATTTGGTCCTGGTTGCTGACTAAGCCTGGCTGAGATCTTTCATGAAGCAAATCATTGTTTCTTTCTAGATGAAGATGCCAGATATTCTTTCTACAATCTCAAATATGCTAGAACAGACATTTAATAATCTCAAAATAGGTTTCCCTTCCCCTGCTGTTCATGTTAAATTCTGGCAGAGACTTCATTAGCATTCTAATTCAAATAGAGATTATCTCCATGGTGGACCATTGTATATCCCATCACTATCTAAAGAAGTTTCACTCAAGATATGCTACTTTTGAGTGACCTGCTACTAACTGCAGACTTGAACATAATTTTTAGTGTTTGTACACATCTTGCAGTGATTACTGAAAGTGTCGCACTGGTCACTTAAGATATTACATGACTCTTTCTGGTGAACCCATGGGATCCATTTACCAGTTAGTCTCAGACCCTTGATAAACCCATGTGAGTTTTCTCTAACCTGGCGAAACTACAGGTGGCTATATCCTTAACCATGTACTGATAGAGCTGCTGTTTGACCCCAGAAGTGGCAGCATTTCAGTAGTAGTCTACTCATCAAGAACTAGTCATCTTGCATCCAAGTGACTCCTATGGTGATAGTTACTAATTATTTGTCTTAACATACCTCTACAGGCGCCCTGAGCTCAGAGTGCCTGGGGAGCCTCTTGCGGGTTGCACTGAACGCAGAGTACTTTGAGGACAAATATCTGATCTTCGCTGCTGTTGGTAAGCAGAGCATGGGCCTCAAGGAAAGACTGGGGAAAGTGGGAGGAATAAGAGGCTGTTAAGAGTAATAGGCATTTTCAAAGCTGCATGTCCCATTTATAAATACCTAAACTCTAGGCTATCATGCATTGGGGCATCAAGTCTGTAATACTCCTATACAACACTCCTGGTATCTTTACAATGGGAGACCAAGTGTAGACCACAACAGTATTTAAAGTAACTTCTAATGAGAAGCAAAAGAACATTTTGTTAAGTCTAGCTAATCTGATCAGTGACTTTTGTGGGGAAATCGTCCATTTGTACCTTTTATCCACAGATGTCATGGTAACTGTACCTACTCTTTCTACTAAATCTCCAAATGTGGGTTTATTAAGATCACAATTTTAGAACAACTATAGTATGAAATAGGCTATTGATGTTCTAGGTAAACACAAAGAACTAAACTCTGCCTTGGTTAGCCTAGTGGTCAAATGATCAAATAGATCCTGGGTTTTCTGGTAATGCATGAATTGGACTACAGGAAGATGGAAGCCACCATGTACCTAACTCACACCCATGGTAGCCTAGCAAGTTGCTGACAGCTGACCTGGGGTCACAGCCAGTATAACAGCTGACTGGGGGGGAGGGCAAGAAAGAAGTTGAGGCACTAATCTTATAGTTTGTGTTTCAGTGCTACAGATATTAAAGGGGAATGTGGGTCTGATTATGATGGTAATCGGCTACAGTTAATGGTCGTCAAGTATGACACCAAAGCAATGGTCATTGTAAAGTCTACAAAAGGGATTATTGTACAGTATAACCTTGGAATGGCTCTCTGAGATGAACTGGTAACTCTGCATGCTAATGTCCAAGAAAACACTCGCTGACCTTGAGCGTAGCTTAAAGGTCTGACAGCTATATTCCAATACCTTTTCACAGACCAGTTTGGCACAGCCCAGGAGATTGATGAGACCCTGGCAGCACAGTGTGGCTATACAATAGAGTATAATTATTGGGGTAACATTGAATTCCGTGCTTCCATTATAAGCTGCTACACTCATATTGAGGTAAGCCTACTGTATCTAACATGCCCTACTCTTGTACTTTAGTTATAAAATCTGTCCTTAACATAGAAGTTATGACTTCAGATGAGTTGTGCAAAGACCATGTAATGTAGCAATATGTTGCATGTCCACTTACTAGTGCCACTTAGAGAACACTGCCTAGCATCCCCAGAGGTCTTTCCCAGGCATCTGGGTAGTTTGTGGTAGAAACATCAATGTCTACAACAAAACTCATTCTAATGTGCCAACATAAGAATGAAGACCATCTAATTGCCACAGAAGAAACATTACCCCTCCAATAGATGAACAGATGGATATCTGCCCTGCTAGCAGCAGGTAACAATCTTTCTCTGCAACCTGATATCTGACTAGCTATGTAATTCATTATTTAACTTGGACCTCTCCCTCTGCAACTTCAGGCGCTTGTTTTATAACAGAGTGACTATTGGAAAGGGGCAAGGACTTTGAATCCTCTCTCAAATACCTTAGATTTGTAGGCAATACTTATATTGGGGAGACATGCAAAATAACTTTGAAGTGCTGCACTCATCTAGTCTATTTGGACACAGATGACTTGGTTGTAATGCTTAAACACTTCATTATGGAGCAGTGTCTGCATCACTAGTTAGGGATGAGCAAATAAGAGGGGGACCTGTTTGGGCACACTAATCAGTATCTTGTAAGAGCTGTTGCTGTGTCTCTGCAGAGTGATGTGTACACAGTAACTGTGCAAATCCAAGCAGCTACTAATCCTGATATGAAAAATGCTCTAACTCACTTGAAGACTGTGAGTTGCCCTTACAGTCCATGGCATCCAAGAGAGTTAGTATGTGAAACTAACTACATGGAGGTAAGATCCCAAGCACTGATCTTCCATGGGGAAGGGGGGAACTTGTAAAGAAGCCCTCTGGACAGGGCCTTGGATGGGATCCCAAACATTTGGCAAATAAAGATTTATAAGCAGAATGCACTGCATGTGGAATGGGATTCAAATAGTCCAGGGACCACCTGAAAATAAGACTCTTTTTAATCCAATAAATTAATGGGTATTGCCTAAATAACGCTTTCTAGGAAGTTAAGCGATCAAATGTTGCACTTGTCAACGTTTTAATGTCAAAAAATAGGTTAAAGCCAAATAGTGGATCAAAACAGTATCCAGGAGAACAACTCCAAGTATGGGAGTCCATCCCTAAACTGGAAGTGGTTATTGCTCTACTCTTTGTCAAGAGAACAACTTCCTAACTGGAAATGTGAAACCTGAGAAGTAGGTGCACTGGGTAGACTAAAATGAAAAGGGTACAATCAAATGGTGGAATGCAGAGAAGCCAAACAGCCTCTGTCAATCAGCCTTTAATAAAAGGCTCTTTGGTAGTTCAAGCAACAAACTTCAGACCCCTAAATTACTCCCAGCCAGGGGAATGTTCACTAACTAATGTTACTAACATAGTGGGGATCAGGAGACTAGAACTTGGTGTCACTAATGATGGATGTTCCTTTGCAAGGTGTCTGTCAGGAGGAATGTTCCACAGATAACAGACTTCCTCCAAGATGAACCTGAGGACTGGGCTCTAGCCTTTCCAGAGGTAAGCTTAGATGCTAGCATTGTTACTCCTGGCTCAATGTGTCTTTCTATTTACAACTATTCCAGCAATATATTGAAAGCATGCACTGAGGATTCAGCCTCCAAAAAACTATAGGAAGAGAACAGAACTCCTGGACTGAAGGATACAGATAGGGAGACATCTCCCAGCTTCCTGGTAACAGATGTAGAGCAACAGGACACGGGAAGGAAAGATAGGAATAGCCTCTCCAATGAAATGGCTGGTATCACTACCCGAGTAGCATCTTGAGGTCAGTGCACCATCATACCAGCTACTATATAAAGACCACCTATAATCCATAGTAGATTATATAACTGGTGGATAGGGAGCACAAGGAAACCATGAGCTGGCTAGTTTGAAAAACCAAGTTAGTGAACCACAGTAGAAACAGCTGCTTAATTGTTGGGTTTTTATAGAGACCAGATGGGTGAGATAATCTTTATTGGATCAATTTCTGAAGCTTGGTCCAATAAGACACATCTCGCCCACCTTCTCTCCTAATCCTAGGACTGACACAGCTACAACACTAGGCTTATAGGCACCCTAGCAGAGGGTTTACTGTCTTTCCAGGACTGCAAGATCAGCTTTTTGATGCTGAGGAGGGGAATACAAAGGCACTCAGATGAAGTTTCAATTTGTCTCCAAGTGAAGTGCGAATGAGAAGAAAAAACACATGACAACTTTTGAGCTGTTTATCTCCCTCAGGCAACAGCTGGGGCAGTGTCTATTTGGCAAGTAGTATTTCACCTGCCCACTGGAAGGAAGGCTCTGTTAGCGAGTGATGCTCAGAATGCTGGCTATGGACTCAATACAACGGACACTAGGATTTTGCTGAGAGCTCCATACAATGCTCCAGAAGCACAGCTAGTCAAGGTTGGTGCACCCCTTTACCATCTGTGTGCTCCGTCTCTGCACAGCTCTAACAGCATCTACTCTTGCAGGTTCGAGGAGTGACATTTTCTGCAGTGAGAGCAAGTACATTCTACAAGCAACGATGGATGATCTTGATGGTAGATACTGCTGTGGCCTGCCCTATAGGTGAGACTTAGTATCTCTTTAAATCTAATGCTAAACACTGAAGTATCTTGATGTGATGAGACATGCCTAGCTGCTAACTCCTGAAGTACTGGTCTTGATACTAATGGATATGACTAATATTCTTTCTAAATTAAGATGGGATGGATTATACAGACGACACAATTGTATGGACCATTCCAAAAAACCTCCAAACCCTCTCTGCTGGGTCAACTAGCTTCAATGATCTCCTTGTTGAAATTGGTGTGGATCTTCACAAACTTTCTGCCAGAGAAATTGCTTCCAGGAAATATGTGCTATCAAACAATACAGATGAAATTACCATCCAGATGCCCATAGGTGCAGAAGGTGGTTATTACAAGGTTAGTGGATGCCTGTCAGTCTGAGCTACAAGCAGAAGGCTAACAACTGATAGGGAGGATTCCCCATTCCGCTACATAAAGCCAATGAGTGGCAAAGGGGATTTTAGGGGAGGGGGTGTTTATGCCCCCACTTTTCAATTCTCCACATAAGAACACTGACCAGAGAGCTCTCAGTACTGCACCTGATGAAATTAGCTCTTCCAATTGGTCATGGTTATCTCATATCAATGAGGGCTGAACCTATAAGGCTCTTCATTTCTCACTTAAGGACCTTTTGAGAGACACTTTGCTCCCCATTTGTGGAGAAGGTCTCTGATCTGAGGGGACTAAACTTGGAAGAGCAAAGCTGGCAGGGGAGAGGACAGGAATATGGATTAAGCAGTTTGGAGCTGAGAAGCACCTGCCTCCTTGTGTTTCTGCTCCTGTACAGAACTTCCCAGAATAGCAGGATAATGCAACTGCAACCTAGTATGCTACTGTTGGCACAAGTAAATGGCTTTTGTCAGTTCACCTTAGTGCTCCAGAAACTACATATTGCAGGCAACTCTCAACTGTCTGGATAATAACATAATATACTGAACCTACCACTCGATCTTTCAGACCCATGTGAGTGAGGGACAGCATGGGACAAAATACTACATTAATGTGTTTCTGGAACATCAGTGGGAAGACAACAGGTGGGGAGTGACCAAGCATACCATCATCAAGAAAATAGAAACTCCATTTAAACTTGTACCGCCCACCATAACAAACAGTGAGTAACTGAATGAACTCTAAGCTCACACATCATTTTTAGCAAAGACCTAACGCCATATCACTTCTTCCTAGATACCAACTCCAGCATTAGGCTGGTCAATGTGACTGTGGGAACATTCCTCCCAGATGTGGAATTGGTGAACTTGACCATAGATGATACAACTGTAACTGTGCCTGAAGCCCTTCAGCATGGATACAAAGTCTATGAGACTAGATACCCTAATGGAAGCAAAGGCTATGTAATAGAAACACCATTTGATGTGCCTAGCATTAAGAAAGAGGTATCTATTTAGTATCTAATGCACAGGTTGTTACACTCTATTGCTTGGAGTTTCTGACTGTGACTTGCTGCTGTGTGTCTCTCTCTCCCCTCTCCCTTCCCTCCCCTCCAGTACTTAACAGAGGACACTAGACTTTATACTCTGAATGTCACACTTGGATTCATAGTACAGCCAACACATGAGACCTTCACTGTTCCAGTCATAATCATCTATCCTGTCAAGGATGCAGGTAACAAGGGGAGGCTGTGACCATTTGTCTTATGGTGCAACTCGGATTAAGTCAATTGAGTTCCCTTGTGCATGGAATATTGGTATGATCACCTCTCTGTTACAGTGTTGCCTAGTGCAAGAGGATTCTGTGATGATGAAAACCTCTATCTAACAGTCATTCGTGGCAATGTGGATCAAAACTGGCTGCCCTTCATTTCAAACCTGAGCCTATCACCAGATGCTGCTCAGAAGCACAACTATGGACTGGATAACAACGGCACCCACTTAACAATTCGTGTTCCCCTCTATGCACCTCATGTACTATATGAGGTAATGAGAAACAAAGTGCATGGTGTCCAGCCCACTAACTGGTGGGAGGGGAGCTAGAATTCCAGAATCTGTCAGTAGGAAGGAGGGGGAAACCCTTCCAGCAAGCAATGTAGGGTTAGTCTCCTCAAAGGACTTAGGCTCCGCATTCCAACGTTGGGCTAAAGTCTCTTGGTGCAGGGGTACACATACCCCTGGGGGTACACAGGTCTTCCAGGGGTACATGCATTCCTCTAGATGCCTAGCTTTACAACAGGATACATAAAGCCCTCGTGAAGTCAGTACAAAACCATTTCCTAGACCATGACTTGTTTACACTTTTTTATATACTGTATCCTGAATATAAGCGCTACCTATTCCAACTGACTTACAATGTGGTAAAAATGACTGAATAATTCAATTTACTAAGTGTACTGCAATGTGTGTGTTGGGGGGGCAGGATTGGGTAAGCAAGTACTTAAAGTGAAACTTGAGGGTACATGAGACAAATAGGACTCCTGAGATAGTTTTTGGAAAGGTTGAGAGCCACAGTCTGGGAAGTACTGGAAACAACAGTCCTCAGGAGCCCAGGCTGTGAGATGCTGGTCAAAAGTTCCTGCTCCAGAGTAGGAATTTGGACCCTGCAGGCAGCTGGAAGGAAGGTGTAGTGCCACCTTTGTGGTAAAAGCCCACTGGATGGAATAATGGGGTGGTGGGAGAATATCCAGGTTCAATCAGCTACTCCTGCTTTTAAGTAGGCCTACTGGGTTAGTCCCTGCAGATAAGACAAGAAAGGGAAACATAATTCATGCCAAAAGTTCCATCATAACTGAACTAAGTGCCAAGTAGCTAAGCATTAGGATTTAAGCAGCTTGCTGCTAGTACATGGGCAGAAATTTAGATGCCTACAGGGTTAAGCCCAATTGAGCAGGAGGCTTTGAAGGTCTAAATTTTGGACTTAGAATATCAGGGTTGGGAGGTCCCTCCCAACGTCTAGTCCCGCTCCCTGGTCAGGGTAAGAGCAAGACCAATCCCCCAACTAAATTATCCCAGCCAGGGCTTTAAGCCTGACCTTAAACTTCTAAGGAAGGAGATTCCACCACCTGCCTAGGTAACCTATTCCAGTGCTTCACTACCCTCCTAATGAAATAGGTTTAGGTTGGGTATTTTTTTTTTCCTAATAGTCTACTCCTTGCTCTGTCTGCTACCACTGAACAGTCTAGATCCATCCTCTTTGGAACCCCCTTTCAGGTAGTCCATTCATCCAGCCCAGGCTTTAACTTGCTGTTAAATACTATGGGAGACTGTGTATTGAAAGCTTTGAAGTCAAGGAATAACACATCCACTGCTTTCCCTTCATCCAGAGCCAGTTACCACCTCCATAGAAGGCAATGTAGGTTAGTAAGGCACAATTTGCCCTTGGTGAATCCATGCTGACTGTTCCTGATAACTCTGCTCTGCTCAATCAATTTTTTTTTTTTTTTGAAGGCCTGATCATGCTTTTTCCTCCCCTCCCCCTCCCCATGACTGAAATGAGGCTGAATGGCCTGTAGTTCCCCAGATCCTCCTTTTTTTTAAAAAAAAGACACTACATAAGCATTTTCCCAGTCATCCAGGACTTCCTGATTTTGCCATGTGACTGCAGAGCCATTATCTTTGAAGACTCATCAGCCAACTCCTTTTTAGCACCCTCAGACTTGGGTGCCTAAAATTCTCTGCATCTAGCTCTCAATATGTTAGGCTTTAAAATTGCCATTATTGTGAAATGTCAACCTAATATGGCAGCTGAATCAGAAATGGAACAAATCTTGAGTTAGTGTAGGTAACTTACCACAGCTGGTGGAACTTCTCATGCCAGAATGAATAAATGCCTGTGGGACACTTGTGCTGCACCTTGCACTCCTAACCAAAGATTAGATTCTCTCTCTCTCTCTTCCCCCCCCTCCCCCCCCCCCCCCCAACTTCACTCTAGCAGGGTTAATGACATCTGGCATTGTTTGTGGAGTGCTGCTGATATAAACTTAATGCAACATGAACCCTTACAAAAGCTCAAACATGGCACTAGAAAGCTTTAGCTGCAGAAGTGGCAAACAGTCAAACACTACTTGAGAAACTTCAAAACTACACAGAATGACTAGGTTGCTTCTCCCTTATTGTCTTGTCTGACCTGACCAAGCCTCTCCTACAAACCTTTCTATATTTTAACATAGAGTATCAACCACTAGGCTTGACCAGGTGGGTTAAGCTGGTCCATGGCCTCCAATGCACTGCAGAGCTATGAAATGTGGGTGCAGGGGGAAAATGCTTCATCTGGTATGAGTCATGTGACTTCTCCAGAGGATAAAACCCTGGTCTCACTGAATACATCAGTGACAACCAGGCCAAGATTTCACCTTTTTGGCTTTTTAATTGCCATGCCAGGTCAGTTTAAAGCTCACTTGTTTAACTCTTATTGATCAGCAATTAACTTGTGATCTCTCCTAGGAGATTCATTCCTCTGGAATAACAGCTTCACTCCATTTAACAATGAAGGATTACACTCATGCTGACATGATAGACTTCTCAATCTCTTGCAGATTTTCACCTAAAGAACTAATAGGTAAACTTTTATTGCCACCCTACATGGAATGATTGACCAAAATGATCTAGACTGGTAATGCTGGCTCTCTGCAGTATTTGGGGGTGGGAGTGGGGGTGGGGTGGGTGAGGGAATAGGAAAGTATACTGAATGGACACATACAATGGATGTCTGCTTGTCTTCAGACTGCCTGTCAAATGGAACAATGGTTATCACTGCACTAAAGCTAGCAGGAATCGCCGATCTGGATACCAGCTTATTTGTCTTGAGAGACAAACAATGCAGGCCTGTTACAGTGACTGAGAAGAGTGCCACATTCATATTCAATGTGAACACCTGTGGAACAAGTAGAAAGGTAAAAGAACCACACTGACATACCATCTGAGCCAACCAGGTACAGATGGAAAGAGTCAGAGCTTGTTTTGCAGAACATACCCATGAGATGTTGATAGCTGACTTTCCAGAACCAGTAGTACCTTCTTTAGGTGGTCCTAACTATGATCTTGACGTGTCCCACCTACTACATTCTCTGGCTAATCAGGTGCCTCCTCAACACTTTGAAGCCTTCTGGCTAACACTGAAGGCTACATTGAGTACTGAAGGCTACAAAAGTTTTGATAGTATGATGTCAAGTACTGGGGGGGGGGGGCGGGTAGCCATGTTAGTCTGAATCTGTAAAAGCAGCAAAGAGTCTTGTGGCACCTTAGACTAACAGACATTTTGGAGCATGAGCTTTCATGGCTGAATATCCACTTTGTCAGATGCATGTAGTGGAAATTTCCGGGGGGGGTGTGTGTGTGTGTGTGTGTGTGTGTGTGTGTAAGCAAGAAGCAGGCTAGAGATAACAAGGTTAGCTCAATCAGGGAGGATGAGGCCCTGTTCTAGCAGCTGAGGAGGTGTGAAAACAGAGGAGAAACTGGTTTTGTAGTTGGCAAGCCATTCAGTCTTTGTTTAATCCTGAGCTGATGGTGTCAAATTTGATAGCATGAATTTAGGATGGCTGCACCATCTGACCAACAAAACATGTCTGTCAGTCATTCAGAGAGAATGAAGACAAGTTTTTGTAAACTCCACCGCTGTTTCGGAGGCTGCTGTTGCTACCACTTCTATTGTAGTGGTGGTCCAATGGCTGAAGCAGGATTAGTGGAAGGGATCCATTGGAGACACACAGGCTGCTTCCTGCACCAAAGATGACCATCTATAAATTGCATAAGAGTAAGGCTTGGATGGATTATTGGGTAATGTTACTCAAGTAATTGAGCTACATCAGGCAACTTTTAATGCAACATGCTTCATACAGAATATGGTAGTTCAGTTACTGCTTTCATTGGGCACAGGACACCCTTTCATTGCACAGCATGACACCCTGGACTTACTGGTTTTAGTGTTGCCATTAGTCAAACAGCATAAATGTGCACACTGACCAATAATCTCTCTGGGGATTGAAGAAAAGGACACTATTCTAATAGTAGGTCTTATTCACTTTTGCCTCCATAGCTAATGTGGTAACTAAAGTAGCTGTTGCAGCACTTGGGTACCTCTAGCAACTTAAAACTTGCTTTTGGTGTTAATAGTCTCCAGCTAAATGCCTGGTTCTTTCAGTTTGAGGACACCGTTATGACCTATGAAAATGAAGTCTCCTACTTCAGACCTGGCAGTATCGCACCAATATACCAGTAAGTACTGCTGTACAGATAGAAGGGGAAGGGTTGTTTCTTTAAACAAAGATTGAGTCTCTAAACTCTACTTCTTACACTCAGACTGAAGTGTGCATGTCAATATATAATAAATGAGACCATCATTGTCCAGTACAGCTCCAGAAACAACCCAGCACCAAGTGTTGAGCCAGGGTTTGGCTCTCTTGCTCTAACCTTGAGGCTGTTCAAAGGTAAGGTTGGCCATTCTGAGCAGCCTAAGAGCTGGCTTTTCTAAGGGGGTGGAGAGGGTGGCTATGGGAGTAGTGGGAAGAGACTGACCCTAGGATGCAATTTGCACCACTATTGTCACTGACTGTAGTGGTGGCACAATTCCACCTATCACACCCTCAATTTCTAGTAAGTTCATAGGCACCCTCCTCTGTCTTTAGAAATGTAGACGCTTCTGGAAGCAAGTCTTTGCACACTAACATCCTACATCATTAGGACTCAGTACTAAGGGATGGTATTGACAAATGTGAAGTCACAACCAACCCCAAATAAGTTTTAAGTTAATCATCCTTTGTAAGGATGGAAACACAAGTGGGCAAGGGAAGATAAATATGAACTAAACTCTGGCCATGCCACTTTTTTTTTTTTTTTTTTTTTTTTTTTTTTTTTTAATATCAAGGATGGCGCTTAGTCCTTGCTCAAAGTGTTTCTGTAAACAAGCCAGGTGACCGCCCCCCACCCCCCTTTCCCCAGTATAAAGGCAGCACTCTTTTTGTGTAGATCCAGGGGAGGGGTCTGATCAGCAAATCCCCTCCTTTGTCCTGATCACTTCATTTCTCATTCACCAAAGATTGTCCCTTCACACCCATGTGCTCATCCTTAAACTGCTGCTGTAGCAAAATGAGATTGGGTGGGTGAGGACTTGGGTAGAGGGACAAACCATGGCCCTGGAAGAAGGGCTCCTCTAATACATCATGAAGACTTATTCTTAATATCACTTCTAGATCAGTCTTATTCAGACTCCTACGTGGAAATAGAGTATCCTGTGGTAAAATACTTAAAAGAGGCACTGTATTTTGAAGTGGAACTGCTCCATTCTGAAGATCCACAGCTAGAACTGTATCTAGAAGACTGTTGGGCTACTACTTCCCAGGACAGAGACAGCAGCCCACAGTGGTCTGTCATTGCAGACAGGTAACAACAAAATAATCCCCTTCCTCCCCTGAGTCTCATACTCCTCCTCCTCTTCTCCCTGCTGCTGTCTGCAGCTGTACTGCTCTAACCTCTCTCCTCCGCCCCCATACCCCACAGTGCTGCCTCTGGCTACACTACTTAAACTAGGAGCCTGCCTTCAGTTTTGCTGCACAGTCTGAGTTGGAGTGAGAGGACAAAGAGCATCCCACTCAGGAGTGGGAGCTGTGGCTGCTGCTGTGCTAAATAAGCATTCAAGCTCCTGAGTACTCACTTGGTCTCCAAGTACTGACGCTGCCCCAGCATACTTAGGGGAGAAGTACCCCCACTTCTCCTGTCAATGTGCAATGCACCTACTTTCTGTAACTTAGTCTTTCAAAGTTAACTAAGGATTACAGGGTTTTTTGAGTGGCCTGAATAACTTTATTTCTCTCATGCTTAAACTTAATTCTTTGAGGTAGTGAGTTCTAAAATACCAAACCTGTCCTGGTTGGCATATTGATTATATTTTTATGAATGACAACGCAAGAGTTAAAAGTGGTACCATCAAATAACATTCTAGAATGTAAATTTTGTACTCTCCTTAGTGTCAATATCAAACCCTCAGCTTTACACATTGCAGATGAAGGTTGCTTATTTTAAAATTACATTTAGTTATAGATAAACTTAATGTACAAAACCTGCAGTTCCAGTCCATTACTGCCAGTAATGATTGAGTCAAATGTCAGTGAATCACTAACACATAGGCCAAAATTCCCCTTAAGAACATGCGTGATCTCATGTCAAAATGAAAATTTTGTTCTCTAGTCCATTAGAGTGCACAATGGCAGTAACAGTGTCTGAAACAGTCAGCCAACTTATTTACACACTAAAGGTAGTGTACAAAGTACCAATCTGCTGTTTCTGATACCTCAAGGCTTGGGATTGGAAAGAATACATCAGATATCTCTCTCAATCTAAACTCTGTATAGAAGTTTATAATATAGCTGTAATTCATGTTCCTATATATTAATACAGGAATTAAATTGATAGTGCTCCTAAGCTATCTGCACAGAAACTGATCCCAAGGGGCTATGTAGGCACCTGAAAACCTTAAAGTTGCCCCCTACCAAAATCTGAAATGGCAGCTCCCCTGATTCCCTCCAAGTATTAACCTAAACTAGAGGGGAAATCCTACTTTTTGGCTCTGAACTAAAACTGTTACTATGCCTTTGAAAGTCATCAGCAGGGACAATGGGGGTTCCTACATGATGATTTGACTTGCAGCAGAAATGATGTACAATACAGAGACCCATGGTATTTGTATTGTACAAAGACTGATGGGCGCTCTCCACCTGAGAACAAAGACAGACCTGGATTTTTGTGGCACAAATCCTTTACATCCACTATCATGGCTAGCAGCAATCTTTACTCATCTGCTTGATATTGCTATGTTGACACATGTCTTGCTAATCTAAGGCCTCTAACTCTAGTCTTGCTTCTCCAAGCTGTGAAAATGCAGAGGACTCCCATCAAACAATCTTTCACAAAGTGGACAGTGACTCAAGAGTGAAGTTTCCCACTCATCTGAAGAGATTTGAGGTGAAAATGTTCACCTTCATGCAAGATGGAAATGCACTACTAGAACAGGTGAGTGTCACTTAAAGGCTAGAGGTGCTAGTCCAAGGAATGAGCCTGGAATGCCTACATAAAAGTACTATTACAAAGGCTTAACCTGTCTCTACCTCTAACAAACCTTCCTGGAGGGTGTCAGTGACTCTGTAAGGGGAAGGCAAGATGAAAACAATGAGTGTAACTCTCCAAATCAATGAAGGAAACATTATAGCAACTGCACTTCTTACAACAAGACTTCATTATCTTGTAGATATACTTCCACTGCAGCGTGGTGATATGTGATGCTAGGTGGCCAGCTTCAGATCTTCTTTGTGCAAGGAGATGCATTCCTAGAAAACAGAGGCTTGGTAAGTGGATCAAGAAGTCTAACTTGTGTGCTAGTGATGCACAGGTCTTGCACTTTAATGGAATCTTGATGCAACAAGCTGACATTGACACAGTGTATGGCAAACCAAGTATTTAACTACAGATCTAGTATAACTTAGACCTCTGAGGAATGATGCTCATACCTGAAGTCTAACAAACAGCTTTGCTGTGGGCTGGTCAGACTCCTGAAACTTATTTCTCTTTTCAGGTCGCAGTGTTGAGGCATATCATATGCATGGGCATGTGTCTTCTGGAGCAGTCATTTTGAAAAGTAAATGAACTGGATGCTATCATCCCACAAAGTAATGCATTAGGACCCTAACCTCTAACATACTAGGGTGCTGCTACAGCAACCTGTCTAATTACACTGCTAAACCACTTTTCTTAATGTCACAGCTAAATGAAGACCGACACTCTGAACCTAATCAATTTATATGCAAAAATTATTAAATGGGAATTAAAGCTGTCTAGTCTTGTCCAATTCTAAGAATTTAGTAGCAAATGCTGAGCTATAACACCTTTTTTTTAATTATCCAAAATCTCTACTTACTGAACTTTCCCCTCCCCAGTGTCAACTACTTAATACTTCAATATTAAGTGATGGTTCATAAGACATGTCTAGGTCTAACTAGGAGAAGCTTGGTCACCTCTTGGGTAACTCCATAGAAAGGTACAAAAAATCCATGTTAAATCTAGTCAACTGACTGGTGTTGGAAATCATTGTGGTATCTGACAGTTAAATTGAATATGTAATTATGCACAGAGCTCCATGGTGGTGGGTCACATCATAAATTAACAAAACAAGACTTGTTCATGCTGCTGCTGCTGCTACTACTGGAAACACTGTCTGACTTAGATTCTCATCTCCTCCACCCCCCCCGGGCTAACAGCTTCCCCAAAGGCTTTGTTTGATACAGCTGTAGCATAAAATGCTTGAAGAATTTCCCCAAAACAGAATAGCCAACAAGCCTGTTCCCACAATGTCACAGTGCTTTTAATCACCTCTCATCCTAAAACAGTGCTGCTCTGAAGCTAGTCTTAATCACTAGAGCAATCCACAGTGACTCAGAATTCCTGAAATGAGGCTAGGCATGTAGACGAAACATCTGGTCTGCTGTCCCATCTAAAATGACTTCTAGTTAGAGATTCTCTAAACTTTTTCCACAGCTCTTACTAATCAACTTCTTTTTAGGATCAGTCATGTTATGCAAAGTTGTAACTGGATCAAACTGCCATAGTTTTTCCAAAAAACATGGAAGAAACCATGTTTCAGGAGACGATTTGTGGCAATCCTTCACCTTCCTTCCTCTCCCATTGTGCAAACTGCATAGGTTAACCTAAAGGCTCTGCATTTACTTGTACAAGAACATATTGCTGCCTTTCAAGACTGCTGTTAAGATCTAGTGGGATGCAAGTTCTTAAATTGTGGTTCAAGAAACTTTAATACCTATGGTAGGGGAGGAACCATCTGTCACTTCACCTGCAAGTTGTACTTGCTCTAGTAAGCACGTAAAATTAACCACCTAGCCTCCTGCTATAACTTCCATTAAATTTAAGTATGGAGGGCTAGTGTAGGAAAATGCAACACTTACTATAAATCATCTTGAACTGAAATTGCACATTAAACTGTAGAAGGCTGGCTCTGAATTCAGCCTTCCAGGTGCAGCTTTCTAGAACTGATCTTAGCTACACAGTCTTGTACAACTTGGTTTGTCAGAACCTAGTAGGTACTTTGACAGGATTAAAGTAGCTTGGACAACAGCTTGTTGGCAGAAGGTGGCAAACTAAACCTGCCCATTAACTCTCTCTCCTTTTTTCCCTCCCCCCCCCCCGGCTTATTTTATTTTTACTTCTATAGAATTAATTCTTGAAACAATCCTTGTGCAACTTCTTATAGCTCCTCCCTTTTAATCTGAACTACTAGGCTGCTCTAGGTTATGTGAGGCTTTGTGCAGTGTATGGGACAAACTTCTGTTAACTTCCACTGATCTAGTCTGACCTAGATCATCTTTGCCATCCTTCTATCTTATAAAGAAGCTATTATATTGTATCCTAGTGTGGAAATGGCTCTTCTAGTTGCTGCTGAGTTAATGAATTTGGTGCAGAGGCCAAACCCAGATCTTCTTTAAACCATAGTCTGTGCCTCAAACACTCTGGTACTGGGGTGACACTTTCTGGCTAAAAATCTGCTAACGTTGCTCTGGTGGCCTGAAATTTTGTCTTCTGCTGACACTTGCAGCCAGCTCTACTTCTAGTACAAGTAGCATTTCAAAGAGGTGCTACCACACTAACTTGACCCCTTTTGAGATCCTGCAGACCTCATAGGTGGAGAGGTCCTTCAGAGTGATTTCTTACTGGTCAAAAGAAAAACTAAAATAACTGAGTCATCCTGAATGAAATGGTGTACTAAACACCAAGCCTGGAGAGCTATATTGTACCTAATACAAAATGGTATGAGGTAATGCTGGTACTGAGTCTTGTGCTAAGAGCAGATCTCTTAATGCCTTTAGTCGGGATTGAGCATCTGGCCTCCTTTTCAAAGGCTGTCAGCATAGTCTTGGCTGGCAGACACAGTAACTGAACTGGCAGACACAGTAACTGAACTTGCCTTAAGTTGTTTTAAACTTAGATTTATGTTGCTCTACTAAACTAGAGAATTCTCAATTTTAAACTTGATGCTTTTTCTGGAGCCTCCCTCTTATGAGAGGGATAACAAACTTCCAATTCAAAACCAAGAGTCAAAGTACACTTAACTTTCCCTTTAGGAAATGAATCAGAAAGATGGAGCCTAATTTTTTTTTTTTTTCTTTTGCTGCAAGGAACAGCTCTAAATAGTGTAACTTGTCTTTAATACTTTCTAACATATTAGGATGACAAAGCTAATTCTAAAAGTCTGTCAGTGGAGACAGTTCGTGACTAGTTAGTTAACTAACTAGAGCTACAGTGTAAAATAAGGCATAATCCTGCCTCCTGCTTCTAAATGTTAGCTTTGACTTGCAAGTAAACCATTTATCTATGCTCAGATCTAGCTCAAAGCAAGTTCTATATGAATACTTATGGTGTTAATTGAAACAGGTAAATATGACAGATGTGCTCATGACTCTCTGAAATACCTTGCAGTTATTCTACCTGCCTATGCAGTCCTGAATAGGCTGTATGACTCCAGGCAGCCCTATAAAGCATTCTCTGCACTTCTCCCTTTCTGCCCTGTCTAAGATCTAACTGTGCACACAATTGTTAGTCTTTAAGGAAAGTTCCATGAGTGATTAAATCAACTATAAACTTGAGTAACAAGTGTGCAGAGGCCTGGTCCTGTTTAGGTGGGACAGATTTATGTGATCTGATCCTTTATCTATAGGAGTTACACTTTGTAAACAAGTGTTTATCTAAATCTAGTCCAGTGGCCTGTGATAGACAAGCCAACTTCCCCTGGATGCCCCAATGTTGAGCCCATCTGGGTAAAGTTAACTTGTCTAACTTGCAATAAGGGTTTCAAACAAACACTTAAATGCCTCTATAGATAGCCATCAGATCCTATTACTATTCCCTTAGTATGTTCTAACTACCTTGCTCCCAAAAAACTAATTGTTCTAAGTTTTTAGAACGCTCTGGCTTTGGCTTCTAGCATTGCTACTTGTTAGGCCTTCCTCTGAATGAGAGCCCTTCACAGGGATGAGACAATACACCAGCTACTCTAAGTATTTAGACACCATAATCAGGCACTCATCTGGGCTTTTTTTTTTTTTTTTTTAAGCCTTAAAGTTTCTATTTAAACACCATATAGGAGGTACTAAAGGTGACTCCTCTTTTCCTCCCTTTCTTCTCCACCCCCACCACCACTGAACTAGCATGAGTCTATAGATGTAGCTGTGGTAACAGCAGTGGAGGTAGCTGAGACATTGAGATTACTTATCTACAAGTTTCAGGCAGGTATGTGCTCAGCTGTTCCTCTGCTGCTAGTGCTAGCACAGCTACACTACTTGTGCTGGTTCTCACTGAGCTCAGTGAGAACCAGCACAAGTGTGCACACCAACAGAGGAATAGCACCCTCAGAATTAGACTGTCAATCTGCACTCAAGCCTTAAAACCACTTCTATGGCACTCTGTACCCCTCCAGTTCTTCAATATCTCTTAAAATGTAGACACTAAAACTCTAACATGGTGGCATTGGCCTAGCTCATCTCATATAAAGAGATAAAATTGCCATCCTACTGATGCACTCCTGTCCTATAAATCAATGGATCACACTTTTTCCTGGGGCAGGGGGGGAAAACTATCTCAGAATCACTGCTTTCCACACTAGCCCATGCCTAGAGAACAGGGGACTAAGTCCTTGTTGCAAATATACAACCTTACATTGACTGCTAAAATGTCTGGTTTGTGAAAGGGCCCAGTTTACCAAATGATTCAGATCACTGTGTGAATGGCAAAGTTATAGCACCAGAACAATCTTCATTTGCCAACTCTGCCACTATTTACTTCCATATCATTGAAAATGAGTGGCATGGGACCTAAAACAGAGCCCTGTAGAACTCTACTAGAAACACACCTATTGACTATTTAGCTGGTTCTTGGTCTACTTAATGTATGGTTGAAGTAGTGCAAACTTTTAACAAGGGCAGAATACTAGATCTACTGACTCCAGTCTATTCTGTTACCTTTGCAAACATACATTTCCTCCTTTGAAATTGCATGTTGAACAAGACACCTTCATAGAAATGTAAGTAGAAACTGTTTTTACTAGCACTATCAGCTGAACCACCTCAGCTCATCCAGTTTTCCTTGAATTGCTGTTAATATAACAGGTCTATAGCTGCCTGGATTATCCTACCTGCTGCCTTAAATATAGGCATAGCATAACACCCTTCTGGAATTTCCCTAGTATTCAGATTCCCTTAAATTTCTGTGCCAGAGGAAAATCTGCTGAGTTGCCCTTAAATTTCTACATGCAAGTTTTCTGGGCCTATTGCCTCAACTTTATTCACAGGATGTCTCTAACATCCTTTCCTACTACTAATTGATCTTGCTGCTTTCCAAATACAGAACAGAAAGGGTATGGTTGGTTGGGTTTGTTTTGGGGTTTTTTTGTTTTTCCCTTTAGTCAGTAACAATTTCACTACCCCTACCTGGCACCAGCCCTATCCCAGTGTTAGGACTTCTTTTGATACTTATAATACCCATACTGCCTTACTTTAATAGCCCATTTAGCACAGGTGCCAGGTAAATAACACTTGAGATAAGAGCTATATAAAATCCCCTTAGTTGTCCCTCTTCTAAGCAGAGTATTGCCAGTTTATTTCCTCATACGGAAGCAGTTCTACACTCCCAGTTTGTTCTTCTGTTTTTTTTTCACTTCTAATATCTTTCTTAAAGATATAGTATTCGAGGTGCAGGCGTACCATGGATTTTTATATTTTTTCCCTGATATCTGGCTTCCACTATCCATTTTTCCAGTTGCAGATTAGTTTTGAAAGGTATTTCTCCTCTTTGGAGGGTGGGGGGTGGTAAGTGAGTTAACACTCTCTTTCTCCCCCCCCCTTGCCAAAATATTCTAAGTCTATGTCCTAGACCAATGTTGAAAGTGAATAAAACATTTTGAGCTCTCAAGTTGTTCATTACAGCTGTCCAGTCCTACTGTTTACCAACACCTCATGGGTACTAGTTCTAGGAGCATCACTACTGTCAATGCTTCAGTGTCATATTACTCCTTTTTCCTTGACTGTTGCCAGCTACAAGAATGAATTGTGATCTGCATGAACTCAACTACCAGCTGTCAAACTCCTATTATCTTTTCTGCTAACAATGGGAAAAATGGAGCTGTCAGGGCTGTTATCCTCTCACCCATTTGCTTGATTTGTTCTGTTGTTGCATCAGCCTCTTTCAAAATGAATATACTTTGTCTTGATTCCAGATATTAATAGAGAAATAAAGTGAGTTTAATATACTTTCATTAGGAAAATTGTTCCCAAGTAACCATCCATCTGACTTGCAGTTGAACACTGCATGCTCTACATAGGATTCTATTGAGCTGAATCAAACATTAAAGTAGAAACTTTGGGGTTTTTTGGTAACTGGAGCAATAAAGC
The DNA here is from genome assembly GCF_025201925.1 of Gopherus flavomarginatus. Lineage (NCBI taxonomy): Eukaryota > Metazoa > Chordata > Testudines > Testudinidae > Gopherus > Gopherus flavomarginatus. The sequence goes on along the minus strand of NC_066620.1, from coordinate 194,137,825 downwards.
AGAGGTATGTCTACTGCCAAAGTGTGATATCTTTGTTTTCATTGGGAAGGAATATTTATAATCACTACTCTGTAAACAAGCATCATACCCTTAAAGCAGGCTACCCTAATGGCTCATAACTCTATCTTAAAGCTATACTACAACTTCTATGATTTCCTGCTAACTCCTTTTAACAAACACTATTGCCATACTCAAAGCAGTATGGTTCTTAGTATAAGTGTGTGTGGAAGGATAGGCCTTCTAAGGGATTTGGTCTATTTTTTTTTTTGTATTCCATGGTTTTCATAAACATTTTTGATAAAATTCATAGCTAAGCATAGGCTCCAGTACTCTTGGTGTGTTGATCTTTTTTAAAAGGTGCTCCTACTTGCCTTAGTCACAACCACATCGAGGAGCTGTAACCTATTGATCAGCTTCAGTAAAATAGTATAGCTACCCCCTTCTCATGGTAATGACCTAAGCTGTGACAATCATCATTCATGTCTCTGAGCTGCTACCCTTCTGCTGCCAGTATGAACATGTGTGAAGTCAGATCATGGGAGGTCTTCAACTAGCCAAAGGATTTTTAGAGTATTGCCCTCTGAATCATTCAGTAAGGTTTAGGCTGCTGATTTCTCTTTTCACTCCTCAAAATTTGTCCATCTGGTAAATAATCCTCAGCGGGTACAAAGAGATGCAGCTCCTATATAATTTTCAGTAATCACTCACCCCTCACTGAGTGCTAGTGCTCTTGTTCAAATAAAATGAGTCTCTATCATCTGAATCATCACTATATGTACAACAGTTGTGTTCTGGATCCCTATTCAACAGCTGTAACAAGTTCCTATCTCAAATAGTTCATGATGTAAGCAAATGTCTTTAGATCATAGAAAACCTATACACCCACTCCCTCACCTATCCTTCCACAGCACTAATTCAGCCTCTTGCTGCTTTTTAAGGGCATTGAAAGCAGCAGAGAAGTTTAACTTCAGTATTCCCTTTGTTGCTTTGAAGTAGAAAAGTCCTCTTCATCAATAGAGATGTCCAGTGTTCTCTTTCATGGCAACGGCCATTGTTGAGCTAGCATCATGATTTGAAAAGGGGACAGGCAACAGACAATGGTCAAAATCAAATAATGTGTACACGTTCAATAGTGCTGGTTTTGTCCTTAAGACAAATTTTAATGTTTAATTTATTAAAGGAAATACATTTTAAAACATAGGTTTGAGGGTAAAATTGGACAAGTTTGTCTTCATGTGAATTAAAATAAAACCTATTTCATACCTCCAGCCCTGTTCATTAGTGGTCTTCTAATAAAACTCCCATTAAATCAACTGGGTTAAGATTCACCCTTAGTTGTAGACATCTGGAAAACGTTGTGCATACAGAACAAAAGTTTATTTTAAAAAACAGTAAATCTTTTTATAAGGAAAATTGTATTAAACAGCCTCTCCATCACAGAGGTGCCTGTTTAAATTAAAATTCAGGAACTGCCTGCCTCGTTTCAAATTTTAAAAACAACAAGAACCCTCACAAGTGTTGAATCAACACCTACCTGCCTTTTAAGTGGCCATTTTATGACTACATACTTTTTCCCACTGGTTGTTGGGATGTTATTTTTATACCCCTGTTAACACAAGTTTGAAAGGAGATCAGTCTTCATTGTTTATGCTTAATGTCTACTGCACATATCAACAGGTGAATGATAAAAGACCAAGTGAAAAGAGAAATCTAGTGACTATTCTGATAAGAAAATAGAGACATTAGCAGAAATGTATCACAGTTATAACCACTTGAAATAAACTCTAGTAAGTTTAAGTTTTGTTATTTCAGCTCATGGCTGGACCTATTGTCTCACTATTTCTCATGTTTAATGTCCATTAACACAGAATTTAGATTACGGTAAACCTTTCAAAATGAGCTAATCTTGAGGAGTTTTTTAAAAAGAAAGGTTTACAGTATTAGGGATTTTTGGTATTTAGCACTGAACTGCAACCAAATTTTGCAAAATTAAAAGGGAGAGGGGAAAGCAGCTAAATGTCCTCTCCTTCCCCCTTTGCTTCCCCTCGGTCTATACACTGGGACAGCAGGGTTCAGTGGTCAGAGTACTAGCTTAGGCTTTAGAAGACCTGGGCTAAATTCCCTGCTCCACTACAGAATTACAGTATGGCCTTCGGTAAGGTCTGTTTCCAGCTCTAATGAAAATACTAGAATTACCTATCCCACAAAGGTGATGTTAAATACAGAGGTGCTCAGATACTATTGGCATGGGGGCAATATAAGTACCTTAGATAATTGGAGATGGTAAGCCAGCTTCAAATGGGCTACAGTGTTGGAGGAAAGGGCCCTCTGACTGGGACTCCTACTCAAGGTCCATGGAGTAGTGGTGGCTGTCGTTCTAATGAAATAGCTCACACACCCGCAGCCAGGGAATAGGCTGCAGCCCCATGGCTTTGTCTAGGTTGGGGATTACCCTCTTTAAAAGCACAGTTACTTGTAGCCCAGCGGTATAACCACAGCAGTTTGTTACATGCTCACACACAGCCTTTCAGCTTAGAATTGCAAAGTACATTACACATGCTAACTCCATCAGTATCTCAACACAGCTGTGAGAGTAATAGTATTATAACTGTTTTATACATAGGTAAACTGTATAAATTAAAGTAAAGAAATTAAGTGAGTTGCCAAAACACATTGCCAAGGGGGAGAGCTGGCAATAGCAAGTAAGAGTTCTGCCTCTAGCTACTTTGCTCTTACCACCGAGCATCAGTCCCTCATACATATAAAGAAAAGATCACAATTAAAGTAGTAGCATATTTTCCCTGCTGGCTGGGGATAGGCGATGGGTCCCGCCTCCCGTGATGTAGTAATAAATTGAGAAATCACTCTCCACTGATGACTGAAATGGACTGACCAGTCTCCTCATGTATATGAGCAGTGTGCTGCCCAACCTGCCCACTGCAGTTTAATTATAACATTATTAATAAACTATACAGAATAAAAAAATAATTAGCTGAAAGTAGGAAAAGTCCACTCATGATTCTGGTTCATGAGACAGAGGGAAAAGAACTTGGTCAATCCAAAAACTTGCCCTGGCCCTTTTCAGTAGCTCCTCCAGAACTCAGAAAACAGCAGTTATATAAAATAGCTGCAAGCTAAGAGCAGTTTAGGGCAGTATCTATTGACTGCCAGTTCAGTGGTTTTTAATCATTTGGTGCCAAACATTGGTCTCTCTAAGTTTGTGGCAAAATTTCCATTGGCTTTAGTGAGACCAGGATTTAGCCCTTGGGAATTAGTATCAGTACAAACCTAGATCAGTTACATTTTTGATATCTTTAGTCAGGTAGCACACTGACTTTCCTCTCTCCCATCTCAGCTCCTTCCCTTCCTTTTCTTCTGCAACAGAGAGTCCAGCAGCAAACTGTCTTAATCATTGGCATGCAAATTATTTTATTTGCTGTTTGTTTTTTTATTGAACTTTCTCATTTCTCTGCAGCTACAGTGTGTGCATAGGCCATAGTTTTTTCCTCTTCAACTCAGTACAAGTTTTGAGAGCGAGAGAACATGCCTTATAAAATAATAATACCTAGGCCAAGTATGCAACAACTGATATTTGGTTCATCCTGTCTGGGGGTTTAAAGAAGATGATCAGAAAATTGAAAAAGGGGAACCACTGTGTTATGGCTACTTCTTCCCCTTTGCCTGGTGATTTTAAAATATTTCTATCTCCATTACTGGTTTGAAACATTAAAGTCCCCAAAAGATCTTCTAATGTTCTCTTCTGTCCTGTCCTGGGAGTTGCTGTGTGATAAGTAATAGAGTCCCAGGAGCAACAGGGCTGTTGTATGCTGACAGGCTCTTCTTAGTTCCCAGGCAAAGGGTCTCGTGGCATAGCCCTGCAAGGAACATGAGCCAGCTAGGAGGGCTGGGGTGGAGAACAAGTCTGCCAGAGGAACACATCAACCGGGACAGGACGAGGAACCCTGCACCAAGCATTGTGAACCAGTTTGAAAAGCTGGGTGGGAGTTCTTATGTTTCCTTGTGAACTTTGTTAATAAACCCAGACCCCAAGAAGAGTTATCTGACACACCTGTATTGAATTTATAGGAGAGCCCAAGAGGGGGAACCGAGGCAGCAGTCAGACCAGACATATGGTTTTGCTGCACTCTAAGTACTGTATAAATATTAAGGGTTTGATAATTTCTGGTTTTTCCCTGCAGACTAAGCCCAGGCTTTGACTCAAGTTTGAGCCCAAGCCCTTCTGTCCACATACAAATCAGTCTGACTCAGATCCACAAGCCCTCAGCACCCAGGTCTTAGAGCCCTGCTAAGGGGGTGGGTCAGAGTCCAAGTTCTCCAGGTCCAAGCCCCGTCGTTTTGCAGAATGGACGCCAGACAGGCCACAGACCCATCAGAAGGTCTGCGTAGCACAGCATGGCTGCATTAGTACGGCTTTGAGACTCAGGTTTTCAGTGCAGTGTGGACCCAACCACAGGCTTGGAATTACTGAGTCCAGAAGCCCAGGTCCCCAGACCCAGGCTTGGTGTGCAGTGTAGGGTATGTCTACACTGCAATGTACGCCCATGGTTAGTAAAACTCAAGTTAGCAGCCCCTGGGTTTGTTAACCTAGGATTTGAGGGTCTGCTTTCCTTTGTAACCCGAGGTTAGGAATTGTTGAACCATGCTTTCAGCTTGAGGCTGCAGTGTCTTCACTACATTATGTGAGCCTGAATCCAACCACCCGCATCTCAGACTTCCTTGTGCTCATCCAAAATGTGACCACTCTAGCCTTTATTCATGGTGCAGTGTGGGAAAACCTGACTGTCCAGGGGACAAAAAGTTGGCCCATGGGACACTTTTGGTGGACTTCCAGAGCATAAGTCTAGTGGGGCTGCATCTCTACTGGTTAGCAATAGGTCTTGAACCCTGGGTCCCTCCCACCTTGACTAAGGCTTGGACCCTCCACGGGATCCTGAGACCTCCACATCCCAGCCCCAGGTTAGCATGATTTCTCTGTAGATGGATAGGGGTTTAGGCTTAAGCCTGAGTTCAAACACTGGGCTTACATTGCAGTGTAGGTGTACCCTTAGGGTATATCTACACATCAATTAAACACCCATGGTTGTCTTGTGTCAGCTGACTTGGGCTTGTGAGGCTCAGGCTGCGGGGCTGTAAAATTGCTGTGTAGATATTTGGGCTTGGCCTGGAACTAGGGTGACTAGATGTCCCAATTTTATAGGTACTGTCCTGATTTTTGGGTCTTTTTCTTATGTAGGCTCCTATTACCCTCCAGCCCCTTTCCTGATTTTTCACACTTGCTGTCTGGTCACCTTACGTGGAACCCATCTTTGGGACCCTCCTTTCTTACAGAGTCCCAGAGCTTGAGCTCTAGCCCAAGCCTGAACTTCTGCACAGCAAATTTTAGCCCCACAGCCTGATCCCCGCAAGCCCAAGGCAGCTGACCTGGGCTAGCCACAGTCATGTCACAGGTCTTTTATTCCAGTGTAGATGAAGACCCTTTAGAGACCCTGACAGGGATCAGGGCACCTAAGTCTTGGTTTAGGTGCCTAAGTCCCATGTTTGGCTCCACTGTGATCTGCAAAACTCCCACCAAACCCTGCAGGCACCTAAATGTACTCAGCACCTGAGTTTGGTTTCAGAATAAAAGATCCCTATGCACCTATGATCCTGCCTCAGGGCACGCACACTGCTGCCTCACTTTAGGCATCCAGGAGCCAATGACCTGCCTAAGCCCCAGAGCAACTCATGAACCAGTTGTGGGGCTTCAGTGAGCAGGTGTGCTCAGAAAGTGCCTCCTCCTCAAAGGGGCTTAGCTGCCTAGCTGCAGGTGTCAGGTTTCTGTTTGTGGTGTGCTCAAGTGACATAGGCATCTCCCTGCAACCTGTAGGTTCCTATCTCCGAGAGAGTGGTGTGTGCTAAGCATCTCCCCATAGGTGTTGACTCCATGGGTGCTCCAGGACTGAAGCACCCAAGGAAATATTTTTGTGGATGTTTAGCACCCACCGGCAGCCTAGTTCCTCCCCTCCCTCCCAGCACCTCCTGTTCACTGGCAGCCCTGTTAGGCACCAAGATGTGCCTAAGTCTAAGATCCCACCCTTCGGCCATGTCCACACTTAGAGCTGTGAGTCCCAGCTGGGAGAGGCATACTGGGGCTAGCGCTCAGCAAACTACCTCACTAAATGCAGTAGTCAAGGAAGTAATGAGTGGCAGCATGGACTAGCCACCCACGTATGTACCCATGGGAGCCAGACGTTTTTGCATTTAGGGCAGCTAAACTGTACTGCTGCCCAAGCTACCACAGTGACACTTCTATTTTTGACATGCTAGCTCAGGGGTTGGCAAACTTTTTGGCCTGAGGGCTGCATCAGGTTTTGTAATCTGTATGGCGGCCTGGTTAGGGGAGGGCGTTGTGGCCTGTCCCCCACCTCCTATCTGTTCCCTTGGACTCCTGCCCCATCTGAACCTCCCTGTTCCCTGATGGCCCCTCTGGGACCTCTGCCCTATCCACACACACCCGCTCCCTGTCCCCTGACTGCCCCCAGAACCCCTGCCCCTGACTGCCCCCTGCCAGTCCATCCAACCCCCCCTCCTTCCTGAGTGCCCCCCAAGGACCTCTGCCCCCATTCAACCTCCTGTTTCACCCCAACCACCATCCTCACACACCCGTTCTTTGTCCTCTGACTGCCCCTGGACCCCTGCCACCCCATCCAACCCCTCCTCTCATTTCTGACGGCCCCCCGGGACCCCTACCCCATCCAACCACCCCTTCTCCCAGTCCCCTGACTGCCCCCAGAACCCTGACTCCCCTGACTGCCCCCTGCTGCTCCATCCAATTCCCCCATCTTCCTGACTGCCCCCTAGGACCCTTGCTCCCATTCAACCCCATTTCCCCCCCTACCACCATCCATGCCCCTGTCCCCCACCCCAAACTCCCCTGCCCTCTATCCAACGCCCCCCCCACACTCCCTGCCCCTTTACCACGCCACCACTGCCACCACACAGCACAGAACACCGGGTCAGGCTGGGCTCTGCAGCTGCGCTGCCCAGGAGCTCTCAGCCCCGCTGCCCAGAGCATTGCGTCAATGGTAGAGCAAGTGAGCTGAGGCTGCAGATAAGGGGGAAAGACGCAGGGTGGCAAGCCTCCTGGGCCAGGAGCTTGGGGGCAGGACGGTCCTGCGGGCTGGATATGGCCACTAGCCATAGTTTGCCCACCTCTGTGCTAGCTCAATGAAAGTTAGCACAAGTATGTCTATGCAAGCTGGGAAGCGCCCCCCACCCCCAAGTGTACACATAACCTAAGTGACTTACCCTGGGTCCCACAGAAAGTCTATGGCTGGGCCAGGAATTGCAGCCAGATAGACTGAGTTCCAGTGGAGTGCCTTAGACCTGCTCTTTCTCACTGAGAAGGAGCATGCCCAGCCTGACACTTTGGCTCCTAGGTAGGGTCTGGTAAAAAACTGGTCCTTGTGCAACACTTAATGCTGCCACTGGCACTAGTCACCCCAGATTGGGCTGGAATGATAGGCAGCAAGTGGGCCCATGGTTCTGCTCCCATTTCATCCCAGCAGAGGTGGCCCTGTGGGGTGTAGGGTCATTAGGCTGCAGCATTTTCTGGAGCTGTGGGAGACACTGAGTCGAAGACATTTACAACACCTGCAGCCGTTCCTCCTGGGGCAGTGCTTCTCCACACAGCCCCCACTGATATGGTGCTATGTAACAGCACAGCTTAAAGGGCCCCTGTGAAACAGCTAAGTAGTAGTATCTGCATTTAACATAGAGGGAAACTGAGGCCCAGAGGCTAAATGACCTGTCTAAGGTCACATACTGAGTCTGCCAGAGCTAGCAATAAGAGCCAATGCTCTTGCCTGCTATTCTGCAGCTCTAATCATAAGGTCCTGTTTATCTCCAGTAACACTGGTTTTACTGATTATTTTAGTTTGTGGGGGAATAAACAACTAGGCGTGAATCAAAAATCATAGTAAAGACTGTATCTAGTCTGACTTTTAGGGTTTGTCAGGAAATGGCAATCTCTGTACCTGCTACATCCTGGACACTGTACAGCAGTTGTACAAATTTATATGCAGGAATTTTATATGGTTAGTGAAGTATATGTTTCTGTGTGATATGTGCCTGTATTCTGCCTTGATAATCTAATAGGTCTTCTTTATTTGTGCTGTGATTACTCCTCTCTCAGGATGCAACTGAGATCACTCAGCTTGTTTCACTGAACACACAAGTTGGATTGGAAATCTAGGGTGAGTTAAAACAGATTTGGAGCCTATGGAATACTTTTAAATGTGGCTTGTTATTGAAGCCAGAGACATACTCTATTTCCTGCAGTATTTAACTCAGATACATATGTCAGCCACTATATGAATGACATACTGAACCTATAGATATGCACATACCATGCTAAAATAACATTGTGTCAGATCAAGCCTAGCTTTGGAAAAACATATTTCATGGACAGATTTATCCCTCTACTCCCCTGCCCCTAAACAACCAAATGTCTCAGAACAGGTAAATAGAAAAGTAATAATCCTTTAGTGCTCAAATTTAACATATCATGTACCCTCAAGAACACAAAACATGCATCCAACATAGTGACACTCATCTATTCACCCTCCCCATGCACACAGTATGCTGTACATCCTTATATTCAATATAGAATAATGGTGCAGCCCTGGTTAAGTCTTATATCCCAGGGCAGAGAAACGGTTAACTCACTCTGTTCTGCTCCACCAAGCTCAGACCTGCATTGCAGCAGTGCACCAGTTCTTCTCCTCTTTGCATACTGCTGGCCTCGGAGTGCAGAGCAAGATCTTTCTAAATGAATTTGGAGGAAAATATATAAAGCAAACTTTTCTTTTCACTGTATAATATGATGTAGCCTGTGCTGCCAATTTGAATCGTTTCCTGGTTATAGAGGAAGGAAAACTAACTGTTCTTGACTGCAGGAAACTGCTGATCTTTTGCCATGGAGACCTTATAGTTAACCTAGGTTTCAAAAGAACCTAAAGTGTGAACCTTGCACAATTCTGTAATGTGAAGTGATTCACTGAGATTTAAACGTTTAGATTCTGGGCAGTTGAGCTGTGGGAAGAGGGAGAGGGAGAAAGAGGAGGGTGTGATCTAATCTAGCCCTCTGATAAAACGCCCACAGAATGTAATACACATTTAACCAATTAGGTTCTATGTATAGTAAATATATTTCTATAGAAATTATTAAAACAAATAGAATGTAAAAGAGAATATCTTCATAGCATTTTAATATTCTATAGAATTTAATATCCTTGCTGTGAAAACTTTTAGGCTAAGTTTGACAATTCTATAAAAGGTTATTTTCTATTAGATTCTATATGGATCTAAGAATCAATCATTATTGGAATATGCTTTTCTGTCAGAGATACAATACAAGATATTCATATGAAGCAGTGATATTTTTATTTGTTTTCAAAGACATTCTTATAATTACTTGTTTCTTCATTTTAGATACATAATTCTAGAAACGTGGATAAATAGCCTGATTTATCAGCAATACCTGAACTAAATATACATGCTCTTCCAAATCCTAATATTAAAGTGCCTACAGGCCATTATGCTTAGTATTTTTGTATTATTTTTTACATCTTTTAAGAATTCACTTTAAACCCATTGATTTTTTTTTTTGATTTTTTTTAAAGTGAGTAGATTGGCCAAATAATCAGTCCTTATTAAACAGAAGATTGGTCAGAACTGTGGTGAGTAAATCCTAGCAGAATCTATTTGCCTTGCTCACTATTGAATCAGACTGATTTTAATATATTTTTGAAGCTCATTAAAAAAAACCAACCCAACAACCCATAACTCAAGTGATGTACAAGTATAAACATCCCCTTCAACTTAGAGCATTCTGAGATATGTACAGCAGCTACCCATCCATCCCTATTCCTTTTGTTCTGTCTTCATTTGCTCAACACACTCTGGATTTTTTAAAGGAAGAACTAGCTCAAAGTTCCAGTTGATATTTTTAAAGATTCTTTAGGAGGGATCTCAAAGTTCCAGTGGCAGGTTTGTCAGGCGGTGGGGGGGAGGGTGTCTATGCCCGTTTGACATTGTTCAGCAGGTCTGTGAGTTCACTGATGTACTTGATGGTGTATTTCAGTGTCTGTATTTTGGTGAGAGGCTGGCCTCTTTGGCTGTAGACAGGAGGTAGGTAATTGCGCAAGGTGTGTAAAGCATCAGCCAGGGTCCTCATCCTGAGCTTCTCTCTCTCACTGGCTTTCCTTCTGCGCTGGGCTGACATCCTGGCCTTGGTACCTTTCTGAGCCTTGGCCTGCCCAGCATTCGGTAAGTATGTGGAAGGAAAATCCATCAAGCTGTATCTGATCAGGCTGCTGCTGCTGCTGCTGTTGTTGTAGGGCATCTCAATCACAGCTGGGCAAGGGGAAGAAGAATACGATTCAAAGGAAGGAGATGGAGATAAGCTGTGAGGGGATGAGATCTGATTCAGCTCATAGGCTCCTGCATTACTCTTCCAGTCCCAGGAAGACAGAAAGACAGAATTCTCAGTGCCCAAACCATCTTCCATATTAGGCAAAGTCTCATGCAATTTATCCATCCAGGAAGAGCAGTTGTGAGAAGCAATTCCCTTAGCTAACAAGCAATGGCTGAAGTCTTTATGCAGGGAGACCCTTTTATGACAGGGGGGTGGAGGGGAGAAGTGACAAAGTGGGAAATAGGGTTTTGTGAGGGGAGTTCAAAGGAGGTTCCCAAGTGCTAAGATGGAAAATGAACTCCTGAAGTGTTATTTTCTTCTCACCGATAATTATCTACCTTCAGCTAAAATACCTTTAAACTAACAGGCAACAGTGAGAAGGAAAAAAGATTATCTTCTTGTAACTAACCAATTAAGACTCCACATCTACATTTAACATTGCAGTGGGGAATCATTATTAAAAGAGGCAAAGGAAAAAACAAAACACAGCAACAGCTTTATTTGATTTTATTAACATGAAATCTAAACAAAGATTAGAGGCTAATTTAGCTACAACTAATCAGGAAAGAGATCTTGGAGTCATCGTGGTTAGTTCTCTGAAGATGTCCACGCAGTGTGCAGTGGCAGTCAAAAAAAAAAAGGATAGCGAATAAGACGAAGAATATCTTATTGCCCTTATATAAATCCATGGTATGCCCACATCTTGAATACTACGTACAGATGTGGTCGCTCCATCTCAAAAAAGATATACTGGCACTAGAAAAGGTTCAAAGAAGGGCAACTAAAATGATTAGGCGTTTGGAATGGATCCCATATGAAGAGAGATTAAAAAGGGTAGGATTTTTCAGCTTGGAAAAGAGGAGACTAAGGAAAGATATGATAGAGGGATATAGAATCATGAGTTGTGTGGAGATAGTGAATAAGGAAAAGTGATTTACTTGTCCAATAATATAAGAACAAGGGGCTACCAAATGAAATTAACGGGCATCAGGTTTAAAACAAATAAATAAGTTCTTCACACAGCACACAGCCAAGTGGTGGAACTCCTTGCCTGAGGAGGTTGTGAAGTCTAGAACTGTAACAGAGTTTAAAAGAGAACTAGATATATTCATGGAGGTTAAGTCCATTCATTAATGGCTATTAGTCAGGATGGGTAAGGAAAGGTGTCCCTAACATCTGTTTGTCAGAGGATAGAGATGGATGGCAGGAGAAAGATCACTTGATCGTTACCTGTTAGGTTCACTCCCTCTGGAGCACCTGGTATTGGCCACTGTCGGTAGACAGGATACTGGGCTAGATGGACCTTTGGTCTGATCCAGTATGGCCGTTCTTATGGTCTTATGCTGTGAAGTGATCACTTGGCTAGAAAAAATTATCTAAAACCACATGGCATTATTCTCTGTGTAGTTATTTGAAGTCAATATATTATAACTGTGATGCATTTGGCCCACACTCTCTGCTGGAGCGATGTTCACTCATAATCTGTGTTGTAGACATAAGTCAGAAAAATGGTTTGCTTGGTTTTTTGTTTCCACCTAAAGCTTTACAGATTTCCCTTTACTTCTCTTTGAAGCTCTTTGTTTTTATTATTAGAACAAGAAGCATAAAAGCTTATTCCCTCCAGCCTACATATTCGTTTACCATTATAAATTGCCCAACTTAAACCAAAAAGAATCTGCAACTGTAAGCAAAGTTGAAGTGAGCATTATAAGTGAAAAATTACTAATACAGGTGTGTTTTTTTTAAATAGTGTATGAGCTCTATGCCCAGACAGTAAACCTTTACACAGAGGTTTTAAACTGAAAGTCATAAGTACAGTGAACATACACAAAACAAAACTAAAAGCTATTTATGTAAGATGCTGTACTTCTAGAAATCCATCCCTTGTATTAAGAGGGAGGCAACTTTCATATATTCACAGAAAGACTCTCCCGGCATCCACTGCAGTCACTGATAAAACACTCAGTGAATTCAGTAGTGCAGCATTAGATCCATATCCTTTAAATGGGCGACAGGGCATGGATCATTTGTTGATTACCTGTTCATTCCCTCTGAAGCACTTGGCACTGGCCACTGTCAGAAGACAGGATACTGGGCTAGGTGGACCTTTGGTCTGACATAGTAGAGCTGTTTTTATATTCTTAAATTAATAATACTCAGTTCACATATAGCACTTTTCATCTGTAAATCTCAAAGCACTTTAAAAAGAGGGTAATCATCATTTACCCTTTTACAGAGGGGGACACAGAGGAGGTGCCTTGCCCAAGATCATCTAGCAGGTCAGTGGCAGAGGTTGGAATATAACCTAGGGCTTTTAAGTTCACTGCCCATTGACTCACGCAGCCTCCAGTCACAACATTAGTTAGTAATGAAGCATAAAAGAGAGGAAATTTGGAGTCAGGAGGGAGGAAAAGCAGAGGCTCCCTTTGATGACCAAATTGTGCCTTTGCAGGTCCAAATGCAACACTTACTGAAGTCAGTAGAAATCCTCAATCTATATGTGAAGGCAAAACTTCACCCTTAGTTTGTAATCTGGAAAATGATGCTAAATTCCATTACATTCTGCAAGTTTTTCCTGAATCCAGTAAATGAGGCTTTTGTGAGGCAACATCTACTCTGAAAAAGAGGGAGGAGAGATGCCCAAGAATTTTATGCAGCCAGTGAATATTAAAAATTGATGGGAAGATTCCATTTCTCCGTGGTTATGACACTTGCACTGGGTTAATTAAGAAAACTTAGTTGTGTTCAGTTAGCATCTGAGCCAACGTTCACAGAAATCAATAGACTCCCATTAACTTCAGTGGACTTTGGATCAATAAGTTGTGTACAGGCCTTTATACCATCAGTTCACAGGAGACTCGATATTGGTATTAGATGTTCTTGTGCATGAGGTAAATGAGTGAGAACCACAAAGCTAAGGTGAACAGTTCTGGCACTTTGAGTGGAGGCTTGTTTAACATTATTGAGCAACAGAGTACGTAAGGTGCTAGGAATTCCACTACCACCCCATGCAGGATTTTTTCCAGATTTTACGCTGAGTGAGCCCATTGCCATGCTGTATGCTCGTTTATTTCCTCATTAAGGAAAGTCAGTTGACTTAACATATTATGCAACTGCCTGTGGACATTAAAAACCAAATGATACCAACTGAAGGACATTTTCTGTGATTTCACCTAGTTGCATGCCTGCAACTGATAACATGAAAAAGACCAAGAAAGAAAGTGTTAAGCTACCATACACAGGTGACCATTTTTGTCCTCATTAAAACCTCTCTCACACCTCTTCCCTCCCACCCCACACACAGTTTCTCTCTTCTTATGCTCCCTGGTGACCGTCTCTCTTTCAGATTTTACCTTCTTCCATTTTATTTATCATTTTTCTATCAGAATACTTTTTCCATAGTGTCCCTTAACACAAAAACTAAAGTGGGTCAAAAACAGAGGAATGTTTTCGAGGGGAAAAATTGGGAGTGGAGAGTGCTGGGTCAAGGAGGTTTCCAAAAAACTTAAATTGCTCTTACCACTAATATTTGATTTGGGGTCAAATTTTTAAATCCTGAAAGTGAAATCAAAATTAGACTCAATGATTTCACCCATCCTTACTGTTTCCTTACTTTAAAGTAGTTGATGCATCAGCAGTGTGCACAATGTACGCATGCTCACAGTTCATTTTTACTGAGCAATATCATGTAAAAACAGCAGATACAAACACAGGCAGGTTCCATAGCTATAAATTTTGGCTGCATATGAACAGCTTTATCTAGTGTCCTATGTACATAAAATTGGAAGGGATTCAGACAAGATATTTATGGGGTGATGGTAGGAAAACACAGCTTATCCCATATCTGCTTGCTATGGGGTTTCTTATACATTTCTCTGAAGCATTTGGTGCTGGCCATGGTCAGACAGGATACTGGACTAAGTGAACCACTGGTCTAATCCGTTATGATGACTCCTATGTTCAGACAAATCTACAAAAGAGGGGGGGAAAGGTAATGGGCCTGATTTTGTGATGTGCCCTCTCACTGTGCTCACAATTTTGTGGCACAAAATGGGAAGTCAAGATGAGCCCCAAGGACCAGATCCAAAGCCTCTTAAACTAAATGGAAAGATTTATATGGTCTACCGTGGATTTTAGGTTAGGGCCTAAGCCTCAATGTGCAAGCACTGGAATCACAAATAGATGGTCGCTATCAAACTAATTTGTATTACAATCCATAACAGGAATAATTTGTTGATACCTGCTGAACACTTCACGATGTTGTTTTGACACTCGTAAAAATGAGATTATTTAAAATGTGCTACTGGGAGGAAAGCTTTTACAAATAGTCTTCATTCTCCAACTAGGTACTGGATTTATTTTTTTGTACAAGATAAAATATCTGATACTCTTTCCCCTGCAAGTCTCAGTAGAAAATCAGAAAACAGAAATTCAGTTATTATGGGCAGTACAGTCCCATAGCTTTCCTTTAAGATATGCAAAATTCAGACATTTCCACAATGTAATAATATTGAAAGTTATTGAGTTATGAATCTAATATCATAGAAACACTCACTGACACTTAAATGATAAGGCATTTTCTGCTTGACTGATCATTTTGTTTTTTGTTTCAGTAATTTATTCAACAGTATAAAAGCTAACATTGCAATCTTCATCTCCTTTAAAATGAGAGGTTTCTTGGTCAGATTTCTGACCTATAAGAGAAGGGGTGGGGGAAGGAAGAAAAGTAGGAAATTATTATTAAGCTTGTTTCTGTATGAATCAGTGCAGACAAGAGTCTTTTTCTTAACTAACCAGAGAAGGCACTAGAATAGAGTATAAGATTTATCTTATAATATCCATTCAAGTTGTATAAATAAGCCCTCACACCCATGAATATGGACAAAAATTATTAATGCAAATTTATCTTTTGGAAAATTTACTATGAGAAATAAATATATCCAGTAGTGTATTTCTGGCAAGTTTGGGGAATGTGTAGACAGAATAAACATAGAATAGTAAGAAGTACAAAAGGAGAGGAAAAGTGTTGCAATTCAGGAAAAATATAGCAGCATCAGATTTTAAATGAAATATAAGCAAATGTGTTTCAGTAGCAAAAAGAGAAAGCAGCATTTTAATCTTTTAATATCTAATTTTATTTACAATTGGGACAAAATTCCAGTGAGACCTCCTTTATTTATTCCAGAAAGATGGAGATACATTATTATAAATTAAGGTCTCCAGGAGCTGAGAACTATATAACAAAGAAACTGTCCCTGCCCCATGCTCCTTACATAATCATTCTTCGTTTTGTCTTTCAGATAACAATTCCCCAGAGATTTTACAAATGTTAACTGATTAATACCTCTTGTCCAGCAATTGTGAGTTTTTTATTTCCTGTTTTACAGAGGTTAAACATAGGCACAGACCAGTTAATTACCTGAATTTCAAAAATGCTGAGTGAGCATTCACAGTCCCCATTGACCTCAGTAGGAGTTCAAGACCTCTGAAAATTAGAACCATAGATTTCTTGCCCTAGGTCACACTCAAAGTACCCTAGATTCCCAATTTTCAGTTTCACTCTAACCAATACACTATGCTTCCTCCCATGCTTGTCAGTTATTTGGCTACTGGGTTTTTCAAACAGCAAGGACTTTTGCAGTATTCTTGCTCATGGTGTAAGCCATGATCTCATTTCATATAAATAAGAATTTTCTTAAGAGGACAATGTTTTAAATAACATTGATGAATAGCAAATTACAATTCACTCAAAAAGAAAACTAAAAGTCTTTGGCCCAACTCTGTGAAATGCCGAGAGTCCTCAGCTTCTCCTGAAGTCAATGAGAGTTGTGTGCATACATGTGAGGTTCGAACTGGGACAATAACTATTACTTTCATCATTAGCACGACATTTATGAACAGTTGGGGATGAGATTTTCAAAAACACCCCAAGAGCTGAACTAAATCTGCTTTAATTAAAGTCAACTGGACTTTTACTATTCTAAGCACTTTTGAAAACATGATCCTTAAACTTCAGACACTTCAGTGTTCTTAAGACTTTAAAAAAAAAAAACTAGGACCCCAATCTTACAAGAGAATCATGCAGGCAGATACCATTGACTTCTGTTGGACTCCGTATGGTCACAAGAGTCACCCACACAGTTCTTGTTGCAGGATCAGGGCCTATAGCTTTAAAACCTCAGATGTGAGTATTTGATCCTCCAAAAAGTGGCAATCCCAACTGACTGAAAAGTGACAGCAGCTCCCCAATTCATTAAAACAACTGATCTCTAAGCAACTGGCATCCTAGATGAAAAGACTTACGTGTGGAATTTACACCTACCCACCTTTTAAGTACGGATTTTATTACTTAGTGTTTTTCAACTGATATTTGGGAATGTCTTTTTAATACCCCTGTTAACAGAAGTTAAAAGGAGAATAGTGTATGTGGTTGGTCTTTAATGTCTGCTGGCCACTCCAATCAGAGGGAAAGGGCAAAGGGGGAAAAAAATAGCCTAAACTGGCTTATTTTGTGCAGAAAATGGAAGACAACAGATGTTATCAAAATAATAGAGACCTATTCAATCGGGAGAATTTCAGTGTTTAGTTCTACGGCCCCATTATTTCAGCTGTTTTTCAGAGACCTGCAGTAATATTTCAGGTTTCAGAGTGGTAGCCATGTTAGTCTGTATCAGCAAAAACAATGAGGAGTCCTTGTGGTATGTTAGAGACTAACAAATTTATTTGGGCATAAGCTTTTGTGGCTAAAACCCACTTCATCAGATGCATGGAGTAGAACATTCAATTTGGCATATTTCAAAGTTAATTTTGATATTTTAAAAAATTTGAAGACCAACAACAGTACCCATATTCCAGTAAAAGCCTAGCCAAGTTATTTCCAAGGGATTCTCATATTTTCTTCATGAAAAACTTGATTTTTTTTGGTTAATAACTTTTGTTATTGGTTTCAGATAGCACATATTACTATGGCTATGATTTTATCATGGAAATTTTTAGCATATTTCATAGCAGAGGTACAGGACAAAGAACAATAAGCCACTTGAAGGTCACAAAATATTGTAGTCTTCTCTACATTAACATACACAAGAGTATAGTGGGGGTTGCTGAAAGGTGAGGTCTCGGCGAAGGGGTTGGAGAGTCAGCCTACACTGCAGCAAACGGCTTCTGTCCTGCAGGGCTAGACCCAGCTCCCCACTCCAAGCATTGTGACCAGGTACACGAGATCACAGCACCACTCAAGTAACCTCATGTTTCTCTTGTCTGCCCCCTTCTCTCCCTCCCGCCCCTCATAGATGGAGACAGGGGGCAGACAGGCCAAACCTGAGTGGTACTGCAACACCATGCGGTTTGGGGGCCTAATCAAATGTGTTTTCACAACTATTTCTAAGATTTCATGGACTTTATTCAAATTCATGATTTCTGTGACCTCTGTGACAAAATCGTAGCCCTACTTATTACTTATTTAGTGTGGTAGTGTCTACAGATCCCTACCAGGGACCACAGCCCAGCTGTGATGAGGCATTGTACTTAACATGTAAATCATGTTTTTCTTCCATTAAAACAGCACACAGTGCCTTGCATTCTGAATGGACAGTTTTCCAGAGTGATGACAATTGTCATCAGGATGTTCAGAACCTCTTTGCAGAGCTCACAAAACCAGGTCCAGCAGCTGAAGAAAATCAAATTAAAAACAAAGATCTATGCTTATTTCAAGTCAATTAGTATATTCTTTACATGCTACTTAGTAGTGACCTGAGTGGGTATGAATAGGGGTGCTAACCAGTTATTCAGGCCAAATTTCAGCACATGCCGTTCCATTTTGCCTGCTTAAATTCCCTCTTCAGTTTCAACTGGAAAATACCATCTATACTTCCTGTCCTAAAACTGTTGTGTAGCATTGGTGTGTGCTGCTAGACAGTTACCATATTTCATCCCAGAAGTGGCTCCATTTTAGTGTTGGATGAAATGATCCTCGGGGACATAGCTGGCATATCAATTTAATTGTTATAAAACTATTGATATCCTATGAAAAAGGGCAACATTCAAATCTGAGATTATAAACACTAATAATTAGCTTTAATACAGTTTGCATGTTCAAAGAACTTTGCAAATATCAGGGCCCAAATTCAATGTAGTACTTAAGCACAGACTAAAGTCCAATTTTTTAAGTAAAGCACTTAAGCACATGCTAAAGTCACATTAACTTCAACTGCAACCGTTTCTTAGCTCTTTTTACCTGCTACGGAAATTAAGCATATGGTTAAGGTGAAGCACATGTCCTTAAGTACCTTGCTGAATTGAGGCCTAACAAATTAAACATGGCACACCATTGTGAAATAGACAGGTGTGTAACTATTATCTCCCTCTTACAGGTAAGTAAACTGAGAGACAGTCAAGAGACTTGCTCAAGGCTACACAGTAAGTTGATAGCTGAGCTGGAACTAAAGCCCACATCTCCTGATTTCTGGTCCAAAGTTCTAACTAGAGAATGCTGCCTTTGCACATCGTATCATTGGGCTCTTCCATTTTCCATCTATGTTAAAATCAATACAAAGTCCAGGAAATGTTATATTGTGAAGAACAGTGCCAAGTATCACTAGGAAGGAATGCCTTGCCTAATGAGGCCACTATACAAGTTGGATACTTGTGCTCAAATTGTTTTCAGTATCTTACTCCTCAGGTTGTCACTTATGTTCTTCATCCTGACAATTTGTATTTTTGAAGGTTATGTTCAGCATGGCAAAATTCATCAGATTTTTTTCTTCAACCAAGCAAAGATGTGCATCAACTTTTTAATAATCACATGCTAGTCAATTTTTGATTCTTTTAAGCTTTTAACCTTCTTCAGGTCTCACACCCATGAACTGTACAATTTCAATATTTTTTTTCAGGTTTCCCACCATAGCTCTGGTGATTCAGGACTTCAGCATTTTTCCTGCCACCTCCTAATGCCTGAATTGGTTCTTGTTTGAGTGATAGGAGGCAGAGTTCCTGCGGGGACTGGATTTTCTCTGGCTGAAATCCTGGTCCCATTCAAGTCAATGACAAAACTCCCTCTTTACTATCTTATCCTTACTTTCATCTTGTCTCCTCTGCCTCCTGCCCTATCACATCCTCTTTCCCTGATTATCCCTCTCCTCTTCTACTCATTATCTCATCTCTCCTTCCCATCCTCTCATCTCCTATAGGTTTCTCCATTAAATTTATCTTCTCTTTTCTTCATCCTTCTGGATGTTCCAAGTAGAACATGCTTTTTAACCCTTACAAATCACACATACATACATACATGCCAGTTCACCTGCACCATTAACTGAATAGCTCTCTCACCTCCACAGAAAGATACAGTCACTTACTGTGGAGAGGAAGCATTTGATCACCACTTGGGACAGGATTTGTTTTGTTTTTCCCCTTAGCTGCAACACATGGGAAATCCCCAAAGTATAGGTTGGAGAATTAGTAGGTCTATAGATTTAGGGTTGGGGTTCAGCTGAGGTTCCCCACTCCGTTATTGACCATGCTTAAGCTAGTGTTGCTTGGAGAAGACTCTGCTAGAACATGTTAAACTATTTTCACTTTCATTTTTTAAACAAATGATTGAATAGAAAGGCCAACCTACCAGAAAAAATGCTGAACAGAACAGTGAGTGAAGCACATCAATCTGTCCCCTCAAAGAAAGTGACAATAAAATGGAGACTTGCAATGAAGAAAGGCCTGTGATCAAATTCAGTCCTGCCAATCACTTCTGTGAGCCCATTTTAGTGTGGGCCACTAATTTCACCCTCAGTAATGGGTACACACCCTTACTAGGAAACATGGACTCTATTCCTATCTCTGCCACTGACCTGCTGCAGGATAGTGGGCAAGTCACTTCACTTCTTTGTGCTTCCATTTCCCCTCCCTCCCTCTTATCTGTTTTGTCTATTTGCATTGTAACCTCTTCAGGGCAAGGACTATCTCTTTCTAGGTATTTCTCTGGAGCTCAGCACAATGGGTTCTTGATCACATTTGGGGTCTCTAGGTGCTACTGTAATACAAATAATAACTTGATGAATATAGACACCAACAGCAAGGAGTTAAATCTAATCCTCGAGGACGCTATGACAATATTCCTTTAAAACTACCCAAGTCCTCTTCAGAAACAATTTACAAAAGTACATATTGGCAAGTGGGACAGAAACAAACAGGACCATAGGGAATCTTGAATTTCCCTAATAGTGACCTGCTCTGTCTGGCTCTGATGCACATTCATCAATGTAAGACTCTTGACTGAGATCTGATGCTCACTGAAGGGCTGAAATTGAAACAACACAGACACATACCTACCTTTTGGAGATCAAAGTGTACCAGTAACTGAATTTTCTAGGATGTGCTACTAGAACATAATTCTCATAAAAGCTGCCAGGACCATTTAATGGAGAAAACAGAAGAGTGGCCTATACAATACATATTAAATACATATGTTAAAATATAAATATATTATCAAAAAGTAATTTAGCACTTGTATAAACCCTTTCTATCTTAAAAGAACCTGTCAAACAATAACTAATAATCTTAACACCCCTTTAAAGTTTGTAAATATTATGGGCAGGGGCGGCTCCAGACCCCAGCAAGCCAAGCATGTGCTTGGGGCGGCACGCCGCAGGCGGCGCTCTGCCAGTCCCCGGGAGGGTGTCATGCGGCTCCGTTGGACCTCCCGCAGGCGTGCCTGCAGAGGGTCTGCTGGTCCCGCGGCTTTGGTGGACTTCCCACAGATGTGCCTGCAGAGGGTCCGCTGGTCCCGTGGCTCTGGCCTGCGGGAGGTCCACCGGAGCCGCCTGCTGCCCTCCCGGTGACCAGCAGAGCGCTCCCCGCGGCATGCCGCCATGCTTGGGGTGGCAAAATGTCTAGAGCCGCCCGATTATGGGAGGCAGTGTGAGCCCCAAGATAAATATCTAACATCATATATTCAAAATATTTTTGGCCTGTGTTATACAAAAGGTCAGACTACATGATCTAACTATGCTTCCTGACCATAAAATTCTACAAATATATGAACATTCACTTTTGCTGACGTATGTTTTCCAGGATGTTTTTGAAACTAGTTTATCACTTCAAGATTTTCCACCTGGTACAATGTAGTGGGGGAGAGGGGAGGGGGAAAAAAGATCAAAAGGTCTATAAATGTGTCAAACTTCAAAATGCAAATCACCTGCCATAATGTTGCTGAGAACAAATCTTTCATTATCACCTTTCTGTGAAAGGTTCAAATTAGCCTGAATTAGTTGAAAAGAACAAGCAAAAGACAACAAATTTATCTTCTTGTGGGTTTTACCAGGTTTTAGATTTATTTGGCTAATTACAAAATACTCTATTACTCAGAATTATTCCACAATGAATTTTTCAGGCAATCTATAAATAAATAGTGATCACATAATGGTGTCATTACAGTTAACTGACAGGTTTGGCAATGTTGCTTGGAGTGTTGGTAACTATAGAAATGGATTATTTGTAATGCCTTATAAAGCAGGACACTCTTTTTAATTATTACGCTGTAGGTGGAAATAACTCTACCATTCTAAATCAATATATGACATTGGAAAATATAGACATTTTATATGAACCAAACATGTCAATGATCCTTTAAAAGTTATAATGAGCAAAGTTTAAGGGCTAAGAATTTTTCTAGATGTCAGTCTTACAAACTTCTATCGTCTGTGACAAATAACATTTCTTTAGTATTTAGAAGTATATTCATTTAGAAAGGTCTTCTGCAAAATTCTATCCTCCCTCATCCCCAGCATCTACATCACTTCCATGTCCTTCCAACTTACATTTTAGGGCCCAGTTCTGCAATGCGCTACACACAGCACCTCAGCTCATGTGGCACATATCGTGGGATGGGGATCTTTATTTCCCCACTCAGTTTAAAGTGTTTGAACTTTAAAGTTTAAAATGCAGAAACACTGTAAATACATTACTACAACAGAAGGAAATTACATATATTTCAGAATTTGATGGAAGCAACCATTACTGTAATTTGCATTGTTTAATAAAATTGCCAATCCTTTCTGAGGCTAGCAAATTAAAAGCTGTTGTGCCAGCAATGCATGAGTTATGGCAGTGTTTCTCAAACTGGGGTCACCGATTGTGTAGGGAAAGCCTATGGCGGGCCTGGTCAGCTTGTTTACTTGCCCCGTCCGCAGGTCCGGCCGATCGCGGCTTCTACTGGCCATGGTTCGCTGCTTCAGGCCAATGGGAGCTGCTGTACGTAATTTAACCTGAGTTTAAAAGTGCATGTGTAAACATTTGAATCACTACAAAGCAAGAGCAAAGAAGCGGATATATTGTGCCCAACATTTATCAAAAGAGGGTTTTTTTATGAGGGATGAGAACATTGGAAGTTATTCCCCAGCACTCCTTCATTTGTTGGAACCTGGATTTGTTAACCCTCTGTGAAGGCTGCAAACTCCATTTTTTCCTTGGACTTTCGAGGAAAGAGTAGGCTGACATCTTGAGCATGGGTGTTGTAGATATTTATGGTGGTAGCAGTTATTCACATTGTGTGTTTTAAGGCACCCACAGTGCAATATATTTTGTATATAATGGAAGAAAAATAATAAACAATACTCACAAAGTATACAGATAGCAGTTAATATGAGAGACCTCAGGACTTTTTAAAAATAAGAAATATTCTATATCAAATAGAATAGTGCAAGGATTTTTTTAAAAAGGAAAATAACTATATGATGGGTGCAAGTTCCTTGTTCTGCTGTTATCAGCCCTAAGCATTGGAAACATGAGATCAGCATGTCCACTTAATAGAGATTTCTCCTTCAGCCTGTTCACATGCAAAGGAGGAATGCCCCTGTTGTATTTTAAATGAACTATATGGGCTAAAGATATTAACATAACCCTGTCACTGTTCAACATTAAACAGTTGTAAACAAGGTTTGGGTGTGGTATAGAACCTGCTTAGTACCATGGCAAACACACCCTTAAAATTATTTTAACTTTTTATTAAAAAGTACAGAGAAAAAAGAAAAACAGAGCATTTGAAATGTAAAGTATTAAATATGGCTTTCATTTTCACTTTCTTTGTTCCCGTTTTTCCTTACCCAGGGAAGAGTTTTTAGAAGGAAACATCTCTTGTTTGACACTTTCTTAGATGGTATCAAGGATAGAAATTGTCCTTTTGAGGAAAAGAGAGGATGGGTTGGAGCTGTCATTGCTGTTATCGTTAAAATCCAATCCCACTTCATCCCAGGTGGTACTTGGGATTTAGCTGGAGCTGGTGGAAGTGATAATGTTGTCTGGGTCCCTTTCTCTGGCCTGGACATCCCTCAGGATCAGGAGGAATACAGTCCCAGGAGATGGTGGGGGCAGCAGACATGATGGTGAAGCTCACTCCAGTAGCCAATATTTCTCCTTAAAGGACCTACAAAGGGGACAGTGGGCAGAATAGTCCATCTCATTATTTTGTTTACCAATTAGGCCTAATTTCTGACACACCAATTTTGGTTCACTGATTTCTGGTTCCACATTTTTCTTATTTATCAAGAATAATCTTAAAGTAGTCCTCGACTTACCAGTAAGTCTTTTAGTTTGGACTAATTCAGTCTATCTTTTGCCATCATTTATCATCCTAGGTTACTGTGACATCTTATGAACTTGTACATACTTTTTAGTTGAGCCTACAATTGGGGTAAATTTGTAGGCCCCAACATTACAACCTTCCCCTTTCCCCCGATCCTAGGACTCTACCTTTGCCCTTCTGCTAGGGCTCCACAGAGTTTTGGATGTTAGGCTAGGCATGTGAGTAGGCAGAACCGGGAATGAGCTACCCTCTGTGGCATCAACTGTGCAGACCTGCTGGAACACTGCATGCAAATCAGTCAGGAGTTTCTATTGTTTGGCACTCTAGGCTGCATGGCAGCCCACCACTACTAGCATGAATCCTGTGAGAGCTGTAATGCCAGCACGTACGAGTGTGCAGAGATAGAGGCTTTTGGACAACAGAAGAAGTTATAACATTTTTAGCTACAATTTGGCAAATTAAATTGTGAAGCCGGCTCTCCTTATGCACAGTATCTAAAAACAGGGTTTTCCTCTCCATATGCCCATCTGTGTATATCCCCAGGGTACTGCATAAGGAAAACGCTGTTTGCAAAAGGAAACAGTACACAACATAAATCATATAGATCACAGGAGATCATCAGCTATATAAAGAAAGGGGTCCTGATCATGCCTGCAGATGCACATGTACAACTCTCATTGACTCAGCTGTGTGCATGAATCTATGGGATGATCATATACTGGGTGTTTTCCCATAGCCATTCTTGCAGTCAGTATTAAAATGCGTGGGGCTCAAAACACAAAATCTCACCTAGAGACTGTTGTCAAAGCAAATATTTTCAGTAAAATTAAGATCAACTCTGCAAGCAAATATCTGTGTAGATGATGTGGAATAAGTACTGGGATATGTGCACATTAGGATTATTAAATTATATTATAGTAGAACCCAAACTACCAATCAGGACAAGGATTCTATTATGCTAAATACTATACACACACACACGATGACATGGTATCTGCCCTACATGTACTGATAAAATTGAAGTATGGTCATGGGAAAATATCTTAATTTCTTCTTGTATAGCCAAATTCTCTACTCTCTGTATGGATTTCAAGCGGTGAGCAATATGGAAGTACATATAAAGATATGCAGAAAAGCATAGTTAGAGGAACCTTGTATCTGGATCGCTCTGTGTGAGAGAGACCACTTCACCTACCACTAAAGTAGAGTTTTCCAGCACAGAGAAATACATCATGACAATTTAGGATAGAAAGTGAAGAATGTACTCTCACCAGCTCAACTACAAGAGAAACTTAAGTAAAGCAAAATGTAATCAAACTGAAATATAGTTTGGATATTGGGGTTAGCACACCTGCACCCAAAGAGTGCAATGGAATCTTTAATGTCTGTAAGTTTTCACTCCTTCACCGTACAGCTCATCTGAAAGACAGTACACCTCTACTCCGATATAACACTGTTCTCGGGAGCCAAAATATCTTACCGTGTTATAGATGAAACTGTTTTATCGAACTTGCTTTGATCCATCGGAGTGCGCAGCACCCCCCAGAGCACTGCTTTACTGCGTTGTATCTGAATTAGTGTTATATCAGGTCACGTTATATCAGGGTAGAGGTGTACCTCCAGTAGCACAGGGCCACTTTATGCCATGCTGGGACATTGGCTCAGTAATAACTCAAGAGAAAAAAGGATCACCTACTGAATCTTCTGGAAGCAATGGTGTTTTCCCTGAAGATTTTTCACCCAAGGCCTGACTCAACACTTCTTCAGTTTTGAGCTTAAGCATGAGCTGGTGTTGCATCCATAGGGCCTTGTCCTACCTCCACTAAAATCAGCATTTATTGGCTTCAGTGATTCCTGCAAAGTCATTGACCAAACTGTAGGTTCTACAGTTGAAAATGTAAAAATCACTATTACCACCAACAGAAACCAAGACAAACTTTAAATGTCTGAGCTATCACTAAGTATATAGCACAATATCAACAAAAGGAAACAGTTCACATAGCATACATTATGTGGCAACTGTAAAAACATTTATAAACTCAACTCTTGCTCCTTTTAAGCTTCAAGTCCACGGGAGCCTTTCAGAAACTCATCTGAATAATGTAAATATGGGGCTATATGCATATGCAATGGGCCATCAACTATGTAAAATGTCCCCCTCCCCCCCAACTGCTTTACCAGAATTTAGCTATTGACAGTTTTACTTCACTTCTATCATAGAAAAATGTTACATATATATTCTGACTCTAGCAATGCTGTGCACATCATGAGTGACTGACATTCATCTTCACTGCATTTACCTTTAACAGAAAAGATGAATGCATGACAACTTCAAGTTTAAGACAGTTATCAGTAAAAGGTTCCTAATCTTAGAAGGGGAGTATTGAAATGAGCCCTGTGAATTTGCGAAGGCTGGTTTTGGGCTATTGCTGTTGGGATGAAACATAGAAAATCTCATGGTGAGAAAGATTAATGGGAGCTGTTATCCGAGACAAGATAAGACCTCTTCATGTCTAAGAAGGTGTTAAACCCTGCTATATTACATCAACAGATAAAAGGAAGCTGCAGTTAGTAATATTACTGGAGCTTGTTGCAGCCTAAGTGCTACTGACAAACCAGTAAAAGTCAGCGGTGGATTTAGCACTCTCTCCTTCAGGAAATAAACTAATTTGCATTCTTAAAACTGCTAAAATGTGTGATATAACCAGCACTACTGTTCACTCAGCTCCCAGGTTCAGATGATAAACTGAGTTTCTCATGTGTAGATTAATAGCTAACCTTTTAATTTTACCCATTAAAAATGAAGATTGTAGGTAAAAATTTCAAAAGGTCCTGAATTATTTAGCAGCACAAGCCCCCTTCCTAAATATGATTTTAAGAACTTGGGGATGGGAGACTTAGCTTCCTAAATGCCAAAAATCACATTTGAAAAGAGACTTGAGCCATTTTGAAAATTTTACCCAGTGAAAATAGTTACCTACAATTTAGATCAGATTCATGGATTTTAGTCAGTCATCTATTTTGGTTTAAATCATGAGTAGAGAAATTTATTTGAGCAACATCATTTTTAACAGTTTTAATTTTCATAGACATACATTTGTCAGACAATGTGGGCAAATTTAGAAATTCCTAGGTTCTAGCTACAATGACTACCCAGTCCTAAGGATTGGGAACAATCCGAAGTGAGGGAAAAGGTTTAATATTGTTCATGGGACCATGAACCCAGATCCAACAGTCACAAGCTGGGAGCTGAATGGACAACAAAGGTTTTAATGACATACACATCAACTATGCAAAATGTCCCTTCCTCCTCTCCCCAACCGCAACCCTCCTCACTCAACTGCTTTACCAGAATTTAGCTATTGACAGATTTTCTTAATTTTCTATCATAGAAAAATGTTACATACATACATATATACACACACACATACACACACTGATCCTAGCAATGCTGTGCACATCTTGAGTGACTGACATTCATCTTTTCTGTTAAAGGTAAATGCAGTGAAGATGAATGCATGACAACTTCAAGACAATTACCAATAAAATAGTCATTATTGTGTGTGTCATGTCAAAATGAATTTGCTGCTGCCTTCTCTAGTCAGTAAATGGTCTCTGTATCAGGTAGGAGCAGTTTGCTTGGAGTTGAGGCAGCAAGACATCAAAAGGTGCAAGCAAATACATTGTGGCCTTCCATTTCCATGTTGGACATAGTATGGTTAATACACTGGTGATACAGAAAAGCTTTACACATTCTGTTTGTGTTACCATGAGCAGATCATCTTGAATGCATTTTCATTTTGGTTATCTGGCCGATTCATCTCATTCGCTTATATATGCTGCTAAAGAAATATATCCCTGGTAGGAATTACTTCCTGCAGAGGAAATTTGCTATTTTTCATATTACTACAAGTTGATGGTTTATTTTAGGATTTTCCTTAAGGTGTATCAGGGTGGTTGGAAAGAGCAAGTCTGTTAGAGTAATACTAGAAGTGCAGTACTTTTTGTGTGGTGTAGCCTATTTTTCTTTGCAAGATGGGGATTAGGTGTTGAAAACATAGTAAATAAATAAATCAGAAGCCCTCCTGCTTTAGCTTGTAGGTGGTTTGTGTGTCCATTTATTTACCTGAGACAATTAAGAAAAATACCTCCATTAGCAGTCTAGACAGAGCTGCTTATGTGACTTGACTGAATTTAGAATAGTGCACTAGCATTTCACTTGCTAAAAGACCAAATGATGTGGAATCTGTACATCACACTGGGGCTAAGAGTAGCACACAGAACAATTAATGCTTCCCTCTACCAATGCAGAAGCAGTTTCAGCTGGCTTTTCTCCCTTCCCTCCAGAAAAAAAGGGCCAAGTCTCCCCTTCCTTTGTGTTTTTAGCACAGAACTAGGCCCTAATTAGGCAGAGCTCTTTAGCACTAGCACTTAAGCCTAGATTCATAATACTGAGGCACCGAAGCCCCAGTTTTAGGCTTCACTGTGATTCACAAACTCCTGCTGAACCATGTAGGCTCCTAAACTCATTGGCACCTAATTTTTTGGGGGTAAAAAGTTCCCTCAATACCTATGTTCCTGCCTCTGGGCATGCACACTGCTGCCTCGCTCTAGGCATCTGGACACTCATCTCCTGCCTAAGCCCCCAAGTGATTCACAAACTGGGGAAGATAGGTGTTCCCACATCTAACTAATGTGTGGGGCTCGATCTGGTAGGTGTGCCCAGAACAAGCCTATCAGAAAAAAAAGACTAAAAACATCAATATTATCTGTCAAATTTATAAAATAAAATCAGATTCTGCCAAACCTAGCTAAGAGGTATTCTGATGTGGGGCTCCGAGTCTTTCCCTTTGAAACAGTGCCACTATGGATAAATAACTAAAGAGTCACAGGGACAGACGGTGAGCAAGTGAATGCAAACATGAGAACAATTTTGTAGCGTGAACTATTAAACACGGCTGTTTAAACTGTATAATCCTCTGATTTTTTCCACTTGCAAGTCTCACTGTACAGTAGAGAGTTCAAACTTCTCTTCGCTAGTTTAGCACTTATATTTTCCACAGAAATTAATCAAAAACCTATTAGTTTAATAGAAAAAAAGAGCCACGTTAAGTTAAAATCATGAAGAGATTGTTTTGGTACAAATTATATTTTGCAATATATAATTAATTACATTTTCAAACACTTAATTACTTTTGTGCACAACACTTTAAGAACTTTTTGAAAAAATTTCAGATACAACAAGCATAATAAAGGTAAACACATATCTTGGTCTTCAATACAAATGATACAATTAGATGGAAAATATTATGTATTATTGTATGTCTAGATGTTCATTTAGAAGTCTAGCATTACCACAATTGTTATTCAGTATAGGACAAACTGTTTACTGGCCTAACAGTCTCCTAATTAGATTCAGCATATTTAATACAAGATGATAAAACAGAAAAGTAACATTTCTAACATAGGTAAGTTTCTTCATTGGAAAGATGTCTCAAGCTTTACTTAACAGATTTACCAGAACAAGGCTATATGGTCTGTGCTAACTCAATGCAAGGGTGAGCTGAACTATCTTAGGACTGTTTTCCTCTCACACTGGTGTATGTCTTCACCAAAGTTGCTCCTGATAATGGAGTTACATAGGTGTAAAGCTTATGAAAGGTAGAGATGAATCAGACATTAGAAATTATATATTTCCTGTCTGTTGCACATACCTGAACCTGAGTTGTGGGACTGAATGTGGCTCTTACAGCGATTCCAACAATACACAGTGCTGGAATCTTTGATATACTTTACATATCTGACCTCCATCATCCAAGAAAGAGTGGGTTCAAATCAGAATCCTGACAAAATACTTACAAGATATCATCCATCTATGCAGTTACAGAGACCAAGCAAAATTCATGACTGCAGTGGAACATCCTCTGAGAACACTTAATGTCTAATAATCATCAGGCCCCATATTCCAAAAGGGAAAAATAGGAAAATGGTCACAAAATGGAGAGGACATTTGCTTTAAATGCTTAAAAATTCCAAATCTTATTCCATCAAAGCAGAAGAGTAGGAGCTGCATCTTTCTTTTTTCCTAGGTAAAGAAAATACATTTCTTCTTCCATCATTCAGTCTCCAAAATCAATGGGCAGTTTTAGAAACAATTAATACCTTCAAAAAGAAAATCATAACCACATAAAAAGCAGACAGACAACCACACAGACAGTTCTGTAAGTTACTTACAGCACTGGTCTCTCAAAATGTAGTAGTCCTGATCTAGTCAACCACTGATCCCTACTCACATTTTCTAGTAACTACATAATAAAACTCATGAAGCATTTCATGAGCACCTTTTCATATGTATACTAATGATCCTTTTGCTTCATTCCTTTATGTAGCTAGAATAAATGCTATTATTTTCAGAAGTAGTTTTAATCACTCTCTCTTGCCACCTGGCTGGACCAAGAAGGCTTGATCCTCCCAAGAAGGTACAGATCTTGAGTTTTCTATTTAAATACTTCTCTTTTCTGTTCTATTTTATGTACTTATCACCTCCATTACTGTAGTATCTAAACACCTCACACTACTTAAATAATTTTACCTTCACAAACACCTGTGAGGTAAAGAAATACTATTTCTCCCATTTTACAGAAGAGGAACTCATGGAAAGTTATTGTAAAGGAGCCATTTCTCCCTTTTCCTGGGAAACATACTGAAGAGAACTGTCCTGCAAGAGGGAAGGGGATTGATTAGTTGAGATCATAGGTTCCCCTTTTCTCTAACTTCTACAAATTCTGTAAACCTGACATTATTGCTTCTTGATCAAAAAGTCTTCACTGGCTGCTAGCTATGATGAAGTCATGCATAACTTCACGTACCACAGCGATTCTCAAACTTTTTGTATTGTGACCCCCTTTATACAGCAAGCCTCTGTGACTCCCACCCCAAAATTAGAAATGGGTGTGTGTGTTAATATTAATTTAACATAACAAGGGCTCAGGCCTGTCAGCCCCATCCATTGCCAGGCCCACCCACGGGCTGACAGCTCATGACCCCCACGTAACCATCTCATGACCCCTAGCTTGAGGGATCACCACTCCCAGCTTGAGGGGTCACCACCCCCAGCTTGCAAACCCCTGACCTACAGCAATGGGGAACTCAGTGGTGATCTGTGGGAAATAGTATGTAGTGTGGGATATGTAGTCCCAGTCAATTGTATCTCTGTATTAATGGGTGGAAATTATTGTGTTGCTTTTTTGTTTTAAGTCTAATTTCAAGGCTCCTTTTACAAACAATGATTTAAAATATGTGATGCTTGTAAATGAAGTTGCAATAGCAAATGTAATTTTAGGTTTCCTATAATTTAACCTCTTCTCTGCTATTACCTAAAGGCACATCAAAACTTGCAGAGATTTCATTCTTCCTGTTCTGCAGCAAAAAAATGCCACCAGCTACAAACATTTAATACAATTACATTTAAATAAAAGTGTAGAGATAGCAATTACAGAACTAGAATGCACCTAAAATACTCACTTTGAGTCCACTCAGCTGGCACTGATTCAAGTGATTATTTATCCTTTTCTGGACTAGACATGTGTTCTAGCAGTTTATTATAGGACATGTCAGACAAATTCAGCTACCCTAGACAAGCTCAACTGCTGAATTTATCTGGTAATTTCTTTTAAAAATGCTCAACACCACTGGTAACCAAGTATTGTAAGCCTGTTTTAAAGTTAACACCCCATCAAGAGAGTGGTGCACAATGGGGAATTTCAGTTACACAAAAGCTGTATCAGTAGGTCTTGCTGAAAACACCTGACAGCAGCATAGCACATTGTAACTATATTATGGGTCTATCCTTACAAGCCAAAAGGCTAATGCTTCATTAAATAAACCTTACCTCTTTTGGAATAAAATATCAGTGTTGTATATTTTGTCCATGGCTATGGTGCTTATGGCAAGAAAATACTACACAGTCAAATGGATTTCAGGGCACGTCAGCTGTACTCCTGGGATGGCATAATTTTGACAATGTTTACATTTCAAACTTCAGTACCAAGTAAGCAGGACTTCACAATGCTTTCTATTAATTATGACTATGTTAACTTTGCAATACAGTGTCTCTTGAGCTTGCATATACCAATGCTATGAATGAGGAAAGGAATTATGTAGGAGTTTTAGACTCTAAGTTAACTGTTTAACGTAATGTATTTTTAATGAAGTACTAATTGCTTTTGAGTCTTAGTTTGAGCCTTTCAGACAGAGGCAGGGGACTATCTACCCATACATCACAGTCATCATTTTTGCTTTGCTGCAGAGAAGAACAGGAATCTAATCTTTTAAATGATAGTATTGGGCTTGGGAAACTGTTAGCTTCCACTACCGAGGCAGGTTTTGGAGATACTTGCATTGACAAATTGTTGCTAGTTATTTTTAAATTTGCCCCTCTCTCTTTCCATTTAGTTGAAAGATTTGATCCTCCGTTACCCCTCTCCTTGGTGATGTTTTCCTTCATCTGAGCTGGATTTAGTTGCCTCCGCTGTTTAATTCTGTAAATCTGATTTTTATCCATCATAGTCCCATCATCACTGTCCTCACTAGAAGAATGTCTGTCATGGCACACACTCTTTTTAATTGAAGTTTTCCAAGTAGCTTGAGTACAGAATTTTCTAATGTGACAGTTATCTGTGGCCTTTGTTAACTTCACTGATTCACCTTCGGAGTGCAAAGGCTCTGCTGCTTGACTTCTCAAACCCACAGACTTCAAACAGCTGTGTTTGGGGTGTTTTTGCTCCATTTGTACCAAGTTGCCAAGTTTTTTGTACTGTTCCTGGTAATTTTGTACACTAGAGACTTTCAGATATTTTTCTGATAACATTTTGATTTCTTTTGTGGTGTCACTTAATTGAACTGAAGGATAAGCGGAAACAGTCTCAGGAATTGATGTTTCTTTAATTTGTTTCAACAATTGTAAAGGTTTTGGTTGCACTACGTTTAGAGACAGTGCAGTATCTTTCTGCACAGACGTCTTCAGAAATATTCGTTCTCTTAAAGGCAACTTCTGAAGCTGTTCTACCAGATCAGTAGGGGTTGGAACCAAATACTCTGCACTGATGCAAGAATCTTCATCAGATTGTGTGGCACCAGAATATTTTGTGTTTTCCCTTGTTTTGTGCTGAAGTGTACATGGTTGGCTTATACAATTATTAGATGCACCAAGCTCAGACACTGAACAACAGGCAGAATCAACATGTGCTGGTGAAATGCTGAATGAGGTTCCATCCCAATCAATGCCACTCAGTTGCAGATCAACTATCATAGAAGAAACATAAGAGGATGATGCCTCAGGGAGTTGAGTAAACTGTGCTGGTAAAGTAAGAGAGCCATCTAAAACACTGTGATATTGAGTGTTGGGTGAAGCAGTTAGAGGAAGGGTAGATACTGGGTTTTGTAACTGAACAATTACAGTGGAAAAATCTGCAGCTAAAAGGGAATCATTAGATTTGGAGATACTTTTCTCCTGCATTTGATTATCAGGAAGAGTTTTAAAATCTGACTTGGAATCCTGCTCAGGAAAGCTTTCACATGTAGATTGCAAATTCATCACAGACAGAAGATCAGCAACATTACCATCGATATTTGAGTGTTCTTTTTCTTTTGGTTTATTTTTCTTACCTGAAAAAACAAAGAGCATACATAATAGGTGTTTCTTTGTGTCAAAATAAAAAACAAAAATTAACCTTATATTATTAGCAGATGAAAAAGAGGAGATGGGAAGGAGATGAGATCTTACTAGGGCTACAATCTTCCACTGAATATGATGTATGAACAGCTTTGGAAGAGCTGATGCAGTCCTGAAAATATCTTTATTATCTGTGTTATGGCGGTGCCCACAGAGTGCTAAGCATTGGTCAGCTTTCAAACTTACTTCTCTGTTTCCTTTCCAAAACTTCCAACTTTTCCACTTTATAGAAGCCAACAATGTCAGGATAGGCAGCCTGAAACAAAGCTTCTTTCTCTACTGTAACCACAAAGGACTCTGTGGGCTGATCATCTGCTGTAACATAATGCTCTAGAAAATTAACAAAAGCACATTAGGGCTGAGGGCATGGAGGAAGGGAAAGGACCAAAACCAAAACAATGCAGTTCCCTTGTCCTTAACTACAATTTTCAAATATAATGGTCAGTAGCAGATTAGAGGTCAGACCCCGGTCATGTTAAGGCCCCTTTGCACCAGTCTGTCATGGGCAGTTGAGATTCCCCAGTCATGGGGGATTTTTTCATGTGAGGTACTACCACCCTAATACAGGTGACATGCTGGGGCCAAGGAGGAATAAAACTGGAGTCCAATGTGCTGTCATGGTCCCAAGTCAGTATAAGGGACATCTTTGCCCTCCAAGTGTGCACCAAGTGCTGCTCTGACACGCCTAACAACTGCCACAGACAACTCCCACCCCAAGGGTTATTTGCATTTTCAATCAGTTTGATTTTAAGTGTGTGTTTTCTGCATATGTTCATAGAACAGTTGTCCACTCTGTACTACAGGTCACTTGTGCACATTTGCTGGCTACCCACTTCCTTTAAAGGGGATTTTTGTCCACTGTTTTTGGTTACATTACAGGATAACCCATGCATGTATAACACTACACCAACCTGGTTTTTGCCATTCAATTTCAAAACAAGGAATTCCATTTTTAACACGTGTCCTGACTATCCTGTGAAACAAAAGCAGACATGGTACCAACTTCACTAAATGATTTTGCTGAAGTAAGAAATGTGAAAAATCACAAACCTATAGCAAAATTTTAATTTTGTAAACTATGCAAATTAATCAGAGGGAAAAAAATTCTATTCCTCTATCAGTAGATTTAGTACAGATTCTAAAAATCAGATTTGCTTTTAATATCTGTAATTTTTTCATTGGTGCAGGTAAATAATAAACTTCAGTTCTTGACTTTGAACATATAAACAGACCATTAGTGAACGTAAAGGTCATAAAAAGGTACCAGATGAGCATCACTGGAGAGTGAAGTCCCCTTCTCACAAGAGATACAAAGGCAGTGATACTGAAAAACTTCTTCATACTGCCCTGCCTATGGCCCTCAACCCTAGCATGGGGACAACCTGAAACAGTAGTTGTGTCTCTATTCATTAACTCCTTTTGTCTCTTTGCTCAGACTGGAGAGTTTTGAGCCAGAGAGATATTGCTTGGGGGGAAATATTCATTTTATCTCTATTGTGCAGTTTAGTTAGGTGTTGTGTGTGTGTGTGTGTGTGTGTGTGTGTGTTTGCACGCGCATGCTGCCGATGTTTTTTTGTTACACTGACAGTTGCAACTGAACAGCCATCAGATGATAACTTAATCTCGCTATTGGCAGTGGATTTGAACCAGCAACTTAGAGGTTAAAAGGTTCCACATTCTACTAACACTCCTACAAACCATTCAGTCCCGGCTTTCAATATTTCTTTGGAACAGAATTCTGAATAATCACCATTGATCCTGCAAAAACTCATCTTACCACTTGTGCTATTGCCCATCTGTGAGCAGTCCCACTGAACTCAATGGAACTACTCACAATAAAGTAAAATGTGTAAATGTGTGCTAAAACAGGTTTTAGGCACTATTCCTGCATATATGGAACTGGATGTGCTACACAGAAGCAGAAGGGGAAATTACTATCTATGTAATAGGCATAACTCTGTTCAGTGGTGGCTTTGCACCCATGCAGGAAAGGAGAGGTAATCGGATGTCTTTGCCTATCCATGACGGTGCAAGACTGGTGATGAGATTGTCACAGGTACATACTGGCAATGTGTGTGGGTATATCATCTAAGCAGTGCACAGCCTCTCTGCATCCCCTTTTTTGCTAATTGGTAATAGAATTTGATGGTAATACTGAACTGAAAGTTTAACAGAGTTAGACAATAATGATATTCTGTCTTGACAAGAAGTATAGTAGAATTCAACAGCAAGACCATTCACTATTAGCCATAAGAGAAAAACCAGTAAGTATGATAAGAACTTCAGCTCCCCAGCTGTAACCTGTCACCTACTAAGATTTATAGACCACAGGCCTGATCGTGCATGGACTTCAATGAGCAAAGACTCATGCCCATAGTGCTTTATCTCATGTATAGTCCCACTGAAGTTGATAAGACTATGGCTAAAAGTGAGGCTGTGAAGAATCATGTCCTATAAACTAGCATTAAAAGAAACTTTTGTACACATTTTACTTTACATTTTATTTTTGTGTAGCCACAATGACAGAAATGCAGCACTGGTTTAAGCTTTTATCTTTTTCGAAAGGCAGCACATAGTTCAAGGATGAGGCAAAAGGGGGAAGTAAAATTTACGTCCGTAAGTAATAAGATTTTCTCCAGTGACAGAAGTGAACAGAAACATGGAGTGAATTAAAAAACTGCACAAATTACATTACCGTATTGCCTGCAGCTGCTCTGTATCTGTCTGACCAGACTTTCTTTTGATCATGTCATAGTGTGTCAACAGTGACAACAGTTTCTTGCAAGCATAGTGTTTGGTCCATTCCATCTTCTCAAAAGCAAGTCTCTGTTAAGAAATGCAACCGTAATATCTTCTTATTTTGTTGTTACAGTGTCCTTAACAGTTATCTCAACCAACACTTTAAATACGTATTACGTTTTATACATCGGTTTAATACCCATCTTATGGTAAGACACTAATGACCTCTCAGTGCAAGACGGCAGAATATTGGACATCCATAAAAGGATAGATATAGCAGCCTACTCAACTGAGAGTTAAGGGAGCAGTTGTGTAATAGCAGCAGCATGAATGGGAAGGCCACATCGAAAGCTAAACATTTTCTCATCAGATTCTGATAACATATCTCTTCCATGCATGCACACCCACAGATTTTTTATCACCTTCCACCAGAGTACTCATTAGTGGTCCACTGTCTATACACCATTCAAGTAAACAGTGCAATCAGTCTCAGAAGATGGAACATCAAAACAGATCTTCTGCCCTGTCAGAAAAGGTGAGCCTTAATGTTAGCCTTAGAGATGACCTAACCAAGAAGGGTATAGTTTCCAACTTCAGTACGTCAGCCCCAAAACAAAATGCAGATGGATAGTTCTCCGTTATGCCGCAAGAAGCCACTTGGTAAGGTTCCACAATTATGTTGCTGGGTAATCCGTAAATCAATCTGGAAGAGTCATTGTTCCAATGGACACTGAAATCACACAGCACAATAAACCTGGGAGAATTCTATACTGGGCACAAGAACAAAATCACTTACTCAAGGCATAAAGGGCTGGCCTATTTAAGCCCTGTGATTAGCACTAAATGGAATCACCAATTTTTGCATTGTAACGATCAGTCTCAAATGTTACCTACAGACTTTTAGACAATGCTGTTCTAATGCAAGGGGACCTCTTCAACTGTGTCGATTAAATACAATTTGGTGTATACATTTCAATGTTTCCTTTTGTATTGATAGAGTACAACTAAAACACATCTTAGAATCTGATTAAACGTATAAGTGCAGAGTTCTTACTGGTAGGCTATTGGTAGTCAGGCTAGTTCAACAGCACAATGAAGGCATGGTTTATAGCACTAATCCTCAGAAGAGCAATACAACGTCAATATTGAAACAAATTTCTTGAAAAACGAGAACAGCAGTTCACAATTTTTTTTATTTTTATGATGGAGCTCCCTTTGCTACAAATTAGGAAATGGATATTACCTTGTGTCCTTCTTACCAACCCATGACATTTGCCACCAAATTCCTTTTTATTCTGTCCAGTCTCTCTCATGTGTTCTTTGCCCCCTCTCTCCCTTGCACACTTTCCTTCTCTCTATAGGGTTGTTATTTTTAGATATTTTCCTCCTCCTCCCCCCACAATTATTTTCTTGTTTACTGGATCCTCCTCCTACTTTCCCACTAGGCAGAAAGATACATCCTGCTCAACCACTACGGACCTATCTATTAGTGGGCCAGATCCATAGCTACTATAAATTATACTAGTTTCACTGAAGTCAGTTGTGCTGTGCTGATTTACACCAGATGAGGATTTCATCCACTGTACTTGAAAACAGTGTTAATGATACATTGGTATCTCTCTCTTACGCATACTGTAGGCTGATAAAATCTATATCCACTCACATAACCTCTAGGAAGCATGCCAGAGCAGATATTTAAATTTTTAGGAATGATGGACCTTCCCAGAAAAGCCTCGAAATTTGGTAGGTGGCAATTCAGAACTGGTAAGTGAGAGCTAGCTGCCATAACAACTCAACAATTCAGGACAGGATGTGAAAAGGAACTTCAGATCTAACTAAGGCTGCAGTACTTGTGAGTGATCCTGTTTTCCAGTTCCTCTTACTACATTGTCCCCTTCTATAGCTATTCTAAGGCCTTAATTTCAGATTTCCAAACAAACATGTATATTAAAGTTGTTGCAAGGTTCTTACATTCTTCCCACTGATAAAAGTTACTAATTAACATTAATATTCTCAAGTGCATTGCATACTAACAAATGCAACATGTCAGAGAGCTAGATTCTCTATGTATCATTCTGTACCTGAAAAGACAATAAATCTGGCCTCTGGCGCTCCATTATCCTGACCAGTTTGTTTTTGTTTACAAGAAATTCTTCGATAACCTTGAAATAAAGCAAAAAGAGGACATTTAGAACAAAGTTAGCTGGAAATCCAATTCACTGATTAAAAATGAACCTTTAGCAGGCTTTTTAGTTACCTCAGAAAATGGAAAGCCCTCACAACCTCTAGCTTTTCTGCAAGTAAAACACACACATTAGGAACAGGCTAGAAACATGTGTGATGCAGGACTTGCATGCTCACCCTGCACCTGAAAGCAATGAGGAGCAGTTCATTTTGAAGACATTCCTACTTTCTGATATTGTCCTCCACTGCATTTGTCTGTTTCACTCGCTCTGAACAATGCCACTCACAAAGGCAGCAGTATTGGCTGTCATGTGGTTCACAGGACTTAACACTTCCACACAGTTTACATCCACTGAGCTCATGGTCCTTACAAGAACCTACAGAAAAAGGAAGAAAGAGAATGAGATGAACCATGTTTCCCAAACTACACAAGAGTGTTTCATAAAGTTGAGTATACGTGGGTATATCGCCAAAAGCTGCTGTATACAGAGCTAAGCACACTAGCAATACTGAGTAAGAGTTACAATAAAAATCCGATTTTTCGTTAGTTCAAATGTTGCAGAAGGTTATTCTGTAAAATTATCTCTTTAAAGACCCACAAATATCATGCATATGTGACACAGTGACAAAACTGTGGAATAAATGACTCTCTTTCTCTCTCTTCCCACTCCCCTTCCTCCCCCTAAAAATTTCTTGCTGTAAGCAGCATAGGGTTTGAACTGAAGGTGCCAGATAGATGGTGCCTTGAGATTGAATGCCACTTTAAAAATAAAATCCAGACACAGTAAGAAGAATAGCATTTGTCTTCTGCTAATATATCTCAATCCTGTCAATGGAGGGCCCACCAGCATGAATGGCTGAGTAGTTCGGTCTCAATGTCAGTTCAGTCTTTGCTCTCTTTATTGACACTGCCAAAAAGGTGCCAACTATGACGGCAGTTTGTGATGTAAATACCTGCCCAAACTAGACCTACACCACCTAACAGCAATTCAATAGCAACATCTTCTGCACACCTCCAACTGAGTCTAGGCTTGTATCAGTGGCCTGCAGGTTTAAAAAAAGGTCCTACTCCATCACCAATCCTCAAGAGAGACCGTTTATATTTTTTAAAGAAAGCTAATCCAGAAGTTGAGATCTGCATGAAAAGCAATTTTTAATGCAAGTCATTTAAAATATTTTAAAGGGCATTATCCTTTTTCAAAAGGTATTATACAGTAACTCCTCAATTAAAGTCGTCCCGGTTAACACTGTTTCGTTGTTACGTTGCTGATCAATTAGGGAACATGCTCATTTAAAGTTGTGCAATGCTCCCTTCTAATGTCATTTGGCAGCTGCCTGCTTTGTCCACTGCTTGCAGGAAGGACAGCCTGTTGCAGCTAGCTGGCGGGTGCTTGGAACCAGGGTGGACTGGCAGCCTCCCAGCAGCTCCCCACTCCCCTAAGTTCCCTGTGCTGCAGCCGCCCAGCTATCAATCAGGCAGTTCAGCTGTCCCTCCCCCCACTGCCATGTGTTGCTCCTGCCCTCTGCCTTGGAGATGCTCCCAGAGACTCCTGCTTGCTGTGCAGGGGGGGAAGAGATGGGGATAATATCAAGGTGTTCCCCTCCCCCCTGCACCCCACTTACCCCTTCTCCATGAAGAGTAGGGAGAGGACATGATGGGGAGAGACAGAGAGAGCTTGGGGCAGCAGCTGCTCTCTTAAGTTCCTGATCCACTTAAAAAGACAATGCACTTAAGAGTGGGTCAGCTTACTTAAAGGGGCAGTGTGCATCTCTCTCTCTCCCCCACGCACAAGGTGTGCGTCTGCCTCTGTCTGCTATGCTGCCTCCCCTCCCTTGAGTTCGTGCTGCCTTGTGTGAGAGGCTACATTAACAACCCTTGAGGGCTCAGCATTCCATGGGAAATATCCCTCCCTCTTCCACCTTCTAACTTCACCACCTCAACCAAGCTTCACAATCATCATAGCGGTGAACTGTATTAAATTGTTTGTTTAAAACATATACTGTGTGTATATCTATATAATATATAGTTTTTTGTCTGGTGAAAAAAATTTCCCTGGAACCTAACCCCCCCAGTAACAATAATTCTTATGGGGAAATTGGATTCGCTTAATATCGTTTTGCTTTAAGTCACATTTTTCAGGAACATAACTACAATGTTAAGTAAGGAGTTACTGTACTTATAAGGCTCCACAATGGAGGGAAGCCTCATTACCTAGGGACACTGCTGCGGGGGAGCAAATAAAATGTACATCAAATTAAAACAAAAATCTACTCCTTTTCATACCGACCTGGATGGTGGCACACAGAACAATGAATCATCTTGTTAACTGTTAGAACAGATGCATTACCACGTTGAAGCTGTCCTTTCCATTGATCAAACCTAAAATTATATTACAAATGTTAATATAATACAATCCCATAGCTTATTCATGCAAATTCTACCACTTAAATTAAGTATGGGCAAAAAAAATCATACCATCTAATTCATCCTCTTCAAATTATTCAGTTTTCCATTACACAATCTGTTTCAGTAAATATACTTTTTGAGTATGTACTATGGATTGTTGGGATATCTAACTCTGAGAGTCATTGGGGCAATAGTCATACCAGATAACATTAGAATCTAAAGACCCGATCCAAAGCCCTTTAAAGTTAATGAGAGTCTTTCCAAATTAATTTTGTGGGCTTGGGATCAGGATCTACCTCTTCTGATCCTGCAAACATGTATTACTGTTTGCAAGAACAGGAACTAGGAGTTAATGCAATTTTAAGCAATAACTAACTTTAAAAAAAATAGTTTGTCTGGAAGAATGTATTGTTTGAATACACAGCTGATCATCATGTAAGAAATTTAATATTTTGTTTCCTTAAAAATTAAAACATGAGTAGCATAGACTCAGGTTCAAAGTGCATCATAAAACTGTCTTTCAATAAGACAATTTAAAACACTGAAATATTTCAGGAGACAAGACAAACTTTAACTTTACCTCTGTAGTAAACTTTGACCTCGCAAAGTCGCAATTAACTTTAAAGCTTGTTCTTTTCCAACTCCTGGCACTCCCTTTTAGAGAGAAGGAAACATGGTACATATTAAAGTTTAAACTAATGTAAAACATTGATATCTTTTAGGTGTAATATAACACTATTTTGTACAGTCTTTCACACAAACTGCATCTCAAATGCTTTACAGAATTCATACATTAAAAAAAAGAAAAGAAAAGAAATTCAAAGGACTGAGTAGGGGAACATAAATTGGTTTTGACTAAGATTTGAAATGAGCAAAAAGGCAGACACAAATAGGAAAGTAGTTTTAAATGACAGGAGATGCAGAAAAGAGTCATGCACTACCAGTGGCCTGATAGTGTGGAAGAAGAGAGAGGAGGTACCAGTATTAGATGACAGGAAAGTAAAGTAGAGAAAAAACAGCGACAGGAGCAATTTCAAGAAGGGTTGTAAACCAGGAGGGTAATTTTCAACTGTGTGTCTTAATGCGACTGGAAAGACAATCAAAAGAGAAGGTCACATTTGTTTACATGTCGCAGTAGGGGAATAACATTCTCATCAGCAGAGGTCTGAGAAGTTGGGACTTTGAGGAGTTCCATGGAGAAGGGAGCTTCCATTGTCTCGATAAAAAGAGATAAAGGCATGGGTTTGGATTTCAGAGAGACAGTACACACCATAATATATTCAATATTGTGGAAGTGGTGGAAGACAGGTAGAAGACAGGCTAGCAGACTTCAGGCCTTGCAGGAAAGGTGGGCACTTAAGGAACCTTTGTGCCCTCTCAACTCTGGGTTGCTCTAGGGACTGGAGAGGCTCCTGACATAACCTACAAAGTCTAGAACCTACCTTATGGGAGCTTCCCCATTCTGCTCTCTGGGCCATAGCACTGCCCAGAAGCTTCTCAACAGTACATGCTATACTACAGTCTTGCCATTGATATGTCCAACACACACTTCTACTTGTGCCAGTGACTCTTACAGCTCATTTATGCCATGTGTAAAGGAGCCAGAACAGGAGTGAGAATATCACCCTGGATCTTAAATTAAAAAAAAAAAAAAAGTAACAAAAGGATTAATAAGCACAAAAAATCTTTACGAAAGCCCACTTGCCAAATCAAAATAATGATTGTAAAGGAGTCACTTTAAAGAACATTTAATTTTTAATAAAAAGAACCAGTATGTAACTTGCTTCTGAAGATAATGACAACTATTCACACACCAGAAAGTCAACAAAACAAAGATTGCTACCTTAAATAGTATCAGAAAACAACCAACGCTCTCACAACACTACCATCATTACAATATTAAAATGACAGGAAATCTTCAGTTAGCTTAAAAAGTATTTTTGCTAAAATTTAGCCATCAATTTTGATTTCCATGGCATCTGGTAAATAGATATATGTTGGGAAAATACTAAAAGAATGATGAGAGAGACATATAAATTTCCAAAACAAATGATGTCCAAGGATTCTTTTTCAAACTTTATACTCCCTGGGTGAGAGAAATAGATTTGGTATTTTCTACCTGAACCTTTCCTGCAGAACATCATTAAATTAAATAGCAAAGTACTTCTACAATCTTTCAGGAAAAAAAGTTGTGCGGATGGAATAACTAAGTGGACTGGGTGTGAGCAGCACTGGAAATCTAGGCAATCAGCAAACCCAGTTAGGATAACCATCATAACAATACCAAAAGGAAATATCCAAATTGGCTGCAAGCCTCTTAAATAAAAACAAAACAAAAAATCAGCATTAACTGCTGCACCAGCTAAACAAAAAAAAATGCTGAAAAAAGATAGCAGGAAAATATACATCTTCCTCAATATCCAGGATTTCATGAAGAATTTTAAAAAATTCAGATGCTTCTTGCTTTATATATAATATGGATTTAGCCATCTTACTTATGCAGAGTTAAAAGCACCTTGAAGTGAATTCATTACAATTAAAATCCCTACTGTTTACACAAAATTAATATGGAGTTGTCATAAGATTGTAGTACATCTCCAATGCAACTACAATGGGTCAACCCCTTGTAGACATGGTCATCTGGGAAATATGTTTTGTTTAACTGAACTCTAGATGGAATCTAGTCCACAATTAGACATAGCACAGAAAGGAAGAACAGAAGTTTTGAAAAACAAATTTACAAGTCAGTGAGAAAGCTGCATGAGAGAAGGCAACTTCAACTACAGCAACTGGGAATTGGGGTACTCACTTGGAGGGGCAGAGGCTAGGGAAGACATCGAAGCCAGACTGCCATCACAAGATAGTTGAAACAAGTACATGTAGAGTAGGCTCTTTAGGTTAGGAATTTTTTGAAAAAAATGGGTTTGCACACTGCCTAACAAAATAGGGTTCTGCTCCATGACGAAGCTCCTAAGTGCTATCACAATACAATTCATTAATTAATATTAAATAGAAACTCTTGCTTTAGTAAACATCTGATACATTAATGAGGAAGAACAAGAACTGAATTTTTCAAAATATGTATGTGCATTTATGCCATCTTGTTCTACAGGACAACAGAAGCTGAAGGAAAAGCCCAAAAATCTAAGAGTGACAGGATGTCAGAGATCCATAGGAAAATGGACACACTGCAACTATCTATTACTTTGGCTAAGGATACAGTCAGGAGTGCCTGCACTGACCTAAGAGAGGCAACGGAGGGAGCTGACAGCCAGAGCTCTCAACTCCGCTTGCTGCTCCCTTTCTGGAGCTCAGCTGCTCCACGGGTTCCCAGCTACCCATCAGGGCTCCTGCTTCTCTGCCGGGAATGAAGCAGCCACCCAGGCTCTGAGCAGGGATCCCAGACAGCTGGCAGGAGCCCAGCTGGGAGTAGGGAAGACTTTATTATAAGCTGAATTCCACATTAATTTTTTAAGCATTGAAACCAATGGCATGATTTGGCCATTTGACAGTTTAAGGGCCACAACAGAGTTGTTTTGAAATCATGCTAAAGCAGAGATTTACATCCTGATTCACCCAAGCACTTTAAACACACACTTAAGTGCTTTGTTGTATTGAAGCCTTAGATGAGATGATAACTCAAAAAATTACTGCCAAGGGACTGGGCCCAT
The DNA here is from genome assembly GCF_025201925.1 of Gopherus flavomarginatus. Classification (NCBI taxonomy): domain Eukaryota; kingdom Metazoa; phylum Chordata; order Testudines; family Testudinidae; genus Gopherus; species Gopherus flavomarginatus. The sequence continues at coordinate 194,093,041 of NC_066620.1, read as the reverse complement.
AAGAAAAAACAAATAAAGCAGTTTGGTAAAAAAAAATGTTTGGAACCCTTGAAGAGTAAGACAAGAGTGCAAAATGTTTGGACATTGGGAAATCCAAGGTGACAGAACGAGAATCTGCTTGTGTTAATGGAGAACTGAATTCCTGAACTCCTGACAAACTTGAGTTTGAGAGAGTTAAAAGCCAGAAGGGATCATCTAGTCTGACCTCCTGTATACCACTGGCCATTACATTTGCAGCTATATTAATCCCTATCACATGGGATGGTGATCTACTAGCCAGGCAGTTTTATTTAATAGTTTAACTCTACTCCCTCCATCCCCTTCCCCCAACTCCCAATTTGATAATGACTGCCAATATATTGGGTAAAAGTAGTTACTGAAAAATTGTGTGGCAATAAAATGTATAGATCTTATTAAATCAAGTAGCTAGTTGGTACTAAACTAATGTAAATTTGAGGGCCTTATGTTTGTATGACAGAACTGTGTCCTATCAAATGTTTTTGTATAGGTAAGAGCAACTGATCACTTCAAATAAGCTTAACATATGTTAATTAAGGCTCTAAACAAAATAAAGACAATTTACAAAAAGGGTAACTCAAATTGCTCATGCCACTTATGAACAAATAGTAGTCCTGAGAGCTCTACCATGGAGGCATTTATTGACACAGTAAATGTAACAATGATTGCTACTTTAATTTTCATTTTTTACAATCCATTGTTCTTGTAGCACCACTGGTATGCATGGCTTTTTACAAAGTCCTTACCCTGAGGAGCTTGCAGTCTACACAGTACAGCTAAGTCATATGGCTTGCATTTGCAGCACAAACATAGGTTATATCATCAGCATAATGATTAAATCAATAATTCAACAGGATTTGGGATCTGGAAAGTTGCAGCTGAATAAACTGGACACCTGACTGTATAGCTTGAATACACATTTAAAAAATCAATTAGAAGTTTGTCACTGGACAGTGGCCAGCCGCTTAGGCATCTAATTACAGCATGTCAATCTCAAACTATTTCTAAGCAATGTATCATTTCAGAGGTAACTAACTAGGAACATGGAAATAAATGGTTATAGTCGAAGTAGAATGAACCACCTCTTATTTCCTTTTAATACTACAGCTATCAGGAAGTCACTTCAGAAGATAACCAGTAACAACTTCTTGAGGTTTTAGAAGCTTCCTTTGAGAAACTAAACAATACTCTTCAATGGCATAAGGATATTCTGAAATCATCTTTGGCTCAAGACAGTTTCCATTTAGATAAGGTTAAGCTAATCAATAAATCTTTCCCTCATCTATCATATATTAATGATTTCCAGTCTCTTATGCACATTTTGTCTGTAAAGTGCCAAACACTCTTATAATGCTTTAGAAATACCAACACCACCACAACTGCCTAAGAAGAAGATTAGTAAATATCAATTCTGATCACAGCAACTTAGCTAAAAAGCTGTTCTATATAAGAATTGGGTGGTGTTCCTTTAGATAGTTTGAGAGCCCTTTAATAGACGTTACTGCTGTCTATGTTTTCAAAGCCTTCAGAACCCTGCAAGGAGCATGTTGCATATACTTAGTAAACATGGTTATTTGGGGACCACCCCCCCACCCCGTGAACTTGGTTCCTTCATATTATGTTTCTTCACCTAATTATTTGGTTTACATTTTAAAGCAGTACAGACAGAAGCTGCTATATGGAGTTACTCTCTTCCTCACACTCTTCACTCAAGTCTTCACTCTGGAGGTTTACTTCTTTTCTGACTTATGTTTCATTCTGCCACCTTTTTCTCACAGATTTTTCAAATTGTAGATGACTGTGCCTCCCTTATCCTGTCCAAATTATCATCATCTATATTAGGTCAGAGCAAATAACTGGTGGAATGCAAACAGAGCCAAGTGGAGTTGGTTCACAAGACTTTCATTAGGTTTCCTGACACCTTTTCAAGGCTAAAAGATGTTCTTCCTTAATCCTGTTATGAAAAATATTAAATGATAATCTTGCTTGACAAGCCCTAACCTTCATCATTTTGCTACTTAACTTTTAGCTCCGGAATCAGAGCAATTCTTCCCAAATATGATTTTATGTTTTCATGTTTCCTGATAATGAAAATAAAGTTCAGAACCCTACAATACATTGAAAACATAGGATAATTCCTCAAAAGACTGATACCAGTGTTTTCAGAAGAGGATATGAATTCTATTTCTATTGACAAATATGATGTGTACAGCACTGATCAGTTACATAATTTGTTTTCAGATTTCTTTTCTTTGCATATTAGAAATATCTTTTACAAAGATAAGCAATGTAATATGAGAGTGAGCGAGCAAGCACGCATGTGTAGGAAAAAAGAGGAGTTGTGATTGCTTCTCTGCAAAGCCTTTTGGTTGACAACTCAAGACGTTCAGTCATAAGAAGCCAGACAGACAGACACTGCAGAAAGAAAAGTGAGACCTTTTCTGGAATGGTGCAGTTTTTTTCTTAGCTCTTTTTTGATATTTCACCTATTCCCTCAGGTTTCTAAGTTAAGATTTCAGTAGAAGCACCTAAGGGTCAGTAGTATTACTCTTTCTAGGAGGTCCTGCCTTCATTCACTTTTACTGAGCTGCAATAATTCAAGAGCTTTTTTGAGTATTACAAAGCCAACTCACTTTAGAACCACATAAGAACCCAATATGTCAGAGGCTCCTAGTCCATTGTACTTTAGTTATTAAATCAGAGGTGCTGTGTTTTCTTTTTGCCTGCAAAGCACTGCATTAAAAAAAGGGAATCCGCTCCTGGATACTCCCTTCCAACAACACAAATACCCACTGCTTCATTCTCAAATTCTTCATTTGATTCCCGTAACTTGATCTTGGTCTTTCCATACTACACACCAGTACATATAGCAAAATTGTTTCTTATTCACTTGTGAGCTAATTATTTTTTTTTAAGTCAAAAAGTTGTCTTATCAAAGAGGCCCTGCAGACCATTAATGCTCCATGATTTAAAGCAGAGGTTCGCAGCCAGGGTGTGAGGAGTGTCAAAGTTTCTAGGGAGGGCAAAGAAAGCCTTCTAATAATGCAGAAATTATAGTGTGTGTGTGTGCGCGTCCCAAACACCACAGGTCACAATGCCACTCATTCAAATATGGCCCATCTTGACAGAAGGATGGCCGGGCCAAATTTGAGAGAGTGGTGTTGCAACCTGTGGTGCGTGGCCCCCCCTAATCTGAGCAAACGAAGCCATCTAAGCACTGAGTGCTAGGTGGCAATACCCTTTTCACTATTTTGGGGAGAAAAGGCTCCAAGCTTTTTTTTTTTTTGTTTTAAAAGGAGCTAAGGTGGGGTGATTCAAAAAAGTTTAAAACACCTGATTTACAAAGACACCAGCAACTTGAAACAAAAAAGTCATTTTCTTCAGAAATTTTATTTCTGTTATAAGTTATTCCTAAGGCTTGATGTAGAGTAGGAAGTAGTACCAGAAACATTTGCCTTTAAACAGAATTGCAGGAAGATTATAGGGGAGGGGAGGGAACCTCTCTATTTGAGTTTCTTTGCTCTGGAATTAATCCTGAGCCTCAGATGTCAATGGCAAAATTCCCAATGACTTTGTTAGAGTGGGATTAGTGAATATGTGCAAATTAAATTAAATTGAATTGTTCACTGCCTGTGGCATCTCCTGTGTCTTACACTACGGTGATGAATTCACTCTCATATGCCGCTCTGGGGCAGTTCATAATAATATTTTTCCTTAGCAGGAGGGTATTTACCAGCAAAAGCAGCAGAAAAACAAAACATCACAAATTGAAGAGATAGCAGGAGAGTGGAAGAGGGATAAACCCAGGCATATTTATTATTTCTTTTAGAGACACTCCAAACAAGCTTCCAAACATCAATATGGGAACAAATCTCACTGATTTATTCTATAGTATTTTGACGACATACTATTTAAAGAACACATCAGAAAAGTAAATTATACACCTCTACCCCAATATAACACGAATTCTGATATAACGCGGTAAAGCAGCGCTCCGGAGGGGAGGGGCTGCGAACTCCAGCAGATCAAAGCAAGTTCAATATAATGCGGTTTCATCTGTAACACGGTAATATTTTTTGGCCCTCAAGGACAGCGTTATATCCAGGTAGAGTTCTTTAAGTTCTTGGTTTCTAAAACACTCTACACTCGAGAAGTACTTACTGATATGGGTATCAGTACTGGTACTCAAGGTTCTGTGACAGGTACTATAGGACATGTTACACCTCTCTGTTTGAATAATATGCCTCTGCCGTGTAACTCAGTACATTCTAATCTGCAATAGAGCTTCAGCTCTCCAAAGGATAATAATGTTGCATATTTGAGAGACTAGGGCAAAGAACTCAAGAGCTATTCTTGGCTGAGTGGCAGTAGGGTGACCAGATGTCCCGATTTTTGGGTCTCTCTTATAAAGGCTCCTATTACCCCCAACCCCTGTCCCGATTTTTCACATTTGCTGTCTGGCCACCCTAAGTGGCAGTGACAGACACAAATGAGGTTTTAGACTGGTAAACTGGATTTGGAATCGCTTCACTTTACTTGGAATGAAGAAACAGTGGGGTAGACAAACCATCAGAACAGCTTCATAATGAAGTGCTCATTGCCATAGTTTGCAAAGAGTAGTGCTCATCAACCTTTATTGGTAACTTCCATTTCAGCTCATCTTTTTCTAGTCAAGAGCAGCAGTACTTACAAAACGAGATATTATTTCCTCTCACCTTCCTCTGTATGCATTACAGCAGCAGTTTCCAATGAAATGTCAGAACATGCAGTATCAGGTGTGTCTGGTCACACCAGACAAATGCATTTGTTAGACATTTCTTTAAGCCCTGCAGCAGAAGTGGTTAGCTCCCCAATTTCCATACAGCCATGCTTTTTGGTCAAATCCACACTGTGTCAAGAACAGTCTACCAGCAATCACATCTAGAAAGTTATTACTGATTTCTCCAGAGTGCACAAGGGTTTTTCTGGCAACTGTGTTTTCCATAAACATACTGTAGACTACACCATTTTCAAACACGCTTGTTACTAGCATAGTTACAGCCATGGTGTGGAGAGAAAGCATAAATCTAACGGACGAAGTGTGAGACTGGGAGCTCAAAGTTCTAACAGGCTCCTAGCTGCCTACACCAGCTCTTCCACATATTTGTTGCATGCTATCTAAATTTGTTTTAGCTTCTTTATCTGTAAAATGATAATACTTACCTATCTTACAGAGTTGCAAACGTTAATCTTCAGTACAAAGTATTATGGAAATGTCTTTACAGTAGGAGTTATTAAGGTACTTTCCTCAGCTAGATGTCTGTAGTCTACCATGCATTTCATATATTTTTATACATGCTCAAATCTTAATTGGTACTGTATGTTCAGAAAAAATAAGTCACAGGAATATGGTAAATAATTAGTTTCCTCACCTTAGGAAGATAATCACAACCAAGAAGAATTGCTAGCCCAATCAGAGACTCTCTGTCACAACATAGTTTCTCCTTAATAGAGGACATTGTATAGCAGTCAACATGTGGGTCCTGCAAGAAAAATATTACAGCTGGAAATAGTGTAGGCAGGACCACAGGTGACTAGGAAATTGACATGTTGCTGACAGGTTAACAGCAGTTTGTCCTACTGTTGTTGTTCAACTGCTAGCCTAGAGGAGACCAAGCCATTTGTCATTGTTATACAAAGTATGATTGACATAAAGATTGACCACATGATTTTAAGAACTGCAGCTTTCAAAATCTACATACAAATGTTACTATTTTTAAGTAAAATAATTAATCAAGGATTAGAAATTTAACCAACATCCTAGGCTTATAGAATGACAAAACAACACTCTGAAGCTGCAAAGGATCAATAAACAGGAGGAAGCTGTCTTCTATCAAAAAATCTGAACTTTAAAAACAAAAACTTAAAACCTCAACAGATACTTAGACAACTACAGTAAATACCCATTTTAATGCTGATTTGAACACCTAATTTAAGACATCCCACTTTGAAAACTGGGCTCTAGTTTACTCTGTACAAATGTATAGCAAACGAACACAAGCAAATTGACCTAAAACATTTTCTTTTTTAACATGTGCTCCCAGCTCTGCCTCTTCATTCCATTAGTTCTCACAAAGATACAAGCACTTCTTTTAGCTGAACAATAGTTTCTTATACCAGGATACATTTAAATCTTCAATCTTTACTCCATTTGCTACCCCATTTGCTTGATGCCCTAGACCAGGGGTCGGCAACCTTTCAGAAGTGGTGTGCCGAATCTTCATTTATTCACTCTAATTTAAGGTTTCACGTGCCAGGAATACATCTTAACATTTTTAGAAGGTCTCTTCTATAATATATAACTAAAATATTGTTGTATGTAAAGTAAATAAGGCTTTTAAAATGTTTAAGAAGCTTCATTTAAAATTAAATTAAAATGCAGAGCCCCCTGGACTGGTGGCCAGGACCCGGGCTGTGTGAGTGTCACTGACAATCAGCTCACGTGCCACCTTTGGCACGCATGCCAGAGGTTGCCTACCCCTGCCCTAGACGTAGCACAAAATAACTCTCTCTGCATACTACAGAAGAGTGCAAAAGAAAGTTATTTGTTCTGCCTTCTCAAATGTATCAAACTACATTCCTAATGCATCTATAATTTTAACCAGGGTGGTCTGCTTTATTGGATACGTTCATTTTTGGACTGGTCATATTATAGCTTATTATTCAGATGTACAAGACATGGTGTCAACAGTGCTTGATTTGAGGAGCAGACATCATCATCAAGTGTGAAAGCGTTACATATTTTAATCTGTAAGTAAGATGCAAATAAGTGAATTTGCATTTATTTAAGCCCTAGACCTTTTGCTTCTATAAGTACACAACTGTCACTACAGGGCTGTGTCCTGTAGAAAATTTACAGCTTTAAGTCACATAAGAATTCATGTAATAGAAAACCTAAACAGACAGCAGCTAATTTCACGTTTATTAGTCAACTCAGCTGTTTTTCTTATTCATTCAGTGCTTGAACACTAATGAATCAAGTGAAGCAAATCTGCTGTATAAAAACAGATTTTAAGCAAGACCAAATACAGGAAGACAAAAGTATGATACTGTTAGTGATGTTAATATAGTATTTAGCCTGTATATTTGCCTCAAATAAAATTTTGGGTTTTGTTTGCCTGTTTGACTTTTGATATTTTTACTAATATGTGTGAACAAAGACATTGTGTTGCATTTGCCCACAACCAGATGGGGTTTATAGCACAATGAGAAAAGACAAGGACATGAGTTAAAGTGTTGCAGGTTTTGGTGGGAGTTTAATATACATGACTGCCTCAACTTCTATCACAAGGCAAGACCAAGCAACCAGTTGGGAGGGGCAAGAAGGGGCAGCACAAGAAACACTAAAAAGCGAAAGAAATGGTGACTCTGGCCAAAACACAACCTCGCTCCCTACCCCTCTGATGAGGCACAAAAGAGGTGGTACCAAAGCCCCCAAGACTCATGATCCTCCAAAACGGAGCATGACCATAAATTGTAAGGGGTGGGACCAGGAGCGTGTACTACAGATATAATTAAGCTTGCTAAGGAGGAGGTGGTGGGAAAAAGGAATGGAGAAAAGCTCTGCAGTGTACAGAGCTATGGATATGCTTGCTTGAGTAATCACATTAAACATTGCATTGCCTGCACTTTGGACTCTGGTCTTCTGCTTTTTGTCTGTCTGACAAGAACCAAGAGACGGGTGAGGGAGAAGCCCTAACAGATACCATAAATATTTTGAACCATTAACTAGGTGCTTCACATTTATTTGAGCAATATAATGAGTGTGAAGTAGTCTGAAGGAAAAAAGACTCCAAAAACCTAACACACTACCTTTGCATTCATAGTGAAATTCCTATAAACTGTCTGAGCTCCATACAAGAAAGCATCTCCATCATCGGTGATGCAGCCATCCACATATCCATTTGCATTCAGATAAGCACACATCGCCTCCGCTTCACCAGCTGCTTGAACCCAAGGTAATCCTAAACACTCCAACATTTCAAGGCACTAAAGAAAACAAAAATATTCAAGAGAAGACAGGGATTGAATCTTCAATTATCTCTTTTTACAATTAACAATTTTTTCTAAACAGTCCTCAAAGTCATGTGTATGTCTGCAGTGGCCTTTATTATTATCATCAGCGTAGTACTTTTATTGTATGTGTCACTTTACAATACATGTGGCATTGCAAAGACTAGATCCCCGACTGAACTAACTTATAATTTATAGTAAGTAGGGACATGGTTATGTTCAATTTCACAGTACTAAACACACACTGAGTGTCAAAACACTTCGCATATCAGATAGGCTCATCAGATTTTTGAAGGAGAGGCTGGAGGATTGGCATACATTGCTTAGGAGGCTTCTGTGCAGAAAGAGGTACAGAAGCAGACAGTGAGCGAAGCTTGGGTGGAATATAAGCAAGACAAAGTATGAACAGGACTTCTTAAACTTTCATCATGGATCACACCTTAATGAAGTGCCTCAGGGATCCATGTCCCCTCCCATTCATAATCACATAACATCTCTGTGGTAATTACAGCAATTGCTTAAGTGGAAAAGTAATAGATGGGAATGTGCAGAGGAACAGAGGAGCCAATCCAGAGACTCAAGAAAATTGTGCACGCGCATGAGTGAGGTTGGGGACCAGGGGAAATCATGGTTAGAGCAGCAGAAAAGGAAGGTTATCTTTGTAGAAGCATTGTGTGCAAGCTACCTGAAATGACTGTACTGAATTATTATGGTGCCTTCTCTTCACAAGTCAGGATTTTGAACAAATCAGAAACACAAGAGTGGCATAGTAAGAATTGCTGTCCTAGTGGAGCGTAGCTCACTCCAAGCAGCTTGACAACATTAATATATTTTATTCGGGTTATTCATCCAGTGCCTGATCCAAAAGCCACTGAAATCAATGGGAATATTTCCACTGGGTTTTGGATCATGCCCTTGAAGAGGAATAAACAAAACAAACAAACATCTTCCCTCATTTCATTCCTGTCCTAGAAATACTTTTCCAACACTACTAAAAACCTTATGGAAGTACAGTTTACTTCAATCACAAAAGAAACCTGGCAAACAATGAAGCTGACATTAAGCACACCTCTACGTCGATACAACGCTGTCTTCGGGAGTCAAAAAATATTATCGCATTATAGGTGAAACTGCATTATATTAAACTTGTTTTGATCTGCTGGAGTGCGCAGCCTTCCCCTCCTCCAGGAGCACTGCTTTACTGCCTTATATCGGAATTCGTGTTATATCGGGTCACATTATATCGGGATAGAGGTGTATCTACAAGTTTCTAATTGTTCTAGAATGTTACTTAACAGGATAGTAGTCATTGTGGTCCAAGGCCCACAATTTCAACATGCAAATTGATATTGCCATGTATGTTTTCATGCCACAAACAATCATGTAGTACATTATATTGATATGAGAGCAAAGAAAGATCTGAACACTAAGGAAATGAGGAATTAGTAACGAAAGATATCAACAAACAAAAACTTTCATACAGATTGACAGAGCTATTTGTGCTGCAATCTTGGTTCTCTCAACCTAGCTAAATACATTTCTTACCAAACATTTTCACAGCTAACTATGTTAACATGGCTACTTTCCTGGTTCATAGACCTAGGTTATTTATGTAATGACCAAAAGCATTCTACGTGTTTTAGAGCAGTGGTTCTCAACCAGTGATTCAGGGCCCACTGGGGTACCATGAGCAGGTCTCAGGGGGTCTGCCAAGCAGGGCTGGCATTACACTTGCTGGGTCCCAGGGCAGAAAGCCAAAGCCTCACCATCTGGGGTTGAAGCCCAGAGCTTCAAGCCCTGCCACCCCAGCTGAAGCCGAAGCCTGAACAACTTAGCTTCACAGGGCCCCCTGTGGCATGGAGCCCTGAGCAGCTGCCCTGCTTGCTACCCCCTAATGCTTGCCCGGGCTTTTATATGCAGAAAAACAGTTGTTGTAGCACAGACAGGCCGTGGAATTTTTATAGCATGTTGGGGGGAGGGAGAGGAAGCTCAGAAAGAAAAAGGTTGAGAATCCCTGCTTTAGAGACATATACACAGGTCTACACAACACTAATACGTTTATTAGGTAAGTAATCAAAATATAAAAACAAAAAGGCTTATGAGGAATTAGCTTGAGAGATTGGTAATAAGATACAGAGCCTTTTACCTCATAATCACTAGTCTGAATCCAGCACAGATCAGTAATGAACAGACAGACTTGTCATGCAACAGCTTTTAGAAGAACAACTAGAATTTCTATCTGCTTTCAAATAGATGGGTGTCCTGATGCCAAAATCACCAGGACAATAGTCCACCTTCTTTCCAGCATCAGCAAAGAGATTAAGGAATGGAACAGAGCAAGTCAGGTTTAAGGCGCATCCAAGGAATGGTGAAGAGAGCTTGTGCTAACACTATCTGTGTAATGCCTATTGTGCACTTAGCTAGAGAAGAGTCTCCAGCATTGTCAGCCTAGAACTATTAACAGGCACTATATCCACTTACGATTTATTGTCAATATGTATACCATGGGAGTTTAATAAAAGTGTATTGGAATTTACATAGAAAGGGGAGACTACTAAGTTTGTAGACTCCAGAATATGCATAATAATTTTTACGTGCTAATTCAAATGATCATTCTGCACTGAGTGACACTGTTGTGTTCAATGCTGTACAGTACATACGGGAACATACTGCCCCAAGAAGTTTATATGAACTTCCAGAAAAAAAGCGGGTTCATAAACTCTTAATACAGAAAATTACAGGACTAATATCCAATCTCAAAGTGATGCCATTTTTTTAGGGGGCAGAATCTCATTGAAAAATCTGTCTGGAGTAATTTCTGTCAGATTTTTTTGTAAATTCTCTTTTTTTCCCCCTCCCTCTCCATTCTCTAATACCACAAATAATGAAATTCCTCTATCACTCACCTCTTTTAAAACTGATTTAAAATAGGATCTCCCTGTTTTTGCAGCCCTAGGTTTTTTCAAAGACCCATAGCGGAGCTCATTCCTCTTACTCATTGTTTCTGCTTTCAGCTTTGGGGCATCCCCCTCCATCACAAACACCAATTTGATCTCCATTGAGGTTAAAGAAGAGATTCGAAAAAATAGATTCCTGCATTAACAAAGTAAACAAACAATTTCACTGAAAAATTTAGTTATAAATTAAGTCTCATGACAACTGATGTGTATACCCTAAATGGAAATTTCATGTTGGTCTGAACTTCATAATGAAACATACATGGTTTCAAACCAAGGAACAAAAACAGCAAAAGAAACACCAAAAGGACAAGTAGATTATAGCCCTAACCCAATGCTCCTCCATCCACCCCAAGAGTCTATAGCTGCCATTTGGAAAACATCTACAAACACATCAGAAAATATTTCAGACCATTCTGTATTGCAAGTCTTTATACAGGTACGTAACTATAGAGAGGAAAGATATTCATTTTTCTGTGGACTTATTGCTCAGAAGAACTTCAATACCTTTTCATGAATTCTGTATTATAGGAATATATTCTTGTTCAGCCTTCCAAAACTGTCATGAAATTTACCAGCTCATGAACAAGATCTGCTCCCAGACCTATCTCCATACTGATGACAAAGGGAAATTGGAAGGAGGGAAACAGACATCCTGTTAAATCCAAGGTTAAAATGTTGAGAATACCTCAGATGCTATGGTGATCAGTGTGATATAAAATTCAGATACATTAGAAATAACATTATTTTTAACATACTGATTTATATATTTATTGTGAGCAAAAAGAATGTTGCATCTTTCATAACCACAATTTTTCCTACGACAGTAATACTGAGTTGACACAAAGACAATACATTTTTGTCATAATCCATTGAGCTGATATTCAAAAGCAGCAGAACAAATATTTAAATGTGTTAGATTGATTTAGAAAGACTACTGCTTAAAAATATTTTAGATAATATACTACAACTGAGGAGAGATGAACTGACATTTCTGGAGGCTGAAACCCTGTTTATGTACAGAACAAATATAATACAATCACTTTCATGTAAGTTTCCCTAAAATGGCTTAGCAATGTACTTTTAATCCTGTCCCCATGAAAGCTTGTCTACAGTGGTGAAATAATTTTTTCTCCAGATCCATTCAGCTTTTGGTCACTCTGCTGAAAGTTCTTAAAAGGGTGCCAGTTAGGGCGATCTGTGTGATGTGGATATCTCCATTAGAAAACTGACTGATATTTCCACACCACTGTGATCAGAGTAATAACTTTCTGTTACTAATAACGTGATTAGTAACTTACAGATTTGAATCAGTGTCCCCATACTAAACAATTTTTTAATTAACTGCTGATTGGCTAAGGCTGCATTTTTTAAATTGGTCAGCTATCTTGGGTCCCTAATATGAGACATTTTAGATGCTATCAGAAAAAGGAGTGCACCCAGAATTTCAGTTGAAGACAGTTGGCGCTGTGGACTCTTACAACTTCAGAAAATCATCCACAAAGCCTCTTGAGCTGGGTCCTCAAAATCTAAGAGATCTAAAAGCCACTGGTCACTTTTAATAGTAAAATTCTAGTTGTCTATAGCTCCACATGTCCTCTTTTCAGTCCTGTTTGCACAAGTCAATACTTTGGAGTTACAGTCACTTTGATTAGTTTGTTCTTTGAACAAGCATCAGACACATCAACCAAATATGCACATACTCGGTCAAGGCACTTCATAATGGCTCTTGCAGAATGATCGGCACACACTGAGTAAGTGGTTAAAACTATACGGTAATATGGACTACCATGGATTTTGGCATAACTCTGGGAGTAAAGCAACAAACGAGCAAACTATATCATACAGATTCAAACACTTACCGGTTACAGTTACCCACCCAAAATAAGAAGAAAAAAAAGATACTGTACCTAAGATGAGGCTTGGTGACTACTCCAATCATCTTTTTAACAGTCTGTGCCTCACACACCCATAGACTTAAATCAACAGCAAGGGTTTTTCCCCTGAGACTGCTCAGATGAACATGTTCTTTCACAGGCTCCAGGATCTGCCATAGATTAGTCACTCCCATCGTCCTAAATTCTGCTTTGCCAATATGAGGGCATCAGCTGTAAAGACCGATTAAAACAAAAGTTCACAGCTCAGAATATGGAATGTGGCAATTTCTGGGGGGGAAGTAAGTGCTCTAAGTACTTCTAAAAATAAATGTTAATGACTAAGAGAATGACACAATCAAGCCATCCAAATATTTAGAGTCTGAAGTTTATAGATCACTTGTTTAATGGATGAGCTTCTTGTAGGACAACTTGTATTATAAACAGGCTACAGTCCTGTCTGAACTGAATGGTGAAAGTGTCTAGTTTAAAAAATCACTTCCATCTACATCTTAAGTGCCTCTTTCTCACTTTCCATGATAACTGAATATCTACTGCCCCAATCCTTTCTCACAGAAAATTCAGATTTCTATGAATAAACATATTTCTGTTCAACTACAAGAAAAGAGCACGGATACATGCCATTGGGTCTTTCTATCCAAAAGTGAGGGTGAGACTTTGAAATTCATACTCCTTTATTTCTTCTTGAAGTTAACACCTGAGAATTACTTTTATGGAAATAGTGCTTTTTGTCTGCAACCAGAAAGACACTGGGACAGATCAGCAGCTGGTGGAAGTGATCACAGCTCCACACTGGAGCTATGATCATTTATACCAGCTGAGGATCTACCCCAGTATATTAAGTGGGATACATTCCTTTTGACTCTCTCTCTGCTTATAACTCTAAATTTATAGAATCATAGAATGTCAGGGCTGGAAGGAACCTCAGGAAATTCTTCCTTTCCTGAACCTTCCCTCATCCCTTCCTTTTATCAGATTTCCTTTTCTTCCTGTCTTCTCCTCCTCTTTCCCATCCTTTTGCTCACTCCTCTCCCCTTCAGTCTTGACTGACCTACCTTTCCAGTGCTGTTCTCACTTTCACCCCTTGCCACTCTTAAAATATCAGCCTTTTGCCTATACCGTGCTTGTTTGTTACTGTCCATTTCTTCACCTCAATGCCAATCTATTCATCTTGGGAGGAGAAGGAATACATTTTCCTTATGCTTATTTCGCTACATTTCAATATGAAATAAAAAAAATATATTTAAGTCTAAAATCACTTTTGTTAATGGTTTATGAATGTCTATTTTACTTTTGAAATAAAGAAAATCTCTCACAGAAATGACACAGCAGTCAGGTTACAGAGTCACATTAAGAAAAATGATTGTGCTTAAAGAGTTTTACACTACTCTTGGAGCAAATTGTGACCATGTAGGTAAAAATTGTATCAAATAGGAAGACAACCGTGGAGAAGTTTGGATACAGATGAGGAATGCTGTCATCTAGTGGCCTCTTCAGCATGTGGCTTTCACAGAAAAGGGGTATCAGAGAAACAGTGTTAATGCAACACTAACATATGAGTATAAAGCCCTGGGATTCAGCTAATTGATAGTCATTTTTCTTGTTCTCATTGCATGAATTACAAGTTGTTCTAATTGATGGGCTTCTTACTACTGGTTTTCAGGGGTTACATTCTCCCAGTAGATGGTCCGTGCTTTGAAATTTGCAGCTCCTAAATCTGTATTAATTCACTCAAATAAGTGGCCTGATTTTCAGAAGTGCAGAGCATATACAGTTTCCTTTGAACTGAAGCAGGTTTCTGGGGAAATCACTTGCAGCTCTGGGTGGTTAAGCACCTTTGTTCCCCTGCCCCAATCAGGTCACTTAATCAGACTCCTACCTTTAAGAATCCAAGCTTGGAAATATTATCCTGTTTGACCTTTGAAAGATTTCTGCTTTAGTTTATTACTGGATATTGGTACTTTTGCTGTTGAGCAAAGGGTTTCTCTGCTGGCTTTTGAAGCCCAAAGGCCGCTGTTTCTTTTCAGAAACATAATGGTAAGGTGACCCGTTGCTTTGCAGTGGGAGTCAATATAATTTTTCAAACAAATACATCAAGAGAAAAAGCACATGCCTGATAAATTGTAGTATTGCATCTGCAAAGAAAACTATTCCCCTTAGCAACAATGTAGGTTTCCTTTCTCTAAGCTACTTGAGAACTTCAGGAGACAAGCACTTCATTAAGCAAGCTTCCAAATCCTGGGAAATCCCAAAAATTATTTAATTAGCTGATAAAAAGCTGATGACATATTAACCATTTTTGTGCCCTATGGACATTTGGAGAGCATCTAGTAATACAAGTCAAATACATTGGCTTGGCTATGCTTCTGAAGTTTTGTATACCAGAACAAGCATTGTTAAGAAATTAAATGGCACTATCCGAGTGCAAATCTGGGAAAAAAAAAAAGTATGTGTTGGGCTACCTCTTGCACTGTAAGAAAACTGATGTTGTGAACAGCACAGGCAAGAGACTAGAAAAGGGAAGCTGACATTTTCCTCACTCTAGTTTCTGTGTTTACCCTGACACCCGGGGCTGGCCTGTGCCAGCCAACTGGAGGTGCAGAACTGTTCCACTGCTGTGTAGACTTCAGGGCTTGGGCTGGAACCCAAGCTCTGGGATCCTCCCACCTTGCAAGATCCTAGCACCAAGACTCCAACCCAAGCCCAGAAGTCTACACAGCAATGAAAGAATCCTGCAGCCCAAGATGGAGTGGTGAGTACAGGGCAGTGGCGGGTGTCTAGTTGCTGTGTAGACAGAACCTCAGAGATGCTTGTTAGGATATAGATATTCAGGCCTGTCTGCAAAGGCCTATACTTTAAGAGTTTAGGTGCATTCTTATTACTTAACTAGTTATAGAGGTATAAAAGAAAGAATCAAAATCAGTGTCTGCCAGAGTAAGGGCCTTCTCTTACTGTGACAGTCTCAGGCCTGGTTCTTAGGCTCAGGCCTTCTGCTAAGTAGCAGAGGCAGCCATAAACTGGCAAGTGTATGGTCACATCCTCACATTCCAAACTAGTCACATTGAAATAAGGTGCTATTGGGCTGTTAGGAATACAATCCTGTCCTGATACTCCTATCACCTCCAGAGAAAGGGAAAAGCCTAGAAAATGTAAAAGGAAACTTAGTTTGATAGCATCCTGTTTGGCAAGAACTCATTTATCAATAGCTGGGATGTGAAATCCTCTTTCTGTGTTGTTCTATCACTGTAGTCTCCATTTCTCTATTGTTTGTCTGTATAATCTCTTTCTCGTTCTAAGAGTGTTTCTGTCTGCTGTATAATCAATTTTGTTGGGTGTAAACCAATTAAGGTGGTAGGATATAATTGGTTAAATAACCATGTTACAGCATGTTAGGATTGGTTAGTTAAATTTCAGTAAAATGATTGGCTAAAGTATAGCTAAGCAGAACTCAAGTTTTACTATAGACTCTGCAGTCAATCAGGAAGTAAAGGGGAAATGGGAACAGGGACTGAGGGTGGTAGAATTGGGATCATGTTTTGCTAAGGGGGGGGGGAATGGGAACAGGGACACAGGCAAGGCTCTGTGGTGTCAGAGCTGCAAAGGGGAACATTAAGGAAGGAAACTGGAATCATGCTTGCTGGAAGTTCAGCCCAATAAACATCGAATTGTTTGCACCTTTGGACTTTGGGTATCGTTGCTCTCTGTTCATGCGAGAAGGACCAAGGAAGTGAGAGGGTGAAGGAATAAGCCCCCTAACAATGCTCATTTGCTAAGTAGCAGCCTCAACAGAATATATTTAGATAAATGATGCTTTAAAACTGCACAGAAGTATTCTCTTTTGCCACAGTAATACTTTAATATTTCCAATGGTTACCTTTAAAATATAGAAAGCCTTGACTAGAACATTATGCAGGGTGGAAATTAACTTTCTTACCACCTAACTGGGACTTCCAGCTTTTTGGGAGGTGAATGAGACAACACTTTGCAAAAAGCCCTTTTGATGTTACCATTTGTTGCCTATAAATCAGTCTATGTTTCTTATATAGCTTCCTATAATCTCTGTGTTAATTGGTTTATTAGTACCATGATGACATAGCACATATGTATTAATGCACAGGGAGGATAAATGCATCAAAAAGTATTTCTAATTCCATAAACATGCAAAAGTAGCTATATAGACAAAAATGTGGCTAAGGCAACTTACAAAATGAAAAATAAAATAAGTCAATGTTTCTCAACACCATAATAAAATATTAATTTATAACTACGGAAGTGATTTTTTCCTTTCCATGATTCAAACAAAGTATATTAGTTGTTGAAGTAGGTAGACATGCCATAATACATTTTGGAAGTTCTTTTATTTTTGTCATTTAAATGATTTAGGTGCGAATCCAGCTTGCAGAAAGTTGCACTGTCTAGAATGAGGCTCTTTGCAAAGACCCATCTGAACAGATTTTATTTCAGGGGCCTTAGTTATACCAAATCTCCATCCCACCTTCTATATTTTAGAGAAGGTAAAATCTTCACAGCGGGACCTTATTTTTCTTAAAGTCTGTAAATCGCCCTAAAACACTGTTGATGTTATTACAAAAACAACAACAAAATTTAGGGAGTTGATCTGGCTTCCACAAAGTGAACTGCAATACAGTCACTGACATCAGGTCCAGGACAAACCAGCCTTTAAATGTTTAGAGCTAGTAAGTCTATAAACAATGAACATTTTACATGATTACAATTAACTCAACAAAAACAAAAGGAGTATTTAAAATGAGTAAATGAATTTAAAGTTGATGACTGTTAATGGTTTGCTTCAGACAAGTCATCTGACTATGCAAATTTATCCAAGAAATCTTGGCCAATGCACCTCAATTCTGCCCTGCCCTTCCCGTACTAAGGGTATGGCTACACTTGAAATTTAGGAGCACTGCCGCGGCAGCGCTTTGAAGTGTGAGTGTGGTAGGAGCGCCAGTGCTGGGAGAGAGCTCTCCCAGCGCTGCACGTAAACCACATCCCTTACGGGTGTAGCTTGCAGCGCTGGGAGCCGCGCTCCCAGCGCTGCGGCACTGATTACACTGAGGCTTTACAGCGCTGTATCTTGCAGCGCTCAGGGGGGTGTTTTTCCACACCCCTGAGCGCGAAAGTTGCAGCACTGTAAAGTGCCAGTGTAGCCAAGGCCTGAGAGATCTCCCCACACAGGAGAGGTCTGCAATTACTTCTTCTAAACTACAATCCTCACCAGTATTCCAAGTCCTGGATCACATCACAGAGCTTTGCTAACACACCTAAGCTCCCAAAGTGCATCACCCACTACTATTCCATTTGTGGGATACCCTCTTGTTTTCAATGGGACAAAAGAGAGGGAAAAAGTTTTATGAAATGAAATGAAACACATTCTATGCATTTTAGTCTTACTCTTCAAATATAAAAAGACATGTTGCACAAGATTAAATACTTGCAATTCTTTCTGTAAGTAAGTAAAACAAGAATACAACCATTAAGTCCTCATGCTTCTAGCTGGTTAGGCTGCATGCAATGCTGCATCTACCCGTAAAATCAGGGCAGGCTTTAGGCCAATTCCACCAATACCCCAGAATCGGGCCCCGCGCCTACGAGGGCCCCGAGACCAGTGAGAATCTCTTCCCTGGCTAGTGGCATCTTTTTAATTTTTACTCACCCGACAGCGCTCCGGGTCTTCGGCGGCACTTTGGCGGCAGGTCCTTCAGTGCCGCCGAAGACCTGGAGCGAGTGAAGGACCCGACACCGAAGTGCCGCCGAAGACTCGGAGCACCGCCCAGTGAGTACAAGCCCCATGTGTTTTTTTTACTTTTTTTTTTTTTTTTTTTAATAGTCATCCCTGCTGGGGCCCTGTTGAAACTATTCGAATTGGGCCCTGCACTTCCTAAAGCTGGCCCTGCTAAAATACTAATACTTTTACCAATCCCTGTGTATTCTCAGCATTAGGGGACTTTGGAAGGGGGGAACGGAAGAGAACCACTAAAATCTTGAACCCATTATGGTCATAGGCATTGAGTTTCTCTTTTCCCCTGGGGTGCTCCACCTCCATTCTGCTCTGAGGGCCCCCCCTCACCCCATTTCTTCAGGCTCTGCCCTTACTCCGCCTCTTCCTCATCTGTTCACTGCCCTCCCCAGAGCCCTGCCCCAGCCTACAATCAGCTGTTTTAGGGTGCCACCAAACAGCTGCGGCTGGTGGGTGCTGAGCACCCACTATTATTTTTTCTGTGAGTGCCCCAGCCCCAGAGTACCCACAGAGTCAGCACTTATGATTGTGGGTACTTGGATGGCCCACCCAGACCTAAAGGTCTATCCACTCACTCAGGCCACAACTAAATTCTTGGGGCAACAAATGAACAAACAAAAATGGAGGGAGGGTCAAAGGTTAAAAAGCAGGGAACTTGAACAGAAAATAGAGCAGGGAACACTCAACAATGCACACTGCTCCTGAAAAACATCCAGGGAGCCAGTGGACACTGCCCAAGAACTTGGTTCAAAGGTATGAGACAAGGGACCAGAAATAAACCCCAGTCACTGAGACACACCCCCGTCCAGCTTCCTCCTCCTGGTGTGACGGATGTTCATCTTGACCAGTGCCAAGAGGCTGACAAAGAGATCTTGTGACTTTGTGGGGATATGGAGGTAAATGAGGTGTGGGGAAAAGTACACCCAGAGCCTCAGTAGGAGGTTTATCAGGTTGCAGTCCCTCAAGGCCACTGGAGTAGAGTATCCCAAACTGGGAGAGGAGTTGTGGCTCCAGGGGCAGGGGAACATGGGCAGGGCTAAGAGGCCCAAGGCTGGGGCTGCAGTGGGGGCAGGCAACCAAGCCTGCAGTAGGGTGTGGAGCAAAGGATGGGGCCGGGGCCAGGTGCAGAACTAGCAGCTGGGCTGGTGGTGCTCCTGCCAACCTCCCCCCTCCCACGGTGGGGGCTGGTCTGGGCCCTGCTGCACCCCCCAAATGTCCTTTGCACCCCCTAAAGGGGTGCATCCCACAGATTGGGGGACCTCTGCTTTATGCAGATGTGCACCACAGTCTCCCTTTTACTACAGAAAGAACAAGTGTTAGGGAATTCTGTGAACTGCACCAGGAGCACAGGCGCACATATCTGGCTCCATGGAGGAGCTGTTAACTAATATCCCTGGTGGGCCACCACTAAACCCCTGCAACTCACTCCTTATACTAGGTCCTTAGCAGACTACAGGCTGTGCTACATCCAGGTTTCCTGTACTGGTTTCTCGGGTGCAACAGCAGCAGGGTGGGGAAATGGAAAACTGCAGTGTGGATAGGGGAGAAGGGAGACAAAGAAAGAGCCAGGGCTCGAATTCAGGTCCCCACAGTGGGAAGCAGATAACAGCTTGATAACAGCCTTGATAGGGTCTGAATACACAAACGCATCCCCAGGACGCCAAGCAGGAGCAACTGGGATACAAGGCGGGGCTGGATAGTTTAGCGAGCCCGGGATGTGACATGGGTGGCAGGAGAGTGAGGGCAGGGAGAATCCGGGGCGGACCAGTGGCAGGGGACCCAGAGAGAAGGGAGCAGCCCAGGCAGGGTGGGGGGCTGGAATCCAACCTGGGAAGGGATGACAGGAGGGAACAGCCCAGGCGGGGTGGAGGTTGGGAACCGAACTCGCGGGGGGGGAGGGGGAAGAGGAGGAACAGTCCAGGCGGGGCGGAGGTTGGGAACCGAACTCGGGGGGGAGGGGGGAAGAGGAGGAACAGCCCAGGCGGGGTGGAGATTGGGAACCGAACTCGGGGGGGAGGGGGGAAGAGGAGGAACAGCCCAGGCGGGGTGGAGATTGGGAACCGAACTCGGGGGGGGGGGAGGGGAAGAGAAGGGACAGCCCAGGCGGGGTGGAGGTTGGGAACCGAACTCGGGGGGGGGAGGGGAAGAGAAGGGACAGCCCAGGCGGGGTGGAGATTGGGAACCGAACTCGGGGGGGGGAGGGGAAGAGAAGGGACAGCCCAGGCGGGGTGGAGGTTGGGAACCGAACTCGGGGGGGGAGGGGGGAAGAGGAGGAACAGCCCAGGCGGGGTGGAGATTGGGAACCGAACTCGGGGGGGGGAGGGGAAGAGAAGGGACAGCCCAGGCGGGGTGGAGATTGGGAACCGAACTCGGGGGGGGGGGAGGGGAAGAGAAGGGACAGCCCAGGCGGGGTGGAGATTGGGAACCGAACTCGGGGGGGAGGGGGGAAGAGGAGGAACAGCCCAGGCGGGGTGGAGATTGGGAACCGAACTCGGGGGGGGAGGGGAAGAGAAGGGACAGCCCAGGCGGGGTGGACGTTGGGAACCGAACTCGGGGGGGGAGGGGAAGAGAAGGGACAGCCCAGGCGGGGTGGAGGTTGGGAACCGAACTCGGGGGGGGAGGGGAAGAGAAGGGACAGCCCAGGCGGGGTGGAGATTGGGAACCGAACTCGGGGGGGGAGGGGAAGAGAAGGGACAGCCCAGGCGGGGTGGAGGTTGGGAACCGAACTCGGGGGGGAGGGGGGAAGAGGAGGAACAGCCCAGGCGGGGTGGAGATTGGGAACCGAACTCGGGGGGGGAGGGGAAGAGAAGGGACAGCCCAGGCGGGGTGGAGGTTGGGAACCGAACTCGGGGGCCGGGGGGGGGGTTCACAGGAGAGAACAGCCCAGGCGTGGTAGAGATTAGGACCCGAACATGGGGGAGGGAGGGAGGAGGAGGTTACAAGAGGGAACAACCCAAGCGAGGTGGGATCCGAACCAGTATACAGGGAGTCCCGTCACGGCGTCCCACTGCCTCACTCAGTCTCGGCCTCGGCGTCGGATTCGTATTTGGCGCCGGGAAGCCTTCCCCTTTTCCTCCCGGAAGCGGCTACGCCTCCGCAAGATGGCGGGGCGCGCAACCGCTCGCGCCGCGCGTCCCCACGCAGGGGCGGGGTCCCGGGGCGCGTGCTTTCCGTTTCCGGCCGGTGCTTGCAGCGGGGAGTCGAACGGCCGGAAACGGAAAACAGGGAAAGTCGGTGCTTGCAGCAGGTTTAAAACCTCAACGGCTCCTAACGATACCGGCTGTTCGTTCTCCCTTCCACCTCCCCGTGAGGTAAGAGGCGCGGCGGGGGAGTCTCTTCTCTTCTCCTCGCCGCGTGCGCGGGCCGAGCGGGCGCTCAGGCACAGCAATGAGCGCCGGCAAATCGCCCTGCTCTCATGGAAGGGGGAGGAGGTCGCCTGAGTCTTCCCCTCCCCCCCGGGCAGCGCGTTAGGAGGGTGTCCCTGGTGGCCAGGCTGCAAAGTCCCATGTCCCCGGCGGTGGCCGTGGAAACCCAAGGTCACATTAACGTGGCTCTTGCTAGTTCATCAGAAACTGTTGCGTTGGCTTGTATCACAGGTGCCAGGAAACTAGATCCTGGTTTCGTGAGCTCTGGGGGCCAAGGACCCCATTGCACTCGGCGCTGGCCAAACGCAACAAGGCAGCCCCTGCCCCAAAGAGCTGACTAGGCAAAACAGGCAGACTCCGTGCTTCCAAGGCCAGAAGTGACCACTGTGATCGTAACACATAATTGCCTGCAACTAATGCCCATTTCAGGTAGAGCTTATCTTTAGCAAAACATCCAATCTTGAGTTCAGAGCTGTCAATGATAGAGACAGCAAAGAGTCCTGTGGCACCTTATAGACTAAGCATGAGCTTTTGTGGGTGAATACGCACTTCGTCAGATGCATGTGCCATGATCTTTGTACATTGTTCCCATGGTTAATTACTGTCACTATTAAACATTTTTGCTCTGTTTCCAGCTTAAATTTTTCTGGCTTCAATTTCCACCCATTGGATTGTGCTCTATTATTTGTGTGCTAGACTGAAGAGCCCATGATTGAAAAATTCTGGTGTAAGCAGCAGAGAGTCCTGTGGCACTTTATAGACTAACAAATGTATTGGAGTGTGAGCTTCCGTGGGTGAATACCCACTCCATCGGATGCATGTAGTGGAAATTTCCAGAGGCCTCTCGTAGGGGCCCCTAGTGCTCCCAGCCTCTTGCAGCTGTCCAACGGCTTCCCATTTTGTCATGGATATTTTTAGTATTTTCCATGAATTTTTCTTTATTGCCCATGATCTGTCTGTGTCGTTTACTAAAAATATCCATGACAAAATCGTGGCCTTAATTATCATTTATGCATTGTACACCACGACACCAGTTTAACTATGAATTCCTTTATTAATTCCAAAGGCTAAATAATATTTATATAGTTGCTCTAAACATGACTAAAAAGTCAAAATAATAAGTAATTTACTATCAAATAGTAATATAAAACATTTATAAACATTTGATCAAGATATTTACAAACGGGCTAAACTAGGAGTGCTTGGACCATATTGGTCAGATTCATCTTGGTCAGGCAGGTATTAGCAATGAACCCTTACTTTTAAATACCTTTTAACAAACAAATGATGTTATTACCAATTATCTACTTCATCTAAAAACAATTTGAGACAATTCACCTTTATTTCCAGTCTTCCCAAGGCCTTTCCTCCCTATCTCTTTGGTCCTTCTTGCTGATCAACAGTTTTTCCCTTGCATCTGGGTTCTCCTAGACCCTAATTTTTGAAATAACAGTGGTATGTGTTTTTCTTTACAACACATATTTCTTTAACCAAACTTAAGTTAACTTTAATTCTCTAATATTATATTCTACACAACATCTAAAACCTGTATCAGGTTCATTTCAGAAATCTATGAAAGGGGGACTTTGTCTCAGCAATGACAAAGAAAGCCCAGCTTACTGATAGCAGGTGAGGTGATTTTACCATTTTGTGCCTTTATCTGTTGTCTTATCTCTCTCCAGTCAAACAGGAAGTAGGATGGAACAGATGTAATCCTGGTGAAAGGCCTTCTTGATACTGTTTTTTTGTCCTTAGGCTGTAACTATGACTTTCAGCATAGCCTCTGCGTTGTCTGTCTTTAATGATCAGATGGACAGAGCCACTTGTATGCACTTGGGATTTCTCTTTCTTGAGCCTCATGTGCTGAGTAACTTCACTTGCTCTGTTAACTTTGGATATGTTAAATTCTTTAAGACTGGTAATTTTGTATTTTTTTTTTAAATCTAAAACTACTCATTGTCTGCCGGATAGTACTTTATCCTGTAGTGGTAAGTACTGAGTGTTCCTTAACACCTGTTGACTTCAGTGTTAGGGCTTCTAAGCACCTTGCATAAGGTGTTTAGCAACTTGTAGAATTGTGCTTTTGCTGTATATACATGAAAGGTATTTTTCAAGTAAATCCTATGGCATACAAAGTTGAGATCTTGAGTAGAAGAACTTAACCGGTTAGAAGTCTTTTAACATTGGAGAATTATTTTGAAACTGTTGACATTTCTGGATCCTGCAAGGACTTCTGCACAGGCTTAGTTTTACTTACTGGGCAGACCCACTGAAGTTAGGGGGAATGCTTAGATATATACAATTAAATATGTGCATGAGTGTGTGCATGATTGAAGCTTTATTGTTCCTTCTTGATGCAGAAGTGTGCTCCCCCCCATGCTTTGTGTAGTGCTAACCATACTTTGTACTGGAATTTATTTATTTCTAGAGTACCAACGTGTACTTGGTTAGTGTCATAACCAAACCTCTGAAGTTGAATAGGAGCTATCCATTTACAATCCAATTTTCATCATTACCATAATTGTACCAGCACTGATGCCTCTCTGTTGGGTTTGCTCAGCTTTAGGTTTAAAAAAAAATTTTTTTTTTGTCTGATTTAATTTTCACTTTGTTTTACTGGGACTTGTCAGTATTGCTTCAAAAGTGGGCTGATTCTGTCTGTTTTCTCTTTGTGATCATTCGTATTTTTACGTCGATATAGACCTGTGTGTTACAATCTGTGATATTTTTCTTTTAGCTAACTGGAACTTCCAATTTACTGTACTTTTTCAGTACTTATGGGTAAGAGAAAAGAGGAAAGCTTTTCAAACCCTGGACTCCACAAAAGGCCAAGACAAGAATACGCAGATGAATCGAATGATGAGCTTGATGAAGAAGAACTTTCAGAGTTGCAGTCTGACAGTAATTCCAGTTCGCAGTCGGTAAGATGTGTGTCTTGTTAGAAATGACAGTTTTTAAAAAGAGGAAATAAGCAAACTGGTATAAATATAGTATTGTTTGAGGCAATTTAATTGTAAAGCAGTGTGTCTTGCATGTAGGCTGCAGAAGGAACAATGCGAAAATAAAGCTACCAGTGATGTTTCTAGCATATCTTCTTCAATTGTCCTCTACTACATGTGAGGAAACATCTTTCTTCTGGAATAATTTTTGAGGGTGCTGTCAACCATAATGATCTGTTCTTTGGATTCAGATGCAAGTGTTACACAATTTCTTGAAGCATTCTGTTTTGATCCTTTTGTAAATTCCACAGCCTGTTGCAGTCCCCAGTTCTTTGGAATAGATAGTAAAGAATACTATTTTTAAATGTAACTTTAATAATTTGTGCAATACATACTCATGGCAACTAAGCATTGTTTAAAATTAAAATCATAATTTGCATTGGCAACCACAGTCAACTGCATTATATAAAATGACTACTTTTGAGGGCAAAAAACAGGCAACCAAGTTAAGGAATTAAAATGTTTGGTTAGTCATCCAAAAACTAACCAAATAAGTTGTGATTTTATGTTGCACAAAAATGGGGGTTTGTGGGATGTATTTAAAAGATAAAGGAGTGACCCGGAAGGAGCAGTTGGAGCCACTGTAGCTTGTTAAACATATTCCAAATACTTCGTGACACTGTCAAAATAGACTCATATTTTTGAAATTATACTTTTTCCGTAAGTGCTAATTTAAAATAAAATGAGGGTGAATGCCCTCCGTACTGCTCTCTAGAGTAGCTGAGTTATAATGAGATAAAGCATTTTTTCTTAAAATATTTAAGAAGAAATGTTCTTCAAATGCAGCATTGTCTGATGAAAGAACTCAAGTTACAGATGGCCTTTATATATGCTTAAAACCGTTACTTCTAACAAAATATATATCAACATTTTGCCACTGGATTATCCCTTCTGCTTCTAAATTCAGCTCCTTCTTCCAACTTTGAAAGTTGTTTAAAAAGAGTAAAGATTATTCTAAAAAAAAAAAAAATCTATATGGTGTGTGAAAAATATTATACCACATGGAAGTTAAATAATAAAAGCATGCTGTGTAAGATGTTCATGACTCGATAACTTAAAGTGGAGAAACTGAGGCTATGTATACACTGAATACCTCTTGTGTACCTACACGCCACAGTGCAAAGCTGACTGCATCCACACTGCTGTGTGTAGTTACACATGTCCCCAGAAGTGGGGAGCTGCTGGAGCCTTTCCCCACTGCCTCCCTGCTGTGAGAGCCTTTCCCTGCAGTGTACATAGGCAGGCACTGTGTGGGCAAGTAGAGAATCCTGTAGGATACATATTCAGGTACATACCCACAGGGTTCAGGAAGTGTTTTTATTCACTGACACAGTGACTCATCATCTGCACTGCTATTTATACCCATGCTAGAGAAAGGAGTATGCAGTGTCGATGTACCCTAAAACTATCTTTGATAAGTGAAGCATTTTGATAGCTATTTGCTTTTAATACTACATTATGACTGAATTACATCACCAGCTATACATTTTCTTATTGTTGTGTAATTTGTATACATCATGTAAAGCCTTTCCATCTGTTTGTTGTCCTGTTTTGGCTACAAAAGTATCTGTGACTTTTGTTACCGTTGCCACTTTATCATCATGCTCTCATTTTAATTTCTCATTCCAGGTGACTCACTTTCATTTTTTTTCATTAATTTTGTGTGTTTGATTTATGTCATTTTCATGATATTTCTGTAGACGTCGGGGGAAGTGGGGATAATTGAAAGCATCCAGTTGAAGAACTTCATGTGCCATTCAATGTTGGGGCCCTTTCAGTTTGGATCTAATGTAAACTTTGTGGTTGGAAACAATGGAAGTAAGTATTAATTTTCTCATTTCTCTCTCAGGAGCATTTTTGGGGGACTTATCCAAAATCTAAACCAAATATGTTCCTAAATATTTAGAGCCAAAGTTCATTAAAAAGTCTTTTTAACTACAGAAAAGGAAAAGTTATTTATACAAACATCTGCTTTTTCATTAATGTTTGTCTCAGTGCTAAACAAGATAGAGAGAGGTTTCTGTATGTCGTTATTTTAATTTAGTTATACAGAACAACATTGATTGATAGTGACCTGTTATGTGGTATTATCAAAACAACTTAAACTTAATTTTGATCAACATTCTTTGTTGTATATGTATTTCTTAACTTTCAGCCCAATTTCACTACAATGTAGTGTTAAGTACTAACTTAAAATGTTAGTCTTCTACTTGTTTTTCTTGATGTCATATTTGTTTAAAAAACAAGGGAAAGATTGAGCATTAACAAAGAGTATAGCACCTTCCCATTTGTATTCAGTAATAGTTCTCATCATTTTCAATTCAATAAATGTTGTCAAAGCACAAGAAAAAGACAGAATCCTCCTGTATCTGTCAGAGATTACTTCATTCTGCCAAGGACTGGGCTTCATAACCTGTTTGGAGTTTTGTCATCAATTCTGGATCTGCTGCACGGGTCTGTGTACTGTGATTATCTCTGCAGTTGCACTTCTTTCACCCAGGATTAGGCTGCTTCTTGTTTTCCTCACCTTTTCATAGAAAGCCTTACTTTTTGTGGTAATTTATGGAAATGTCTTTTCTTCTGTTGAAATGTCCAACATATGAACATCTCTCCTTTCTGGGTTAGAACCGTCATTTGTCTCCCAGTTATCCACTTCTAGTGTTTAGTCTCTGATTCGTCTATATTGGTTAAATGTCTGTCCTAACTTTGCACTCTATACTGGGGTGAGGTAGTCTGTTAGTGTGATAATTGGGTACCAGGAAGACATTTCATTTTAATTTGGGGTGGTTGTGTGAGTTTAGGTACTGATCTAGTGTCATGAGGTTTTTGGGGTTGTTTGCTCCATTGGTTGTCAGGTTAGTGGTGCTGCAGTAGGGAGCAATGTATAGGATGAATAGTATTGTCGTTGTCTTAACAGCATTTGAGAAGAAGAGTACATAATAAACTCTACATGGCTAGGATAATTAAATATACAATCATATTAATAACTAGGGCTGTCAAATGATTTAAAAAATGAATAGTGATTGCCTGATTAAAAAAACCATGATTAATTGCAGTTTTAATTGCACTATTAATAGAATACCATTTATTTAAATATTTGTGGATTTTTTTACATATTCAAATATACTGATTTCAGTTACAACATAATAGCAAGTGCACAGTGCTCACTTGTAATTTTCTATTACAAATATTTGCACTGTAAAAAGATAAAATAAATAGTATTTTTCTATTCACCTCATAGAAATCTGTAGTGCAGTGTCTGTATCATGAAAGTGCAGTTTACAAATCTAGATTTTTTTGTTACTGCACTCAGAAACAAAACTGTGTAAAACTTTAGCACCTACAAGTCTATTCAGTCCTACTGCATGTTCAGCCAATCTCTAAGACAAACAAGCCGGTTTACAATTGTGAGAGATAATGCTGCCTGCCTCTTATTTACAAAGTTACCTGACAGTGAAAACAGGGATTAGCATGGCACTGTTGTAGCCAGTGTTGCAAGGTATTTATATGCTAGGTATGCTAAACATTTGTTTGTCTCTTCGACCACCATTCCAGAGGACATGCTTCCATTTCTTTAACTTAGCACTAGGTTTGGCAGAATGATTTTTTTTAAAACAATATATAATTTTGATGGATAATATTATTTTTAAGCACTTTTAATTTTTATCTATTTAAAATTTTCACAGTTGCACAAAACTGAGTTTTAATCATTTTTTCAGTTTTTATTGACTTAAATTTTCAGTTGAAGGATATTGCGGGATAAGACAATGGAGAGGAGATCAGACAGACAGATGTTAAGTTAAAAAAGTTAAAGTTTTATAACCAGGAAAATACAAATTGTCAACATTGTATATCAAAATATAGTAACTCTGTAACCTTAGATCAAATTCTAAGTTCTCAAGCAGCATTTTTCTTGCTTTGCCCATCTGTAAATTTTGATTATTATCGATGGAAGTATGTTTTCATCTATTCGGATGCATATAGTAAAATTGACATTTATCTACATTTACCTATAAAAATCTAATTCTTCCAAGCATACTTAGCCCATAGTTACCACTCAAAATGTTCTCAGCTGATTAAATACATCCTAGAAACTGCAAGGAGCTGACTGAGAAGATAGCTAAGCCATTAGTGTTTATCTTTGAAAAGTCATGGAAGACTGGAAAGATTGCAGAGGACTAGAAAAGGGCAGATATAGTGCACATCTATAAAAAGGGAAATAACAACAATACTTGATGCGGGGGGAAGCGGTAGATGTGGTATATCTTGATTTTAGTAAGGCTTTTGATGCTGTCTCGCATGACCTTCTCATAAACAAAGAAAATGCAGCCTAGATGGAGGTGGGTGCATAACTAGTTGGAAAATTGTTTCCAGAGAGTAATCATTAGTGGTTCACAGTCATGCTGGAAGGGCATAACGATTGGGGTCCTGTAGGGATCAGTTCTGGTTCTGTTCAATATCTTCATCAATGATTTAGATCAGGGGTAGGCAACCTATGGCATGGGTGCCGAAAGTGGCACGCGAGCTGATTTTCAGTGGCACTCACACTGCCTGGGTCCTGGCCATCAACCTGGGGAACTCTGCATTTTGATTTAATTTTAAATGAAACTTCTTAAACATTTTAAAAACCTTTGTTTACTTTATATACAACAATAGTTTAGTTCTATATTATAGACTTGTAGAAAGAGACCTTCTAAAAACGTTAAAATGTATTACTGGCATGTGAAACCTTAAATCAGAGTGAATAAATGAATCCGGCACACAACTTCTGAAAGGTTGCCAACCCCTGATTTAGATAATGCCGTAGAGAGTACACTTACAAAGTTTGCAGATGATACCAAGCTGGGAGGAGTTGCAAGTGCTTTGGAGGATAGGATTATAATTGAAAATGATCTGGACAAACTGGAGAAATGATCTGAAGTAAATAGGATGAAATTCAATAAGGACAAATGCAAAGTACTCCACTTAGGAAGGAACAATCATTTGCAACCTACAAAATGGAGAATGATGGCCTAGGAAGAAGTACTTGGGTGTCATAGTGGACCACAGGCTAAATATGAGTCAACAGTGTAACACTCTCTTGCAAAAAAAGTGAACATAATTTTGGGATGCAATAGCAGGAGTGTTGTAAACAAGGCACAAGAAGTAATTATTCTGCTCTTTTCCATGTTGATTAGGCCTCAACTGGAGTACTGTGTCCAGTTCTGGGTGCCACATTTCAGGAAACGTGGACAAATCGGAGAAAGTCCAGAGAAGAGCACACAAATGATTAAATGTCTGGAAAACATGACATGTGAGGAAAGATTTAAAAAACTGGGTTTGTTTAGTTTGGAGAAGAGAAGACTCGGAAGGACAGAACAGTTTTCAAGCACGTAAAAGATTGTTACAAGGTGGAGGGAGAAAAATTATTCTCCTTAACCTCTGAGGGCAGAACAAGAAGCAATGGTCTTAAATTGCAGCCATGATGGTTTAGGTTAGAATTAGGAAAAAACTTCCTAACTGTCAGGGTAATTAAGCACTGGACTAAATTGCCTAGGGAGATTGTGGAATCTCCATAATTGGAGATTTTTAAGATCAGATTAGATAAACACTGGTCAGAGATGGTCTAGAATGATAATCCTTAGTCCTGCCATGAGTGCAGGGGACTGGACTAGATGACCTCTCAAGGTCCCTTCCAACTGATAGACTCACTACTTTCAGAACAGATCCAAAATATATACAAGTTGAGAGAACTTTATCTGGTGCATGATTTGTCTTAATTCTTGTTCTCTGAAAATTATTTTGTGATTAGAGGTAAAAAGTCAGTATGAACTGAACTCTTGCACATTCAAGCTCTGGAAAATAATTTTTTAAACGCATTATTACCTTCTTCTAGGGACTAAAATGCCTGAGTGTTTTTTTTTGTTTGGGTTTTTTCAGATCAGGTTTTTAGTAAGATTATCTGTCCTTCATTCACAATTTAAAAGATAGGTGTTAGGTAAAATGAATAAATTTAAATTTTTCTTGTGCATTTCACCTGCTTGGACAGTCAACAAACAGAAAAATAACTAGTTGCCTCGGCTTGCTTTTCTAGTCACTTTTGCTCTCTATGTGTTCTGTCCTAGTGTAGCACTGCAATGTTAAGATTGCAGACACTGCAGAAACTTTTTATTTTCATACATAAAATAGTGATCTTTGAATTCTTTTTGTTTTGTAAAACATTTTAGTATGGCTTTGGAAAAACAAAATGTACAAACACCATTACTTCTCAGATTTGGACATGAACTACTTGACATGTTGGGAGACAAAATTAGGGATATTCTTTTCACCTCAGTGTGAATACTTTGAACTTTAGAAAGCTTTTTGTGGAATAAGAACTGGAAAAGCGGTAATATATCTCTTCCTGATATAACACAAATTCGAATATAATGCAGTAAAACATTGCTTCAAGGGGTCGAGGCTGCGCACTCTGGCAGATCAAAGCAAGTTCGATATAACGCAGTTTCACCTATAACACGGTAAGATTTTTTGGCTCCCAAGGACAGCATTGTATCAGGGTAGAGGTGTATTTTGCCAACATTGAAACGGTTGGTGTGTGCTTCTATCATATCTTTTACAATAGGTATTCTTAAAGTCTATTTTCAGTTTTATTAGTATGACTTAGATATATGCAGGTTGGACTAAAATTGTGTACACTATAATTGAATTGTATAAATAGAAGACAGTACTGTTTTTTATAAAGATTGCTTATTTGCTTTTTCAGGTGGGAAGAGTGCTGTATTAACTGCTCTTATTGTTGGTCTTGGGGGAAAAGCTACCACAACTAACAGAGGATCCTCTTTGAAAGTATTTGTGAAAGATGGAGAGACGTAAGCAAAACTGTGTATTGATGGGTTTGAGGTGGGCTGTTAGTTTGATGTTAAAGTTAGTTTGGTCCATTGAGATACAAAGTCCTTAGTTTTCCCTTTTGCTTTATTGTGCCTTTTATAATGTGTCAGGATGAGAAACAGTTTTAAAAATATATAAATGTGTGGTTTTAAAATAATAAAAATTAGTAGGTTGGACTTCAGTGTGATATCTGAAACTACTAAATTTTTAAAATTAATTTGTAATTTAGTCACCGTCTTTAACTGCTATATAAATAGAAATTTCATTTCCTGTCAGTAGTCAATTCTAAGATAACTTAAATATTTCAAAGAATGCCCATAAGTACTGAACTTTTTTTAAACTCTTTCCTTTACTTTGAGCAGCCTATCTATCCCCTTCTGCAGTGGCAACTTTCTTTTCGTCTGGAATGGGTTATCCGATACCCAGAGCTGATGGTTAATGTTCCTCTCAGCCCTCAGAGTAGAAATTCAGTTATCTATTATTTGATTTATTACTATATCACTGAGTTGGGGAGACACAAAGGAAGGTCTTTTTCTCTCATGTCAGAGCATCTAAAATTGTTGCAGCACTGCCAATCTGCATCCTACCCTTTCAGATAGATTTAAACTTTCTGTTAACATACTACTTAAAGCCTTTTTTAACGTTAGGTTTTACATGGAGCTATAGTTGAGTGCTCATAAAAGTAAAGGTCTAGTATGATGGTTAGATCCAGACATAGCGCTCAGACAGCTTTGGCCATGCATCTCAGTTTGATCTATAGAACTTTCTGCTTGGAACTCAAACTCTCCTGTGCAAACATAAAACCACGGTAGTTCTGTGTTGACCTATAGTTAGTATGAAACAGATCCAACTAACTTTCGATTGTGGCCTATAAAGGAATTGAAAATCTATTGGTGGAAAGTCTATTTCTTTATCTTGAATGAGTCAAACTCAGATATTTTAAGTTACTGTTTGTCTTAGTTCTGCAGATGTTTCGATAACATTACGAAACAGAGGTAAAGATGCATTTAAACCAGAAGTATATGGCAGTTCTATTATTGTGACTCAACACATTAGCATGGATGGAAGTCGTAGTTATAAGCTGAAAGGCAAAACAGGTTTGTCAATACTTTGTTTTTAATTTTGATTTTAAAGCATTGGAAAAAATATTTTCATTACTGTCTTTTGTATGTTCGTGAAGGATTAGGTATTTCCTGTGAGCAAATGAAAATTCAAATGGTATATGACAGAGTTAGCTAATTTTTCGCTACTGGCTCTGAGAGAGAGAGAGAGAGAGAGAGAGATGCTTGAACAATAAAATAAATAAACAAAAAATATAACTTCCATTATTTTAAAAAGTAAAGCTTAATATCTTTTTAGTAGCATATTTTCATTTCTGTATTCTGACTTTAACCGTACTGTGAAATTATTAGCCATATTCTTACATTAATTAAGAAATACTAAGTAGGACGTGTCACATTCTGACTAGAGAGAGGCTGTTTCACCACCTGCCTTGCAAGCTTGGGTTCCTCACAATATTTTGCTGCTGTCTCTCCCAGCCTGAGCCCCCTCACAAACAGACAGTCAGCATGCAGGTCACATCTTGAGTGTCTGTATGCTGCAACTTGCCAACAGTATTCCAGTCACACACTGGCTTCTACCAGTCTTGATTGCCACTTACAGGGTGACCCCAACACAATCCCAGGCCTGAATTTTCCCAGAAAACATGTTCTGCATTGTCTAGTCCTCTCCTGGACAATTCAGATATTAGAGGTTTGTTGCCCTCGTAAGGGTTTAATATTCAACAGTATTCTTTTTAATTGAAGTTACCTAAACAGTTCAGTTTAAACACAGCAGTGGATTAGATTTGATTAAAGAATTAAATGAGTTTATTTAAGTACAAGGAGAGATTTTAAGACAGTACAAGTATAAGGTGTTAGTCAGAAGTGATTGCAAGGGAAATAAATATAAAACACTTTCTAGTAACTAAAACTTAAAAAACTAGATTTGGTCCCAGATAAAATTCTTACCACCAGTTCTCAGCAACATTATTGACCAAATTCTCAGGTCTGAACCCCTCCTGAAGGCTGGGTCCTTTGTCATCTTAGGTGAAAGAGTAAGTGAGAAAGATAGGGAAAGGAAAAAAGAGCGAATCCATTGTGGGGGTGGGAGAGGGTGTTTGCCCCTCACTTTTATAGTTCAGTCATGCTATGAAATTCATTTTCCTTAGCATTACCCCTCGATAAAGTTCCTTATTACTGTGAAGATGGAGATATGGAGCTTCATTTTGAAAGAGGTTCCATGTTGTTGTTTGTTAAAATGTACATTGATCTGTTTCTGTCCCCGTATTGCTGAAGAATGTTCACTTGACAGGTTATTGCCAATCAACTTTGAGACCTGGCTAGAAGCATCAACTTCTCCTTTGTCTTTGAGAAAGTGGTTTAGCCACTCCCTAGACTTGTCTGGTAAATGTATTTCAGTCATAATTTTCAGTTTGTTAAAAACTGTACATAATGTTATATTAATAACTTTAAATAATGTTGCTGCATACATTGACTAGTGAGCTATTAGTTTTCAAGTGATACCTCAGAAGGTATATTTTGTACAGAGATTATTAGAATAGTGTGTAGAGTGTGAATACAGTGGTGCATTCAGTCACAATGTAGCAAGCTATAATTTTTTTTTACTTATCTGTGATTTTGGATATAAACTGTGACATGGGCTTTTTCATTTTTTTTTTTTTTTTTAAATATCTTCAGGGACATTAATTTCTTCTAAGAAAGACGAACTTACTGCAATACTGGACCACTTTAATATACAGGTAATTGCTGAAATATTTGTTAGAGTTCTACATTACTTGTAGAGGCAAACTGAACATTTTTGATAAAGCATCCTGCATTCTGATAAACAAGGGAACTAGTTCATACTAGCACAGTGGTATATCAGTTCACATTCTAAAGGTTATCTTCACAGGCAGTGGCTAGAAACTCAGGTTTGAAAAGGAAAAACAGAAAATTTGCTTTCTGCAGGGTATGAGTTTGCTATAGAGGTTGGATAAACAAAATAAGCAAACCAGATGTGACCTAATGTTTGGGATTCACTCATGCTGTTCTGGGAATTCCTAGCTTATGTATTGATGCCTGTTATTTCATCCATACAGTAGAACCTCAGAGTTATGAACACCAGAGGTATGAATTGATCAGTCAACCATACACCTCATTTAGAACCAGAAGTACTCAATCAGGCAGTAACAGAGACAAAAAAATAAGCAAATATAGTACAGTACTGTTAAATGTAAACTGCTAAAAAAAATAAAGGGAAAGAAGCATTTTTCTTCTGCATAGTAAAGTTTCAAAGCTGTGTTAAGTCAATGTTCAGTTGTAAACTTTTGGAAGAACAACCATAAAGTTTTGTTCAGAGTTATGAACAATCTCCATTCCCGAGGTGTTCACAACTCAGAGGTTCTACTGTAATTGGAGATCATTACAGTATCTTATGTTACTTTCTGCAGAGGGTCTGTAGATCATTCTGTTCTAGCAGAGACCTATTTGGTTAGTTTTCTTCCTGATAAGTGATTCAGGGAAGAATAATATGTACTACTATGCAGAAGACTATAAAATGTTTTACAGCAACACATATTCAACCTGTGCAAAGAAAATCTTTAGTATGTTACAACTTAATACAAATATTGTACTGATTTTATTGAAATTTCCATGCCAAGTATAATTTTTTGGGATGTGTTGAACGGTTTATGGAACTAAAGATAGTCTTATCTTTATTTCACTCATATAGAATTGATTTCAGATCAATCGTGGAGAAAATCATGGCACTCTACAGCTGTTCAATAGTCTATTTAATCATACCTCCTCCACCCCCCACCCTGCATACATGTTTACCTTCATTTCACTTCCTAGTAGCCAGTGTTCACGTCGGCCTGGTCTACACTATGAGATTAGGTCAAATTTAGCTGCGTTAGGTCGATTTAAAAATGTCTGCATCCATACAACCAACCCCATTCTGTTGACCTAAAGGGCTTTTAAAATCGACTTCTGTATTCCTCCCTGGAGAGGGGATTAGCGCTAAAATCGACCTTGCTGGGTTGAATTTGGGGTAGTGCAAATACAAATTGATGGTATTGGCCTCTGGGAGCTATCACAGAGTGCTCCATTGTGACCGCTCTTCACAGCACTTTGAACTCTGATGCACTAGCCAGGTATACAGGAAAAGCCCTGGGAACTTTTGAATTTCATTTCCTGTTTGGTCAGCGTGGTGGGAGCACTGGTAACCATGTCGTCCCCCCAGAATCACAAACGAGCTCCAGCATGGACCAAAAGGGAGACACTGGATACCTTGTTCTTTATCTCATTCTTTTTTAAATTAAGAAAGAATGCATGTTTTCAAAACAATAGTTATTTTATTTTGAAGCGGGGAGGTTGGTTGGCTTACAGGGAATTAAAATCAACAAAGGGGGTGGGTTTGCATCAAGAAGAAACATGCACAGCTGTCACACCGAAGCCTGGCCAGTCATGAAACTGGTTTTCAAAGCCTCTCTAGTGCGCAGCATGCCTTGCTGTACTTTTCTAATCGCCCTGGTGTCTGGCTGCTCAAAATCAGATGCCAGGTATCATAAACAGACAGTCCAGGGTTAATTCCTCTTTTACTTGTAAAGGGTTAAGAAGTTCACATAGCCTAGCTGACACCTGACCAGAGGAACCAATGGAGGTACAAGATGTTTTCAAAGAGGGAGGAGGGAAATGAGTCTTGGTCTGTTCAGAGAAAGTTTGTGCCGGAGTGAAGGATACAGGAATCAGCCACCTAACATTTCTTAAAAGTAGTAAGTGTTTAGAGAAGGAACGTATTAGATTGGGGTAGGCAACCTATGGCATGGGTGCCGAAGGCAACACGTGAGCTGATTTTCAGTGGCACTCACGCTGCCCACCTCCTGGCCACCAGTCTGGGAGCTCTGCATTTTAATTTTAAATGAAGCTTCTTAAACATTTTAAAAGCCTTATTTACATACAACAATAGTTTAGTTCTATATTATAGACTTTTAGAAAGAGACCTTCTAAAAACATTAAAATGGTATTACTGGCACGTGAAACCTTAAATTAGAGTGAAGAAATGAAGACTCGGCACACCACTTCTGAAAGCTTGCCGACCTCTGTCTTAGATTGTTTGTTTTCTTCTGTGACTTCGTTTTGCATAAGAGGGAGAATCAAATTGGGTTTCTTTCGTGTAACTTTAAGTTTTTGCCCAGAGGGACATCCTCTGTGTTTTGAGACAGCTTGCATGCTACTCTCACAGAGGTATCCTTTCACCCTTTTTCTTTAATTAAAAGTCTTCTTTTAAGAACCTGATTGATTTTTTCCTTGTTTTAAGGTCCAAGGGTTATTTTTTGGATCTGGGCTTACTAGGAATTGGTGGGAGTTGAATCAGTCTCAGTCCTGCCGGGAAAAACGGGATAAAGACTGCGGAAATATTTGGGGGGAAGACGAGTTTCCAAATGACTCTCCCATAAACATTTGTTTAAACTATTTGATGGTGGCAGCTACTAGATCTAAGCTGGTAAATAAGCTTAGGGGTTATCTCATGCAGGTTTCCACATCTGTACTCTAAAGTTCACAGTGGAGGTGACACCTTGACACCAGGCGATTTGCCTCAACCTCCCACCCCGCCATAAACGTCTTCCCCTTACTCTCATAGATATTATGGAGCACACAGCAAGCAGCAGTAACAATGGGGGTGTTGTTTGCCCTGAGATCTGACCTACTCAACAAACAGCGCCAGCGAACTTTTAAACATCCAAAGGCACATTCTACCAACATTCTGCACTTGCTCAGCCTATAGTTGAACTGCTCCTTACTACTGTCCAGACTGCCTGTGTAAGGCTTCATGAGCCATGGGAGCAATGAGTAGGGTGGGTCCCCAAGGATAACTAATTAGTATTTCAACATCCGCAATGGTAATTTTCTGGTCTGGGTAGTAAGTCCCTTCTTGCAGCTGCTCGAACAGTCTGCACCCAGTCATTCACCTTTCCCAGCCATCCCACATTGATGTCGGTGAAATGTCCCTTGTGATCTGATCCACCGGTGCTTGCAGCACCATTGAGAAGTACCCCTTGCTGAATGTATACTGGTTGGCAAGGTGGTCCGGTGCCAAGATGGGGATATGCGTTCCGTCTGTTGCTCCACCACAGTTAGGGAACCCCATTGCAGCAAAGCCATCCAATACGACCTGCACATTTCCCAGAGTCACTATCCGTGATAACAGAATGTCAATGATTGCATTGGCTTCTTGGATCATAGTAACCCCTACAGTAGACTTGCCCACTCCAAATTGATTCCTGACTGACCGGTAGCAGTCAGATGTTGCAAGCTTCCACAAGGCTATCACCACTCACTTCTCAACTGTCAGGGCAGCTCTCATCTTGGTATTCCTGCGCTTCAGGGTGGGGGGAAAGCAACTCACAGAGTTCCAGGAAAGTGGATTTACGCATGTGAAAGTTTCGCAGCCACTGTGAATAATCCCATACCCGCAACACTGTGCAATCCCACCAGTCTTTGCTTGTTTGCTTGGCCCAGAATTGGCATTCCACTGTATCAACCAGCCCCAGTGCCGCCATGATGTCCCAGTTGCCACACCCGTGCTTTCAGGAATGTCTATGACCATGTCCTCATCAAAATCCTCCTCATGCTGACGTTTCTTAGCCCAGTTCTGCATATACTCCAGGATAATGTTTGAAGTGTTTACAGTGCTCACAACAGCAGCAGTGACAATGAGCTGAGCGGGCACCATGCTTGCTGTGCTATGGTGTCTGCATGGGTAATCCAGGAAAAAAGGCTCAAAACGATTGTCTGCCGTTGCTTTCACGGAGGGATGGGCGACTGACAACATGTACCCAAAACCACCTGCGACAATATTTTTGCTCCATCAAGCATTGGGAACTTAACCCAGAATTTCAATGCGCGGCGGAGACTGCAGGCACTGTGGGATAGATATCCACAGTGCACCGTTCCATGAGTCGATGCTAGCCATGGTAGTGAGGATGCACTCCGCCGACTTAATGTGCTTAGTGTGGACTGCATAAAATCGATTTCTAAAAAATCGACTTCTATAAAATCAACCTAATTTCATAGTGTAGATATATTTGTCATAAACACTACTCCCACGGTGTACCTCTCTCTTGCCTTACTGTGTGCCTTGGAAGACTCGGCAGTCAATTTAATGAACAAGGAGACTAGACTAATGTCTCTCCTTTAGATGTGGCTCCTCCAGGTCATGACTTAGTGAATTTGACAGAGGAATGTAGGAAAAATTAAGCTCTCATTTCCCATTTCTGTCAATGTGCTTTCATTAATATTAACTCAGTTTAAAATATTTCTATTGTTTATAAATGTGTTTTACAGGTAGATAATCCTGTGTCTGTTTTAACCCAAGAGATGAGCAAGCACTTTTTACAGTCTAAAAATGAAGGTGACAAATACAAGGTAAATTAAGCAGGATCAATGGCATTTAAATAAAATACTGTAAAATGCAGTTCCTGTTCAGTCATGTTTAATTTTTAAAACTTCTGCGAGGTTGTTGCATGCAATCAAATGAAAGCAGGGTTATGTTCAGAAAAATATAGTTTAAGTGGGAAAATATTTGTTTCAAATTTGTGTAAAGGATTTACCAATGGCATTGAAAAATAGTTCTTAAAAAAAAAAGTTAATTGACTTTGACAGCCTTCAAAGCACGTCGGAAAGCTTACTTTTACTCTCCAGCCTGTGAGGAGATGGCTGTTGGTAGGTCTGGGTAATGGTAGTGTGGGACTATGGGAATTGTGCACGTTAGTTTGTTAAAATCCACTTAATTCGCTTTACACAGTTTTACCAAAGCTGAAGTTTCGATCTCTCTCTCCTTTGGTTTTAGTTCTTTATGAAAGCAACCCAGTTGGAGCAGATGAAAGCTGATTATTCATACATTATGCAAACTAAGTCAAGAACTCATGAACAGATAGAACAAGGAGTAGGGGTATGTAAAGGTTAATTACTACACTCATGGACACTGAAATAATATAAGAAATACAGATATTACCCATTGTAAAATACAATTGCACCATAAATTAACTATCAACTTGTAATATAGTTTAGCTGGATTGCTTAAATTGATTAATCTGAGTCAGTTTAAACTTTTAAAAAATTATCCTTCTACAATTCCATATTAGACCAACAATCCTTTACGCTCATTAACGTCTGAATCTTTTTAATTTTTTTAGCTTCTTCAAGACCTTAGGCAGCACTTTGTCGAGAAAGAGGAGCGCTACAAAAGTATTGCGTTTGTGAGTGAAATGGAAACCAACCTAGAGGCTTTGAAACACAAAATGGCCTGGGCAGTGGTAACTTTCTTGTTAGAATATCTTTTTCTTCAACTGAAGTTCACTTAATTTATTTTCAGATTACCTTGATTGATGTGTTGTATACTTCAGTCTTTCTTTTAAACATTTCAGGTGAATGAAACTGAAAAAGAAATGAAACCAATCAAAGATAGTATTGATATTGAGGAAGGACGTACTGAAAAGTATGACCAGAAGCTGAAGGAATGGCAGGTAGGGTTGTCTTAAACAACATCTTAATTCTGAATTTAGTCTGGAAGCATAATGTAGTAGAATCTCATAATAAAGATGATAATCAATACCACTGAACTGCTTCTTTTTGCTGATGATGGCAAATCAACTTGAAGCACTCCTTCTGTTTATCGTCATTTATAACATTCAAAGAGTTAATCAGGTTTCATATTCTTAGCATTAACTTATAACACAGCTCTGTCAGTCAAGGGCCACAATTTAACTTTGTGAGGGCAACATATTTGACATGCATGTGTTAAATTATAATTTAAAAAATTGATTTTTAAACATTTTCTTGAATACATATCAATAAATGGTTTAGGTTTGTTGTGTTGGTACCTTTATTTTTCAGGGGAGTGGCTTTTGAATGCCACTCCCTTCAACTCATTTCTGATGACTTTTTATCAACATTTCCATGAACAGGATACTTGAAGTTGGAAGGTGATTGGGTGGACAGCGAGTCTCCCCTGCCATATCGCAAAGGGTGATATCATTGAAATTCTGATTCTGTAGATTTTTAACAGTTAGAAGACTCCTTCCTTACTTTATCATTAACTTGCCCTCGGAATTGCTCGCAGACTATTTATCATCTTTGTTCTAGTGAGGCAGTGAAATTAGTTTAATTAAATGTATAATTCTCCACTATTAAGGAGATTATCAGAGCTATCTACTCAGTTTCTTCCAGTTATAGCCTAAAGACCATGTCTGTCTTTATGCACTATTGATTAGCAGTCCGAACCTTCATGGTCATATTAGTGCTCTGTCACTACCCCAGTTCACTGGGGACCAACTCTAGGATGGGAAGATAGTTTGTTCTCTGTGCTTGTTGAGTCCTAGGTTTTTTGTTTTGTTGATTCACTCAACGACTGTCTATGTCATGTGATGCGGAATCACTGACTGAGAACCAAACTGAGATGACCAATTTTGCATAGGCCAGTGAGTAGTATTTGAATGATGGTTACTTTTAATTCTGTTCTGTATAGGCTCTTATACAATGCTTAGCACAATAGTGCCTTTCAATAGTATATTAAGCAATGTGACTAACATTTGTTGTGTATGTTACTACGTCAAGTCAGCATTGGCCAGTTGAGAGCTGGAGACCACTGGTGAAGGGCACAAGTATTCCACAAAGAAATAATTCCCTGAGCCATGTAGAGACTAAATTGACTTTTCATGACACTGGAACTTTCAGATATGTTAAGAAAGGGACCTGGTGAATCAGTTATTCAAGTGATATGCATAGGAAATCAGTTCCTCGCTGGATATATTAAACACTGCTGTTCTCTGTGTTGTTTGAGTCCATTAAAATCCCTCAGTGTTTTTTTTAACTTAGCAAAGCACTTGTTCATCATTGAAAATTACATATGAGCCAAATATACATTTTTTAAATGAAGCTGATTTTAGTTAGTTTTTTCAGCTGGAGTGCTAGCTTAATCTCACTTCTGTCTGAAATATTTTACGTACTGTGATCACAGTAATTGAAATGGTTTACTTTGTTCCTTTGTCAGCACTTTGTGTTTGATCACTTTTATGGATTTTACTCTGTAGGAGTCCTCTGTGCCATGGGGATGAGAACATATCCTAAAATAAAAATATAAAAAATTTGTAAAACCACAAAAACAAAGGAAACAGAGGTAGATGTACTTGGAAACTACTTTTAATAAGGCAACCACCACCTGGAGCACCCTCTTGCAGTAGGCTGTGATACAATCAGCGCATCCTTCTCAATTTCCCCTCTGTCTAGCCATATAAAGAGTGCTCTCATTGTTTAATTCAGATTCCCACCTCTGGGCATAATTTATTCATGTACACATACGATAGTTCTTTGAATCCTCATCATAAAAACTGTTCTCCCAGTTCCCATAGTAAAACAGAAAGATACATCGATTTTCCATTCTCCTTAGGGATATCACTTTTACGGTCATCTACCCGTGAGTCTGCGAGCAGTTCCTTTCTGCTCTTATTCCTGAGCCCTAATCTCTAGGCCATCCATCTGAGAGAGTGACCAGTCTCATGGTTTTTCTGCCCAAAACACAGTCAAACAACTCAGCCCTTTTCAATCTCTTGGCACTGGCTTGCCAGCTCAGGAAGGTCAACAGGCTAGTCCCTTTCCTGACTGACGCTCAGGCAGCTTTCACCTGCACCTTCCTTGCTCTTTCGGTTTGTGTTCTCAGGCAGCTCTCCTCTGCATGCTGCTTTGATTTTTTCCAGGCAGCTATCACATGCTTTTTCCTATCTTTCTTTTTTATGACCCAGGTGCCTTCTCTTAACTCTATTTGTGTTTTTTTTTTTCTTTTGACATGTATAAAAAAAAATTTAAGGACTGACACAGCAATTACAATGACATCAACAGAACCATTAATTTAATACTGAAAGCTTTCCTCCATAAACTTGTCTTGTAACTTAAACTGCATTAAATATGGAAGTATTTTAAACAGTGTCTTAAGGTGCATTGTAAAACACGGCAAACCTTAAATATATCAATTATAAACTCAGTATGTTGAGAGGCAACAAAGCAGGCACAGGTGCTCTGAACCCTGCTCCTCCTTAAAGGAGTTAGTCACACTGTGACACTACTCGTGACACTTTTTTCAAAGTGTCTGGTTGATATTGTTAAAATGTGCAGAGCCAAATATCCTTTTACTTTTCCCACAGGCCATACACTTGGTCACTCAAATGTGGTAAATTTTGCCAGACAACAAAAAAAACTCTTTGCATTAAATTTTTCAACTCAAAGGATAACTACTTGGTAACTTTTTATATGCTCCTTAAATCATGGACTGACTTACTCATATCTTCTAATGTCACTGTGGAATATATTTTGGGGAAAAAATCACTTCAAAGAGCTGGCTTCAGGTTTGTCTCAGAAAAAATTTCCTGGTTTAAAGAGTTGTGGAATAAAATATTTTGTTTCATTACGTGAACTCATGTATTCTCTATATTTTGTTGTAAGGTCAAAGTAAATGAAGCAGAAGAAAAGTACAAGGCCATCCAAGATAAGTTAGAGAAGATAAGTGAAGAAGCACAAGCGTTACAGCCTCAGTGTGTGTGTTTGAAAGCTGATGTACAAGCAAAAAGAAAAGCATACAACGAGACTGAGGTTGGTGGAAAAACACATTTTCTAATCCTATAACGCTAATGGTGTTCTGAAACACATGCTGTAGTTCAAATTACTTTGTGGAAGTTCTATGGCCTGTGTATATAGGAGGTCAGACTTGATGACCACATTGATCCCTTCTGTTCTTTATGAAAAGGCGCCAGTCGTGCGTTGAGCTCTGCCCAGGTGGACTCCTGCATCTGTGTGGAGGCCCACTGAAACCATAGGGACTTAAGGTGAGTGCAGTGTGAGAGAGTAGAGGGAATGAGGGAGCTGCCTGCAGGAGACTTGAAACTTGGAGCAGGTTTGATAAATGAGTTAACCAGATACACCTTGCATAGAGTGGGAGCCACAAACAGCTAATTTCTAATAACAGAGCTGAAGCAGTTATTTGCGTGAGGTGATTCTAGGATGTCAGCTCTGAGCAGGACAGCTGCAAGCCAAACCACAGGTTGGTGACCCCTAAGAAGTCATTTAAAAAAAAAAAAGGTACTAAAGAAAAGAACCCTTTCTCTCATCAGTCTCTGAGGCAAGAGCCATGCCTTGGGACAGATTTTTGGGACTTTGAGTTTTACATTTGAGTTCTTTTTGGAATAAACCCACACCCCCTAAGAGTGGTGAATGGACAAGCAAATGTGTGGAGTCTCTCTAAAAAGGTCTAGAAGAGGCAGAATAAAAGGCAGAGTAGAGGAACCCCTGCCACAAGAGGATGCACAAGGCCAAACAGCTCATCCACATGGAGGCTTCCACTTGAATGGAGCCAGTTGTGTGATCAGGACCGTAGGTTGCACATCCTTTGTAACAGTACTAAAGATTGGATGGCTATTGGGGCCACGTTTTAACATAATTAGAAAAGGAACTGATAAAATGATTAGCGTGACATTCAAGTTCTAATCTGCTGCTACAGTATTGCAAAATGGTAAATCAAATGATACCAGTGTTTATTTTCAGAAAAATAGTAGATGTGTTTTAATGTATTCTTTGTGAAGGCCAAGTAAGCCAATACAAATAAGAATTTATATGTATGTCTAATTTTCTTGGTAGGCACATTATAATCGTTCTAGAACAGAATTAAAACG
Source organism: Gopherus flavomarginatus (assembly GCF_025201925.1). NCBI lineage: Eukaryota > Metazoa > Chordata > Testudines > Testudinidae > Gopherus > Gopherus flavomarginatus. The sequence goes on along the minus strand of NC_066620.1, from coordinate 194,048,370 downwards.
ACTAGAAAAAGATGATGAACAGCTACGGAAACGAATTGAAGAACTGAAAAATAGGTAAATGCACCACAGTGTTTGTAATACACATTTGTGGTGTGCAGAGAATGGACTCTTCAGAATTGGATGATCCAATATCTTTATTTAAAAAAAGCTAGCTTGCAACAGAATTTAAGATTTTCACTACTCTCTAATTTTGCTTAAAGCATAAAATATACAAATGTTAAAAATTCTGTCCTGGGATTGACTTACACACACAGATTGGCTTGTTTTTCTAATCTCTATTAATAGCCACTTCAATTGACAATAGTATGGTCTGTGAGAAGTGTCATCTTTAGATATACGGTTTTGGGTCCAATGTGACTTTTGACGGGTGAAGTTGGAAACAAAATAGAAAAATCTGACTTTTTGACAGAGCAAGCCTTCCGGGTATGTTTCACTATATGCAAGGCTGATTTGGCATTTGTACTATAAACTAATATCTGAGATTTCAGTGTCTCCGTTACAAAAATCTTTAGTGAGCTAAAGCTTGGAGTTCAAGTTGTTACTCTATCTAGATGTTATATTTTTGAGTTTACTTCTCAAAAAAAAAATGAAATAAATGAAAAAATAAATTGAGCCTCTCATATTTTGAGTATTCATTTAAGTGTCTAGAATCAGATAACATGGCTTCAAATACAGTTTAATTTTAGAGGACATGGACTAAAGCACTGTTTTTCAAATGCAGCCGCTATGGCTGCATGCGGCCACCAGGAGCTTTTCTTGTGGCCACAGTCTTCTGGGAACTGATCGCGGGGGGAGGGCAAAGCAGTGGTCCCTCCTCCCCAGGAACCACCAGCAGTGGTTGGGCCCTGGAGACACACAAGCTGGAGGAGCAGGCAGTCAGTGAGTTCCCCCCCATTGCCAGAGGTGGTGGGGTTGGACTTGGGAGGTGGGCGGCAGGCAGCAGTCACTGGACTTCGGGCTTTGTCCCCAGGGTGTAGGGCTTTGGGCTCCATTCCCTGGCTGCAAGGTGGCGGGCTCTGGCCCCAAGCTCACCTGCCCAATCGTTGCTGGCCCCTGATGCCTCTCTAGTTACCTCCCTTTCCAGAGCTTAATTTGTTCCTGGGCTTGCTGGGGTTGAGTAAGTCTGCTATGAAAAATGATATTAACCAACATACAAATATCACTTTTCACAGTATACTTATAACTAGCAAGTCTTAAAACAAAACAAAAAAAAAAAACCAAAACAAAACAAAACTTCCCTACTCTACTTCTTTCACAACAGACTATTCCCTACCAGCCAGTCCTTTGACTAAAGGAGTTTTCTCACACTCCATTTTTCTGTAGAGCTTGCTGATTTTCAGTCAAATCAGGATCTGCTGGGTTCTCCTCAGAAAATGGATAAGAGAAGGTCTTTTTGCTTCAAGTTATATTTCTCCAAAACATAGTTTTAATCTCAGAGACCAGATAATGCCGTGTGGCCTTGGCTTCCCATGCTGATTGCAACTCTCCTCTCCACTCCCCCCAGCCAGCATGTTTTTCTGTTGAGTTGATATGTAATTAGGGCTTCCTTTGTGTTTGACTTATTCTGCATGTGAAGATCTAGGCAGACAGGTAAATTAATGTAAAAACTTTGTATATCATCCTTGCTTACTTTAAACATATTTTAATATAGTCATACAACTTGTTGTGTAACACCCATATATATATATACCTCTCGCAAGGCTTATGATGATCAGTATGATATAAGCTTTTGATATTTTACACAACATTCGTTATAGATAAATACTGTGACAGCAATGCATTAGATGTAGTGAGTTTGTCAGGTTTGACTGGAGTTGCTGTTACAGAACAGGGAACCCTTTACTAGGTGTCCAGGGGCTCTTTAGGGTCATAGGCATAGCGTTGATTTCATGATGAAGCTGTGGTATAAATTCCTGCAGGTTCTGTACAGCAGGGCACTAGGGGGACGAAGGGGAAACACTGTATATGTTTCGTGCATCCACACCTTGCAGTAAGACACAAACTTGCTTTATAAAATGAATGTTGCATGAGCAAATCAATAACATTTGTGCTTATATCATAAGGGACTGGTTATTTGAGCAGTGAGAATGGATGACACTCAGGTCCTATAACTTGTGATATATGTGGTACTGGTTCTAAACATACTGTATGTGTGTTGTTTGAAGGGGGGAGTGTTGGGCAAAACAAAAAAAAGCTTATTTTATTTTGTATTTATTTTTAGTTACAAGGTTTATTTCCAGTTTTACCTATGGGAGCTGCTTATTGTTATAGAGCACTTATTGCTCAAAGAAAGCATGATAGACATTACCATGATGTGCATTTGAAAACAACCATGAAAAAATCTGATCAATTTCTATAATATTAAAAATAGATCAATTCTTTGTTCTACATTGTGTACCTGTGGTAGGTAGCCATAATTACCCTTCTGTGTTTCTTAGACGTAGATCCTGCCTTAAGTTATCACACCTCCATATCTAATTTTATTCACTTATATAATTGCTTTTCTAGTTTATTTTGGAAATGTTTTAATTTTGTTTTTGGTAAGGGAAATTCATTTTTATCAGCCAGACTATATGTGATCATGATCCCAAATAGATCTTGCATTTAGTTAAAAACTGTCACATGAAAGCCAGACAACAGACAGGTTTTTCTGCTGTTGAATAATGTTGGATATGCTTGCTTAATAAAACCTGTTAAATGCTAAAATGTATGTTTTAAACAATTGTACAGTATTTTTGTTCTTTTCACGGTCATCCATTCTGTGTGATTTTAAACTAGTGAATTGTGGTCTGTGTACTGTTACAGTGCTGATCAAGTTTCAGAGTCTGAAAAGTTGGAAAGACAGAAAAAAATAGACCAGTTGAAAGAGCAGTTGAAGATCATCCATGATCAAGAGGTCATGATGGTTCAAGAGATGGATCAGTTTCAGCAGGCTGTCTACAAATCCAAGGAAGAACATGCTAGACTCCAGTAAGTTTTTAACTTTGTTTTTAATTGTCAAAGTTTCTTTGCTACAAGTGGCAATAGAT